>NC_064307.1:41784817-42405852 GCF_023373825.1 Bactrocera dorsalis
TACAGCCAAAACGGACAATAAGTTTTCAGACTTCCTAAATTACTAAAAAAAAGTCAAACTAACAAATGTTTGATTTTTTTTTTATAATTTTTCGAAAATTTTTAAAAATTGTATAGACCAGGAGAATATATAATTTTAAAACCAAAAAAAAATAGTCGAACGAAATCCATTACAAAAGAAATCTAAAATATCGAAATTTAAAGGAAAGATATTTTACGGACGACCTCAGAATGGGCAGAGGCAGGGTAGGGTATGGTAGAATTTCTGAGAGTTAAAAACGGTATAACGCGGTCAAATAACGAGTTCAATAGAAAAAAGTCATATGACAAAGTTTTAGGCAATAAAAAAGATCTATAAGTTTGGTATATTAACTTTTTTCACATAACCTCAAAATTTGTTTGGAATAATCAAAATTTCTCAAATCAAAATATTAGTTTTTTTTTAAAGCCTGAAATCCTTCTCATTATTATTTTTATACCCAGAACATGTTATATTAAGTTTGCCATGATGTTCGTAATACCAAATTTGTTACTTGTTATAAAATACAAGTATATACCTAAATGAACAGCGTGATGAGCTGAGTCTGTATTTTTTTCGTCTGTCTGTATATACGCGAACTAGTCCCTCATTTTAAAAGATATCGGCCTGAAAATTGGCACACAATCTTTTCAGCCAAAGAAGCTGTTAATTCATTACAATTACCGATATCGGATCTCTACAGAGTATATGTGCTGTACAAACTAACCGTTCGAACTCAAGTCTGCCTATGGAAAACTTTCTTATTGGACCATCTATCGTCACGAAATTTGGCATAGAGGCTAATCAAACTTAGCGCTATAACCGATTTGAAAATTACTCAGATAGGTTCACAATCGCGTATAGCTGTCATACAAACTGACCGACCAAAAGCCAGTTCATGCAGGGAAACGTTCTTATTTGACGAGATATCTTCACAAAACTTGATGCGAATTACTTCCCGAAAAAATTCTCAAATCTTAAAAAAATGTTCAGGCCAGATAACTATAGCATACAAGTACATCTCCCGTACAAACTAATTGATCAAAGTCAAAATAAAAACAATTTTATACCGTTAAAGCTATAAAAATGTGAAGGGTATTATACCGTCGACGCAGTTGAACATAAAAATAATTACTTCTTAAAAACTGCAAAATATTATAATTCACATTTTTATAGCGCAAGCTTCATAAACAAGCATTAAGCCCCCTAGCGCACCTGTGCGTATGAGTAACATTTTCATTGTGGCGCCGTCATAATAATACACGCATTGCAAATACAAAATTAAATACCAGGCATTAACACTTGATAGTTCTTCTTACGCAATACAGTGAGTTCACTTGCAACGCGTTGAAATTGCAATTTTATAGTTTGTTGCAAGCGCCGCACTAGCGCTATGTCATGGCAACAAAAGCGCGCCCACGCAAACTGTGAAGTCATCACCAAATACACACCTGGAAGGTTAACGGTACATTTATACATATATACATAGATATAGTATACGTCTATGCTCATAACAATAGCAGCAGCGCATTCGAAAGCGACAACAACAACAACAGTTGAACTATGACCTTTCAGCGTTAGAAATGAATTCGTAATTAGCGCAAAGTAATGCCTCGCTCTGCTTTCAATTGCCAAAGCGCGCCCACAGAACTAGTGAATTGTGAAATAGTTGCACTATAACGGAAATATATGTATATATGTAACTATGTTGTATGTGTTGGTGGGCTATGTGCAAAAACAATGCACTGAAAAGCGTTGCGAAAATAAAAGCGCGCGACGCGCTTTAAATCTCGTTGTTTTGCAATCTTTTCTCTCGACTAATTTTATTCGACTTTGCTTTTGTTTTTCACTCTTCCCGCAAGCAAGTAAAAAGTAGTAAATATGTATCTATGTGTGTGTGTGTGTATGTACGAAGGGGTTGTGCAAATTTTCACAAATAATCATTAAACTCGATTACATCACGGCGTTGGCTCTAACATCGCATTACGCTAATTATTCCTGTTGTTCGCCACTCGCTGAAGCATTGTTTACGAGCGTTTTATTCCACTACGTGTATATATATACAAATACTTGTATGTATGTATGATGGTTTTGTTATCTTCCGTGACTTGGCGCGCCTGCAGGCGTTCCGTAGCGGGCGCGGTGAGTGAAGAGTGCATTTAAAAATGCATTAATTTGATGAAGCAAATAATGTGTGTGTGTGTGTCTCTTATACATATATGTATATGTATGTATATGTGCTCATTAGGTAACCGCACAAACTCCCATTCCAGCGTCTACTTGTCTATCGGTCCAAGCGGGTGAATGATTGACTTGCTGATTGACAGTGAATAGTGCTGGTTGGTCATTCTGTAGTCCATTTTATTGCTGCACTGCATGACTGGTGATCAGCGTTGCATTTAACGACTTCTAAAATGCATTTCATGGCATTTGCCAAATGAATTGGTGAAATTTTGACATTTGTGGAATTTTTGTTCGCAGTGGCCGTTAACATTGGAGGCGTAATAGTTATTTTTGGAGATGTTGGAGCTAATGACAGCAGTGGTCTTACAACTCTGCCAGAAAAAATTTTATTACAAAAAAGTTATTTAAATAGTAAATTTCTTCTCAACAATTAAGCTGGCGGCCTTACATTTTTCAAACGTGTCATTCGCCTCGAAACTGTGCACCAATCTCACAAATAATGCTCTAGAAAAGAGCGAAAACTGAAAAAATACCAAATTCGCTGAAGTCATTGAAGACTATCCGAAGCTTCTAAGATGTACATGGAAAACTGAATTCCGCGCCGACAGGCTTGTAACGGATCAAAAGCCTATAATGAAGGAAATAATAAATACTGTTTTTAAATACTTGAATACGTATTTTTTTTGTCTATTCGGGTCAAATTTGATCTATGGAATTTGCAATACTCTTTAGAAGGAAAAAACCAAAAATTCGCCGAAGTCGCTGAAGGCAATCGAAGGCTTCTTAGAAGTACCTAGAAAATTGGATTAAGCGTGGACAAGCTTGTAACACTTCAGAAGCATATTGTAAAGACATTAATAAATATATATATTTTTTTTAATATGTATTTTTTAATGTGAATCCGGGTCAAATTTGATCATATCACATTGACGATACTCTTTAGAAGAATCAGTAGATTAAAATTTTAAGTCACCGACATTGTATGTTTTTAGGTGAAGTTTTTAACAGAGCTAATCAAGAAGAGATCTGCCTCCAAAATTAACCAAAGTATAGTTTTTTTAATCCAATTAGAAAGAGTTGAACTAAAAAATGTACTTGAAACAAATATAATCAAACTTGACAAATACGATGATATGATATTTTCAAAGCGAAACAATAAAACCAATATGAATACTTCAAATTGTGGGTCTCTTGCTCCTCATTTAGCTCTCTAAACTATATCGGCTGACTTTGTCAGCGCTGAAATGAGTTAAAGATCTATAAGAGAACGTTGAATTATATCTGTTTTTCTGTTGCTTCGGAGAAAAAAGTCCTCTTACAATAACCTCTCCGAAATTTTGATAAAATATCTCTTCAAATGTAAAATATTGCAATACAAGCACTTGATGCCGATTGTTTAGTTCGTATGGCAGCTATATGCTATAACTATCCAATGTAAACAATTTCTCCGTCTGTATTGCACATTGCTTTAATTAATAAGTTACGCCAATTTTCGTAAAGATATCTCGTCAAATGGAAAAGCTTCTCATATAATCGCTTTATTCCCATCGGTCAGTTTATATGGCAGCTATATGTTGTAATGATCCGATATCGACGGTTCCGACAAATAAGCAGCTTCTTGGTGAGAAATGGAGGAATGCAAATTTTCAGAACAATATCTCAAAAAATGAGGTACTAAATCTCATATAAACAGACAGCCAAGCATGGCAAAATCGACTCAACTCGTCACACTGATCATTTATACTATTGGGTAGTCCAAAAAGCCTTATCGTATTTTGTGAACAGATGTCGTTGCTGGAGAGAGTTTTTGGTTGGATTGGAAAAGAATAATCCACTATGAGCTGCTTGATTCTTCATTTTACAGTCAACAATTGATGAGATTTAAGCAAGCATTCGAAAAAAAACGGCCAGAACCAATCATCAGAACGGGCTTCGTCTTCCATCAGGACAACGCTAGAGCACACACATCTTTGATGACTTGTATCTACCATATAGCCCTGACCTTGCACCAACGGACTACCATTTGTTTCAGTCAATGCGGAACTTCCTTAATGGAGTAAAGTTGGCTACAAGAGAAGCCAGTGAAAATTACTTGTCGTAGTTTTTTGCCGAGAAACCAGAAAAGTTTTACACTGATGAAATAAAGTCTCTTGCGGAAAAATGGCAAAAAGTGGTCGACCAAAATGGTATAAATGGCCTAGATCCCTTAGCCGCCGTAATCAATATCAACAAAGTCTGTAAAAGCTTGTTTGGTAATATATTCTTAGGCATACTCGTAATTATTGTTCTATTGGTAATAATATATATATAAATTGTATAGTAAGTACATCCACAAGCTTTCTGCTTTCATAACAGAATAATGTTTTAATTGTACCTAGACTTTCGACTTAGATAGTAATACTAAAAATTTCTGGATTCTCAAATTTCTGGATTAACACAAGATGTCATAAGAACTTTCCTTTTCATACTATTTTCTGAAAGAATATTAGTTCTAAGTCAAAAATTTGCTTACCATTCCTTTTGTTTATACCGAAAATAAAAAATCATTGGAGAAAGTTCGCTTACCTGAAAGGAAGAAAGAA
Source organism: Bactrocera dorsalis (assembly GCF_023373825.1). Taxonomy (NCBI): domain Eukaryota; kingdom Metazoa; phylum Arthropoda; class Insecta; order Diptera; family Tephritidae; genus Bactrocera; species Bactrocera dorsalis. Next base: position 41,789,602 of record NC_064307.1, read on the forward strand.
AAATAATTATTTAGTATTTGAATATTTAATTTTTATTATGTAAAGCAATGAAATAGTAAGTGTTTTTGTAGAAACAGAATATAGTAGGAATCTTAGCTGGCATTTCAGTTGCCAAAGCACACAGATAAATAATGCCATAAAAGATATATCGGAATAATTTTTCAATATCGTGGAAATCTCTCGTTCTGTGCGGCAAGATTACACTTGCCTTTTTTGCCGTGAAATAATATACAGGCGTGAAGCACATTTCTGCTATGAAGAACAAAAAGAAGCAAATAAAAGGCACTTTCTAGGATCGCTTACTAGAAAGTTAAAAGCCAACAGTCGGCGCTTTATTGACAAGATAAAGTCGACTATTCTGGGAGGTAAAATATTAAAATTCTGCACCGACAGCGTGGTATTCATAAAGGTAGTCATATTGGCCGTATAATCGAAATAAACTTTTCAAAATAATAAAGAACAAATATTGAAATATTTCATTCAATTTCAGCGCTAGCATACCTTCAAATCACCCTGGTAATCAGCTGATTGTACATATAAATAACTAAAATCATTAACACCTAAATAAATGCAGTCATGTCGTGCGGCTTTAGAAGTCATGTACTCATTTACAAGCGAAAGGTTTTGCAATTTCCCGCAATATATGCAATTTGTTGTACACATTTATAACGGTATTTTATTTTGAATAGCATGTATTAAAAAAAAGTCAAGCAAAACATGTCAATTGTCAAATTTCGTAATCGTTTAAGTACAAATGAAAATAAATGAGATATTAAAAATGTTAATTGATTTGTGGCAAGAGAGTCGGTATACGAAATTAAATAAAATAAATGTGAAAGGTAGCTTGTATTGGCGAGTTAAAGCAGATGTGAACACCTGTTTATTTGTAAGAGACTAACAAAAACAGCGAGAACTTAGTAAAAACATAACAAATTACAGCGCGATACAGGCAAATATACAGGCAGACAAGTGCAGGCACATATACTTGCATATATATATGTATATACATAGACATGGTATGTACATACATACATATATGTAGCTTAGGCTGGTTCAAAAAAATGAAATATTTTTTTTAATTTTTTTGCCTAGTACGCTGAAACAAAGGTTTTTATACACTTCTAAAAAGTCTTTCAAAGCCTTACGGATTTCTATTTTTCTTATGACCAGTTAGAAAAGTTCAAATCTCGCTTCCAAAAAAAAGTGTAACAATTTCTGTTATGAAATCATTATCTTAAGATATATGGAGTTAAAGTTATGCATCAAGAGCACTGCGCCTTCAAACAAGTGCGTTGCTCATACGCAGTGGAACCATATGAATGCTCAGTTGTGAAGCCTCACTTTGACTGCTTAAAAATTTTTAAAGGTGTGGTTTATGGAAAAAATCATTGAAACCTGTTTTATAGCGCCAGCATTTTTGGGCTCGAAAATGATTTTTTCAGAGTTGTAGGTTTACTTTTTTAATTAAAAATATCAGCAAAATGTCATATTATGCACTTTGGAAAAAAATGATATTTAGGCATGATTTAAATTGAAAATAAAGAGTTTCTTTATTTTGAATAATGCTTTTGAAGGCAAAACTGAAGCCTTAAGGGGCGTCTACAAAAAAAATTCTTTAGAAATAACACACACCCTAATATACTATATAAATATATATGTTCATAGCAATATTCAGTTGTAAATGCATTCATATGTTAATAAACATATAATTCACTGTTGCAAATTGCATGCACAAGCGCACATATACAGATAATATCTATGAAATACACACACCAACACACACACACAACCGCAAACGTCATTAGTGCAAATATAGCGTTGCATGTGACCGCCGAATAATCAAAGCAAAAATATAAAAAAAAATAAAAACAAATCTTATTTATTTTCACAAACATTTTTGCTTTTAAAAGTGCTATTTTTGTTGTTGCGCTGTCATTTGTACATTTTCGTAATTAAACTAAAATTGGTGATTTCATTAAATTAGCGAAAACCGCTATGCTTAATGCATTTGCACTCGCCCGCTGGCACCAAAGCGGCCAGGGAAGACAAACAGCGGCGGCGACGGTTTGAAGAAAGCAAAACAACAACACACATTAAACAAATATCAACAATAAATATGCAAAGAAGCTCCCTTTGTGTGACGTTGGTGGTGGTGAGACGTTAGTGGTCGGGCGGGAGGCTGAGTGTTGCCTAAGGAGTGACGGTGCTTGGGGTTTGGCAGTCATATGGCGAGCATTTTGCATTTAAATTTTGAAATTTTGCCAATTATTCCGAACTATTTATAAAAATGAAAACAAAAGTTTTTCTGCTGGCAAAGCAAATAACACACACACACACAAACACACAAAGCAAACACGAGTGTGCAATATGGCAGCAGCACTAATACAAAGGATGTGCGAGTTACGATGCTTTGAAAAGCCAAAAAGTCAACATTGGAATTTTAACTTAATTTTCCACTAAAGCGCACACACACACCTGCACATACAATTACACAAAAGTGTTTTGCGAAAAGTCCACAAAAACGGCCTGTAAAAATTGACAGTAAAAGGCGAAGGAAATTTGGAGGAGTTAGTGGCCTGACACATAAATTAAATGCTAAGCAGATTTAAGCCATCTAATGCTGACGCTCGTAATCTGCATTCTCTGAGTGCTCGGCAAATTGGCCGAATGTGCGCCAAATGGCAACCATTAAAGATGAATAAGCTCGCACGGTGTGTGTGTATGTATGTGGAAGTTGGGCATAAAAACGGCAAATAAAGTGAAATCTGGCAATAACAGTTCGTTATATATAAAATGCAGGTAGTATGTGTACTTTAAGCAAGGATTAATGTTCATAAAGATTTCTTCATATATATTTTAGTGGGTAGTAAAGGGAATTTTAAAGGTGTGCAATATATTTCTCGAAATATTTTAAAAGTTTTATATATTTCACACTCATCAGAGTAGTTTTAGTATGAGAAAGCAAAAGATATAAATGTACACTTTAAAATATTTCAGCGAGTTCGGCATCTTCATACCGTTCCAGTTGTTCATTATTTAAGCAGTGTTGCCAACACAGTTTAGTCTGATAGAAATGACGGGCTAAATTATTGAAAGAAGCGTTTTAGTTTTTCTAACGCAATATGCATGTCTTTTAAAGACGTACTGCCTGACAACATTATTTATCGGTTGGGATCATTACGAATGAGTGATCAAAAACTTGTAGTAGATCAACTAAAATCAAATTTTGAAAAATAATATTGATCAACCTGTGAGTTATGGTAATGAAAAAGTGAATATTTTCTATTAGTAGCGTGGTCTGATGCGACAAAATTATTATAATCGGTTCACCCATAACCTAATATACAAATTTTCGTACTACTGATTGACTTCATTACCACATGCATATCGGTGAATATGTCTCTTATCTAAATGAAACTCAAAGAACATCTTTTTCAGGTAATAATATATCGTCATGGTAAAAAGGGATAAAGTCGAGTCAATACTTCCACTAACTCCCATATACCTAATTTAAAAGATTTCGAACTGAATATTACTGAAATCGATCCACGAATTATCCTATCCCCCATGTAGCACATATAACGGATGCTCCAAGTGGAGGTATTTTTTCAAAAGCCTTTTATCACGATTGTCAAGCTGTTATTTTTGCTCAATATTGTTTGTCATTTCATCATGGAAAGACATATAGTACGCCTAAACAACGTTTAAAAATCGTTCAACTTTATTACGAAAATTCATGTTTTATAAAGAATTGCGATTGCGCGCTTCGAACAACGTATGGTCAACATAATCGGCACGTCTTGAGGCCCAGAATTCAATATTGAATAATAATCGACAGAATAGACAACGCATTTTACGTCGACCTTCCCAAGGAACATCGCTTCGCTTTATGGACTCTTGCAAAGTTCCAAAAAGATCCAACATTTTCGAGCCAAATTTTGTTCAGCGTGAGGCCCATTCAACTCAATGGATATGTAAACAAGCGAAATTGCCACATTTGGTATGAAGAGCAATCTGAAGAAATTTAAGAGCTACCATTTTGTCCAGAACAACGGTTTAGTGTATTTTGAGGGCCGGTAGAATCATCGATCCGACTATTTGATGCTTAATATTAAAGCTCGTGGTCTCGCCGACATTTGGTTTCAACAAAACAGCGCCACTTTCCACATCATATCAATCAATGGATTCATTGAGAGAACATTTCAGTAAGCAGATAATTTGATGTCTTGGGCCGTTCGTTTGGCCACAAAAATCGTGTGATTTCTTACCGTTTGACATTTTTCTCTGGGGATATGTAAAATCTAAGCTCTATGCGGACAATCTCACTTCGATTGTCTTTGGAGTAAAACAGCACGCGTTGAATTCGCCAGTTACCTGTCGAAATGCTCTATGAAGTCATCGAAAATTGGACTCCACGGATGGATCATCTGAGAAGTAGCCACGGCCAACATTGGTAATAAATAATCTTCAAAAAATAAATGCGAAATAATTTTCTTTCGAATGATACTAAAAATTTTCTATTAAATTGGAAGTTTTAGTGTTTTTCGGAATTTCGAAAGGTATTACCCTTTACAATATACATAATATGTATAATGATTTCACCCCGTCTGATTGACATTTGTCCTTCTTATATCCAACATATAGAATTCCGTTGATTTGGTTCAGTTTACATAGCATATTTTTCAATCGAAGACGTTTCAACAAAATTGAGCTGGAATATTTCGATTAGCATTATGTTATCCGGTAGTAAAAATATAGGCATACGAGTAAAACTTTGAATTATTGTTAGTTTTCAAATAATATTAAAATCAAGTAAGAATTATTGCAATGCTAAAAACTCGTGAAATGCCATATTTATGACAAAAAATATATATTTTGTATCTCTATCTCCGCTTCCATCAGTCAAGTTCGCATTGTTGTGCTAATGGAGAAATTAAACTGAAAATAATTGAATTTTAAGAACATTATACGCGTTTGCATGAGGGTGATATAATACATAATGATGTATTTGACATAATTTTGTCATTTTCAAAGCAAAAATAAATTGACATAAATTTTTGCATATTTTATATTTAACTTTTATTTTTAATTTTTTATTTAAAGTCAAAACCAGAGTTTTTCGCTTTTCTTTTTTAATCTATGTGAGCACCAATAACAAAATTATAACCAAAAAATGGTAATCAATATAATATTCATCATTCATAAAATCACTTCTAAAGCAAGAAATAATTCCTTGTTCCCAAATATTATTTTGTAGAATAAGAAAAGACAGAACTACCCTAATGCTACCTTAACTATAACCAAATAGATAACCGAATTGGCGATTTTTTCAAATATCACCGATTACGAAGTAACCAAAAATGTATCACTGTCTTGAATAGAAAATTAAAAAAAAATACGGCATAACCTAGCCTAAGGCAACTTTTACTGTCTATTGTGATAGAGCCAACCTGTATAATGAAGTCTTAAAGCGGAAATTTGACTATCTAAATTTTAAAGAATCTGTATCTTAGCAATGGTCAGATTCAGTTGGTATTTACTACTGTTATAAGGAAAACCACTTCCATGAAGTCAATTAAATCTGTAGCTAGAAGTTGGTTCTTAATATGTTTAAGTCTCCCACTGATTTAATTTGTTAACAACACATTGTTATAAGCAATAATTTACCGTTATTTCGATTCAAAAATTATTCAAAAACTAGTTGTAAATGACACAAATATTCACAAATATTTTAAAAAGTTAATAAAACTTAAATTATATATCTTTTAATTGCGCAAATCCGATGCCTTCAGAGCACAACTCTCATGCCACCAGATGCAAATAGATCTCATTGTACTATAGATACATACATAGCAACACACATTACTAATACACTCGAAATATGCTAAGAATGTGCGTTGGCGACGACGTCAGCATCGAAGCACAAACAACATTTTCATGTTGACGTATTACACAGACACACACACACGCTAACACATATGTACATGTATATGTAGTTGGCTACAAATTTGCAAAAGTTCTATTACTATTCGATTAACCTCAACCCCTTTAAAGCATTGCAGATACTAATGTATGTATGTATATTTGTTTGTTTGTATGTATATTCACATATAGTCAGATCACAATTTAATCGGGCCTAGTAAGATAATCGAAGAGCAATTGTGTAGCTTAGTTGCAATTGCATTGTTAAAAACGGCAGCGGGTGATGAAAAGCATTGGTGTATATACATACATACAATATATATATGTAAGTGTATATTCATATTTACCCAGCAATATATTCAAGAGATATGGTGAGTCAGCATGAGACTGAAAATAACCGTTTCAACCTAACTGCATTTTTAATTTTAGTTGATAAAGGAAAATGTTGCCTACCTTTCGGCGCATTGCTAAAAAATTATTTAGAGGTTATAGAAGGAACGAATCAAATATGACTTATTGGATGAGATTTGGTTAAAATATTTTTTGAATATTTGAGAGTTAACAGTTTTAACAGTATATCATATAAATTGGTGTCTATTCGGATACTTAATTAGATCGTATATATTTCTGAAATAACTGACAACTGCATGCCCGACGATTAGATCCAAGGTGTGCTGTACCCAATAGACAACAAGGGAGACCCCACAATCAGCGCCAATTACCGTGGGGAAAGCCTCCTTAATATCGCATATACGGTCTTATCGAGCATTGTGTGTGAAAGCCGAAAACCCACCGTCAAATAAACAGATTGGGCTTTAACAGTGCGGCTTTAGAACTAGAAAATCAATAACTGACCAGATATTTACTATGGGCCAAATTTTGAAAAAGACCATTGAAAAGAAGATCGACACATACAATCTCTTCATCGATTTTAAAGCCGCCTTCAACAGCAGGAAAAGAAACTGCCTCTATGCCGCTATGTCTGAAGGTGGTATCCCCGCAAAGCTCACACGGCTGTATAACCTAACGTTGAGCAACACCAAAATCTCCGTGAGGATCGGTAAAGACCTGTCCGAGCCGTTCGATACCAAACGAAGTTTCTGAAAAGAAGACTTCTTCAACCTATTGCTGGCGAATACCGCAGTCGATAGAACGAAGAGCGGTACGAGATGAAAGAGCCAACGGATAGAAGAGAACACTCCAGCTTTGAAGGTTTTCGATTTAGTACCCGCCGGTGAAGGCAGAGAAAGCGGAAGACCACCACTCCGTTGCAGAAATCAGGTGAAGAAGGGTTTTTCAATTCAGTATAACACCGTTTATTAGACTGAATTTTTGCTATATAAAAGAAAATAAGAACTAGTCTACACATAGCTTTCGTAACATCATATTTATTCTATGCAATGCTCATTCAATAATGCTTTATTGTTATGTACGATTAGATATATGTACACGAAATGTGTACATAACAAAAAAAAAATTCTCGCATAGTTTTTGCTGCTGAGAAAAATGTCAACATACCCGGCAGGAAATTTGTAGAAGTCGTCTTTGAAGTCTTTAAAGTTTCATAACTTCGACATTTTAGATATTATTAAATATGTATAAATTGATTAGACAAAGAAAGTAAAAAAAATTATAAAAATAAAAAAAAATATTCCCGTAGTTTATTATTTTATTATATTTATTTATTATGGTACACTAAAATATCGATTTAATAACTTATATTATAAATTTTTAATATTTTGTCAAATTACGAATGACACTGTATTCCAACCAAACTATATTCAATTCAACAAAATACAAAAAAAAATGTTCGGAAGAAATTTTAATTCCCAAAATTTTCCTACTGGGCCACCGGCTGTTGCGAAAAGTTGCAGCTGTACATAGTGTTGTTCGCATTTTTGCCACATTGCACGCGCTATTGCTGCTGCTAAGCGTACAAGCGTTGCACGTCTAATTGAATTGCCAACGTGTGTTGCCAACTGCTTCGCTACATTCCCTGGCAACGCACATAACTAAAAACAATGGCAAGCAACTGCGTACGCGGCGCGGGGAGGGGAGCGCAAATGTGCAAACAATTTTGTATGCGCGAACGAAGCAATTTGCTATTAATTTGCACATTTAACGAGCGAATACTGAAAAGGCACCCTGTGGCGCAATGGATATTTAAACAGAAAAAATGCGAAGATTTCTGCTGAAAGATCGATTGATTGACTGTTTGAAAATTGCATTATTCATAAAGAAGATTTACAGAAATAGAAGAGAAAATAAATGAAATTATTTGACAATGAACGTTGCATATGTGAATACATACATACATGGAATTTAGAAATTCTATGCTAATAAATAATAATATTAGGTAGTCGAAAAAATATTTTCGTATTTAGTCAATAGATGTGGTTGCAGTCGTATATCTTCTGTGCTAACCACTTTTTCGACAACCCAATATTAATTCACTACAAGGTTAGGTTGCCTGTATTTCTAACTAAAATAGGCTCATAACTACATAAAAGGTCTCTAGTAAGTGTGGGTGGGTATCACTCAACTCTTTAGACACTTATTACTTTCAATGTATTTTTTTTTAATTTTTGCTTTCAATTTTATTTATCACTTCACTTTTGCCTATAGAAAAATACCTAAAGTAATATTCCTGGAACATACTTCATATCGGTACCTGGAAAACGGCAAGTCAGTAACCATAACCAATTCCTGGTAACATAGCTTCGTAAATACATATGTATAAATATTTATTCTCTGCAGTAAGCATGCCGAAGTACTAGCAAATACTTGAAGCTACCGCAAATACTTTAGATATGGAAGGGATAAATCACAATATCTATTTAATTTATCCGCACTTTAAGTAAACAGGAAAACGTTGCCAGACAAAAAGAGTGCAAGTAAAAGTATCATAGGAATGCAGGGTAATCCCAGTTGAACATAAAGCCACACATAATTAGTGTTTATTAAATGTAATCTAGAATATTTTAAAAATATGTCTGCAGTTCAGCTCCAGACAGCAATAGACGTTGCTAACTCCTGCTAAGTCCAACCATGTATACTAGAGAAATACCTGCAGATAAGCAAATAAAGCGAAACCAAAAAGTCAAGTTATTTATTCGAATTTAATATAATGGTTTATGTGCTCAAATATTCGCAAAACAAATATTTAATTAACTCAAGTAATTCCCAAGGTCTGGTCATGTTTGACTTATTGAAATAAATACGCTGCATTTTTATTGCTTTGTGTTTTGTTGTGTTTTTAAACAATAACTATAGATAATTTATTTAATGTCTGAATCACCACGAGAGCTCTTAAATCAACTTTATAGCTGAATTGTACGCTTGCCTTGTATTAACGAGTACCAAGAAATTTATTAAAAATAACAATGTTTAATAAACATGTATGTGAGTGTTTGCTTAGTCGACAAATCTAAATGCCAAGTGTAAATTGATTAAGTAAACTTATGAAGTTCTCAAATAAGTTACTATAATAGTGACTACTTAGCTAGTTTAACCGAACTCTATTCTTTAAAAACAAATGCATGTGAAACTAAGGATTTGATGGCATATAATTTAATATTATGGCCAAGAATTTGTTTTCATAATAAGGATCAGGGTTCGCCAATATGTTTTAAAAATGGTTCGGGCAAGTGACCGCCTGGATTGAATAATTTCCAATCTGGAGGCCAAATTTTTGACCACTTTTTGTAGCAATTGAGGCCGTATTTCAACAATAACGCGCAAAAAAATGTTATTTTCGAATACATCAATCATCTTGGGCTTATCCTCCAAATCAGAGTACAAAATGTCATTCATCATGACTCTGCAGCGTTCGCCATTGACTGTAACGTTGCAATCGACTTCATTTTTAAAGCAATGTGGACCAATGAAACATCTGCTCACAAAGCACACCCTACAGTGAAAAAAAAACGACTTCGAAAAAAGTATGCCTTATTAAAAACTATTTACACGTCTAAAATAAATACAAACGCACTTTGATAATATAGGCCTAACCGTGAGCACTACATTTATGATACATATATTTCCACTAAAATACTATGCAGCTGTCTTGGCTACATTATTTACAAATCGGCCTAATTGTAGGCAACATTATATATATTTTTTTGCTAATTTTTAATTTTGAAGAAGACGGCTAACATACAAGGTGCGTTTATGATTTTGCCTATCGCAGAGTGCACGAGTGGTTTCAACGTTTTCAAAGTGGTCGTGAGGACATAAATGACGATCAACATGTGGGCCAATCAAAATCCGTGATCACCGGAAATTCCATCAAAACTGTGCGTGAATTCATCAAAAATCAGCCGAAATCATCATTGAAATTCATAGAAATGGAATTGAACATCTCCAAAACATCGATTTATCGCATTTTGACCGAACATTTGGGTTTACGAAAGGTGTGTGCACGGTTTGTTCCGCACAAATTGACTGACGACCAAAAATTGCTCAGAATCCAACATTCGAAGGACGCTTGTGACCGATTATTTGACCAAAAATCACATTTTAACCATTAACCACTCCCCGTATTCACCTGATATGGCACCGTGCGACTTCTTTCTTTTCGGAAAAATGCATTTGCCCATGAAAGGAAAGCGTTATGCAGACGTAGAGGCCATTCAAAAGGCTTGCACCGGCATACTGGCGGCCATACCGGCCAACGAGCTAAAACACTCGTTCGACATGCTTTTGGACCGTGCAAAAAGCTGTATTGAAGCAGAAGGAGACTATTTTGAATAAAATAAACTGATTTTGCCGAAAAAAACCATTTGTTCTGTTTTTTTTTTTAAGTCCTGTTTACTTTGGAACTCTCTTGTAACTAAAAACTAATAAAATTAGTAGAAACAAGAAAAATTAAACCTACTTAGAACTATTCTTCTTGTGTTGGTCAGAAAGCGGTTTTTTTGGAGAAACCGCCATTTTGACAAAAAAAAATTCTGACTTAAATTGTTTATATAAAATGATATACTTAACGGTGAGAATAATTTTTTTAATAAAAAATTTGTAAAACTCTCTTTTGTCTGCCTTCTTACTGTATATAACCCCTTAACTATTGCTATTTAATTGGAAAATTGTAAAACAAAAAAATTTAAAAAATTATTTTTATATAAAAATATTCATTATTGCTTAAAATGTATATATATAGCTGACTACATCGTAAAATATTGCCAATAAGTAATCCATAAAAGCTGAAAGAATTTAGACAATAAAGAATATCACTAAAGGCATTTCATTCTCTCCTAGTCAAGGTCCCAACATGTAGTTTATTTGCCTTGCTCAAAAGCTGTGAAAAGGTACACATGTCAACAATTATACTTTATATACTATGTGTATATATGTTGGTAGCAGTAATAGATATGTAAGCATTAATATACATACATATATATTTGTTATTTATGCCGCGCGCAGAAACGTGTCAACCCCCCGTAGTGAATTTTCAAGGTGAAAGTCAAATCCACTAAATTTAAACTAACAATAATTTACAACGTATTATATATATGTATTTATATATATACATATTTGTGTATATAGTATAGTGCTTGTATAAATGCGCGGGCGTTGAAAGCGTGTAACAAATGAAATTGTCAAAACTACGAACATAACTCAATTATTTGCAATAATTTCCGCAAATTAATTTTCGGCGATGAAAAGTACAACATGTTTGCATGTCAAACGGAGACCAATTTAAATTGCACATGAGTGGGAAAAGCGAATGTTATTTTCGGTTTGTTTATAGTACATATATATATACACATAGGTATACTGTATATCAAATCTATACGATTTGGCAACGCTTGAATGTCGCAAGGGCAGTGGGAAAATGCCCAAAAACAATTAAAGTGTCTAAACTTAAAGCGCGTGAGTAAGCGCTGTGCAATTATTGAATATCAAAAAGCAAGCAAAACAATTTTCTTACTCCCCTTCTATGTATTCGTACGAGTATGTATGTGAGTGTGTGTATACCTGCGTGTTTCCTGCTTTACGAACTTCTAACGGTACATGTTGTTCGTGAGCAATGACAATTAACTTGACATTTCCCATGCTGCCTCTCACACAGCCATTGCGCGCAGAAAATAATTTAAGCGATTTTTTTTCGCCGAAATTATTGCCAAATGTCATTTCTTCAACTTAATAGCTAGCGACCGCTAAGCTAACGGCTGGCGAGCAAGCAACCAAAATTTGGGTGTATATAAATTTTCACAGCCAATCTGTCGTGCACGAACCAATCGAACCAAATGGCTTTCAATATGGCAGAGAACGCAGAGCAGCCACAGACGGCGGCAGTTGCTGGCCCTCCTCCATTTGCAACACACAAAACCACATACATACATGCATACATTCATATATAAGTATGTGTGCACACCTTGACTGTTGTTGGTGACAATCAGTCAGTCGATCTGTGACAATGCTCACGCTATATATTGGCAGCGTTAAGCTGATGTCGTCGATTTTTTGGACGGACAATACGCCAGCGCTGTAGCATTGGCAGCGTCAAGATGGCAGACGATGCCTGGCGCATGGCCAAAATTTCTATTCACAACTACTCGATAATTTCGGTGCACAAGTCCATGACACACACCAGTAGGCGCACATACATACATAAACACATACAAATGCATATATACATATATATGTGTATGACCACTCCAACAATTGCCGTGGCGCACCAGCTTAATGGGAAATGCCATCCATCTAGCCACCAACAAGCCGCTGAATGGACGCGCTACCAGCAGCCTTGCCAAAGAGCCAGAATAAATGACGCGTCGTGCATGGGAATGGTAATGGAAATGGCAAAGAAAGCCACAAAGCAGCTGCATGTCCAAATGAAAACGGAATGAAGTAATAATTTCGACATCGCATGATATACATAGGTATATATATATAACTGTATATATGTATAAATGTCTGTATATGTATTTGCTGTTGACTATAACAGTTGACTGCCCATTACAATCAAATTAAATTGAATGATTGTATGATTTCATAAGTGCTTTTCAGTAACTAGCAGTCAATTTGCATATTTCATTGTTGACTTTAACTCGTTCGTTTTTAATAAAAGGCTTCTACGCATGTGAAAAGCGATACCGAATGCAAACCTACAACCCTTGCTTCTTCTACAAGGTTGAAATTTCAACAGTCGGCTATTTGTGCTAAGAGTTTAGAGAGAATTTAGTATTATACATATATTATTCTAGTATCTAAATTATCTATAATTATGTCCCCAAACGAGTTCTACATTTTTAACAAATTTACTTTTTTTTCAAGCTGATCCTAAATTAACATTAGTCATCTTCATCAAAACATTCAAAAACAAGAAAAAAATATTATAATGCCTTTAAGGCTGATTTGTAAATGTGTAGCCGAGACACCTACCTATTGTTGTAGTATAAATATGCAATAAACGGATTTCTCAAGATTAGTTTTCTATTATGAAATTTGGTTGATATTTATTTTAGACATTTTTTGATGAGTTGGGTTTTATTGGCATTAGCATAATATTTGTCAAAAATAGCAAAAACAGGTTTAATGGCCTACAATTAGGCTGATTTGTAGATAATATAGCCAAGACACATACCTACTGCATTAGTGGAAATATGCACGAAACTTAATTCACAAGTCAGCCTTATAGCATCAAACTCCATTGGTATTTATTTTCGACATAATAAACTCTTACCTTGAGCTAATCAAGTTTTAAGGTGTTAGGTCTGTCGAGGACTTTTATAAAATTTAAACTTGAACATTTTTAAAATTTTTATTTGATGAATGAAACACATTGAGAACCTTAAAAATAAATAATTAGAGGTGTGGTGAAAATTTTGCTCTCCTAATTGAAGGGTAGTTTCAAGCAATCCTCAGAGTAAAAAATTTTTAACGACTATTTTTTACGATTTTTTGTTCAAATCGACGTTGATGGTATTCGGAGACTATCACACATATTCACTTGAAGTGCTAAAAAGGTGATTTCTCAGTAATGTTATCTAGAAACTGCTTACTAATTTTAAAGTATTTTTGAAACTTTTTTATAAAATAATTTCCGCTAATTTTTCGATCAAAAATAAAACCTTTTGTTATAAGATCTAAACTTTGTGAAAAAGCCAAAAATTAGAAGAAGAAGTTGTATGTGCGTTAAAAAAACATTTTTTAATTTGTTTGAAATAAGTCGAGTTTCTTAAGATCCACTTGTAAAGAATGGTTCCGAATATTGTGCCATTATATGCCAGATTGTGTCAAAATCAGAATAAATTTTTTTTTCTGAACACACAAGTAGTTTTTTTGAAAAGTCTGAAAGAAAGAAACTCTATTGTTTTATCATTATTCTTATTCATTTCTTTTAACAGTAAACTGCTCTTATCTCTTTTACTAAAATTAAAAAAAAGTTGTCATATGTCTACCTCTCACAACCCTCAAAAAAACAAAAAAACAATATGCAGTCTTAAAAGTTATATATACCCTAACTTCCTTTTTCCAATCAACCGAAGTATTTCCGGCACCATATACCTAGCATTATTCATGCCTTTGCGCCTCATCCTGGCATTATTTAAATGGCAATACTTGTGGTATGACCAAACAGCAAGGTATCCAACCATTTTGTATTATTAATACGACGTCAGCACCGGCAGTCGACGACGAAGCTGTATAATTTTTTCTGTTTAGCATTTAGCCTTCAAACGGCTAGAAGACGTCATTCGAATGTGTAGTTTTATTTTCATTTTTATTTTTGTCAATTTTCCTGGGCATTTTCCATTTAGCTACATTTATATATACATATATACACACATTGAGGTATATAAGAGTATGCAATTTTTCGCTTCGCTTTTTGGTATGACTCAGTAGAAGGGTATTGTGAAATAAAGTCACTTTCTAAAGGAATTCAGTCAAATAATATTTTCTTATTGATTACATGTAGTAAGAAAGTGCTCAAAAGCAATTTTGTATGAATTCTAGATATTTGAGGATGATCAAAAATAAATTTATATAAAATAGATCTCAAGGATAATTCACTTTCGAACTTCGAAATGCGAGTAATTTTTAATTAATTCTTTTTTCAATGAAGTAACCGGGAACGAACTTTTTTAATAATTTTTGTTGCACGCAAAAAATTCGATTAAAAGTTCTCTGCTTTATGAAGTCGTCTTAAACCTTGTGAAACCGATCATTTACTTATCAGAATATTTATCGATATCGATTAGTAATAAGCTCTGTTTTTTAATAATTTTGAAAACAAAAAATCAGTTCTTTTGTGAAAGAGCTAATCGGTTATGTTTTGAACACAAAATTTACCGTCTCAAAATTGTACCAATATGTGTTTAGAAATAGTCCACACTTCATTCAGATTTAAACGTTCATATGTTTCACCTATTTGCTACAGTTATTTTATGGCAGCTTTTCCAAACAAGCGCAATGAATTCTTCATATTATATAACTACTGGATTATACTAATTTATTTGTTGTTTAGCGATTTTCGTTTATGCCAGTTATTTTATAGCAGTTTTTCTAAACAAATGAAACAATTTGCTTTTACCTGGACACGGTTATACAAACTTAGTTGTTGCTAAGCAGTTTTATTTTATACCAGTTATTTTTTACCAGTTGTTTTATACCAGTTATTTTATACCAGTTTTTCAAAGAAAGTGAAATAATTTATTCTAATCTGGACGTGATTATACTAATTTATTTGTTGTTTAGCGGTTTAATTTTATACCAGTTTTTCCAAGAAGTGAAATAGATTCCTTTTATTTGGACAAAATATGTAATTGTAATTTATTTGCTGTTTAGGAGTAAAATTTTTTTATTCAATTTTTATAGAAAAAAGTGGAATAATTGCTTGCTAGGCTATATCGATATGTTTTTGGCAATCTGCTTATTGTGTACTAGTTTATTACACCAGTTATTCCAGAAGAGCTTTCTTTTCAACCGCCTATCAAATTTCTGTTATGATTATGCCAGTTTATTTATTTTGTACTAGTATTGTTACACGTTTTTTTTCAAACAATGACATAGTTATACCAGTTTATTTGTTGTTATGTAACAGAAAAATTGTATACCAGTTTATATAAAAATTGCTTTAATTCTTTAGTATAACATTTCGACTTGGTAATCCAGTGTTCAGTTTTATACCAGTTTATTGGATTTATACCAGCACAGTAAACAAGCTTCTTCAAACATATTTATACTTATGTTTTTATGTTGTTGCCAGTATAGTTTTATGCCAGTTTATCTTAAAACTTGGTAACATTGCTTGGTATGCTATACCGATGTGTTTCGAGTTATGCCAGTTTATTTGTTTTATATCAGTTTTAAGTTAACAAAATATTTGTTTTATACGAGTTATAAATTAATAATTTACTGGTTTTATACCAGTTAAAAAAATATTACTTGTTTTATACCAGTTTATTAATTTAAAAACTATTGAACGAAATAGTTTGAATATAGACATTTAGAATATATGACATCTTAATGGTAGAATATATGCGATAACTCTTATCAACCATACCTTTCTCATTAAATTAAACCAGTATACAATTTTCATAGCGTGTGTCTAGATCAACACCATATCTAATAGAGTGATATTATTGAGCTTTCGATTTCAATTTCTTTGGAGGCTTAAGTGAAATCTTTGAACGAACTTTCGTTCGTATATCTAACCGTATAACGGTATTTGTATTTAAAGTTGAAAATAAAATGCCAAGACTTGATATACATATTTTTCAGCACAGTCTGCTTTTTCAGTTCAACAAATTTCTTCAAACCAAATTGACAAGTATAAATTTGTATTAGTGCCTGATGAGCTGCACTCGAATTGCCACAGCAGTTCATGCTCCCCTCCGCTCGCGTCATTCGTGTATGTCAGCTATAATGCAGAATCATCAATTGACCCGCTTCAATGTATTCGTATACGTGTAAATGTCATCACATAATCCCGAGTTTACTTGCAATGAAGATTTATGGCAAAACACTTTCACTGAGTGGACTGCTGACGGAAGCCATGGCAGCCGTGGAGCCCCAACCAGCTGCTGGTAATTTGCGGTAAAAGAAAATGATTGTTCGTATTCATTTGTATGTGTTAGTAAATCTAATAAATTTCGCTTGTTCGGCAAGTTGTACAATTGGAGCGAAAGGTCACCGGCAAAGTGATTGGTTTGTTTAAAGTCAATGCTGCTGGAAACACGTGGATGTCAAGATTGATTAGGAGTGTTTGATTTGACTTGTAAAAAGTCAGCGTCGTGCTTACATAGAGGGAGTGAGTTAGAGAGTAGTGCCAATTTGTTGTAAATATTGTTACAGTGTAAGCTCAATGAAGTTAAAAGCTAGATCTAAACGAAGCTTTTTGCTCAAAATTTAGGAAAATGCTTTAAATTTATTTTGTCTCTCATAAAAAATATGTATATCCCCAAGCAAGTCTCTCATAAAAATTTCAATGGTATATGTTTATATCTCCAAGCATTTGGAGCGTAAACAGATCTCATATTTGCTTTAATTTCTGTTGAATTTCTAAAATAAATTTGATAAACTGCTTAAAAATTAATCTTGACAAGATTTATAAGCATTTTAATTTCGCAATGTCGCAAAGAATAACTGCAAAGCTTTAACTTTCACGCTGTCAGCAACACCCCCTGCAGAAAACATAAACAAATGCAAAAAACAAACACCATTTTGACGGCCCATTGTCTCTAGCGCAACGCCTCTGCAATTTACAAAAATATCTATTGCTTGGAATTTCACCGCGGCGGCAAATAATATTTCAAAAATTTTCGCTTAGCAAAATATAATGAGAAATGCATTTTGATGACAAACATTTGCGAAAGAAATTGCGTCGGTTTCTAGCTTCAAAATACATATCGCATATTAATTAGTTGAGCATATTAGGGTGGTATGTGCTTGCAGTAATTTTTTTAGCATTTTTGGTACCAAATTATTGATTACCGAAAGGAGTGAAAGCGATATCGATGCCTTACACCCTATTCTGGCTTTATAGAGACTTCTAAATTGATTCCATCAAAAGGATTTGTGTTTTTTTAAGTTGACAATAAAACCAATTCAATAAGGATAAGAAATACGGTGACGAAATTGCACGAATTGAATTGCTACGTACTGTACTTGAAATTTAGAAATAATGTAGAACACTGTGTCTTTTGGCTGAAAAATTATGCCGATAAAAGTACAATCAAAACCGATTTTTTAACATTTTTTTAAAGCTGAGAATATTCAGGTTAAGTTAGGTATAGATACTGATCATCTAAGAGATCACATTTGAGCAGTATTAGGCCAATGAAAATGTTTTAAAATATTCGCTAAACTTTCAAAATCTTCTTAATAATCATAAGTATCACCAAACTCATACTGAAAGTTAAGAGAATGGCAATACCCAAAAATGTCTCAAAGATAATAAATTTTTTTTTTTTTTAGAAATTCCGAAACTAGATACAAACAGATAGATATCAATTGGAGGCGGAGAACAGAGCGGACCACTTCGCTTTAGTGCTCACGTCTGATTGCCAGCTGTACCTTCTTCAGCAGGAAAATCCTTAGTTTCTGTAACTCCTCCCTACCCACGCATGACTGGAGAGTAATAAGACTGGAGAAAATTGAAGAACCATATCGGTAAGCGCCAATTCTGCTAAATGCGGAGTCTGTCGATCCACTCAACAAAACCTAAGGAGCCGTATGCTATGAGTTCGGTAGGGTGGCCAATAGGATACTCCCGACGAATGCCAAAGCTGATGACGCTCAGGTTTCAGATGCGGTGGATACGACAAGTGGAGATGGTCAAATTACAATGAAAAACGACCGAAGTCTGTCGGACATAGTGAGTTCTGGGTGCGAAACGTCAATTGGCGACTCCGTCCTCAGCCTTGAACAGCTGTTTGATGAGATGCTCCAGATTAACCTCCAACAAGCGAAGGTGTCTAAAAGAAGACGAAGCCGATGTAAGGCTGATCCAGGAACCGTGGCTGTCTAGTAGACTCCAGATTGAGGACGAGTGGTCCGAAATGAATTAACGGTAATCTAGCGATATAACCCATGAAACTCGAATCCTATCTCCACAGCCACAAATTTTTTCGAAAATTCTTCGTTCTACCAACTGGAGCTTGCCACCTTAATGCCGAAATACCATTACGCACCATCACACCCGCATAAAAGTGAATATTTATGGCGTTGGAAAATATGTCATATTAATTTTATTACCTCAATTATCATTATTATTGTTACCGTTTGGAGCGCAGCGAAAACATACCACAGCATGGTTCAAAGTTGGTGCGAAATCGCTTTTGGCCACCGGCCAATAAATTTGAAGTGAAATGAAAATTTCGAACGAATCTTTAAATTCACTCAATGTCACTTTCATTCCAAGCATCAAATTAGATAAAACACAAATAATGTGGAATAAGAACTGTGAGTGGATTGAAAGGGGTGCCAGTAAGTACAACAAGGGAATTTGATGAACTGTCGCGCTGTTAGACAATCGGTCGTGCGTTGGGGGTAATTCACGAGCGCGCTCATCAAATGGCTTGCCACTGCAGTTCTGCGCCGATTTATCAAACGCTTTTGCGAATTATTTAATGCGCAGCGCAAAATTGATTGCAATTGCTACTTTGTCAGATTGTATGTGTGTGTGTAAGTGTGTTGTTGTTGTGGGTGCTGTGTGTGGTCGCAAATGAGTTTTCACTTTTCTGCTTTAATGAGCCGCAATCGCAATTGTTGGCAAATTGCACAAGTTTTAGCACTTTTACTACAGAATTTCTCAAATAATCATTTGATTTTATTAATTCTTCAGATTTTATTGTAAAACTTGCTGTGTTTTTAGTCAAATGAGACACTGACACATATACATAAGCAATTGGAACTATGACGCGTTGCAAGTGGTTCGTAGCGGTTTTCGAATAATAAAAATGTTCAAAATGAAATAAGTTTTCTGTTTTATAGTTATTTAAAGTGTTTTTGTATTTTTAAATACATATTTTTGAAATAGTGTTGGACAAAATGCTTGCATTTATTCGGTTTGTGAGTTCAAATGCATGAAAAAATGTTCCTCTATTATGATTTTTAAAATACTAAATTTTCTATTGTAATGAAATTTATGTAAAGGATCGACCAAAAGGAACTATGTGATGTTTAAATAAAATAAAACAACCAAATTAAGTCAAAAATGGGTTATATTGGGTAGTCGAAAAAGTTTTTTCGTATTTTGTCAATAGCTATATAGAATATATTTTTTGGTATACAGATAGTTTTATACCATTTATGATTAGAAAAAAAAACTCTTCCAACTGGCGACAACAGCTCCGTTTACATATATCTTCATCTTACCACCAAACACCTTTTCTTGGAGGTCCTACTGGAGACCGTGAAGCGTAGATTCAGCCCCGTTTGCACCAACTTAGACTAACTATGGAACGACTTGACGCATTTGACGTCGAGATCTCAAATTAAAAAAATAGAGCTGTGCAAGAACTGAAGCCGCTCGACCTATCCAAGCGGCCTTGCTTCGCTCTATGGGACTTTTGAAAAGTTCCTAGGAGATTCGACGCTTTTGAACCAAATTTTGTTCAGCGATGAGACCAATTTCTGGATTTGGAACTTAGAGCAATCTGAAGAGATTCAAGAGCTGCCATTTGATCCATAGAACACAACACTTTGGTGTGGTTGTGGAATCAGCGGTCCATATTTCTTCAGAAATGATGCTGGTGTGACCATAAACGACAATGGGGACTGTTATCGCGCCATGATAACCAAATAGTCGCCTGAAATTGAAGTTCGTGATTTCGGCGACATTTGATTTCAACAAGACGGTGCAATTTCCCACACATCATTTCAATCAACAGATGAGAGAACACTTGGGTGAGCAGATAATTTCACGTTTTGGACCGATCGATTGGCCAGCAAGATCACGTGATATCACACCATTAGATTTTTTCCTGTAAGGATATGTAAAGTCTAAAGACTATGTGGTCAATCTCACTTCAATTCTGGCCTTCGATCAAAACATCGCGCATGACATTCGTCAGTTACCGGTCGAAATGCTTGAACGAGTCGGCGAAATTTGAACTCAAGGGATGGCGGCTGCGACCAAGCATTTGAAATAGAATATCTTCAAAAAATAAATGTCGAAGAATTTTCTTTTGAATTACAACAAACATTTCCATTAAATTTGAAGTTTTTGTGTTTTTTCTTTAAAAAATTGGTGAATCTCGAAATCTCACCCTTTACTACTTAATATTTATTTACACAATTTTTCCAATTAACAGCTTTTAGCAAAAATATTATATTCATTTCACGCTTCAAAAATAAAATGATCGCCAATTAAATCGTTAAATAAGTCAATCGCTTCATTAACTCACTCATACTAACAAGCAATAATACATATGGAAAGTAAACAAACATGAGTAATAAGTAGGCATATTTGCAGTAGGCACAAGTGGCTTGAATATTGTTGTGCGAAATTTGCAAGCTTTTTGCCTTGCATTACCAACACAGCACTCACTTAATTAAAGCTTAACAAACCTAACAACCACAGGGCCAAACTTACATTTGTATGAGTGTATGTGTGTGTATGTGCGCCCGCCACGAATGTGCAAACTGTCGGCAATTAAAATTTGTGGAGTGTTAATTCAACACTTTAGTATAATTATAACTCTTTCTTATTGAGTGGGTGTAACGAAGAAGAAAGGCAAGTGTGCGCCAACAGAAATTAAACAGAAACCAAACTAACTGAAACTGGAAAGCGTCGACTAAACTTGCAACCGAGCGCAGAATTCGACTTTAATTATGCACTTACAAGCAAGCGAAAATGTACAAATTTACTTAGACAAGACAAATTTACTGTACTAGCCGCATAAATGCATGTATTTGGGTATACATGTAGCTTTGTGTCTATGCATGTACCTTTGTGTGTATGAATGTAGCTTTGTGTGTATGTGTGCAATATAAGTCTGTGTTTGCATTCGATGCCTGTGTGTGCGTTCGTATTCCGCATCACGCCAGCAATGTGCGGTTTAATGGCAGGCGAGCAGCTAAGCAACCGGCAAACTGTGCAAGCAACTAACCACTACCGGTTTGCACTGGCAGGTACTCCTCTCCAAACTGACAAGCCAACGAAGTTAGTTTGCACTTTTCCCGATGATGTCAGCATTTCCAATGACTTTTGCTTGTGTTTGCTAAAGTTTACAACGGTTTAGATCCCTTAGATTTACTTTGATTTATGCACAACTATTTTTCTTGCACTCGAAACCGCAACAAAGTATCTACGCAGATACGCTGCGTGCATATACTCGTAGGTGTGTGCTTAGTTGTGTGTGTGTGCATTAACTATTATCATTCTTTGTGGAAGAATTTTTCATTGTTTAAATTTTGCTGCACCTGATTTTCCAAGGAAATACTACGGAGAAATCGGGCCACCAGTGGATGGTACAACTCATCGTAAATGGAAGAGACGTTGATCAAAGCGAAAACAATAGCTTTAGAGGTAGATAAAAAATGGTTAAATTTATCATGCTAAAATTCAAAAAATGTCTCCTAAGCTGATATATTGGAGTTACTCTATAACTAGAATTAACTTCGGTTGCACCGTGGCTTTAATACCACTCAAAAATACTAAAGATTCCTTAAAAGAACTTTGATCGGTCAGTTTGTATGGCAGTCTTATGCAAAAATGTGATCAATTTTTTCGGAAATTGCATCATTGCCTTAGCAATAATTCATGCCAAATTTGTTGGAGATATCTTGTTGAATAAAAAAAATGCTCCATATAATGCATGAAACCTTCAAAAATAGTCGAATTTTCTGAAGGATTTTAAACAAATTTATTAATAGACTTATGTAGATTAAATTTAAAGTTACTGAGTATATATAGTCCGGTAATTCGACCAAAATTTATTTAGTCTCTGTAACGAGATGTAGTGAAGCTTTTATCCATTGAAGAATAAAATACTCGAAAACTCATTTATGTTTTGATAACTTTATAGAAGTTTACAAGAGATTTTTCGTCGGTACAATTTTTGAGATAAAAAACAATATATAAAGGCTTTTTCGATAGAGAGGCTACAAAAGTAGACGGATAGGACAGCAAATAACACGAAAATTTGTCTCGCCCTTTTGACATTTCCCTTCAGTAAGGTTCGCCATTTCATCAAGAAAAGATATACGATCCAACAATGAGTCAAAATTATTAAAATTTACTACCGAAATTCGGATTCAGTAACCTCAACTTTAAGAGCGCTACGTCCAATTTATGGTCGGGTATGGAAGACCCAAATCAGTCTATCACACGTAATTCTCAAACGTTGAGCATCTCTGTGACGTCATTATGGCGAATGTTGTGAAAAAAATCTTGGCATAAATTCTTACATGATCAAATTGACGCACGAACTGAAATCGCTTGACCACCAGAACCATCGTATGTTCGTGAATTGGGCTCAGCAACAACATGAAAGTAATACGGATTTTCATCGAAAAATCATCTTCAGCGATGTAACTCATTTCTGGCTAAACGGCTTTGTCAATAAGCAAAATATGTGTTATCGGTCAGACAGCAATCCAAACGTACTCCATGAGTCACTATTACATCCCGAAAAAATACGGTTTTGTGCGGTTAATAGGCCGGCGGCAGTACTTCTTCCGTGCTAATCAAGACCGGCACGTTACTGTGAATGGGAATCGCTACCGCTCAATGATAACCGAATATTTCTGGCCCGAATTGGATGATATGAACTTGGACAATATGTGGTTCCAACAGGACGGCTTCACAAGCCACACAGCGAATGTCACAATCGATTTATTGAAAACCAAGTTTGGTGAACGTGTTATCTCGCGAAATTGTCCAGTCAATTAGCCGCCTCTGTCGTGCGATTTGATGTTGTTACACTATTTTCTGTTGGGCTACGTCAAGTCTATGGTCTATGCCAACAAGCCTGCGACAATTGATGTACTTCGTACGAATATGGAAAGTAAAATTGCAGCGGTATTGTCCGATTTATGCTTGAAAACCGTCGAAAATTGGGTTCAGCATTCTTCCTTTTGAAAAGCCCCTTATGTATATATGGTTATAAGACTAGAGCTACAAGAGAACTAGTATTTCACACTTCAATTTATATACTCAGTAAGCTTTTTCAGAAAATTATCTAAAGTCTGGAAGAAAAGCCAGTCAAAATGCATACAGCCTAGTGCGCTCATATACCGAGAAGAAGCCGGAATGCCGAAATTTCAATGTAATATCGAAGGGAACTATAATACCAACTACTCGAAGTGTATTATGAGGATACAATATGATATACTGGTAAATTTTCAAGAATATTTTTTTCCAAAAAGTTTATATTCTTCCAATATCTCGATACAAAACCGGTTAATAACCAAAATTGGAAAGAAAAAATCTCGGCTACTAACATTGTGCTTAAAATGTTTTAATCTGTAGACTCTTTGTGGTTGAGTATATTGCAAGCAATGACAGCGAATATCATTCGACTAACTTTTGTCAAAGTTTTGATGATTATGAAAGCTGTCTACTGTTAAATAATTACAACTGAAGCAACACATCTCTAAGGGTATACTTATACCGCTTAGCTTTACCCTAACGATTTTATAAGCCTGTTGAGAATTGCTCAGAAGTATGCTAAATAAACAAAATGACAGTAGCAAATATATCATATGAGGCATAAATCACTTAGCTCATTAACTACCTTACAAAGTAGATTTTTACTACTGCCCTACAGCACTACTTCTAAAACATAACATTTTCACACATTTTAAGTTAATGTTATAGTAATTAAGTCTAACATTTTAAGTTTCTACAAAGTAAATATTTAAAGTATAAAGTGCAAACTTATTATGAGCTGTGTTTACTTTGCGCATAAATTCTTTTTTATAGACTTTTATTTTATTTTTATAAATTTTGATTTTATTTTTGAACTATTCATCTCTGACTGCTACGTGACTTCACACCTCGAAAATCTCTGCCAGTCAATTGATTTTCGGACGAGTGAAATTTATGGCATTCCGGCAGAATTTACGACTGTCATAACAATTTTGCACATTGCAAGTTTGCGCCGTGCATTTTGCAAACATTTTTCATTTTTTGTTTGTTTGGAAAAAATGTAAAAAAATAAAAAGTTTAACGCTGCCGGTGAAACAGTTCGAATTTCCATGTTGAAGAAATTTGCGAAAAATTGTAATTCTTTAAACGTATTGCACATGCTTCCGATGCTGTTAGACACATGCCGTACAGTAAATGAGCTTGTGCAATAAAAAATGGCAAAGCTAAAGCTTTTATTCCATAGTCGTTAAAAGTCAAATTGAACTGAAGCTGGTTGAAAAAATATCAACTGACGAGCTGGCAAGAAAAGGCACCCTAGATCCCTTCATTAGACTGTGAACAAGTGATGGCTTCCCTCCTGTGTGTTTTCCTACTGCTGGGTTTCGCGGTAGCTTGATCAGCGCTGAGCCATCATTGATTCATACGCTATCTCAAGGTCGATCGTAAGGGATCCAGTGAGCTCTTTACCAGCTAATTTCCCTCCAGTTGTGGGGGTACCAACAAGCCACAGCATTATCAGCGTCCAGGCAGTAAGTTTGAAAATCTTACTGGACACCAGCTGCAGAGCTATATGAAAAAAGCTGAAATATTTCAACACTTCCTTCTTGATTGTCCAGTATTTGCGAGATCAAAGCATAAAAACTTGGAAGCTAATGGGAATGGGAATAAATCGCCTGAGCTAATTTGTACTGACGACGAGAAGCTGTGCTGTCATATAAAATCATATACAAGAGTTGTGTTCTATACGGCCTCACAAAGGACATATAGGCATGTAGGAGTACAAGTGCGATACCCGTTTCCACGACAGTCCGGTCTAAGTAACCGTAACGGACCTGAATTTTTATACAGCCAAGAACTCTCAACTCGGCACCATTCCGCGAAATTACTTCAAGAATGTTCTCTGCCGCTAAAAGGACAACAACAAGTTCGATCTCTGGATCCGTCATCGAACTAAACCTCCTAACCCGCTCAATATTGATCAAATAGTATAAGCAGAGTATTTTTTTTAACAAGAAAGACATTTTTAATATTTATCTCACTAATATGAAATCTATGGTTTCTTGCAATATTTTCACACCTCTCATAGTATTTTGAGAAATGGTGATTGATTGGTGATTTGATAACTATGCAAATAATTATGTCAAGTTTTTATAAATAAAATTTATTTAAATTTTTTTTTTTTTGAATAAAAGTGTAATGGAAAACAAGAGACAAAATTAATGGAAACCATTTCATATCAAACAGATTTCTATTATATGCACAAAAAGCTGGTATACCCGAAAGAAAAAAAATTATGTATGTACCAATGAAATGCTTGCTCTCTGTGATATTTTAGGCGCTTTAGTGAACAATTGTATGCTTAAATTAATCAGTAATCACATATAATAGATATTATTCCATAAACAAATAATTTCCGCAATCCGAAGTCATTCATATATTTCAGCATAAACTTAAGCGAACATTTCAATTATAAACAAAATAATAGAGCATTTCATTGATTTAAGCCGCATATCAACAGTAATATGGCATTTAAATAAATAAATACAGATTTTATTTAACTTAAGCAAAAACACAATTCATTTAAGTGATTTTCCAATTATGCTAAAATATATAATTTATGGTTAAACATGTCGACGAAAATATAAAAACGTTGAAGTTTATAAGTTTATGTACCGAAATGCTTGGAAAAATGTGTAAACATATTTAAAACCGAAATTATATACAAAAATTCGCTGTGCA
Source organism: Bactrocera dorsalis (assembly GCF_023373825.1). Taxonomy (NCBI): domain Eukaryota; kingdom Metazoa; phylum Arthropoda; class Insecta; order Diptera; family Tephritidae; genus Bactrocera; species Bactrocera dorsalis. Next base: position 41,816,303 of record NC_064307.1, read on the forward strand.
AGCAATACAATACCTATCACTTTCGAAAAAATATGATAAATAAATTTTAAGTAAAATATACAAAAAACGTCGCTGGCCCACACATCAATACTACAAATTAGCGCAATTATCCTTCGATTTAATAAAAATGTAACACAAAAAATATTTATTTGCTATTTACCAAACATTTGCATAATTTCATTAAAAAGCTGAGTGATAACACGATGGGATGCCGCAAAAAATTCCCTCTTATGCGCAAATATCACATCACACTAAACAAATACACACACATACTCTCACGTATTTACATTTCCGCAATCGCACAGTCAGCATAAGAGCAACAACAACAAATTGCACTATAATCCATTTCGCAATCGCGCTGATTTTCACACTGTGCGATAAGATATGGCCAACAAAAAACAGAAATCAGAAAGACCGAAAACCAAGGCAACAAAAACAGCATGTATACATGTGAAAACTGTTTTGTGTATGTGTGTGTGTACGATCCAACGCAAATGGTTGAAATGAAATTGAAAATTAAAATCATGTGAGCGTTGAGCAAATTATTATTGGCGCTGTTGTATACATATGTATGTATGTATCGTACAAGTAAGCAAATAGAAATAGAAATAGAAAAGCAAACTTAACTAAACAGCGCTGCAAATAGTATGTGCATACACACGCACACCCATACATGCATATCGCAAAATAAAAATAAACTTTCATGAGCAGAAATAAAATAGCAAACAGTGTGAGCACAAAACGAAAAATGCTCAAATGTGATGAGTGAGAGAATGAAGCGCGAAAAATAATTTAATTTAGTTTATATATATTATTTTTAATTCAAATACTATTTATGATATATTACTGTTATTTTTGTTAAAGAAGGGTAGATAACTGAAAGTTTTAAGGATATGCACATGTGATAGAATGCCTTTCCGGCACTTATAGAACTTGAGAGATTTTTAAAATTAGCTCAGAGCATGTTCTTATGAGAATTTTATCATTAAAAGGAGGAAATTACACAGTTCAAGGTTCTCTGTGGAAAATTATTTCTTCATAGAGTAAATAAAATTTATAGGCTTTCTATATTCTTAATAAAGTCTATAAAATTCTAGATAAAGCTTTTTTGTGATATATATAACATTCATTTAAATAAATAATGAGAGAATTAGATAAATGGTTTATTAGTTCGTAAACTTTATTGCCAAATGTTGATTTACAACTGATCAAACAGTTGATTTATCAGAATAAACAATTGACTTGAAATTTCACAACAAAAAGTAGCCCTAAATGAAATCACATGATCTAAGTAACCAACCGCTAATTCGACGTCATAATATAATTCGATCAGCGGCAGTCAGAATTTATTTCACAATATAGTTGTGGTCTCACGAGCTGTATGAATTCCATGTCTTTCAGTAGAACCACCTATCAATACAAGCAATTGTTACCGAAGCGAGAAACTGCAAAATCACGACTATATTAACTATAGCGAATTTGTTTTACGCCAAAAGTATACTTCATCGAAAATATATAACACAAACACATATTTTTTATGGTTTCAGACGTTCGTCCTTTATCTTAGTATCCTTTGCCTAAAATGAATCAAGTCTCAAGAAATGGGATAAAGATCCAAGTAGTGGTCCTTTTATCAATAACCTTGTTTTCGAGATCATATATGAATCGTGTCAAGCTGTCATTTTATTTTTTCAATATTTTTTTGCATTTCTTCTTGAAAAGACTTACGCCTCAACATCGTTTACAAATCGTTTAACTTTATGACGAAAATTCATCTTCTGTAAAAAATGTATTTCGCGCACTTCCCTCAACTTATGGTCAACATAATCCGGCCATTGAGTGTAATATTCGCAACACTATTACCCATCTTGAGATCAAGCATTCATTATTGAGTAATATTCAACCGAATAGACCACGTCCAACAAACAGTGAAGGAAAGAAAGCAGCCGTTGCTGAGAGCGTACACGAAGACCGTGGAGAGTCCACACGGCGTCGGTCACAGCCACTCGGTCTAACGTATGGAACGACTTGGCGCATTTTTCGTCGAGATCGTAAATTGAAAGCGTACAAAATATAACTTCTGCAAGAACTGAAGCTGGTTGACCTTCCCAAGCGATATCGCCTCGCTCTAAGGGCTCTTGAAAAGTTCCAAGAAGATGCGACGTTTTCGAGCCAAATTTTGTTCAGCGATGAGCACCATTTTTGTCTGAATTGGTATGTAAACAAACAAAATTGCCACATTTGGGACCAAAAGCAACCTGAAGAGATTCAAGTGATGCCATTTTATGAAGAAAAAAAAAACGATTTGGTGTGGTTTGTAAGCCGGTGGAAACATCGGTCTAAATTTCCTCAAAAATGATGACGATGAGAACGTAACCGTCAAAGGCGACCGTTATCGCGCCATGATAACCGACTATTTGGTGTCCAAAATTGAAGCTTGTCATCTCGGCGACATTTGGTTTCAACTAGATGGTGCCACTTTACACACATCACATCAATCAGTGGATTTATTGTGAGAACACTTCGGTGAGCAGAGAGTTTCACGTTTTAGGCTGATGGATTGGCCACCAAGTCCCTGTGATATCACACCGTTTGACTTTTGTAAAGTCTAAAGTTTATGTAAAGTCTAAAGCCTATACTGGCGATTTCGCTTCGATTTAGACCTTGGAGCAAACATCACGCGCATAATTCGCCAGTTACTCGTCGAAATGCACGAAGGAGTCAACGAAAATTGGACTCTACGGTTGGACCGCCGGAGTAGTCGCAGCCGCGGCCAACATTTGTAAGAGAAAATCTTCAAGAAATAAATGCCAAAAAATGTTCTTTCTAACGATTATAAACATTCCCCATAAAATTTGAAGTTTCTGTGTTTTTTCTTAAAAAAGTGGGGAACCTCGACATCGATGACACTTTGTTTACAATTATTATTATTATAATTTTTTTTTGTATTTTGTATTATTTTATTTACTATTTTTTTTACAAAATTAATAAAAGGATAATCTGATTACAAGTGACGGCCAATCATTAGCCTCACAATGACTCAAATATAGCTTTGGTATAAAAACCGATAATAAGCCAATGATTTTATCAATTTTTTTTTTAACTGCTAAAGGCAATTAATTTGATATTTAACTTAAAAAAATCGAACAAAATAGCGAAGTCCTCCAAATACTGAATAATTTAACATGCACATGCATAAAAACCACATTAATTCCGTCTGCATGTATGTAATTCATAATAACTATATTAAAATATATTTCCAATTACAATAAAAGTTAATTGAATTAAATTTTCTGCTTTTTAAATAAAATACAAAAAATGTATAACAATGCTAATCACCGGCGAGCCAGATAATAAATTAGTTAATCTGCTGTTGCAATTACTTCACCTCGAGGGCATGTTTTAAATTTATTATTATAATACTTTCAGCGCGCGCAAGTGAACGCCATTGTGATGCGGCTAATACCCATTTAATACAAGTATGTACACCAACACATAGACACACACATACACATGTAAGAGCGCAAATTATTTCAATGTCTATTTCTATTGTTCTATTCAATTTCGCTTGTTGCCGTGCCTGTGAATGGATGCTCCAGTGCAGGGAATTATATGGATAAATGTACATATATGTAGTGTATATTTTGATGCATCATTTTAATTGTAACACTGTAGTTCGTACAAGTTAAACATTTTTGTCGGCGCAGACATATGCACATTTGATTTAATGGCTTCCAAGCAAATAATACTGCGATTGCACTGTTGTTTTTGTGCATAAATGTGTATGGGTATGAGTATTTAATGCATTGGCCGGCATTTGTTTATCTAACGCTGACGTTTGGAATCATAAAAGGCTTTTGATATAGGAATTTGCATCCACACACTATATATATAACACTTTACATATGTATTTATATATACTTCAAGGTATTTGCCAGTCTACGAGCAAGGCCCAGCCCGCTTGTCATTCATCCATTCAGGCTGCCCACTAGCAAACACATATATATACATATATATATATATACTTATATATACTATATATTGTATATATATCTATGTAAAACCTCGTCTCGCCTGATGTTTGTGCAGTACGCGTGGTTTTCAGCCGGCCGCACGCTTATTTGGATTATTTTTGGCGCGTGTGCTAATCATAATAATGTTGTTTATTCCAACTTAGAAGCGGCTGGATTGTCATAAGCGCACATTTTTCCACTTCGGCTTAGCACAGCGGACGTGATAAGGCACAGTGCAGCGATAAGCTGAAAGTCTAAAATTTTCTGGCGGTTTTTGTTGAATTTTTTCCATACCAAAGGCGACTTATTTCAAAATCGCGTTAATCAAGGGTATAATAGCACCAGCAGATATTTTTGTTGTATAGAGTGCTAATATAATGATGGTTTTTTTCTACACATTTTAAATTTTTTTATAATATATATATTTTGTGCTCGATTCGCTGCTTTCGGCTTTCGTATACTCATACATGACGTGATCTAATCAATTCAGTGTGCTCGCATCTCATTTTCGGCTGGCAAATTGAGCGCCTGATTTGTCAAACATGTTTATAATAAATTAACGAAATATATTTATTATTCTGTGAAAAATGTATGCCATTTTTTGATCTGGGAATATTTATAGTTATGTTTTATTTTTATTTTTATTTTTGAAACAAACATGAAATAAAAGTTGAATTGTTTTAGTTAAAAATAGACCTTGAGAGGTTGAACTCGGAATTTTTAATTTCTGTCTAGAACGTATTACTGACATTATGAATATTTAAGTTGTATCAAAAGGAAAATGTTGACTCATTTCATAGTAAAATACATTTCAGTAAGGAGCACATAATGAAATAAATTTTAGGTTACTCATACGCACCGTCGGTCAAAGCTACGAAGTGAGTTCCTATGAGTCCTTTTGACCATTTTATTTATTAATAGTTTTTCTAATCACATATAAATCGGTACATATAAAACGTAAATTTAGTCGGCAAGAGTTTATGAAGTCATCAGAATCGAAAATTTCTTTAAATTGAAATTAAGGCACAGAAAAAATTTTACAAAAATTAGCTGAAATTTTATACTTCAATGGAACTAAGAATATCCACCAAACTTTGTATTATATTGTCTCAGTAATTCTAATGTTTATTTAATTCAAAATACAAAGACTTACAAATTTGGTTTCAATAGAGTTTACTCATACGCACTGTACGTCAAAATAGCTGTTTGAAGCGCTTTGAATTGGATCTGTATTTTTTTAATTTTTTATATGTAAAGTAATAGATATGAAAGGAATATCTGAGCGTATAGGGCAATTTCTCCACAGTCAGTAATTTCTGGAAGCGTTAAAGTTACGTGAATACCTTTAAGTTGTCGTTTACCACCAGATTTAATGTAATTGGCTATGATTATTGATCATAAAGATATCTGAAGCCTACCTACGAAAGGATTATCGGACGATTTCTACCATCGAAAAACTAAATAACGAGTTTTCGTGAAATTTTGTGTTTCCAATGGCATCACTAGTACAAAATCTTTGAAAATGTTGCAGAAGTGTTTTGGGAAGTCTACTTTATCACAAACACAAGTAGTTGAGAGATGAAAAACATTCAATAAAAATCATAAAGTCATCAAAAGCTTAAGTCATGCGAGTCGTAAAACATCCTCCTATGTAAATTTTTTAACCAGTCCCGATCAAATTTGATGAAATGACACAACATTAACCTAGTGTTTCAAATTTTGATACTTCAAGTATACTATTATATAATATTTGTGTTTTGAATGAAAGTTTTTCCTCATGGATCATCTTTTTTTAAAAAGGGACCACAAGCTTTTACTATTGATAACTTATCTTATAAGCTTTGAAATTATTTTATTTTCTGTGTAATTTCTCGTTCAGTTCTTCGTTTTCGTAACATTTTCATTATTTCTTACCACTTTTAAATCCTTCACACCACTACATAATGTGTTTTGAAAAAATTTTTGTTGAAGTCGCTTACCTGAAAAATAAGAAAAATAATAGGCATTAGTTTCATAGTCCCATACGATATTAAAAAAAAAAAAATACATTTAAACTTTATTGTTATATTAAAATAAATACCTCCCAATTATAAAATAAAATCCATAGTCATTTTAAAAATTGACAAACTATAAATTTCGACTTCCTTCTTTTAGAAATTGTGAACAATGCCAACTAACAGTGAAACAACTACACTCAAAACGTACCGTTATCTCTTCCAAAGTGTACGCTTTGTATGCTTAACGCGTATATTATTAACAAAACTAACTGAAAATTTGTCACAGTCGTAAATTTAACCCACAATCTACAGATATAATTAAGTTTAAAATTAGAGACTCTTAACAAAGGTTAGATTCGCATAGCAAGATAAGTAGCTGCACAGCACTTTTCATGCTCTATACTTATGTATATGCATACATGGATGTGAAACTGTATTTATATACTCATATAAAAGTGTACATGTTTAACTATGTAAATGAAGTTGACTTAATTCAAGGATACGTGTTAAACAAAATGCTACGGCGATGCGAGACGCCGAGGGCTTGCGGCGCTTAAAAGTTATGCTGAAACCGAAACAATGACACACACATACACCCAAATGTGTAATGTGCGCAAATAGGTAATCATTTGCAAAATGTTGACATTATCCACAAAACAGCTGTAAGCTTAGCTAATCATACGCTGCCGTAAGCTATGGACACACTTTTCTTTTTTCTGTAAATACTACTGTGGGCAAAAAATAGTAAGACTTTTTCATTTACATGAAAACCATTTTTCAGCGTATAATAGGAAAAATCGATGGAATAATCGCTTTTTTGCCCATCCTTCTTTCAGTGAAGAATACAAGTAAACATAACCAATATATCGGTTAGTCTAGTCTCAAAATGTAAAAGTAATAAGTAGAAAACTCAAAAGCTTGGATTTTCGAATTTTTCATAAAAATTTCGAGGTTATGTGAAAATAATGTGATTTCTCACATCGTCCTTTAATTCTTTTTTTTTACATTTCTTTTCTTTAATTTTTGGTATTTTCTTCCTTTTCTAATGGGTTTCATCATTCTTTTATATCTCTTCGTCTCAAAAAGTACCGATCTTCCTCTAATATAGGAAAATTTTTCATAAAGCGGTCAGTCTCAATAGCAGTGAAGAGTTTTTATCGTAGTTAATGTCCAGAATAAATATCTGAGTTCATCAAAGGTAGGACCTCATAAGTTAAAATGTTGCTCATACCGTGTTCAAGCTTTTTAACTAAAACTATTCATCGGTACAAAAAAAAAGTACTTTTAAAATGTCTCCTCTCCACAACTTTGAGTACATTCCTCAGAAAATTACTTGTACCAACAACCATTTCAACGTTAATGCGGCATTACTATAAATATTAAAATTATCGCATTTATTTTTTAAGTAGTCAAGCACTTGCACAGCTGGCAGTTCTGGCAGTTGTTGCAGTTACTGCTGTAAACTCAATGCAACGTTGCATAGCACGATGACTTTCAAGCACTTTTTGTGAGCGCGTGCCCCTCATCTGCTGAGTAAAAATCGTGACAGCGCAGCCAGCAGAAAATTTGGCTGACTGCTAAAGTTTTAATATTAATTTTTTTCTTGTTGTAGTTGTTGTTTTTGCATCGCTTGCTACATATAGAGGCAACTTTGGGTTTTTTACATTGCTTGCTACATATAGAGGCAACTTTATGGCCACCATGGCAACGAAGGTACGATTGAGCTGCATATGCGGTGGTAAGACAGTTTTGAAGAGGAGTAAGTGTGTGGCTCACATGCATATATATGTATATGTACATGTATTAGGGTGTCTTTTTTTTCACAAGTTGATTTTTTGTTTGCAAATGTGTCACAAAGTTTCACCTTTTGACCTGAAACAAGGTTTCAATGTAATTTTTTTTTCCCCTTATATAAAATATGGATTCTTTTTTTAATTTTGCGTGAAACAAGTAGGCCTACAGCCCTGAATATATGTATGATATTTTATTAAAAAAAATTTCGTTCTACAAACTAGCTCTTAATAATTCTTTTCATAAAATCATTTCTTTAAAAGTTACACGCAGTCAAAGTTAGGCTTCACATGCACTAAAGCTCTTTAATGCAGTAACTGAGCATGCATGCGACCATGGCGTATGAGCAACACATAATTTATAAGGCACTTGCATGAAGGCTCAGTACACTTCGTGCATAACTTTAACTGTGTATAACTTTTAAAGAAATGATTTTATGAAAAAAATTATTAAGACCTTTTTTGTAGAGCGGAAATTTTTACAATAGTTTCGCATTTAATCGAAGCTTTAAGTTTGCTTCCTTTAGAGGTAAAAAGTTTATTGCAAAAGATCAAAAAATGCCTTGTTAAGGATATAAGAAAAGAAAATGATTTAGACACGGTTTATATTTTAAATAAAGAGCTTATGAACGTTGGATCCTTTTTCGTAGAGCAAAAGCGAAATATTCAGGTTCATTTGAAAAAAAACAAATAAACTTAGAAAAGAACGAACACCCTAGCATACATACTACATAGATAATTCAATAAGAAAAACAAATACCGTTTACTCGATGACGGCACACTAAGCAAGCACACGGACATAAATATGCAATATATATCTACATAATGCAATATATATATACATATGCATATAATCGAAAAGTGTGTATATAGGTATGTATATATGACACAAAAAGTGGTCCAACGGTGGCATACCGGCATATTTACGGAAAAAGAGCACTTCGAAAATGCTATTTACACACATGCTTACATACGGAACCAATGCATACACACATACATATCTACATGTATAAAGGTATAAATGTGTGTGCACAAAAACTGGCAACTCACTTTAAGCTTTTGGTAGTTACAGAGAGAGGCTGGTGGTTGTCAAATATGCTCGAATCTAAGCGTGGGCGAAGCGGCTGAGTAATGTTCGAAAGTAAGTTCGAAAACTTTTTGGTAAACAGCGAAAAAGCGCATGCGCAGCGCAGAAAACTTTTGCGAGCGCAAGAGAATAAGGTAGAGAGAGATAGAGAGTGAGAGTGAGAGCGAAAGTGAGCATGAAAGACACGCTCATAGCTGTCAGTTTCGGTAAATACTCATTACTTCTGCAATTTACAACAAATAACCACACATTGAGGCGACCACGTGACAGCTGATTTTGCGCATACTTATATACACACATATAAAATATATATTTACGCTATAAGTTTACGCCAGCGCTCAGCTGTTGTCACAGAACGCTCGAGGCTGCCAAAGTAATGCAAAAAATTATTAAATGAAAAAAAATAGCAGAGAGCGCGCTTTGCTCTCTTCGTGCGCCATACCGTTATGAATTCCACAATACACATTTGGTAAATATTCGAAAATCGTCCTTCGAATTTCCGGGTTTTCGCTTGCCACTTTGACATTTTACACACGCTTCGCTGCGCGCTTCCTGGCACAACGACAAAGCGGCGAAAGGGAAAGGGTGCTCAACACAAAAGCAATAAAAAGCATGCGAAAAATGTAACAATGCCTTCGGTTGGGGGGCACGCGGCCTGATTGATGACATCTATATATTTATAAGGCGGCGGTAGTGGGAGGGCGCGATAGGCGCAGTGATTTTAATGTCTGTTGCCATTTATGGTTACTTTTCGTTGGTGTCCTGTTTACAGTGGCCTCTACAACAATAACAATACAAAATAACAACAACAATGCATGACAATAACAATACATTTGCAATAGACAGCGAGACGTCGAGCACACGGCATCAGTTAGTCAGCGCGGCGGCCCACACACAAGCAGTTTACGACAATAAAGCAACGGTCTTGAGGTACTCGGCATACACACACACATATATATTGTTTATACAACGCGAGAATATGTGTAGTGCCGCACACTCGAAAGGACATTTTGTGTGTTTGTCTAGTTGTGAGTATGTTACTTACACAATTCGAATGCAATATTCAAAAATATCCGTGTGCCTCCTTGTCCGCTTTTGTATTGTATGTTTTTTGTATTTGCTTTATATGTCTGTCGTTAAATGCAAAATCACAATAGTGAACTTTGATGTCTTAAATGTATATGTATGCGATTTTGGGTCGTATATGTAGCAATTTTACTTACAAGTCTGTAAGCATATATGTCTATAAGGACACAGGACAGCAACAAAGGAGCAAATATTATTTCGGATATTGTGTATAGCAGAACGAAAGACGGTAAGGTATATTACAATTTATATGGGTTTTTTTTTATTATTGTTTAGGCGAAATTGAGACATCAAATATTTTTTAAGATTGTGGTGAAGGTCGAAATATTTTTTTTTGTTTTCAAAGTCGATTCGACCTAAACTAAAATGACTTAAATTAAAAAAGTATTCACTTTTATTATTTCATTTTTACATATTATTTAAAAATATTCTTTAATAGAAGTTTACAAACATAAATACACAAGCAATACCTTTTTATACTCGCGCCAAAATGTAGGCAATGCAGCCAAAAGAACTATTATAATGCTCAGGTAACTTATGTATCGGTTATTGTAAGCTGCTAATTTTCTATTTTGAAAACTTAGCAAAAAAAAGCAAAAATTTATAAATTTTTGAGGAACTCAGACCATTTCTGATTTTCAAAAAATCTGTTTTTTGCCTATATATCAAATTTAAAAATACTGAATATTTTTTTTCGAATATCGAATCGACCAAAATTAATAAATGCACCCCTACGCTATATGTAAGTTCCAAAAGTGTTCACTTTCAATATTTTATTTTTTAAGAATATTCTTTATTAGAAGTTTTCGAAACCAAACTGATCAGCAATACCTTTTATACTCACGCCTAAGTGTAGGCAACATATCTAAAACAAAAGTTAATTATATTGAATTTAACTATAATATAACTGTATGTATCGGTTACGAATCGACTAATTAGCTACAAAAATTCAATTTTGAATACTTAGCAAAAAAGTTAGCACAAAAGTTTAAAATTTTTAGGAAACTAAGAACAGCCAGTTCTTATTGGTAAACTTTAGCGGTTTCAATCACTTCTGAATTTCAAAGCATCGTTGTTTTCTGCTTATATATTGAATTTAAAAATATTGGAGAGTACTCTGAAAAGCTTTTTCCGGTAAATATTTCCGGTGAAACGAGTTTATTTTAGAATCCATTTATATATGAAATATATTTTAAACAAATTTTATAATATATTCAAAAATCAATTTGTGCCATTCAAATCAGATTTCCGTCCATGTAAAACACTCTAGCTACAACAAATACATTTTATACACCTGCAAACATGTGCAGCCAAATTCCATTGTATTTTTTCCAATCTACAAAAATGTAAATCCATATATGTATATAAACATATACTATACTCAAGTAAATATGAATCTGAGACTGAACGTCGAAATACAATTGTACTTAGACAGGTACTACAAATTCTTTCGGCTGCTTGCTGCTAGAGGCCACAGGCTTACAATGCAGTTATCATATAGTATATGTATGCATGTATGTATAACATCTGACAGACAAGTCACTCGGTGAAAGCCATTTGGCCTCACAGCCAACAAAGCCAACCGAACTTGCTTAGCAGTTGCATGGCAGTTACTTAGAATGCCTGCTCGTTGGTAATCCTTTATGCGCCATTTTAATGGAATTACTTTTAAATTATTCTCATTTCATTGTTGTGTGTCTGTATTTGTTTGTGAAGACATTTACGTGCGCTTGCTTGCATTTGTTTGGCGAGTGAAATAAATTTGTATCAATTTTTCACGGTATGCCACAACAACAATAAGGGCGCTTATGGTGCTGTAGAATGCTTTCAAGGCTTAAGTAATAAATTTGTCAGAATTACGCTGTATAATTTCGATTAATTTTAAGTATTTATGCCGTAAGTGGTTCAAATAATTAAAGTGAAAGGTAAAAATTTGTTCATTAATAGCGGAAAATGTGAGCTCTCTAAGCATTAATTTTCAGTAAACGTCAAAAATGATACTTCAAGTGAAATATATTATATGTGACCTGGTCTACTAAAAGGGAGCTAACGTGCAAAAATAATAAAGAAAAAATAAACAACTCTCATCGTCCATTCGAATCAACTAAAAAGTGAAAATTGATTTTTTTGACATTTAAGCCCCCTTTCCGTAGACCAGGTCACATATATTTTTAACGTTCCAGAAGGAAAAAATAAATGAAAGACACTGTATTTTTTTGCTTTATCTTAATGGTATGCAATTTTTTCTCAAAGTTGTTGAAATATATGTTTAATTAGTTTCCTCTTGAAAGTGCTATAGAAAATATTTTCAACTAAAAACTTTATACATACTTGTATATATTATATTTAATATGGTTTTTTAGTTAATGTTGGAATTTATTATTAATTCCCTCTTTATTAAAGTTTTCACCAACAATATTTCATCGCGCCTAGATGTAGGCAACGTATTCCAACTAAAATTTTTATTTCAGTTGATTTTTTGGAAGATGCAAGATCTTTTTTGAAGAGCAGTAAAAAAAAGAAAAAAAGCTATGAGTTGTCCGATTTATACTCATTCTTGTTTCATTGAGTTATATAAGTCATAAAAAAAAAAAATCCTTAAAAATGCAAACTTTAACCGTTAATATCTCTTGCATGGTTAGGTTCAATTTCCTAAAAAATTTACGAAACGAGATATTTTTTCAAACAGTTGGAAGCGATGTTTACATTTTTTTCCTGATATTAAGAAAAAAATATATAAAACTGTACGACACAGGACTTTCCCGTTACAATTCAGAGGTCATACTTGAAGAGACTTTCCTAGAGCCGTCGAAGAACTGATTTTTCAAAACAAAATATTCGATTTTCTACAACTAAGAAAGAAAAAAATTTCTAAAAGAAGATATTGAAATATATGAAGAAAATCAAAACCCGATGGAACGAGCTACCGAGGTGCAAAACTACAAGAGTCATGTACAAAACAGTAGATCGTTAGTACACAAAATTCCTATTGGCATTCAATAGAAGAGACTTCAGGAACATGATGTCCAGATCTCTTACCATCTCTCTAAGACTTGCCCAACTGTTTTCAAGCACCATGCTCTTCAGTTTTTTATTATTTTCATGTAAAGGCCGAAGATCATATATCGCGCTCATATTTGGTATAGAAGTTAAGGACAATCCTACCAACTTCGGAATAGTCGGAATACTCTTTTGTCACAATGTATACACATATATAATCAATATGAAAACAGTAAAACAAAGTTCTCACTTTAGGTACTTCCAGCAAAACTTTCCAAATTTTTTTTTCTTCATTCTTACGTATTCCAATTCGCTTGACGACCTTCATTGCTCACTTCTAGCATTTTAAAAACTTTTTTATTGTATTTATTTATTTTTTTCCCCCAAAAATATTTCTTTACTATTAAGCAAACGTCATTGTACTCAGTTGCCATATCATTTTGGCGCATCTACCAATTTTCACTTTTACTATTATTATTTTCCGTTTTGTGTTTTTTATTTTCATTAAGTTTGTTGCTGTTTCGGCCTTCAACACCAACTTCCTTATTTCCTGTATTATTTCGCTAGTTTCCAATTATTTTATTTCGCTTTATTTTTTTATTTTTTTTTACTTTTTTATTATTTATTTATTTTTTTTTTTCTTTTCAAATATTAATAGATTTTTTCCTGTGCATAAACATTTATTTTGCACATTTTCTATTTCCATTGTTCTACTTCCGTTACTTTACTGCTGCCTTACTCGTGCTATCTGCTTTCCTCCGTAATTTCCTTGCAACCAAACGAAAACAACAGCAGCGGACACACAAGCAATCATACATACATATGTAATACATATACACTCGTATACATATACATATACATATACACATGTACATACATGTGTTTGTGCAATCTATTTAGCCAACCATTCATCCATCCATCACTTTGGTGCAAGTGAACCGAACCAACAGTCGTCCTACAATTCTACTTCTCGAAATGTACAACAATTTATAACTGTAAATGTGTATGTGTGCGTGCAATTGCTTGATTGTTTTTGCGCCAAATACATAAATAAAAGCCGCTGTGTGCATGTATGTGTGCTGCTGTAACGCTTGAAACCCACTACAAGACAAGCCATTCGCTCGTGCCTCCCCCCACTGGCAACAGTCAGCAGCTTTAAATGGCATATTTGCACTTTAAGTTAAAGAAATTGAGTCAACGGCGCTTAGAGTGAATGTAAATGTGTGTATGTATATCTGTAAGGGTATATATGTGCATGTATTTGTGTGGCTGTTTATCAAATCCTTTTACTTTGGTTAATTCGCTATTATTACAAAGGCCATTTTTGTTTGGAAACATTGTTTTTCGCCCCAAATTATATTATAGATTTTTATATTAAGCGCCAAACAGTAGCGTGGATAATAACAAAAACCACAATAGCCTGGGTGCCTGACACCAAAACAATGGTGAATACATTATATCGAGCCGCAGCTGCCGCACGCAAAGTCCGCGTCTGATAACACAGTCGAGGACATTAACGACGCCACCCTCACACACACACGCACGAACGTACACACACACTCACTCACTCATAATCAAACGAACGAAGTGCGAAGCAAAGTCAGCGCGTTGTTGGTGTTTGTGCCCCCGAGCGGTGGCACGCGGCTGACTTAGTTAAACATCTTCCGGAAACAACGCCTTCAGCGCGAAGCAAAAATAGCGAGCGCGGCGCACCAAAAAGACGCCGTCAAATGCAAGCGCACACTCATTTACATACACAAACCAATTCATATATACAGTTACATAGCATTAACTGTGTGTGTTTGTACTTGAGAAAAAAATAAATCACGAATGGCAGGCATATCGGTAGCAGCTCGCAGCTGTACTCGCTTGTGGTTGCTCCTTCAACATTTTCTTTTGTTTCCTTGTGCGCACGTTCGTGACTCGCTGTGCACTTTTTTGTTGTTTGTTTTTCGCCGCTTGCACGAAGTAGTGAAATTTGCAAAAAATGGCACAGAAAATTGGTGGGAGTCGCGAATATTTAACCTAAATTCGGTGCTTTCTTGCTAGCGAGCGTTTTTTTATGCGCTAAGCCGTGAAGAATTGACAGTACCGAATAGATATAAACAGATATAAAACAGATATAAACAGAATAGATATGCATGTATGTATGTACATATATGGTATCTACATTTTTCGAATCAGATACCATATCAAAAACCCTCACCTCCCCTAAATACGATATGTGCACAGCCTGCAAATACAAGAAACTTTTCCTAAGATTGTGTTAAAACTTTAGAGGTCTTATCCAATTATGAATTAAAAAAACAGATTTTTTTGCAAATATATATCGAATGAACATATATTTAAGAATATTATCCGAAAATTTGAAGTCGATCAGGCAAATAATTTCAACATATGAGTATCTTCGTAAGAATTTCTTTAAGTTAGTGTAAACGGCTACCAAAACTTTAAATGAATTGCCTTAAGTATATGAAGGATCGTCAAGATCATGTGCCGGAGCCCCAAAAGAAAGCATGCATATTTTTTACTCACACGGTCTCTATAGGACAGCAGGACGGTTGTTGGCTTGATGACAGATCACAACTTACTGGCATCACATGAAAGCCGGGGGGCATAAGTAACGACAATACATGCAGAAAGTGGATGAAAGTAGGCATGAGAGAGACGCTGAAACATATCCCTCGCTTCTGTCCTGCTATATCTGGTAATCGTCTTAGATATCTAGGAGCTCCGCAGTTCAAGAGACTAGAAGAAAGTTCGCAAAAGCCGTTCCCCTCCTATGTGACAAATACTTCACCTCAAATTAAACTGAACCGCTATCAGACCAGAAGGTTTATGTACGGCATGACACATTAGACCCTAGGTCACGGTACAATCATCACTTATTTATTTATCTAATGGCGTGAAAGAAGCTCAGTACAACTTAACCTAAACAAAGCTCTTCTGACATATACAAAAATTTATTTTCTTTCGGAAATCACCATTTTGTGAAAAAATTTGAATTTTGACTGATCTATCGTCTTTATCTGTATTCATCTATATATTTTCTTTTTTTTTTGATTCTAGTGCCACTGATTCGGAGTTTATTAAAAATATTCCTTTTTTTTTGTTTTAAACATCAGTCAGAAACTTGGAGTTCATTGAAAAAAATATGTTTTGTTTCAAACACTACTAACCAATACGAAGTTTACTAACAAAATTTATTTCATAAACATAGAGTTTATCAACGAAATTAGCTCTGAGTATTTAACACCAATCATGAAGATTAAGTTTACTAAAAAACTTGGCTTTTAGTATTAAACAAAGTTTACAAAAAAAGGAGTTTATTAGCAACACCACTCATCAACATGAAGTTTACAACCCAAAAATGTACCAAAATTCCACCATGGGCATAACCTCTCTTTGGAAGTAAAATCTGCACTCAATGTATGCTCATTGTATGCTACAACGTGCTATTATTAAACTAATACATTCTTAAAATCCCCAAAGAAAAAAAATTTAATTTGCCTTACACTCCAGCTAGTAAAGCCAGGTGAATGAATATATGATCTAAATATATAGTCAAGCCATTTTTATGAATATGAAAATCATTTGGGAACAAGATTTTTTTATTAAATATGGAAGCCGCTACTATATATTTTGTAACAAAGCAATAAAAGGAATATTTGAAAAAAGAGTTGCAATCTTTATTTTTCCGCATTTTTTTGTCTAAAACAATATTTCCGGTACCGATATATGTTTATTTCAAACATATAGGTCCATATATACAAATTTTTTTGGAATTTACTCCAAATATAGGCACTCATTACCAAAGATATTGCTTTATTTATAAATGAAAATGATTTAATATTATTGAGGAAGTCATAAATATATATAACAGACATGCGGTTGTATCTACAAAACATATTTGCGTGAGTCTACAATAATTTTGCAAACAAAAAATGCTTGTGATTTCATGAGCAATTTGAGATTCCAAACGCAACAACAAACGAACACTTCACGAAAAAACTTCACTCGGAAATGAAGAAAATAATAATAATACTAAAAATAATTTCTCTAACGTTTTCACCTTTCTCTCATAATTTTTACGCGCACTTGTGCTTCCATGTCGGTCTCAGTTACTTTAGCTTGAAGAGTTTGGGTGAACGGCATTGATTTAACAAATTAGTAAAGTTTGTGCCATGGAGCAAGGAAGAACTGGTGAAAATATACTATAACGAGTAATTACCACCATCCGATTCTAACTGCTGCTGCCGTGCTCATATGTAACATAAGCATTTTTCACTCGCCCCTTAAATCAACTCAGCTCACCCACTGTGCCGGAGACGATACATCAGTTTTATGCCGCAATAATGTGCTTCGCATGACTTCAATTCGTATCAAGTGTAAGCTGGCAGTCAAAGCAAATAACTGCAGAAGCTCAAGTGATTTCAAGAATAACGTCACAAAGAGCTCTTGCCTTTTGCCAAACAACATTACGGATGGGCATAAATTTAACATAAACTATATCGGTTTGCTTCTTTTGTGTATGTTTGGGTAAGTATGTTTTGCTTACAAAATATTGGGCAAACACACTCGTAAATTCCACGAACTGCTTACAAATAATTTACGCAAATATTTACTTGCCATATGAGAAGGTGAGAGCATTCTGACAGCGGCAGTTAGGCCAATACATACTTTGGGGAAGAAATAAGTGTAATATGTACAGAATATAGTCTGTATCCAGGCAGTATTTGAGTTAACTGCACGTTAAATTTTACATAATATATAAGAAACAACATTACAAAGTATGACATATATACTTCGAGACTTCTTAAAACTTATTACCAAAAGCTGAGTAATTCACTGACTGGGGTTGGTTTTGTCGTCTTAAATCAGCCGATCTGACGAGATACAGCAAAAATCTCTGAAGGAGATGATGGCCATCACAAAAAAATGCTGATGAAAGTGTTTCGAAGACTGAACACAAATAATAAATTTACTTTGCAAAATTAAAATTCAATTTCGGTTCCAGAAAAGTTATTCTCGAACAGATATATTTTAGCAAACAGAATATTGAAATCATTATATCTTCGAGACATTTGCCTCGAAAATTACCACAAAATCATAAAATAATGAACATAATCATAAAAGGGAATGAAAATCATAAAACCAGACATAGACAAAAATAACAAAAAACCTTAAAGAAAACAAAATATATCTCAAAATCAAAGTAATAGAGAACAAAGTCGGTTTATCTGAAAAAAATACCAAGAAAACTAAACTAAGTGATACAATATATTGTATGATCTAACATGGAATGAATAGCGCTTTGCTAGTTCCAATAGAAATATACTTACGAAAGTCGTAAGAGGCTAAACGATTTCCAAATATAGTCATCAAGCAATCTCGAAGTTTTAAGCTATCTAGAAAGTGATGCTATCAAGTCTGTCGCTCTTTGAGAAAAAGATCCGCAATTCTCATATTTTTGTCTGATGCCGAGACTATCATCCACTGAGAAAGAGATCCCTAATTCGCAATTTTTTTCTCATATCTCGTCTGTCAATCCATGAGAAAGACATTCCCAGCTCCCATATTTTGGTCCCTCGTGGAATTTTAATATATAAAATATGTTTTTTAGCGATAATTACTAATGAAAGAAGAAAAGTAAAGAAGTTTTTCCACAAAGAGCAGCATCGCATCTCGTCAAAAGTTGCCAACACAGCTGCAATTTAACTTTTCCAACGCATTATTTATTACCTACACTCTGTCACTTCCGTTAACAACAAACAGCCTCAAAGTGGTGGCAACGCTTTTCTCATATTTTATTCAGCAATTTTTTATTTGCTGCTTTTTCAGCGGTCGCTTGCCCGCACCTGCCCCTGTTGGGTTATGCATCGACATCCATTTTGGGTCGAGTAAACTTTGACTTTTATCGACAAACTGATTTGTTAACAAACATATGCATTTTTACCGTTAACTAGATAGCTACACTGTGGGCTCGGTCGGCTCGGCCGGTCTGTCTGCCCGGTGATATTTTATTTACGGATGTTAAGCGTATAAATAAACATTGAGACATACACAGAACTTGCGATTGCAACTGTGAAATGAAAAACTTCGGGCGACCACGAGCCGCCGCACACGGTAGCCATTTTACATACCCACACACAAACACATGTACTTACGGACTTACGGAAATAACTTTTATGCATGTGTATTGTATGTGCTTGTGGGTGTGTGCAAAATAAAGCACACTTGCTGCTGATATGCGACCCGATGTTCGGGCCTTTATTGACAGTAGAATTATATTATTTATTTAAATATTTATAAAACTGTTGATAAACAGTTAGCGGAAGTAACGACACTCTCACAGCCTAAATATTTATTTGAAAATATTTTGGAATTTCTCAGTAAAGCGGCTAGGCACATAAATAAATAAATAGCTTCGAGTTATACAGGCCACAAAGCGACTATGTTTGTTTGGCTGAACAGATGATGAAGAGATTTCGTTTTGTTTTATAACTGTAAATTGTATAAAGTGTGAAATAATTTAATTTTTTTTGGGAGAATTGTTAGCACATACTATCTCTGTGTTTATACTCCAGTTTATTGAGCGTATTTTTTAGAAATTAAAATCTTTTCTAGTGCGTTATTACATTAATAATACCTTTAACTCGCCTTAAACTCTTCTTGCTGTTAATGGAGTTACAACACGACATTTCAAAATATACACAAAAAAGATGCTTTGAGATGTTTTTGAATTCATAATAGAAAATTTCTTAGTTACTCAAACCAAATTAAACTCTACTGAAAAGAAATATGTAGCATTAACTCGCCCTAAGCTCTTTTTGGCGTTTAATGAAAATTCAACACTCAGTTTCAAAACACTTACAAAAAAGAACTTTTCAAAAGCTTTTGAATAGACCATAGAAAATTCCATAATTTTCGTAGACTCAAAAATTTTAAACTCCAGTTTACAAAAATTCGCAAAAAAACGTATAGTGTCTTAAACAAGCTAACGAAAAAAATGTACTTGTATTTGGCACTCTACTCACGAGCTTATTACACCAATAATATCTTTAACTCGTTATAAATTCCTCTTATTGTTTATGGAAATAAGAAGAAGTAGTTGTTCTCGAGTTAAAGTACACACTTTAAACTCGAGTTTACGAAAAATTGCCGAGAAAAATTATGGTCTCTTAAACACCTCAATGACAAAACTTCATTTGTGTTCAGCCTTAACTCTCCACGTATGATACCTTTCACTCGTCTTAAACCCCTTTTGCTGTTCAGGTTTAAGCACTATGTATGAGATTATTTCACAAAATATGTCATTTAACTCGCTTTAAACACTTTTTGGGAGTTTATGGAGATGATAATCGATTTTGCAGTAATTTCAGGCAATTTATCGACTTTTTGACAAATTCGTCTTCCTTTACATATATGTATACAAAATAATTTTCAGCGTTTCATAAACACCAATAACCAATATGTAAACACTATACTACATAGACACAAAATTAAATCTTAAATTTTATGTCTTAAGGAGCCCGAATGATGATATCTTAAGCACCTTTTTGAGAAAACTCCTCCAAATTTCATAAACACATAACCTTAAACTCGAGTTTGACATAGAGTGCAGAATTGCAGTTACACACTTTTTCGTAGCGTGAGCTCAATTTTTAACGGTTTTCATAAAAATAATGCTCCTAATAAAAAATTTTGTAAGAAAAACATTTATTTTATAAAAAAAAAAAACAGTCTTAATTTTTTTAAGTTATTGCTGCCTACCTCGCAACGTTACGATCGACCACAACACGTGCGGGATGGGATAGATACCGAGAGTTGAAGAGGGAAGCGAGACGCATTTGCAGACAGAAGAAGAAAGAGGCCGAAATGCGTGAGTACGAACAGCTTGATAAGCTGGCCGACAGGGGTAATGCTCGAAAATTCTACGAAAAAATGCGGCGACTTACAGAAGGTTTCAAGACCGGAGCATACTCCTGTAGAACCCCCAAAGGTGATCTAGCCACCGATGCCCAGAGCATACTTAGATTATGGAGGGAACACTTCTCCAGCCTGCTGAATGGCAGTGAACACATAGCACCAGGAGAAGGCGAACCCGATACCCCAATCGATGACGATGGAGCAGACGTTCCATTGCCCGACCATGACGAAGTTCGAATAGCAGTTGCCCGCCTGAAGAACAACAGCGGAGCTATTCAAACACGGCGGCGAAGAACTGATAAGGATCAGGCATCAGCTTCTTTGCAAAATATGGTCGGATGAGAGCATGCCCAACGATTGGAATTTAAGTGTGCTATGCCCAATCCATAAAAAAGGAGACCCCACAATCTGCGCCAACTACCGTGGGATTAGCCTCCTCAACATCGCGTACAAGGTTCTATCGAGCGTATTGTGTGAAAGATTAAAGCCCACCGTCAACAAACTGATTGGACCTTATCAGTGTGGCTTCAGACCTGGAAAATCAACAACCGACCAGATATTCACCATGCGCCAAATCTTGGAAAAGACCCGTGAAAGGAGAATCGACACTCACCACCTATTCGTCGATTTCAAAGCTGCTTTCGATAGCACGAAAAGGAGCTGCCTTTATGCCGCAATGTCTGAATTTGGTATCCCCGCAAAACTAATACGGCTGTGTAAACTGACGTTGAGCGGGACCAAAAGCTCCGTCAGGATCGGGAAGGACCTCTCCGAGCCGTTCGATACCGAACGAGGTTTCAGACAAGGCGACTCCCTATCGTGCGACTTTTTCAATCTGCTGCTGGAGAAAATTATTAGAGCTGCAGAACTGAACCGAGCAGGTACAATCTTTTATAAGAGTGTACAGCTGCTGGCGTATGCCGATGATATTGATATCATCGGTCTCAACACCCGCGCCGTTAGTTCTGCTTTCTCCAGACTGAACAAGGAAGCAACGCAAATGGGTCTTGCAGTGAACGAGGGCAAGACGAAATATCTCCTGTCATCAAACAAACAGTCGTCGCACTCGCGACGTGGCACTCACGTCACTGTTGACAGTCATAACTTTGAAGTTGTAGATAATTTCGTCTATTTAGGAACCAGCATTAACACCACCAACAATGTCAGCCTAGAAATCCAACGCAGGATTACTCTTGCCAACAGGTGCTACTTCGGACTGAGTAGGCAATTGAAAAGTAAAGTCCTCTCTCGACGAACAAAAACCAAACTCTATAAGTCGCTCATAATTCCCGTCCTGCTATATGGTGCAGAGGCTTGGACGATGACAACAACCGATGAGTCGACGTTGCGAGTTTTCGAGAGAAAAGTTCTGCGGAAGATTTATGGTCCTTTGCGCGTTGGCCACGGCGAATACCGCATCCGATGGAACGATGAGCTGTACGAGATATACGACGACATCGACATAGTTCAGCGAATTAAAAGACAGCGGCTACGCTGGCTAGGTCATGTTGTCCGGATGGATGAAAACACTCCAGCTCTGAAAGTATTCGACGCAGTACCCGCCGGGGGAAGCAGAGGAAGAGGAAGACCTCCACTCCGTTGGAAGGACCAAGAAGGACCTGGCCTCGCTTGGAATATCCAATTGGCGCCACGTAGCGAAGAGAAGAAACGATTGGCGCGCTGTTGTTGACTCGGCTATAATCGCGTAAGCGGTGTCTACGCCAGTAAAGAAGAAGAAGAAGAAGATTGCTACCCAAAAGTTAAATGAAGTTATCGAAAAAAATTCGACAGATATCTGTATTTATTTATATATGTATATTCGATACATGTCTGTATAGGTACATATACAATCATGTACTATAATTAGCTTCACTTTTAATCAAACCAAACAACCGCAAACGTGTTCAATTAGCTGTGACTGCGCGCCAAAACAGCAACTTGGCCGCACAGACATTCTATGGTTTGGATATAATTTGCACAAGCGATAAAATATGTATGTATGTACATTTATTCTATGACACTTAGCAAACATTTTTAAAATTCCGAATAAATAATTTTTAAATACTATTTTCGAAAACTAGAATTATTTGTGATTTTTAAGGGAGTTGTCGTACGTTGAGAGTATTTGATTAAAAAATTACCTAAGATTCAAAAAGAAGTAAAGAAATGATTTTAAGGAACTAAAATAAATTTGTAAAATTGTAATTTTTTTTTAAAGAGTAAATTAAATTTTTTTTTAAGAAAAACATTTTTTTTTTCGAAAAAACTTGAATTTTAAGTTTTCACTTTTTACTACACTACTTTTAAATCATGTTTCATTGTTCTAAAGTTTGAAAAATATTGCATCAACTAAATATTGAATAAGTGGTTGCTTCTACCCATAATATCTTTCGGCTATTAAATCATGACATTACTGCTATTACTTTGCTACATGGCAAAAAAGAATTAAATACACTTAATTGATAAATAATGTTTAATTTTAGAATAGCCAAAAGCAATAACGAGTTTCTAAATACGAAGAAATATTCTTTCCTCATATAAAATATCGTTACTAACGAGCTTTTAACAACGAAAAAAATATAAAAGTTATTTTAATTGCCAAATTATATAGAAAAAATATCTGCATATATTCTAATGACCCGCTCAGCGAACTCAATGTCATATATAAAATCAGCCTTTGTGAGTCGTATTAAAAAATCTAGTATTAAAAAAATATAACAAATCAACCGCAGTCTATAAAAAAAAAAAAATATTTGCCAATAAATAGTTCTAACTTATCAAATTAATTAACAGAAGATGGAATTAATAGAATAATTAAAAATAATAATAAATTAATTATAAATTAATTAATAGAGGATGGAGTCATGTGTAGAAGTTCACGCAAGTGAGAAAAGTTCTCTGATCGCCATTCACTTGGGAGTGGCCAGAAACGATTCTTTTACATGTGACTCAAGCAGCTCACGACTTCCGGTCTTTGACCAAGTATCCTCTGGGTAGCCGAAGAACATCCGTCTGAAGGCGAGCTAAAGTGAGAAGGAGAAACATCCCCTACATATGTAGGGTTGTGCGCTGAGTTTGGTAGCCGCCACGTAAAAAAACACCCCCAATGAAAAGAAACAACAAGGCTTGCTGTTGTTAACTCGGCTATAATCGCGTAAGTGGTGTCTACGCAAATTAAGAAGAAGAATAGCTTATTCTCATCAACGCTTAATTACGTGATTGAATTCGCTCAATTGTCTACTTCATCACCCTGGCAACCATATAAAATATCCAGACTAATAAACACTAAATTATATTATGTGTCTGGATAAGAAAACGCATAATTGAAACCATCGAATCTAGTCTATATTAATAATTTCGATGACAAGCTCATTAACTCAAGCTTAACAATGAAAAAATTCTTCGTCAAAGCGAGAAGTTATGAACCAGTCGGAGCGCTCTTTTATTCATTTTAAAGCAGATAAAAAGGAAGTGTTCACTTAAAATGGGGAAATACCGAAGAGCCTCATGTATGTACATAACAACGCATTCGAGCACGTTGCTGATCATATGTTTTTTCAAATACTTATGCTGTCAGACCGAACGAAATTTGGTTGGCCCCTAAATGTGATCAACATTATAGTTATAGTGTCATGCTTAAAAACGAGGAAAACTGGATGAACGTGAAAGATTACATAGAAAATGTACTATGGTTAAAAAAAAACGGTACCTGGACGCAGTTAATGACATATAAAACTTTAGATATGAAATATGCCAACTTAAAGAATTGCGAAAGCTTTGGGTGGCCAACGGCTCCTTAGAGTAGAGTTGCTTAGTGGCCCTCTAGTCGCACATACTATTGCTGTGACAATACAATGATGATGCTGAGGCATTTTTCTAACCTTCTCCCGGAAAAAAGACATTTAAGGGACTTGCTTAGAAGCTGAATTTGGAACAGATGTTATGATTTCACGGAATATTAATATATTTTTATATTTATGCAAACAAAAAAACTGTTTCTATATCCGTTCTTAAATTTAGTCGAATAGCTTAAATTTTCTTGTTTTGTTTGTTCATATAAAATTAGCTTAGTATGAATTTATCATTATTATGTTCATAATTTTTTTTTTAAATATTATTATTATTTTTTTTTTTTTTGGTTTTTTTTGTGACATATTTTCTGACAATAATTCTTATGTGTATAATATACTCGTATTTATTCAAAATTCCATTTTTTCTATCTAATTTCCCCAGAAATGTTCTCCACGGCACATAAACGCGCAGATATGCAAACAAAAGAAAAATCCACACAGCATGCGAAGTGTCGCCAGACAAACCACAAAAATATACATACATAAATAAAATATTAAAAAAATAATTAATTTTAATAATAAATATACACTGCGCTTTGTTAAAAATAGCAATGAGCCTATGCAAGCAAATATGATAATACATTAAAGCATATAGAAATAAAATATATGTATATATTTATGTCAGTAAATTTATAAATATAGTCAGCACAAAATGATTCACAATTGTGGTATGCAACAATAAAATATAATGTTGCACATGTATGTAAATGTAAATTATTTGAAATTAATGTGGCGAATTAAAAAATTAAGACTTTTTCGAAAATATTTTCGGAATATTAAAAATTGTGATTTTTTTTAATATTTTTAAATAATATAAGCTGTATTGGCAGTTTTAAACAAAAAAAATAAATATTAATTTTTTTAAAAATATTTAATTTATTATATTATAATTCGAAGTAATTTTATTTACTATATAATTAATTATGAAAAAAAAATCCTTTAACCATTATTTCTGTTATAAAATTTTATCTCAAGATTTTTATAACTTAAAATTATTATTTTTTTATTTTTTTAATTATGTTAATTTTTTTAATTTTTATACATTTTTTTAATTATATTATTTTTTTTAATATAATATAAAATAACAAATTTTCAAGTTAGTAACATTCAAATTTTCTTGAAAAAAATGTACTTGTGGCAACTACATCAGATAGCAAATTAGTACTTTAAAATGCCACTCAGTACCTATAACCTTCCTTTTACTTTCATAGATAACCACTCAAGCAATGCGGCTAACTTCTATGAAATGAGAAAAAAAAATTTTTCATGAAAGAAGCACTTAAATAAAGTTAGCCACTTTCCATTATCCAGTTTATTTTTCAGTGGTAGATAGAAATCTGCATATATATATATTATATATGTATCTAACTTTCCCCATCATCAATTCGTTTCAGTTGCGAATGTACAACAACAATTTCGCACATCCACGCCGCCGAAGCGCACTCACTCTGCATTTGTATAAGCTACGCGCTTTGCTTTTATTTCCACGGCACTTCAAGTGGTTCTTTGCTCGGCATGAATGCACTTGAATGGCCATTTCGGTAACTAAGTATTTGGCCACGAAATGAAACTCCCTTAGCCGCAGCATAATATAGCGGTATACTATATATGTTAGAATGTTGCGTTGAACTTTCCTGCTCACCCCACAGACAAAAATTGCAAGTGTGGCAACATCAGCGCACTCAGCTCGCCACTGCAGCCACTTAGTTGTCTCGCACAAGGCGCGTGACCAATTGAAATGTGCCATTAAAAAATAATAGAAGTCATAAAAATTATAATTGTGGCAGCACACACAAAGCCGGCGCTCGAAGTGGCAAAAACAGCAGAGTCGCGGCGGACTTTGTAATATTTTTTTCTCTTGCTCTTAGATGCTGTTACGATTCTTTTGAGTAAGTTAAAGCTTGTGTGAATAGATTTTGTTGGCGATTTTGAGTCATGCTCTTGTGGTGCATTGCTCATACGACGTGGTGTGCCTATTTTAAAGATTTTTGGCGAGATGGAGAAGCAGTGAATTTAAAGATATAGATAATATAACGATATACTTATATGTATGATTTGAGTATTGAGGTTATGTAGAGTTGAAATTTTATATTTTTCTTATAATTAAGAGGAAATATTTTCATGTGAGGGTTGTGGGTGATTTTAGTATTGGAAATACTATAAAAACGTCTAAAAATTCCCTGTCAGATATAACCAGTATATAACTAATATATCACCAATATACCAAAAACTCAAATTGTGTTTCAATATGAGTGGTTTCTATTATATCGTTTTTCCTTCGTCTGTAAACTTATGAAAAGTGATGTTACGTTATTTTGCATTTTAGATGACAATATATTTCAGAAACAATGAAAAATTTGCTTATCATTTTTTCAGTCAAAATTGTCATGCATCTTTCAAAAATTGTACATATAGTCCAGCCTTATTAAAAGCTTAAAATGTCTGAAATATTTGCCAAATTTATTCTTAATAACTGACAAAAGTCACATACTAAACATTGAAAACCCATCTAGCTGGTCAAATTATACTAAATAATTTGATGAGTATTTTTTAAGGGCAGTGTCACTGCCTTTAAGAGTTGTAGCGCAGAAATATTAAATTTACGATTTTTCAGACGAATCGCTTAGCAATTATCGCAGCGAAGAACACAAGAATAATGACGGTATTTAAATTTAAAATTAATTGCGCGAAAGAAGTAAGTGATTTATGAGATGATTTATGTGTGAAATGTCCTTTGAAAGCGTAGAATTGCTATCTGGTTGTGTTAGTGTCGATAAATGATGGGACTTTTAGTAGCATGGACTAGACAGAAGCTCTTCTGCGTTAAAAACTATAATAGATGCAAATATTATATAATTTTTTGTATGCTTATTTGCTGCAATAAGCTTATTTGATATAAGTTTATAATGCAGAAAATAATTCAGAATGGAAATAAGAAAACTAGAGAAAAGTTTTCGGGGCTAGAAAAAATTACTTGATGGAAGAAGTTGTCTATAATTTTTTAAAAATTAATTCTATGAATACTATCATGGAAATCAACAAATATACCTCTTTATTGCACCACAAACTATACTTCATTAGGAACTAGCTCTGTTCAAAATTTGATTTTCATTCGTCCGTTTTCAATACAAAAAGTCCAAATATATATCGACTTATTTGACTTAAAATGCATTTTGTGCTGAAATTTGATTATTTAACCCAAATCGGTAGTAAAATCGAGTTTCTTACTCCAAGAAAAAAATTTCAAACTAGTATTTTTTTGTGGATCTAGGCTGGTCCTATTGAATTTTTCTTTTTGGTAGTGAAATTTTATTTTATAAATAAATTAGAAAAAATGTGCCCTTAGAGATTTTAATGTGCTTTAATAATCGATGATTCATTTCGAAAAATTTCTTCAGCTTTGATCCGTAGCCGATGTCCAGGTGGACCTTCGAATAAAGGTATTTGGCGGAGAACAACATTTTTCAGCTTAAAATAATTAAAAATCAAAAACCAAAAAATATATTATTACTATGGAAGACTATTCTAACTATTAATTTTTGACAAGAAAAAAAAATATTATCAAAAAACTTGTTGTTATATATGAAGGTCGTGTGAAAATTCATTAACACTGCAGTTTCGTTGAACTTATATCCTTATTAGCAAAACAAGAAATCGATTTCTCATTGAAATTCACAAAACTCTTAAGGAAGTCATTCTGAAAGTTTCGACGTAAGTATGCCAATTCTACTTTCTGACAAATGGGCAATTTCTTTGAAAGAAAAAAATGTGTTCACAAATTCAGAACGATATCTCAAAAACTGAGGGACTAATTCAAGTGATTGAGAGATGGATGAACAGACGGACATGGTTAAATTGACCCAGCTCACCATGTTGATATACTAGACATACGTATTATAGGGTCTCCGAACAAAAAAACAATTTAACATCATGATTCTGTGTAAATAAACCATTAAGGAAAACATTCAAAAAGGTTTGATGTTAATATACCAAATTTACTGGGCTCATCGTTAATGTTTACATAAAAATAAGAAAAAAACCACAAAGAATTTGGTGATGACCTTTCCAAAAGAAACACCTTTTCATACAAACACTTAATTCCCATCGTTCAGTTTGCTCGACAGCTATTTGCTATAGTCGTCCGATATCGGCCGTTTCGACAAATGAACTTAGAAAGATAAAAACGTGTACAAAATTTCAAAACGATTACTCAAAAACTGAGATAATAGTCCTAACCGAGATGTCTAATCAGCTCAGCTCCTTATGCTGATCGTTTACATACATATGTATCTATATTTCATAGCGTATCCGTCGTTTCTTCTAGCTGTTCGTTGGAAACCTTATAAGCCATATTCAAGGTATTAAAAATAATTATATTCAAAATTCATTTAAAATTTCAATAACCCATTGTCATTACATATAATTACAACAATAATCATATACTTCTAACTAACAAGGCAAATAGCCGGCACAAAATCCGTTCGCACAACCCTTATCTGACGATATAAATTCTAAAAAAAAATAATTACAGTAGCAAGTGAAAAGGCAATAACTGAACTTGGTACCCGCCGCCGCGCCATTATTCAATCAGTTACTTGTATTATTATTATTACTTGTACATCCCGACAGCGAGCAATTGCAATTACTCAAGTCGCAATGACATAATCACGCAACAAATCAGCGGCAAGAATATTTACGAGTGAGCACAAATATACATACCTACAAATGTACATGCATATATACACATATACATATATATTCATAGACACACATACATACAAATACTAATGTATATAGTCCACGATGAGCCGCAAATTGTGTTGGCGCGCGCGGACCTCCGGCGACCTCGGCTTCAGCCATCAGCCAATGAACCAATTGATCACTAACAACGAAGCAAGCGATTTCAAGTGCGGCGGCCGCTGTCATAACACAATAGGTATAAAAAAAAACACACGCACGCACACACATACAACGGCATAAAATGATAGTCGAGCGAAGTATTTTCGCCTGAAGGCAAATTGACATGGAAATGCGAGCGAATGGCAAATGCACAAAACTCTCAATAATAAATAATATTGTGATGGGGTGAGTGCGCATGTGTGTGTGTTTGGGGTGTGTGTGTACTTGCAGGCACGTCATCAATTGTGCAAATGCTTATGACGGCGCTATTATGACCAGTTATTTCCACTAACTACCGCATTTTCATTTTTATTTTTACTCATATTTTTTTGAATTTTTTATGATGATTGGCTGAAAGGTCGCACGCATGCACAAGCACACGCGCGCATATACATGTTGGTACTCATATATATACTATTCCAACTCAAAATGCATATGCATATTTTTGAGAAAAAAAACCAAAAAAATATAAAAAAATTAAAAATGCAATTTTGTATGTATTTTTATTTCTTGTAGCAAAGTTGCCACACATTAAAAGCCCCCTTTGCTTTCTCGTAAAAATTCCCGGCTACCTTTTGGCATTATCGACAGCCTTAATTCTTTACTCATGCACCTTTGACCTCAGTGAGTAGGTGTTCACATGCAATGTTTTCGTACTATTATCTTTTGTTTAAAGTGGCCTAGCTTCAGCTGTATGCAAATTTGCTTGGACGCCTACGTGTAGGCTAGAGTTGCGTGTACGAAGTAGCTTCTGAGCTACAGAAAATTGTAAGAAATTTTCGTAAAAGTGGAAGACATAATTTCAGTATTCTTTGTTTATTAAATTGCTGCGAAATGCAGTCAAAAAGAAAATATAAGGGTTTCTTATTAAAATTTTGCGAAATTATACCTATATTATATAATAGTATGAGGATATATTAGTATTATTATGAAGAGTGAAATTTTAGGTATTTTTATAGGTACAAATGTTAAATATTTTTTATTATTATGTAACATATACATAGGTGGGTGGATCAAAAAACAATTTTATTTTCACTTGGTGCTCTGAAAAAGAGGTTCCTAGGCAACTGAATTTTATAGATCAATAAAAAAAAGTCAGTCTTAATTGTAAAGCTTACAATCTTGTAGACAATTTACTGATCTACAAAAATAGTCGATTTCTTTCCTTATAAGAGTATCAAGCAATAAAAAATTTGTTGTTTATAACCCAATCTAGCATAAGAGTATATGAAAATTATTTGTATAAAAAAATATTCTGAATAATTCTATCAATTAAACGGTATTTTATACCCAGAGATATTTCCTTCATTTTTCAAAATTTTTTATATAATTTTTTTATTTTTATTTTTATTTTTTATGTTTTTTTTATTACAATTTTTTTTTTTGTATGTAAAATTCTTCCAATTTTTTTCGATTTTCAAAACCTTTTAATACAAAATTCAATTCTCTCTAGTTCATCGTTGCTATATCTGTATAATATATACATATATATATAGTATCTGTTTTAATGTACATAAGTTTGTCTTCCCAAAAAAATCGATAAATTATTGACAAGCCTACTCGAACATGGCGAAATGAACATAATACCAAATAATGCACTCAACATACAAGCGCTACAAGGAAGCATTTTCACAACATATGTACATACATGCCATTATACAAGTCCGTAAATATAATATACATACACCCTACAAACAGCTATACATATTTCTGCGCCCAAAAGAAAACGGTAATATTCAATAATCGGTCAACATAAGCGCATTTGTTAGTGGCACAAAGGCAAAATCTCGAAAAGAAATCAATAAACGGGTGAATGTTGACCCACAGAACTAAACGAGTACACTCGTATACATACTCACTCAAATGTGTATGTTTGCATATGTATATCTATGCCATAAAATAGATTATTCGACAAAGTATGTAAGAGAAACCGGAAATTGTATATAAGAGAAACTCAAATTTTTCAAAAAAAATTTTGACTAACCAGCAATAACTGGTTTATCGATCTAGTTCTTTCAGATTAAGCGCAGGAGATTATGAACACTACGCACCATAATACATTTTTATTATAAAAGAAAATTATTGCATACAACACAGGTTTACCAGGTTCGGTTCTATATACATGCATACATAACCCAAGATCACTGACGGTTAAGTATTATCAAAAGATACCCTAATAAAGATAACTAATGATTTTTTATTCCATTTATATTCCATTAAAATATTAATCATTCAAGAGGGACAAATCGAGTGATATGGTATTAATAAAATATCCTCAAAAATGTAGTTCCAACTCAAATGTAAGTACAAATTAGGAGCTCAATTCTGTGGAGCCTTCCTTTGAAGTTTCTATCAGCCAATTTTTTGGATATTGCTCTTTAATTTTCTTCTCATCTTCCATCGTTTTTCCAAACAACAAAATATAGAGGCAGTAGCGGAATGGACGCGGATTTCAATCCGACTACGGACTTTCAACTCGAAAGTAATTTCAAGGAAGAATTCTTTTCTGCCGCTACAATAACTACCACAACAGTAGCAAGATCGAGAGAGTTGTTTTTTCCAACATATTTTTTTTAATATATATGTTACTTCGTAAATTCTTTTGAATTTCAGTTAAAAATCTTGGTTTTTTGGGAAGATTTGACAAATAAAAAAATTATAGGTTCAAGTGTGAATATTAAAATCTTTTATCCTAACAGCTGTTTAACCAATTCTAATAAAATTTGGTGTGCGACATAGCAATGAAGCTATCAGAAAAAAACTGTTCCCCCAAGGTATTTTGTTTTACGGCTAAAAATTGTCGTAATTGGACTATAACTTTTCATCTAATATGTGGACCCAATGCATATGACTATTCTTTACGGAACATATTGGTCAATTTGTGAGATATATTATTCCAAATCAGAATGAATATTTTAAAAAATTGCCAGTAAGAAAATTGTTAGATTGTTTAAGTAAGAAAGACTTGTATGACAGCAAAAGCTTGTGCCGAAAATGAATGAAATACAGTCAATGGTTCCCTTAACCTCCATATACCTAATATAAATATTTTTGAACCTATCTACCTATCAATATGTAAGAAATTGAAATGACATTAAGCAAGATTCTCTTGCTAATAATAGTGTATCAAGCCTAAAATGGATGAAACGTCGGATAAAAAAGTGGCTTAACATACGACTTATTAGTTTAGCGAGTATTCTTTTGCAGCTCGCTTAATAAATATATAGAAAATTAGATTTCATCTTAGCCTGACTTAATTATCGTCCACTCAACAATTTTACCACGGTTTCAAGTAAACAATCAAAGGTGATATTGCACAGTTAAGTACATACTGCTTGAAGTCTGATATAAAAAAATGTAGACAAGATTACATATTCTATAGGAGAAATGTTTCAAGAGCACCTGCAAACAAATGTAATACTAAATAGCCCTCCGCAAACATGCCATATTTACATACTTACAAATATTGTAAGTATAGTACATTTTGTCTAAAGAATACAAAGTAAGTCGCATGTAGAAGATAAGAGTTGTCAGAGAACTCATAATATATGTAGATATGTAACAAGACACATACAGTTCTAAAGCTTGAAAAAGCAACAAAAATATAAAAATTATAAAAAAGAGGAAACCTGCTAATAGAAGCAAAAGCCATTAGAACTATGATAAAGTAAAACGTTAAAGTGAAACGCTTGTCATTGTCTCGTCTGGGTCTCTGGTTCTCTGCGCCACTCGTCTGTGTTGTTGTCATTGGCTTGATTGCTCGTTACTTGCTGAAGCGGCGGCGCGCGATTATTACGTTGCCGCTGGAAGATTTCATCAACTCATATTAATTTATTGCGCCACACAATTGCCAGCATACGGAGACGATGACAACAACAACAAGAACAACAAATGCAATGTAAACGATAGAGATGACAACGACGAAAACAATAAAGATAACAGCAACAACAGCAAATAGTCAAAGCTTAGAGCGATAGTAACAGCAGAAGCGTGAGCAACAACAACAACAACAATGACGTTAGTTGTCTCCATTCATCGGCACACGGTTTGGATGATGATCACAATCGTGCAACGTGTGTCTTACGGTGATTTAAGGAGGAGATTTGGGTATGTATACTTGTATATGGTATGTATGTTCATATGTACATATGTATGCAGAATGTGTACATATGTATGTTTTTATTTACAGAATCATGCATTTAAGCATATGCTATACACGCTCAAATAATTCCATTGATAACGTTAGAGATGAAACTGTTCAAATAATATAGTTTTGTTGTTTTTATTGCTTTTGTAGCTGTTGTTGTACGCTATACGAGGTTTATTAGCTTTAATGACGTTTCCCATGTGAGCGCGCGCAACTATGAGTACATAATGAGCGATATTACCGCATCACAACGGGTGTAAATAGTTGAAAGCGGTAGTAAAACAACAACAATAACACATGTTTATATGCAAACGCGTCAAGCTAGATACTTATGACATGTCTCTAGTTTATCAACAAGTGTAGCAATTGTGTTGCAGCAGGTGCTGATAACAACTACAATGACATACCTACACAAAGATATATACATATGAAGTTAAGTACTTATATATGAATATATCTATATAAAAAGTAACTAAATATTATCTGTAAATACTTAAATAAATAATAAGAAATAAATAACATTTAATAGAGATTAGTGCCATGCTTAATCACTTCACACTTCTGTCACCGCTACGGCAATTTGATGCACTCACACAACAAAAAAATTACAAAAACAAGAAAATGCTTAAGCTTTGACTACAACGAAGCTATAATACCCATCACAGTCGCATTTATTATATCACCAAAGGGTATACAAGAACTTTATCTTGATTTTTAGCGATCAGTTTGTATGGCAACTATATGCTATATTGGTCCGATCTGAAAAATCTTTTCAAAAATTATAGCACTATTTTGGATAATAATTTTTACTGAAATACGTGAAGATATCTTGTCAAATAAAAATGTTTTCCATACAAGCTCTTCATTTGTATCGGCTAGTTTGTATGGCAGCTATATGCTACAGTGGTCCGATCGGTTTAATTTATTCAGAGTTTGTAGCGTTATCTTACAAAATAATTTATGCCGAATTTCGTGAGGATATCTTTTAAATTAAAAAAGTTTTCCATAGAAGAACTTAATTTTGAGCGATCAGTTTGTATTGCAGCTATATGCTATAGTAACCCGATATCGACGATTCCAACAAATAAATAGCCTGTTACTAAATAAAGGCCTCGTGCAAAATTTCAGAGCGATATCTCAAAAACTTAGGGACTTGTTGGCATATATACAGGCGGACAGATAATGGTCGAGGTTGAATCGACACAGCTCGTATAAAATATATCTGTAAACGATATACTATATAAGTACACAATATCTCCAATATTTTTTGATGTTACACATTTCCTGACAAACTTAATATTCTCTGTTCAGGGTATAACTATATTCACGTATCTTCATACATATGTATGCCTTTGCGCCTTTCAATCTTATCACCGGCACGCTGTTGCTATCAGCAGTAAAAAATGACGGAGCGAAAAACATTTTGTTGTTGTATACACACTTCTTAATTCTTAATAGAATATACATCATGTTGCAGAGACAAGCCAACTTATTTTGGGTAATCACATGGACGGGTGACGTTCGAGCCTTTTGTACTATTTCATCAGCGTATAAAAATAATCGCAATTGTGAATTTGCGCCCTAATTTAACACGCTTTTTGGAGTGCTGCGTGATTAGTTTATGAGCATGCATATAATATAAAAATAAATATAACATATATCTAAATATATTTATAATTTATTTGCTCGCTTAACAAACAACTAAAAGCTATCAAATCATAGAAGCGCGCGTTTGCTGCCAAAAATATTCACATACACACGCACATATACATTCAAGTCCACAATAGTCAGAGTTATTTATAATCATATTAATTATTTACCGCATAGTCAATTGCTTCTATATCCACTTGAATAGCCGCCAATCGGTTTCTATGATTTAGATTGATTTTTATTGCAACAGCGATTGGTTTGTTGTGCGTTCGATTGCACAGTTTATGGACAGCTAGTTATTAGACACACGTACATTTGTTAGTGTATGCGTATGTGTGCGTCTGGTGCAGTTACTGTACGCACACGCCCATTAAAAATGTGGGTCATTTTGCAATAGGCTTTATTAATCGTGAGTAGACTTACATACATACAGCTTGTTGTTTTTGTAATATGTAATATTGTCAGCGTTGTCAATTGACGTAAACAATCAATAGTGGTCAACTTTATTTAATTGCCTTTAGTTGAATTTCTTTGGAATTAAACATTTAAAGCATTTAGATTTGCACTACTTAGAATTCTTGTGAAAAGAATTTTAATTTGTAAATTAAGCCACGCTATGAAGAAGACAAAAATGCTTGTCTTGAAAATGAAATTAAAACTAGTTCTGGGTTAAACTTTATTTTATTTGGTAATTTCTTCGAATTATTCATTTACGACAAGCAGACTAGGTAGGTAGTGTGGCTGTCTGACGACGCACCTGGAAGATCTAAGTTTTTTAGGAGGCTCATTTTGACACTACTAGCACCAAAATTCCCTCAATCTATTACCGCCTCTATTAACCACCAGACCGTGCTTCTGGTGAAGTTCATCAGTACAAAAAGTTTTGTCTGTGCCACCCCTGAAACGTAAGAAACCCTCGAACGATAGTTGTGATTCCTTTCCTATACAAAGCTTTGCATTCGCATCGAAGATGCTTTATAGTCTCCAGTACTTCTACTTCCTGACTTACTATACTACTTCTAACTTCTGACAGCAATAGTCATTTTAGTATGTTCTTAGTCTGATGACATGTCTGTCAATAAGACAGTGACCTGTTAGAACTCATACTACACAGAGTTCTTATGTCTTTGAATTTTAATAGCCGGCTTGTGTGGCCCATATTATATTCATGCCACTTTTAACTACTTTTGGAGCAAGTTAGGCATTGGTACTACCGAGCTTTAGCTATGTTTATAACAAATTCAATATCTACAAGTAACCAGCAGCATATAAATTCTCTTTTTTCCGGAGTCTATTGTTGGGTAGTGCCTGCTCTGCCTAGTTCATCTGCTTCACAGTTACCAGCAACATGAATGTATTCCAGAATCCATTGCAAGGTTATCATGAAATAGGATGTTAGATCCACTAAGAGATCAAGGTATTCTTTCACAATCTTTGACGAAACCCTAAGAGACTTTATTGTCGTTTGACAATCTGTATGCTATATGTAAATATTTTCCGTTTTCTGAGCACATTCCTAGTCAAAACAAAAAGTTTTTTTCTTAATCTCCGCTTGAAAGACAGTGCAGTGGTTTCCCACTCTATTATCTAGCTTGGGCCCAACCCACCTACGCCTTTGTCCACCTCACTCCTATCCACTCTTCTTTGAAAGATAAAACATAGATCTCGATTAATATTTTGCCTCAGAAACCATGAGTACGTATGATCACCATTGCTCGTAAAGATCCCTATGAAAAAGGTATTTTAGAAGATCGTTCATATGGCCATATATATTCCAAAGAACACGTCACACGTGGTTCGAGCCTGACTTCTATATACTACTGTGAGCAATAAATAGAAAAACTTTTTGTGTACGAAATCGAATTTCTGGTGTCAAAACATTCAGAATGATGAAAAAGCCCTTCGGTGATAATTTTTTGTTGCGAGCAAGTGACTTTGATTGGTGTAAATTATTCAAAAAAGGTCGAGAACGCGTTAATGAGGAACGACGTCCAGGGCGGCCTTCAACTGATGATCAATGCGTCAATAAAATAAAGGAATTGATGAAGATTAATAGTCAGAGATTTCACAGGCAACATTGGAATATCTGAAGGATCAGTGAAGACCATTTTGAAAGATCATTTGAGCCCAAGAAAAGTGAAAGCTCGATTTACATTAAAATTTGATTGTTTCCAAAATCAGTCAATTCTTTCGAAAACCAGAGTCGAGTTAACGTTTGTGAAACAATGCTTTTCCACTACCAGGATGTCAAGAAATGTATTATTACTGGCGATGAGTGGTGTATATATGCTTACGACCTCCAAATCTGACAATCAGTTGACCGAATATTATGGCAAAAGTAAGCCGAAGCCGAAAAACCATGCCAAAGCAGGTCAAATCAAGGTAATGTTGACAGTTTTCTTCGATTATCGAGGAGTGATGTACTCCGAATTCTTTCGGACCGGCCTAACTGTCAACAAGGAATACTATTTGATTGTTATGCGTTATTTACGCGAAGCTATTTGAAAAAAGCGGTCGGAATTATGGACCGACAACTCTTGGTTTTTGCACCACGATAATGCAACGTCCCATACTATATTGAAAGTCAAAAAATTTGCATATCTGAAGAATTGCTTTTTTGACCAAAATTGTGTTAATATTTTATATTAAAGGTGATTAATACACAATTACAACCCAAAACAAATACAGACTCCATACATAACCATACATTATGACACATACACAATGCATTAAGATACATATGGCAGCATGTGTTTGTGCCCACAAAAACAATAAAATTTATCAAAGTGAATAATTCACATGAAACGCGGCAAATAATGGCACAATTTACGACTGAACGCAAATTTCGCGCTAACTGTTAAATTATCGCTACAATTAAGCTGAATATAAGTTATAACAGGCCTTTCACTGATTTA
This sequence comes from Bactrocera dorsalis, assembly GCF_023373825.1. NCBI lineage: Eukaryota > Metazoa > Arthropoda > Insecta > Diptera > Tephritidae > Bactrocera > Bactrocera dorsalis. The sequence goes on from NC_064307.1 coordinate 41,854,667, forward strand.
TTCATTCGCGCTTTTTTAGTATGCGCCGCACAACAAACATTGCACGCTTACGCTTAACCTTGCTCCAATACATTTGTAATTGTTTTTGTATTTAGTATTCCAATTGTTTTTGTAATATTAATTGCTAACTTTTGACGCTGAACTCACCATTTATGCCGCTGATGAGTGGATAATTCCCATCTCGACCGCCGATTAGATTCTTTAAACCAGTTTCGATCAGTGTTGGGGACGATCGCTCCCGGTCACTCATTTTTTCATACAAATTTTAACGTGGGGTGGGGGGCAAAAATAAAAAAATTACAACAAAGACACACCGGTCACAGCACAATACTTGTTTCTGGCTTTATTTTGCTTTCGTTTTTTTTCGCTTTTTAGGTTATGTTTTGTATTTTTGTTTCTGGCTTAGAACAGGAATCGCGACACACAAAAAATGAGCAATAATTACTGGTTGAATTGTAAAATTGCTTGTATGGAGATTTTGTAAGCGCTTTGAATTGCTGAATTTTTTTTTAATTATTTCAAATTTTTTGAATTTTTGTTTTAAAATTTTATTTAATTTATTTTTAATTTTTTTGTCTAATTATTTTTAAATTTTCGTAATTTTTTTTTAATTTTTTAAATTTTTATTTTTTGAATTTATTTTTTAATATTTTATTTTTTTATACTTTTTGGTTAGTAATTTTTTATATTTTGTTGCAATTCTTTAATTTTTGTTTTTTGTTGTTTTTTACCGTAACTCTTGCTTTCTGGCTTATCGCTTACAGCATAACTGCTTAGTATTCTTACTGGCTTTGCTTAATTGCTTTGCATTAAATTTGTTTAACTTTTGTTAAATTTTGTTTTTAATCACAATAACAGGAATTTATTGATTTATAACGGTTTGTGTGTATGTTTTTTATTTATAATATATTTATATTTTAACAATTGACAATTCTAGGCAGAATCGTCTGTAGACTTAATTATAAAAACAAATTAATAATAATTTTTTTATTGATTTAATTATTATTTGCTAATTAAATTACGTTTGTTTTCAACAAATATTGCACTTGAGAACGTTTGCTTGCTCACTGGCTTGCTTTGGGTTGTCTTTATGTATTTTTGTATATATGTACATATATTTATTTTTTAATTTTATTTAATTTGCTGCTTCGCTTTTGTGTTCGCTTTTGTGACTTTAGGCAATTATTTTATTTTTTTCATAATATTTAGTTTTTGAATATTTTTTGCTAATTTTTTAAAAATATTTTTTTGCAATATTTTTTGTTTGTTTTGTTAATATTTTTTTAATATTTTTTGTTTAATATTATTTTCTATATTCTGCTGGAAGGGCGCATGCTAAGTAACTGAATTTTGTATGCTTCTGTTGCAGGTATGTCTTATTGTTGTTGCTAGTTTGCCTCTAAGTTGTTGTAATATTTTAGTTTTGTATATTTTTTCAATTTTTGTTGCTGTTGTTGCAATTTGCGCTTAGCAATAGTTGTTTATTAGTGTTGTTGTTGTTTTCAGTTTTATTTTCTAATTTATATATAAGCGCTTTTAAAATATATCTTTTGTTGCTTTACTTTAAACTTATTTTCTTACTTTATTTTTGTTGTATTTGCATTTGTGTTGCATTGCAATTTTATCTTATGCTTGAATGCAGGTATATATATATCTATATATATGTATGTATATATATTTTGCTATAAATAAAGGCACCGCGAATTCATTTAACAATAACAACAGCAAATATATTTAATAAAAAAAATTTGTTGCTTGCTTGTATGTATTTTTATAATTTATTTGGTTTTTATATTTATTAATTTTTTGTTGTTTTAAATTTTTCTTTTTATTTTATTTTTTTAATTTTGCTTTTGTGTGGTTTTAATTCTTTTTTTTTATTTTTTATTTTTTTTTGTGTTTTTGCTTTTTTGTTTTTTTAGTTTTTTCTTTGCTTGTTGTGTTTTATTTTTTTGTTGTTGTGTTTATCTCTGTTGTTGTTGTTTTTGTTCTATTTTTACTTTTTATTTTGCTTCAAATTTATTTTATATTTCTTCACATTCATTTACATTTATTTTTATTGCGCTGGCAACGCTGCTGTCAAACCGCCTAACCGTAAATTATTTTTTATGGCAAATTTGCTGCTCATAAAATCTATTTTATTTTATTATTTGCATATTTTGCTCAAACTCAATTATTTAACTAATATATGACATGGATTTGGCTGCAAGCAATGCGCTCGTTCGCAGCTCGGAGTTTCGTATGCCGCCTTGTTGCTGTATTTTTGGCACACTCTGTCTTATTAGAATCTTATTTAATTTTTTTTTTATAACAGCAATTTGGCCATGCGCTGCGCCCTGTACTGTGTTCTAACTCCGTTATACTCTGCGGTCTACTGCACTTAATCCTGCCTCGACAACGCGCTCGTTGTTGCCCCGCGCACACACGCAGGCAGAGTTCACAGCAAGAATGTGGAAGCACTAACTCTATGTATGTGTATGCGTGTTGTTGCACGCTCAACTTCGCCTACACCTGCTCGCTGCTTAGCTGCAAGCGTTTTCTCGCCGTTTGCTGCTTGACACAATGCTCAAGCGTTGCCTTGTCGCGTCGTCACCCGCCGCTGTTGCACGCCAATTGTCAAATGGAAAATTTTCACTGCAATTTTTGGTTTATTCTTTGCGCTTCACGTACTTGTTGTTGCTTTCGATATATTTGTTTTTTATTGTTTTATATTCGCTTTATTTTTGTTTTTGTTTTATTTCTATCGAATTATTTATTTATTCGCTTAATTGCTCAGTTGCCGCGCGTAATTTGGCAGCAATTTATTTATAAACGATTTTTTCTGTTGCTCACTGATTTGTTTTCGTTTCGTTTCCGTTAATTTGCATATGCTCAATTGCAATTACTTGGCGTCGGCGACCACATTGCATGCCACACATTTAATTCAACAGCAATGCATGCTGCCGCTCAGCGGCAACTCAATTTGATTAGCTGATTTTTTATGTGCTCGCCAGCGTATACCTAGTTGACTTTTACAGATTTTTGTTAATTTTACTTTAATTAGAAAATAATTTTTTTCATTATTTCTTTTTTAATTATGTTAATTTTGAAATATTTTTAATTTTTAATACTTTTATTTTTTTTGTCAATTTTTTTAATTTTTCTTTAATTTTTTTAATTTAGTTAATTTTTTTTGTTTTTATTTTACTTTTCTTAAATATTTTAAAGCATTTTTATTAAATATTTCAATTTTTCAAAAATTATTTAAATTTTTTCATTAATTTTTTTAATTACTTTAATTTTTTCTTTAATTATTTTCAATTTTTTTAATTAAATTAATTTTATTTAATTTATTTCTCACATTTTTCAATTAAATTAATTATTTTTCAAATTTTCGTTGTCTTTTTTATGTTTCATTCGCTTTACATGTGTGCGCCTGTATTTAATTCGGCTATCGCCTGCACATGTATGTCTCTTCTTCTATGCTTTCGTTGCTATTTTTTGCAGTGTAATTTTTGTTGCTTAATTTTTATGCACAAATTCGCTACTTTGTTGTAGCTGTTTGTTGCTGCTGCTGCTAATTGGCTTGTAGCGTATTTTTAGTTGAACAATTTTTTCGTTTAATTCAACTCTTCTTATTTATATATATAATATATATTTAGTTTATATATATTTGTGTATAGCACTGTTGCTTTGTAATTTATTGTAATTTCTTTAAGTGTTATTTTTGTTGCTTTTTTCTGGCAATTTTATTTCAACATTTCAACACTGTTTATTTAGGTGTTTGCTTGTGGTAGACAGCGTAGAATTGAAACACTTAAAACACGTACAGCCACTTGAGTAAATGAGTAAATGGCCAAATCCGTTTGCCTTCCTAATGAAAATACTTTAATTTGTTTAAAAATAAATTTAACAATTTTTTTTAATTATCTGCTTTTACATATAGGGTAGCTCTAAGTTTGAAGTGACGCCTTTGTGGTTCTTTCTTTGTGGTTAACCGTTTTGAGAATTAATTTTGGTTTTTAGTAAAAAAAAATACATAAAAAAATATAGAATTTTAAATAATAAATTCGAAAAAATGCAATTTTCGCCCGTGAGTATTTATTAATGAATATTTTAATTGTTCTGCGATAAAGCTGTAAAGTGGTCACAATTTCACTCGAGTCATCAACACTCCTTTCTAAAAAAAATTATTTTTTTTTTTAAACAATTTAACTTTGGGTAACATTTTTACTTTAAATATATAATTTTTGTTGATATATTTATTGCTGTTTCACTTTTTTTTAAATATTATTTTATATTTTAATTTTTTGGTTTATTTAATTTATTTGTTTAATTGTTGTTTATATACTTTTTATTATTTATTTTTTTTTTCAATTTAATTTTAATACCCTGAACAGGTTATATTAAGTTTGCCACGAAGTTTGTAACACCCAGAAGGAAGCGTCGGAGACCCTATAAAGTATATATATAAATGATCAGTATGTTGAGCAGAATCGATTTAGCCATGTCCGTCTGCCTGTTTGTCTGCCTGTTTGTCTGCCTGTCTGTATACATAAGAACTAGTCCCTCAGTTTTAAGATATCGTTTTGAAATTTTGCAAACGTCATTTTCTCTTCAAGAAGCTGCTCATTTGTCGGAACTGCCGATAGCGGACCACTATAACATATAGCTGCCATACAAACCGAATGATCGGAATCGAGGGCTTGTATGGAAAACTTTCACATTTGATAATGTATCTTCACAAAAGTTGGCACAGGTTATTTTCTAGGTCAACAATGTAATATCCGAAGAAATTATTCAGAACGGCTTACTATAGCACATAGCTATGGCAGCTACGCAAACCGAACGATCGGAATCAAGGGCTTGTATGGAAAATTTTCGCATTTGACGTGGTATCTTCACGAAATTTGACATGAATTACTGCTTAAGGTTAAGGCCACTGTCCTATTGGCTTACATACGGTAAGAATGGGAAGTTAAGCGTCTGTGTAACTATGTACTGGCTACAAAGCGCTTCGCCAATCTGTAAGTCCAAACACGGGAGTTCTTTTTCAATGGCATTACAAAGGACTACATTATTAGTCTACGTGTGATCTTTGATCAGCCATCTTTCCTAAACCTAAACTGTTTATGGTAATAATATAATCTCCGAAAACATTGTTCAGGTCGGATTACTATAGCATATAGCCCCCATACAAACTGAACATATAGCAACTAGCAACTAAAAGAAGTGCATCTGTGAAGGGTATATTAACTGGTGCAGCCGAAGTTAACGTTTTTTCTTGTCTTATTCAATTTTTTTAATCAACGATAAACTGAAAACAAACTTTAAAAGGAAAAACACTTTCATAGGATTAATATTAAACATTTTTATTACAAAAAATTAATATAAATTTTTTTAATTTTTAAAACAATTTTTTTTTTTTAATTATTAAAATTTGTATTAAAACGTATTATTTTAAATTTTAATTTTTTGGTTAATTTAAATTATATATAATTTTTTTATATCTATTATTTTTAACTTATTTTATTTTTTATTTAATTTTTTTTTTTTAATTAACTATATTTAAAAAAAAGTTTGAAAGAAAAATAAATTTTTTAAAATTATTATATATTATTATTAATATATACATATATTATTATTTTTATATATATATATATACAAATTTTTTAAATTCCTTCATTTTTTATTATAAAAAATTATTATAAAAACATTTAAAAATAATTCAAAATTATTATTAAAAATATTATTTCATATTTAAATTTATTTTATTTAATTGTTATATTTAAATTTTTTATATACTATTCTTTATTTATTATATTTTTTTGTTTTTTATTTATTTTCTCATATTATTCTTTTTACCATTTTTGTTCATTCAAAAATAAATTAAACTTTAATTTGAAATAACATTATTTTAATTGATAGTTAACATTTTGCTAATAAAAATTTAAAAAAATGTATTTTTTATAAGTGGTTTTGAAGTTTTATATTGCTTTTTAAAAGCTTAAAAAAATGTTTCAAACGCGTTTTTTTGCTTTTTTACAACACATTCCTTAACACTTTCAAAAGTTTCAACTCATTTGTGTAAATTTCTGAATTTTTCTTTTGTTTATTGTATTTTTATTAAACACAAACTTCACACAACCAAATTATTAGATCTGCCATAAATATTAAACAATTTCAAAAGCTCTCGTTTGCGTGACACAAAAATTAGAAAATTTAACTAAATGAAATATTTATGTATTTTAGTTTATTGCACGCCTATTTAATTGTTAATTATTTGTATTTGTTGCAGCCGCAGTTGCAATATTTGCAATAGTAACAACAGCCAGCAGTGGTAGTGGAAATTTCGTGAAAAGAGCACGTGATATTCGTAGAAAAAGCACCGTGATTGATGTTGTAGCTGTTGTTGTTGCTATTGCTGTTCTTTACACAGTCTTTTTTTGTTGAAACTCGCGTACTCGTAAGACAACATTAGAGCGCTGAGCACACTTCAAGCGACCGTGCGAGCGTGTGTGGCTTGCTTATCTGCGGCGGCCAGTTGAAGGTAGAGCGAGCGATTTCAGCCACCGACTACGGTGCGTTAAATGCTTAAATTTAATTGTTGTTGTTGTATACGTTATATTATTTCGGTTGAAAATAGCTTTGGCAGCGTAGTAGACTTTTTTGCGTTTATTTTTTGCTTACTTTTTTCACTTGCAAACAACGAAAATACGCCCAAGCACAGGCACCAACACACACATACGAGCGCTGACTTGCACGCCGCGTGTTTTGAGATGTATTAGCGGTTACTCTAACTGAACTTCTTTTTTTTTTAAGTAATAAATACCGAAAAATCACTATTTGCTTGCACAGCTTCAGCTGCTGCTTCAAAAGGCACACCCACACGAACGCGCTCACACGCCGAACAGGACGAATTGCTGTGTATGTACCGTTGAACGCTTGAACGCTTACTACAACGCCTTGCACTGCAGTTCCGACTCATGCAGCTGACTAACAACGAATCACTCGCACATTCAGAATTCACACACGGTTGCGGTGGCGTATACGCTACATAGGTGGATTGAGACAGCGCTGCGCTGCACACCACTACAACGACGCGCTAGCATGCCAACTCACACATGAGCACGAAAGCACACACAACACAAACACAAAACAATGCTGAAGCGTTTGGTGTAGCAGCGCGCTTGCACTACTGGAGTTTTATTCTTTTTTTGCGTAAACGCGTTGGTAGCGGCAGCGCGCGGTGGAGTTGTAGTAGCGTTACGTTTAAGAAAACTGCGGCGCGTGATGTTTCAACTTCTTTACATTTACAATATATTATTTTCGACTTGAAATTGTTCTGAACACACTTCCTAGTTACTTGCTTTAAGTTTCCTAACACTGACACACTTTAGGCCACACCGCGCCGCGCTGAAAAATACCCACATTATAGGTAGCAAATACAAAAATAAAATCCAACGCGCTCACGAAAAAAAAACAATCAAACTGTGCAAAAAATCAATTCAGGCAAAGCGTCGTCCTGCGCTCGACATTTTATGGTTTACACAGCGCGCACAGCGTATATGCGCATACATGCACACACATAACACACAGACAAACGCGCGCGTTAGTGCAGCGCTTCTCAAATAAATACAACTACAACGCTGCGCTTAACACTTCCTGTTTTTGCGTTTATATTTAGGAAATTAGCAGCTTCCTTGTGCACAAAAATCCTTTTCAATAATTCAATTTTACTGCGTTCTCACGTTTTTTACAGCACAACCAACTCGCTTTTCGACAGCGCTGCGTTTAATTTGTGAAATTTATCCGGATTTGACTATTTGATTTTCATTTTCTACATCACAGCTTTCACAGTTTGCTGGCTGGCTGACTTCTGCTGCTGCTGCTGCCTTGCACGCCTGTGTATCCTTGCGCCTGACGTGTAGTTTTTGTTCTGCGCTCTCGTGTGTTCGCCACGACTCGTGTGGGTGCCCCAAAATATGTATATATATGCATGTATGTGTGTCAATGCGTTCCAAAAGATATACAAAATAGCTGTGCGCTGCTTTTTGCTTGCCGATTTCAAGTATTTGTATGTGGGTGTGTATGTGGCGTGCGGTTTTAGCCAAGTTTAACGCTGTCAGTAACGGCAAAAGGATACTTTCGAAATCGAAATATTCGAAATTATTCATACATACTCGGCTGCGCTGTTTGAGCGCGTGTGTGTGTTTAAGTTGCTCCCTTTTTGTTTACTTATGTAGCACTTATTTGCTGTTACTACCAAATAATTGTTGTTGCTGCTCTTTTTGTTGCACTTTAAGCTCTTTTATCTGCTCCTTTCAAACCAAAATTTTCTGCCATCCACGGCGCGTTGCTGTTCACCCTCATTGAGCACAGTAGCGCGCTTTTGAGCGCAAGTCTCAGCGCTCGCGCACTCTCTCTCTCTCTATCTCACTCTCACGCTGCTTTACTCTATCTATCTAGCAACCGGCCTATTAGTCATATTTTGACACAAGTTTATCGCTGAGCACATTTTTCAAAACAGTGCGCCTTGAGTGCTTCGAAAAAGCTTGAAAGGGCTTGTATTCGCATGTGTGTGTGAGTGTAAGTATATGAGCGGTTTTTGAAGGCTACCACTGCTCATCGCACAGCAACAAATTCGGTTTGTTAAATGCTATACTAGTGAGTAAAGAATTTGAGTTGACTAATATACAGTGAGCGCACAAGCTTTGGTCGTTTTGAAAAAAGCTCTTTCACTCAATTTTAGAATTTGTGTGTAATTTGTACTGCGTAGCGCGTGTTCTGAGCGCATGGCGTATCGAATATTGCTTTCTAGTATTTTTCCATATATTTTTATAGGCTCTAAGCTAAAATATTTGTGTTCCTTTGACGCGCCGCAGGATCAGCGCAGGATATGCGTGCAACTGCGACTGTCCGTTTGGTTAACTTATGCGTACTACAATTTTGCTAGTCACTATGCGCTAGAAAAAATGTGTGCGCCAGCCTTGAAAATTAATTATCAAGTGAAAAACTGAATCACTGATACGAACAATAACAACAGTATGGGTCCAAACGTGTTATTTCGAGAAATGCGCGTTACAATCGTATTTTTTGGGGAAAAAAATTTGTTCGCAGTTATTGAGTATTTGAAGCTAACTGGCACAAATTTGTTTGGAATTTTTTTTTAATTTTTGAAATTTTTTTAAGTTTTGATTTTTTTTTTTTTTTGAATTTTTGAAGTATTTTTTTAATTTTTTAAATTTATTTTTATTTTGTTTAATTATATTTAATTTTTCACTTATTTTTCTTAATTTTTCAAATTTTTTTATTACATTAAAATTTTTTATTTTACAATATTTTTTTATTTTTGAACTTTTTCTTAATTTTTGACATTTTTTTAATTTTCAAACTTATTCGTTTAATTTTTTTATGAATTTGCCTCATATACGTATTTCCTTTAATTTTGTTTACACTCATGACTCGCTTTATCACAGCGCGCTTGCTATATTCATACGTACAAACATATTTTAGAGTACCTCACAGCCCCGCGCCAAACTGCACAACCCGCTCACAGCAAATGCCTAAGCATGACACGGCGTATGTGCGCACTACATTTAATTAACAACACAAGCACTTTTATAAATTTTTTTCGTAGTAAATTATTATTAATTGGCTTTAATTCTTAATTAAAATTTTTTTCAATCCAAATTTTTGTATTCAAATTTTTAAATATTATTTTTTTAATTATTTCTTAATTTTTTAAATTAATTTTTAGTTTTAAATTGTTTTTGTTGTTTTATACATTTTTTAATTATTATTTTTTTTGTAATTTTTTAACACCAAAATTTTATACGCAACATATTCGCTTTTCAACAATTTTTTTTTATTAATTTTTTTTTTAATATTTTGCTGTTGTTATTTATAAATGACAGATATTCGCTTAGCTTACACTCAATTATATTTCGCCAAAATTTGTGACACGCAAAAGAATTTTCCACCAATCACTTTATTTTTAAAATTTTAGAAACAATTTTTTTTTTCAAATAAACATACCACAGAAAATGAAACGAACTGAATTTTTGGCAATTTAAGAAATAAACTGAAGAATCCGAGAATCGAGAACCGAGAACCGAGATTTGGTGTTCCACACCGAAATCGCTGGCATACACCGCCGCCGCGTTGTTGAGCACTTCTGAGTGCTGCGTTCGCGTTTTTCGCGCTTTCGAGCTCCGCATGTGAGCACACTTAGAATATCTACATACATATACTTATGATGTATGTATGTATGACGCTTGTTGTTACCGCTGCTGCCGCCGTTGTCTCGTTTTGCCTTTGCTTTGCCGCAGCGTTTCGTAGTTTCGCTTGCCAGTCGCGCCAACTAAAGAGTGAAATATTTGAAATGCTGCCTTTGCCTGCTACTGCTGGTCTCGCCTGCGCCGGCAGTCAATGCACGCCCCACCGATGTCGCCACTCCGTACATCGTGTCCACTGTAGTCTCTGTACACACATACATACATGTGTATATCTTCGCAATCAAGTCGGCGTTATTCGTTCCTCCTTCGTCGTTCTCGTGTCAATGTTGTTGGACTTTGCTTTCGTTATCGTTGTTGTTGGCAGCGCATAAACACATATATACATATATATGTATGCCTTCGAATGTTTTTGTTAGTGGTTCGCTTATTTGCTTAGCCACTGTCGTTAGGCGCATATGAGGAACAGTGTGTTATTTTGGTGTTAAATGTGGGCGAAAATTGTTTGTGTGTTCGTATTTGTGAGAGATGGAGTTACAATTTTGTAGCAATTTTATAATTTATTTTTGTAATTAAAAGTTTTTATTATAAAAAAATTTTTAATAAATATTTTCCATTATATTGATATCTTTTTTTCAGAGGGACTTTTAGTATAAAAATTTGGGGCTACTTTTCTAAATTTTTTATGACGAAGTTAGTTGACGAGTGTCCGTCCACACTATCGTTAGCATCAAACCACTATATTTTCAAACTCGTCTGGCTACCTGGGCATAGCGGAATCGTTGGAAGCTACTGATCGGCAAGAGAGAGCGCCCTTAGCCCAATTACATCAGACAGGGAACTAGTTAGATCTCACTTGTCCTACTGCATTCTAGCGTTAAACATCCGAAAAACGATTGAGCTTAGCAGGCGCTGGTCAACAACTAACTCCTATGCGGTTGCGACATCTTCTGGCCTGGTGCAGAAGTTCGAGCAATGTAGTTATTAGTATTTAGGTAACACCATGAACCCGAGTTCTCAGTTTTCCGATATTTAGGATCGACTTTTCAACACAACCGACACAAAAATTAAAAAGAAAACATTGTCCAATTGATTAGATTAAAGTAATTAGAAAATACTATAACCTTTCGAACAGTCAAACATATGTATTTGATAATTGAAACAATTTCCAAAGGAGGATCTTCAATAAGACTTTGTTCTAGGACAAGGGGTTTAAATTGTGTAATTTGGTACGATAAGAAGAATTTCTTCATGAATGAAAATAGCGAAACACATTTTCTCTTTTAATAGAGGTTGTTAAAGCAACTGCAACCAAAGTTTCTTCCATCATCTAGATCATGGAGTCGCCAAACTGAACTCTGCCGGCTCCTTCTCTGCCCGTATACTGACGAGGGAGCTATGGGTGAGAAGAAGTCGTGCGAGGAGAGGGGCAGTAAGCTTCTTTACGGATGGGTCAACGCTTGAGAGGAGGAGTTTACTGTCGGGAACTCTCCATCAACTTCATTCTAAGACTTTCTGACTATCTGCTGCTCCGAAGTGTAGCCTCCTTTAGAGAAGTAACCATTCAGTCAAATAGCCGAGCTGCGCTTTGGTAATGGCTTTTACAGGCCATTGCCTAATTGGCATCCATTCTGTAGGGTTGGTAATCTAACAGACCAGTTTTGCAGGAGCTATTTAAAAGAAGATGAGATGGAAACAACTCGACACTTCCTACTTTAGGAGGTCAAGACATAAGCATTTGGAAGCGCATACCTTCGGACATCTCACCGTACTGGCGCGAGTAATACGCATTACCTACTAAGCGTCTTGCCAATCTGTAAATCTTAACACAAGAGTTCTTATTTTCTATGGCTTCACAAAGGACTACATAAACCAGCCCACATGCGATCATCGATCAGCCATCTAACCTAAATCAACATATCTATATTTAACATTATATTAAATTTCAAAAGCGTATGATAATCAATTCTCTTTTTTTTTTTAATTTTCATCCGTCAAATAAGCCTCGCAACACACTGTAAACACGTTCTTTTTGCTGTACAAATTTACATACATAAATACAACTATGTAATAAATCGTCAATGCTAACTAACATCACTGTAATCACTGTAGAACTATTGGACTGTGCTCGCATCGCCCCATTGAGACGTCGCACCAAACGACGCGTGGTTGGTTAGCTAGCGCGCTGACGACTTGCCGGTCGATTGGCCTGTTGACCGTCATAATGGCCGATTTTATATTATTGCTGATACCGATTCCACCACCGCAGCCTTTGGACGCACGCTAATTGCCACCGATACCACATATACATATACATATGTCGTTGAGTATATTCTATATACATATGCAATATATACATATGTACATATAAGTATGCGCTTGGAAAGTGAAAAAACACGATAAAAGATAAAATAAAAATAGAAAAGTGACCAAATTGTTCAGGCAAATAAACGCACCGCACAATTTGCCTAGCCTGTGTCGGACTGCCAAAAAACTTTTCGACCCTTTTGGTAAGCGCGTGAGCGCAAAGCATGTGCTAGGCCAAATATGCCGACAAAAAAAGAGTGAATTAAGAAATATTTAGCATCCGTTTTGGCGCTGCAATTCTGCTTAATCATACCGAAAGCTTGCGTGTATTATTTTTGTGCCGAGCGCTGGCGAGCGACGCGCACGTTGGCGCGGTAAATTTAATCAGCTGAGCGGGGCCAAATGTTATACGTCAACGCGTCGTCGCTACATTGTCATAGGGCTGGTCGCCAGTGCCGCGCTTGTCACATGAATGAATTGAGTGCGCACCGACACACGCACACACATAAACACTCGCCTATAGAGTGGGTATATTCGTCAGATGCAAATGCATTGCCTTAGACTGCATATATTCAATTTTCGCTTTGCTTCGCGAGTAGTTTTGGTCGCGAGTTTGTATGTATGTTGGTGTCAACGCGGTTGTCATTAAAAATAGCCAAATTCAAGCAACAACAGCAATAAATACATATACTATATATAAATAATATATATATACAAATGCGCTTGTTTGGTAAGATCGTAGTGCGCCTGTCCGCTCAGCTGGTTTCGTGAGCGCGTTAGTGGCACACAAAAGCACGCGCACGCTCTGCGTTCTCCTACCTCAGTGCTTACACTTACAGCTACAACTTGTTTTACTAATTCTAATTCTAATTTTATTACTTCATATTCTAATCTCTCAGCAATCAATCGTCGCACCGCGTGGTCTTTTGCTGACGCGCGCACACCCGTACCCCCACAACGCGCCTCTGCGCCCTTAGCCACAAGCGCTCCACATCGTGTCGCTTAAACGCTCAATTGAAATCAACTCAAAATTTAACATCTCGAGCTGCGTGCGCTGTTCTAACAGTGTTTCTCTCACATCTGCGCGCTTGGTTCTCCATTTGCACTCCACTCATTTGCCACAGTTTAATTATTAATGGCAAAGCACGCTCGCTGCTGTGCCTTTCTGTTAACAATTTTATTTTAAGCATGTTTTTTTTGCATTTATCATATTTTCTTATTTTTAATTTAGTCATCTTTAGCGTATTGCGTCAATTGGCGCTCATGCTTTATGCGCCACAACATGCGCTGTGCTCTCAGCGCAAATGAGTGGTTTCGCCCAACCAACCATGTGGAGACGTACGCACATTTATCTTGTATATACACACATATATAAATATGAATATGTTTTAATATAGCGCATCGAATCACTGCTGCAGCAACTACTTACTAACACCTTCAACTTTATATCGTTTGCTGACGCGAACAACTCACGTGAATCCAATAATGGAAATTCCGTGGTTGGCCTCCGCGTTTGTTTGTTTAAAGACTAGCAGTAAGATTAATCACTTGCAGTGGGGGTTGGACAAATTGAAAGGGGTTGATGCAATTGTATTTCGAACGTCTAGTAACAAGTTTCACAAGCCTTAGTGAAGCGTCAACACAACGTCCCGGCCCTTTACGATATGAGTAAGAAAAAAGTAGGCTTGTCTACATACGAATACACCATGATTGATGAAACTTCGCAGCAAGCTGCTAGACATGCACGACAAAAGAAAATTCGATAAGTGGAGTTATGGCTTGTCTACAGAAGTTCTTTATTTCTAAGCTGTCCTTTGGCCAATAGTTAATGATTAATGATTTTTAAGCTATTTATGATACTATTGATGCCATTTAAATGTGACAGTCCCTCCCTCTTTTCCCTGCGGGTGCTCTAAATTTTCACAAACTGTATTGTTACCATGTGGACCGAGCAAACAAAGACCAAACTAAATTCTCTTCATAGAATTACTCTGACTATTTCAATTTTGTGGTAGAGCTGCAGACCGAATCGTCTCATTTCAGCGTGAATAAATAACTTTACTTCCCATTGCACTGCTCTTTCGCGCCAATCGAAAAATCTATCTCAGATTGGTTGACAATGAATGCCTCCCTTCTTTACATTGGTATCCCGAATAATATTTCTAGTAATAAGTCTGCGATATCGCTTCTATTAAGCGCCTATGTAACGAATAGAACAAGCTATACCAGTTCAACCAGACTGGTAAGGTCTTCTGATAATCCTTCGGATCAGACCTGTAGCACAAGCAGATAGTCGCGACGCATATCTTTTCATTAGACCAATAATTGTTTCCTCGCCAAAGCAATTGGTTTCGAGCAGCATTTATGCCTTGTCTCTTATAGCAAATTCAACCTAATCTGGTTGTTACCTTCCCTTATCGATTTCACAAGAGAGCAGCACTGAAAATTAGCGGGCGAAGAAGCGGCGAATAGATGACGGTTAAAATGGTAGATGAAGGTATAGATGCTCTTCTTTTAGTACTTTTAACGGGGCTAATATTTGTTAGATTTTGCGTCTTCTTTCTTTTAACACTTGTCAGTAGCGAAAAACTATTTGGCGGGTATGATATCATACTCGAACTTGTTAATTAACGCGGGCTACATGAGCAAAGTGACTGAGAAACTGAGATCCATAAGGAAAAAATTTCCACTCCCCAGTGGAGAATGAACCAATTGTCTGTGATCGACGGTTCCAACAGTAAAATCTTCTTACTTACCGACAGCCCAAAGGGTAAAACAAGACCAAGAGCAGGTTTCTTCTGTAGTAATAACAGGGTTTTCAAAAGGGACGCTACAAAAGTATACCGATAGCGACAGCAGACAACGCCATATTTTTTCCTGCTCTTTTGACATTTATTTTCAGTAAGGTTTACCATTTCATTAAGATCAAACAACGATTCGGAATTATTAAAATTTAATAGCAAAATTCGAAGTCAGTGGCCTCAAGTTTATGAGCGAATACCTTAAAAATTATCTGGATTTTCATCGAAAAATCATCTTCAGCTAATCAGGCTCATTACTGAC
Source organism: Bactrocera dorsalis (assembly GCF_023373825.1). Taxonomy (NCBI): domain Eukaryota; kingdom Metazoa; phylum Arthropoda; class Insecta; order Diptera; family Tephritidae; genus Bactrocera; species Bactrocera dorsalis. Next base: position 41,870,251 of record NC_064307.1, read on the forward strand.
TGAATGGCTTCGTCAATAAGCAAAATATGCGTTATTGCTCAGGCAGCAATTCACTTGTACTCCATGAGTGACCATTTCACCTGAAATTTTTGGTTTGGAGCGGTTTATAGGTCGGCAGCGTCATTGGGCCGTACTTTTCCCGTGATTAACAAGGCTGGCACGTTATTGTGAATGGGAGTCGCTACCGCTCAATGATAACCGAATATTTTGGCCCGAATCGGATGATATGGATTTGGACAATATGTGATTCCAACAGGAATACGCCACAATCCACACAGTGAATGTCATAATTGATTTATTGAAAACCAAGTTTGGTGAACGTGTTATCTCAGAATTGGCCACAACGGTTGTGCGATTTGACGTTAGACTATTTTTTGTGGAGCTAGCAGAATTTCATTGATATCTCAAACCGTTTTTGATTTATTTAAAACTTTTTAGCGCTCTTATTGACCCCGTTACATACACAGGAGCTAGCTCCGAGCTAAATGATTTGCCTTCAATCTTACTGGCCGAAATTATTGACATAATAGAAGTGGTCAGCCAAGCTTCGTTCTCATATGCTCTTAATAGCGCCAATACTAAGTCCCACTGACGTAGGTTATGCAAGCAAGCATTAACTAGACTCTCAGTAGGTAACTCGGCGATAGAAGGAAATGAAAAGATAGACGAGATTGCCCGCTGGCAGTTGGAAACATCGTTCTCCTACAGTGCCCCATACCAGCCAACCCTTTTGAGGTGTTCTTTGAAAAAACAAAACCTTGAGGCAAACGTTTGGTCTTGGAGCATAAGCAACACAGGGCATACCACGAAGTTACTTAGTGATCGTGCTGCTAGTGGACAGACCAAAAATCTTTTACTTCTAGGCAAAAGGGAACTTAGTAATATTGTAGAGGTCATCAAAGGGACCAAAATTGAAAAAGTGAATTCGGCGGAACGTAGAGCTTGCGCGAAGGATCTTGAAATCTTAAGGCGCATGCAACAATATATATTTCCAATGCTTCAACTGGTGGTATTTTACCATATCCCACTAATTTGGTTACCTTCCGGAAGCACAATGGGCCTACTGAAGGCCTGCGTGCGGCTACTTGGGATCTAACTCTCTTACGCCACCCTCTTCAACCAATCAACCAAGATAACTCTCTCTCAAAAAACATTACCCAAAAATCTGCTATTTACTCGTAAAAATTAAGTATTTGAAAAAACGAAATTGAAGGACCTCTTTTTTATGTTTTGGCCTAATGGAATTAAACATTTTGTGTCTGTTAACGGATGGAGCTGTAAAATAATCGTTTGTTAAATGGCGGAATTGGAAAGTCATGGCAAGATATTTATATTATTACGTACTATATTATTTTTAGAAAGACTCCTTATCTTTAACTAACTAACTTCTCAAATCACAGGTGACATTTCTACATACATATGTACTTAACTAGAGATAGCTAATCAGTTATGTACATAGTACATAGCAACATACATAACTACCTAGAGTACATGTAGTATAGGCAAGTATATAAACAATTACCTTCCAACTTCTTGATTCGCTGTCATATTTCTTTCAAATTTTGCTCTGATGCGATCTTACTAAATACTAAATACACATCGTGGAAATTAAGGTAAGATTTTTATTGAATTATTTATAATATAGTACATAGGAACTCATGAATATATTAGCTTTATTAGCAACAATAGTCGGAGCGATAATTCTGAGAACGTGCTGAACGCATTCTGATTTTTAGTTGTTAATATTAATTCAAATAAACATACATACATATGTACATATTATTAATCAAGCCAGTCTATACTTGTAAATTCACGATAAGAGCAAATACAAATAGTAGTTCAATACTTTTCAGTACAATGTGTGTAGATATGATCGCACAATCGCCACTTGAAATTTATACTTCTCCACTTCCACTCACTTTTAGTGCTCCACTTAAAATTTGAATTGCTTATTTGTAATGTGGAACCACATAACACCGTCGCGCGGAGCTATGGTAAATGTGTGAATTAGAATGTCAAATAATTTCAAATGCGTTTCCAAAAAATATTGTTACCGAATGCAAAAGGCAGTGGCGTAACGTAGAAGGATTATTAAGATGCTACTGTGGGCAAAATATAGTAAGACTTTGTTCATAATTTTAAAGTGGGAAGAAATCCCCTTGCCACACCGATTTTTCCAATCCTCGAACCAGTTATTAAAGTCAATTTCCAAGTAGCCTTCAATGTGCGCATTGATTCAAGTTTAATGTCTTCAATTGCCTCAAAACGGCTTAACCGGAGTGAGGTTTCTGAATAGCCAGAAATCACACGGAACTGAATCAAGCAAATATGGTGGTTACGACATGACATTGGATGAAAATTTTGCGAAAAATTCAAGAAGAATCAATGGAGTATGCGACAGTGCATTATTGTGATGCAAAAACCAATAGTTGTCGATCCATTATCCCGGCCTATTCTTACTAATACGCAAACGACGCGTAACACTCAAGTAGTATTCCGAGTTGACAGTTTGGTCGGTCGAAAGTGGTTCGGAATGCACCACACCTCGATTATCGAAGAAAACTGACAATATGACCTTCATTATGGCCGTCTGTTTCCTGTTCGTAAGCATAAATCCATGGCTCATTGCCAGTAACAATACGTTTCATGACATCCTGGTAATCGGAAAACATTGTTTCCCAGACGTTAACGAGATGTTTTTTGAAAAAATTTAGTGATTTTGGAGCTAATCGTGTTTTCACTTTTCTTTACACAAATGATCTTTCAAAATGGAATTTTCAAAAATTAGTAGTGATTCATTTCTCGTATTTGGAAGCGAAACCGGGAAATAAACTGTATTTCTATCAAATATCAAATATCGGTTTAATGATTTTCAAGTTAGACGGTTTTTAGCGAATTATGTTCAAGTGCCAAGAAAACCGCTCGAGTCCACGTTCTCGAAATGATAGGTTGTCAAACGAAGACATTTTGGAAAGTTAAAATAGAAGGTTTCCAAACCAATCCGACACATGAGAAAGCTATCCGTCCGATAGAACGCCTACTCCACGGCACTCCAACAAGCAACCGTTAGAACACATTAAAACACTTTTAGACAATTTTTAAGCGTAATCCGCAGTAGTTCCAGCGGTTATTTGTGACTATCGACGAAACATGGATTCACTGGTACATACTAGAAACCAAGAAGAAGTCGAAACAGAAGACTTTAACAGATCAATTTGTTCCCAAAATGACGAAAACTGTATTATCAGCTGAAAAAGTGGTGAACGGTTACAGGGCTCTATTACTCCGATTTAGTGAATTGGTTTGACGCCGCATTGCAGGTAAAATGGTACCATTTAGCAACTAAAATATTCCATCCTAACATGAATCTTAGACTTTTAACTTCACCGCAGCCAAATTGGTCGAATTGAGCTACGAAAGTCATCATATTTATCAGATTTAGTCTTTAAAGGTCATTTTTTTGATTTCAAACTCGAAGAAATGACAAGTCGCTAAAAAACAAATGAAGTCGGTTATCACCAAAACGTAAGACTATTTTTGAGACCTCCAGAAAACGTATTTTTTAGACGGATAAAAAAAGTTGAAGCAATCTTAGGTCAAGTGTATGGAGGTGAACCTAGAGTGTATTGTGGACAGTGGCATGTGTAGTAGTTCACACAAGTGATGAAAGTTCTCTGAGCGCCATTCACTTAGGAATGGCCAGAAACGATTATTTTACATATGGCTCAAGCAGTAAACGACTTACGGTCTTAGACCAAGTAGCCACTGGGTAGCCAGAAACACCCATTTGAAGGCGAGATAAAGAGAGAACACGAAACATCTCTCCACAGGGTTGTGCACTGGGTTTGGGACCCGCCTTAGCTGTTGTCAATAACCACATAAGCGCTGTCTACCCCAATAAAGAAGAGGAAGAAGAATGTATTGAGGTAAAGATCGTGATTTTTATAAAAATTATGCCTTGTTTTTGTAGGCCTTGTAACTATGCTAATTTTTTACTTTCGGGTTTTTATAGATCAAAATGTTGGTGCCATCAACACCATGAGACAACAACTATAGTTATGAGTTTTGAAAAGAGAAAAAGCGGGGAATTACTTTACAATTTCACCAAAATTGCTTAAGCCATATTTTACAATAAAAGTCCGCCCAACAGCAACCAAGGTTGCACCATTTGACGCACGTCACTGCTGTTTGCGGCGAGTCACGCTTTTCCACAAAATGTTGCATGTCGGCAACACGACGTCAAAATGTTTACAGGCCTGTGTATATTATGTAAATTGATATGTATGTATGTATGTATGTTGTTGTAACTAAGCATATGTATTTAGTTGTGTATTCAAGCATATATTACCTCATTTAATTGTTTGCCAAGCTGCTGGTGAGGCATTGTGTTGAAATCGCAAGTGCAAATGAGTTAACAAAAGTATTTCATAGTTTTGTGTTATTAATTAATTTGTTGTTTCGTGCTAATTAAGTGCATAAAGGCACAAAGCACAAACAAACCGACAAACTAGACGCGAAATGGCCAAGCCACAGTGCAACGAAAAGTCATGAGACACATTATGTATGTGTACATATGTGTGTGTATGTACATATGTGTGACTGTATGTGTGGCTAGCGGCAAATAGAAATTGTAACAGACAACAGCTACAATAACACCACCACAACAACAACTATACTAGAGATATATTATAGAGCGACGAGATAATTTGTGAAATTAGTGATTTGCGAGTACAGAAGTAGAAATATTTCAAAAGCGCAAGACTCAAATGGCACTCGAAAAACTACAAAGTAAAGGAAATACAATAAATAGCATATATATATATATATTTATACATATACAAGTACGTATGTGCGCAAGGCGAGACTACAACTAAGCACTTGCTAATGTCCAAATCCCTGTGAAATTCGCAAATAACGCTGCGGTGTCGCGCTTAAATCGAGCATGGAATATTTTCGCAATTCGGTACAGCGGCCCCCCGACGCAGGCATGATACATACACACACTTATCTGCCGTTTGCAATGTCGATCTGTCATACGTAACGTCCTGCTGTCGTTAAGACGTCCGTTTGTCTGCCTAGTAGCGCCGGTATTGCCGACGGCCCGTTTGTGCGATTGGTCAGTCCACTTTTTGGCACACACCGAGGGAGGAATTACATACATACACACTCGAGACAACTCGTATAATTGTGCTGCGCATCCATCTCTGCTGATTTGCGCCAGTTGTGTGTGACAATGAAACCGATGACAGACACGATTGTCATAGACAGATAAGAATAATGCGAATGCTCTTAAAAAAACTAAAAAACTGAGGGATAGATAAGCAATGCGTACAAAGCAAACAATAAATGAATAAATAAGGCAACATAGAATATTCGAAGTTAGCAAATAAATAGCAAGGAGATAAAGTAGATGAGAAGGTGACATTTGAAGTATCTAACGGTGGATAATGAGCGTAATGTATTATATAGAAACATGTAGTATTTTTCCTCGGCGGCAGTTGTTAGTTTCGTATGGTGTTTACGAACTAAATACAAAAAAACGTTCACTTCGGTGCACCGAAGCTATAAGACCCTTCATAAAAAAAATAATGTAAGGATGACAACGTGATGTTTTGCTTCAGCACCTGAATCGAAGCGGGATTGTCCGCATAGACTTTAGACTTTACATAAGTATCTTCTCAGGAAAACGACTAACGATGTGATATCACACGATCTTGGTGATCAATCGACCGGTCCAAAACGAGAAACTCTCTGCTCACCGAACTATCTGTTTTCCCAATGAATCCATTGATTCATGCGATGTGTGAGAAGTGACACCATCTTGTTGAAACCAAAAGTCGCCGAGATCACGAGCTTCAATTACAGGCATGAAATAGTCGGCGGTGATTGACGGCTATGTTCATTTTTGAAAAAATATGGACCGATGTTGCCACCGACCCACAAACCACACAAACCGTTGATTTTTCTGAATGAAATGGCAGCTCTTGAATCTCTTCAAGTTTCCCTTCGTCCCAAAGGCGGCAATTTTGCTTGTTTACTTGCTCATTGAGCCCGAAATGGGACTCAACGCTGAACAAAATTTGGCTTGAAAACGTCGGATCTTCTTTGAATCTTTCAAGAGCACATAGAGCAAAGTAATGTCGCACGGCGCCGAATCGACTCTTCACGGTCTTCGTGTATACTCTCATAAGTTGAGCGAGGCATTTACATACCAGCGCTTTTTTGTTGTTTACAGTAACTTACAATATTCTTCTCGACCAAAAATGGGATTGAACCACGAACATTTTCGACCGATTATTTTTAACAATTTTCGACGTTGATTAACTCATAAAAAGTGAATCGATGATCTTAATTCAATTTTTGACGATAAAGCTCCACCAAGGACCAGTGTTTATGGATGGTATGGAGTTTGTAGATCACATTACGACGATAGTGACTTCTTGACAGATGATGAATTATGGATTTACGCGTATGAGCCCGGAAGTAAACAGCAGTGGACTGTTTGGGTGTTTAAGATGAGCCGAATCCAATAAAATTTGTTTGGGCTTGAAACACTTCCAAGCAAAACTTTGACAGTTTTTTTTTTGGAAAAACTGGAAAAAGAAACCTGTGAAACAAATAAGAAGCTTATTGGGGAAAAATAGAAGTGTGCGAAATTTGAAAATGATATCTCAAAACTGAGGACTGGTTTGCGTATATACATACAGATACAAGAACAGATAAACTGGTAGACGATCATGGCTAAATCGGCTATGCTCATCATCCTGATCATTTATGTATATATATTATATTTTATAGAGCCTCCGACTTTTCCTTCGCGTTGTTACAAACTGAAGATATCTTGTTCTTATACCCTGAATGAAGCTTTTTTTGGTTGATATTAAATATTAGAATCGGAGGATTTATTATATAGGAGAGGTTTTCTGCGAGGCATTAATTGAATGTTTAATCGACTAAACTAAGAATAAAATCACAATATTCCATACTTGAGAGAAAAGAGTAAATTTCGGAGTCTCACCGAGGTCAGGTTCACCGAGAAAAAACACCTATTTCAACTGTTCCTTGTTCGCGTAGCCACTAGTTGATCCATTTTTCATCGATGGTTAGCAAACGATGCTGAAACTTCTGCGGATTGCGCTTAAACGGCGTCAAACACTGCTATAACGTGATCGCACCGTTTGCTTGTTGCCCGGAATGAGCAAACGCGGTACCTTTCTTTTATTAGACTATTGATACTTCTGATAGATCTGATAGAACAGAGATAGCACTATCTCGTATATCTTAACATGGCGTAGGTCGATTCGACCTTCGACACGTTAGACTTTACGGTAGCTGTTTTCGGGCCTCTGAGGTGCAACCACGTTGTTACTCATTAAGCCCACATTTTTATAAGTTTCTCATCCGTCGAATAACGAAGTGAATCTTTACGTATGAAGGAATACATATATTAAAAAACCCTAAATGGCCGTGAAATAATGTTGAACTAGTTAACACAGCCTCGAAAAATATCCGAAGCGCGTGTGAGCTCACGATTGACAGATTCACCATTTCATATATCTAAACTATGACAAAATGGTATGAATTGTACTTCGAGTTGCTCAGCATTCACTGCATTTTCAAGATTTAGACCATAACCAATATTTATTGGCCAAAAAATTTATAAAAATTAATCGAGCTTTTCAAGTTTGCTTTTTGTATAGATATCTGAGAGATGTCAAAGTTCCTTTCGATGGAAAAATTTAAAATCTTTCAATACTACGATACAGAGCATCTTAACAAAATAAACCTTAATATTTCAATGTTCCAAAAAACTACTTCTCCACACTACCAATACCCATTTATACATCTTACACCATTAAATTATCACTTTCATCATACATTTCCTACAAAATGTGCGTCACTACAATTTTAAGTACTTAAAACGAGAGGCTTGTCTTGTTCTTAAATGACAAGCGTCATGCTAATATAATAACATACAAAAGTATATATTTATCCATATATAAGAACATAACCTAGGCATATACATACATATGTTAAAATCCAGGCGTTTCAGCATGTGGATGACTCTCACTTATCACCCTGCGATTAAGCGATCGCACTGTGCACTCTGCTTTACGTTTTAACAATATCTAATCATTTCCAACACCTTCCGCCCTTGCATAACCACGGCCAGCAAGCATTTTATCTGTCATAAAAATAGTGTGTCGATTATAAACCAATTAATTTGATTACGCTGTGCGGCCAACCGTTGGTCCACCTTTTGAAAGGGCATACCGCTTATTATTTGTTTGCTTTTTATGAATTTTTTTCCACGGTCTACGATCTTATGATGAATGACATGCATTCAATATCCGTATATGTACATACAAAAAGTAGTACGATATTAAAATTATCGTACATTTTTTTTTTATTTGTAATGGTCTGCCGATCGTGGTATTAAATAGTCCAAATCGAAAAGTGAAATGATAACAAAATTTTATAAGTTGAAAAAAGGTGAAAATTTGCTTCTGATTGAGTCCCAATTAGCTGCTCTAGTTAGTACAGTTAATTGTATGCCTATAGTTAGATGTAGGTAATTCTATATATACATACGTATATATATACATATTTATATCATAATATCCAAACATATCAAAGCTGCTTATTGAAAACTCTCATTATGCTAACGAAAAGCAAAGCAAACAAAAAATTAAAAAGAGACAACAAATTAAACAAAAACTCACGTGATTTGCTAGCAACAATAACAAAAAACATTAGTGAAATAGATAATTGAGGAGCAGATAAGTTTAAGCTTTTTTTGAAAAACTTATGAGTTATCTATTTTACAGTCAGAAGGTGTTCTTTGCTTCTGAAGAGTTTCTTTTTCTTTCTTTGCTTCTACTAGTTAATAAGAGGAACGACATTATCAATATATATCCTCCACATATATTTTGTATATAATATATTATGACTCCAAACCGTCACCACCAGTGAAATTCACTGCCTGATCAAATTTGACTCGGACTGATAAAAAAAATATGTACATTTTCGCGTATTGTATTTGGTGGAACTGTTCTTAATTACTATGCCAAATATGGGCACGATCTGTCAATCAGTTTGTGTACAGCATAAATCGGCACACCTCAGTAGAGTGTTACGATTTTTGTAATGAACAAAGTATTTGTCTCAAATTCTGTCTTTCTAACCAAATTTCGTGTTCAGAATAGTGCGTATGTTGGAAAAGGCTTACGGTGTTTAAATTTTATTAAAAAGACAAATCTGCGAGGGGTACAAAGCCTTCAAAGACGGTCGAGAGATCGTTAAATACATGACTTGTTCTGGACGACCTTCGACCTTTTCAACTGATGAAAATATTCAAATAGTGAAGAATATGTTGCTTGAAACACGTCAGACAAGTATTAAAAAGATGGCAAAAGGGCTCGACATATCTCACGAGTCCGTTCGAGGATTTTTGATGAATATTTTGGATATGAAACACGTTCTTGCTAAACTCGACCCGATAAAAGTTATTTTTTTAAAACAAGAATACCGTAAACAGGTCTCTTTCGACATGCTTGATCGTGCGAATTCCGATCCCACATTCATGGAGATTATTATAACTACCGATGCCTCACGAGTTTGATATGCAAACAAGTCAACAATCATCAGAAGCCGTTTCAGTCCATCGAAGAGATAAAACCAACATGTGCTGAAGGAGTCGCTTTTGCAACAGATTTAGGTGTTTTTTGTACGGATCTAGCATTGAATCGCTTGTAATCCAAAAGATTAATCAAAATAACTTGAGTCGATCCATAAGATACATTGAGATCTTCTGCTATCTCTATGATACTAATACGATTTATTGGATTCGATTTTCAATGAATGTTTCTTTGGCTTTTTCGATGTTATCGAACGATCGCAGGATAATAATATAATAGATCGATAATAATATAATAGAATATTTAAAATAAAATTTTTTAAAAGTGAATTGAGTTTCCGTGTTTCGGAAAACAGGAAAATAGCAAAATATAATAATACCTGAGCCAGATGATATTTTTCCACGAACTTTAAGGAAAAAAATTATGAAATTATCTAAAAGAAAAATATTTTTTAAATTAGTTTTCTAACAGATTTGCATACTTTTTGTTTTTGTGTTGCGAAATAAGTTTTCGCAGCGCAAGGGGTAGCTTCACATTATTATAAAGTAATTTTTAAAGTTATCGACCTAATGAAACGATAGCTGATTAAGATTGCTTGGAACATATTAAGAGTGCAATAAGAAGCCATATTTGTCATCGCAGGTTAAAATTTTTCTTAATTGTATTGACTACCAGTGCTTTACACCCAAAAATAAAAATTTTAGTCACTCGTGTGAATAGGAAATTTTTATTCAAAAATGTACCCGGAAAGACAAAAGCCGACCTATAGGCTCACATATATGTAAACACTTTCCTATAAATACTATCTATACACATATAAATGCACATATTTATATATACACATAATAACTATTTATTATCCGCAGCTATTTTAACCACAAGTCATAAATGTTTCAAGCGCAATAAATTCTAAATTACTCGTAAATACAACGTAAGAAAGTAATTTTCGAGAATTTGTGCATTCTAGCGTTTTTATGATATTTCATACTACATATAGTGTATATATGTATGTATATCTATTTTTCTCATTAGTTCACTTTAACGATTTTGCATAAAATAATTAAAATATTATTCTCATAATCACAACTCATCATAAAATCCAAGCAAAGTTTTCAGAAATGACACGAATAAGAAGAAGAAGCATATATTATTTTAGACCAATTAGACAGAGTCTCTTGTCAACGAAACCTCTATTTTCATAAGCGATCCCATAATTACTAAGCGTACAAAATAAGGACAAACAGTCACTACTTATTTCTCAATTAGTCTCGCTTAATCTCGACATATTTTACCCAGCGTTCAACCAATTTTCTGAACCCATTTCAAAAATAGGTTTTTTCGGTGAAATTACTGCACCGGAAGCAATTTCTTTAGGTTTTGAAACAAAAATCACTCGTACAGACCTTATCTGGAATATATGAATGTATGGTGGTTAAGCAGCTATTTGTAAAAGTCACCCAATTTCTATTTCTGAGCCTGGCTGTTTGTACGAATGGTGTGACACATCACCATCTAAAAATAGTCCAAATAAGATGATAATTTTCCAAACCAAATATGAGAACTGCTATACCTGTGGTGGACTTTGCACCATAATATCGATCGCTTTTGAAATATATTGATATTTTTTTCTTAATAACAAATTAATTTCGAATTAAAATGGGTAAAATCGGGACAATACTCTGAATAGACCATATATAACATAGTGAGAAGCTTTGGCTGATTTTACGTTGAGTGTTTAGGTCAATATGCAATATTCTCGGGCTTATCTGCGTTGACAAGGACTTTTCTCACCAAAAAAATCCAGCGGTGTTAAATTGTACGAGCTAGGAGGTCACGTCACAGGCTCACGTCGTGAATTAATCCGCTCATCAAAAGTTTCCTTAAATGTGTGTTGATTGTGTCGTTGGCTGTGTGGCATATAACACCGTCTTGTTGGAACCAGGGGTCGTCCACGTTAACATCCTCCAAATCAGGCCTGAAAAATCATGGGTCAATGGCGTTCTTCTTTGATTTTTGAGGAAAAATGGACCAATGTTTCCCTCTTCCAAGGGAGCACATCAAACAGTGACTTTATGTGGATCTAACGGTGTATCGGTCAGTGTGGGAGATATCTTCATAGAATTACTTGGAAACATCTTCTCTTTTATATATAAGTTCACTACTAAAAGTTAATACAATCAGCCTACTTTCCAGTTGACTTTTAATCAGTAAATATGTGTAGTATTTGCCGTGGTCTGCCCTGAGATTCAGCGCCGAAAAAGTAGGTAGTCGATGCGGATCTTAGTCTAGCTTCCATACACATATCTAATTTTAAGCTTTTCACCTCTATTTTCTATTCTGTTGTCGAATATCTATTGATTTTAAACATTGACGAAATCGGTTCACACTTCGTTCCAACGCACATATACCCAAAAAAAATGAGTTTGTGAGATATAAAATGCATAATGCAAGGTGAAATTGTCTTTTAAAACCTCAGGTATCAGAAAGACGGGTAAAGTTGTTTTTATACACAACTGAAAGAAAAAACTTGACTCATATGGTTCCGCAACCACCTTATTTGCCTGATTTTGTTCCGTTGCGACTTCTGGCTACTCAAAAAACTTAAAAGGACTCGACGAAAGCAAGGCCTAAGATTCAAAAATTGTATGCTTTAAGAGCGTGGACTGACATTGACTCAGCCCAAACCATCGTGAATGTTTTGTGTCCCAAACGCATCAAGTCTGAATGGGTTCCTTCATCACGTTAATGCACCAAGTCATACTGCATTGGTTCTTCCCGAATTTTCTGCCAAAAACTTGACTCATATAGTTCAGCAACAACCTTATTTGCCTGACTTAGCTCTGTGAAACTTCTGGCTACTTAGTAAACTCAAAAGTACAATGCGAGAAAGCCGTTTTTATACGATTGATGAGATAAAGACAGAGTCGAAGAAGACCCTTAAGGCTATAACACAAAAAGGTTGTTACGACTTTTTCGAGGACTGGAAATAAGGTTTTCAAAACTGCGTTTTAATGGATGGGACTTCTTTTGAAGGGAATTAAAATATTAAATTTATTTAGAAGAACAAATAAAAAATTTAATAAACAAATTCACCTTACTCTTTGATCACGGTATTTCTAAGATCTTGTTAGTATACAAAGAACTTGGAATGTACAACTGTACTTAGATATTTAGTGATTGCATTGCTAAAACAAATTTTCATAATTCCACTGCCACTGCTTGAAGATGGGGGTGGTTGGGCGTGTTACGGCAGCCAAGCGGAGCGTTCTAAAGCACAAAGCGCTGAAAATACTTATTTATGAAAAACTGTCATGTCAAAATGAATAATGCTTTATTTACTTTGATATGTGGTTATGTGTGCAAACATTGCTAAGCACACACCATCACATATATGTACATATGTACATATTTAGCTACATACCAGCCCACATGCCACCTTCTCACTTAGCTCAATGTTTAGTGACTAAAAGCTTGACTAGCTACAGCTTTGTTAAATTTTACTACACTAGTGTATATACTATATACTTGTATGTATATATGTATATGTATGTGTGTGTCTGTATGCGTTTGTCGAAAAGGAAAATATTTGTGTGCGGATTGTCGCATTAAGTGTCGCGGTGGCCGTAAACAGGAAAACACACGCAGCGGCAATAAACAATTGAAATGGAGAGTGAAACAAGAACAACAAAAAATAACAAAAATAAAACAAAAATACAAAAATTTCAAAATATTAGCAAAATTCAGGTGGACTCATATTATGGATATGAATAAAGAGTTCTTTAGTTAGCCGCTTATTATCGGAAGCTTATACCCACAACATTTATATACACACACATGCACTAGCGAAAACAAATACAACAGTTTATATACATACAAGTAAGTATATGTATAGGCTGTGTTTAGTTAGTTTGTTGTTGTTGTTGTTTATTTTTCAAAAATAATAGTTGAAAATTTGTTGGTAGTTGAGCATTAGCGTTAGCCTTCAAATGTATATAAGTAAATATGTACGTTCATATATAGAGGCTTATCAGTCGCCAACACTGAGTCTGGTCGTTAGCTGATAACGGTGAATGTATGTATGTGGCAGGCATTGGATGGTCAGACACATTGCTATCAGGCATTTTAACTTTGAACAATCAAGCGGTGCCATCAAATTTATGCGCGTGTAATAGCGGAAACGCGATTAAAAGCGGACTGCAAGTTTTTTGAACGCAAGTGTAATAAAAATTCAAAATTCATAAGCATATTTTTTTAATATTCGGGACTTTACTTATCATTAAAGATCAGTAGGTCGGCAAGAATTTTAAAATTTGGATTATATAAAAACACAGTCACGCCCACTTTATATAAAAAGAATGTTTATTCTGTTGTCAATTGGGATAGAATCTCTAAAAAAGATCGCGGAACGCGTGGCGTGTGACCTACATATATTTCTAGAATTTTTTTTTTAATTTAAATTCGTGTATGTATGTAGATATGTATGTTTGTATATGCGCCGCTGAAAAAATAAGAATTTAAAACATATCTTTATGTATGTATGTATGTATGTATAGTCAACATGAAACGTCTCTGAGCAGGTCAAATTTAGAAACAATTTTTACCACAACTGTCATGAATACACTAAGATACATATTCAGCAAATATCAGAACACAAGGAGAGCTTAAGATCAACCTTCTTTATAAAAGAAAAGCTCTTTAATAATTAAAAAATATCAAGTAATTACGAGATCCGCTTAGCAAATTTTCTTGAAAATCTACCCCCAAAACAGTCGTAAAAGAAAACACTTTAACAAAATTAAAAATACATTTTACACGAAAAGTTGTTCTAAATATGAGTTTTTGGAGAAATTATTGGGTTAAAGGTTTCATAATTTAACAATCGCAGTCAACTTCGTTGGAATACAAAAACTTGAAGAGAGTCCTTGAAAATAGTAGGGTTCAGATCATCAGAGAGATTACAGAGGATCTCAACATCTGTTATGGATCGACTCCAAATATAATATTTTGGTTAATGTTGTGGGTATAAAGGGTGTCGTTGCTAGACTTTTACCAATAGACTTAATTCGTTGACAAAAACGGCGTCTAGTCGAAGTCGCTGAGGACACTACATTCCTCATTGGTTTATGGATATAACGTGAAACCATCCAACAATCTAGCGTATGGTGCTCTGAAATACGCTGCAGGCTATTTTCGTCGAGACTTATAAAGGGCGATCCAAGTAAAGGTACTTTGTTCAATGGCTTTTTTTGACAGATCACGTGAGTCGTGTCAAATTATCAAGTTATTTGTGTTCAGTATTGTTTAGTATTTTATCATGGAAAGTCTTACGCCTGAACAATGTTAACAAATCCTTCAACTTTATTACGAAAATTCACGTTCTATAAAGAATGTGTTTCGCGCGTTTCGCTCAACTTATGGCCAACATAATCGACCTACTGAGGGTAATATATGCAACACCGTCACTTGAGGCCCACATTCATTAATACATAATATTCGACCGAATAGACCACGTGCAGCACGCAGAGAAGAAAATACAGCAGCCGAGTGTAGCTGAGAATGTACACGAAGTCCGTAGAAAGTCGATTCGGCGTCTTCCCCAGCAACTCTGACTGACGTATGGAACGACTTGGCGCATTTAACGCCGAGGTCTTAAGTTGAAAGCTTACAAAATAAAACTTGCGCAAGAACAGAAGCCACTAGATCTTCCTAAGCGACATTACTTCGCTATATGGGTTCTTAAAATATTCTAAGAAGATCCGACGTTTTCGAGTCAAACTTGAGCGATTTCATCCAAAAAAAAACAACGGTTTGGTATGGATTGTGGGACGGTGGAATCATCGGTCCATATTAATTCAAAAATGACTGTCAATGCCGACTGTTATTGCACCATGATAACCTGCTATTTGACGCCTGAAATTGAAACTCGTGATCTCGGCGGCATTTGTTTCCAGCAAGACAGCGCCACTTCCCAAGAATCGCATCAATCAATGGATTTATTAAGAGAACATTTCGCTGAGCAGATAATTTCACGTTTTGTGCCGTTTAATTGGCCACCAAAATTGTGCGAAATTCGGTGCAAAAAATCCGGAAATTTATCAAGATGATTACGATGATAATTTGACTTGATAATCAAATGTATCCCTGGAGTCTGACAGTTGCCACCACGGTCGCTCACTGCGCCTCTCCTCCAGCTCTACGCTTCTTCTCATTGCGCCTTTTCTTCAGCGACTCGTCTAGACAAATACTCCACAGAACAGAATTGGCTTAAGTACGGTAAAGCCAAAGCACAACTCCTGATAAAAGTCTCAATAGCTCCTTTACAGCAATATAAGGCAACCAATGCCTCCCTCACCCTCTCCTTCTATCAAGGATGATGTCAAAGTACCTCACCTTTTCGATAGGATGAAGCCGAGCCCGCAATGAGGGAAGGGGTACTTCTTCGTAGTTCAGGCGCACTGTCGCACTCTGCCACGACAGTTCTGTCGCCGGGAAGACAACATATTTATAAAATGCTTAAAAGTTGGTTTCATCCCCAAACCTATTCAGAGCGCTAATGACAGCTTCCGCTCGCACATTGTTGAATGTCAAGAAATGTTCACACCGTATATTCCCTATGCATGAGGGCTCGGTCCAGTCATGACACAATGGCGTGCAGAGCAGTGTCTACCTCTCTTTGCCGTAGGCATGCTGAGCCCCTAATGGCATGTCTGTCGGTGTGCTGCTTCTCATGTGCAGGTTCATATGCTTCTCTAGTATCTTCACCAACTGTTGCAACTCTTTAGTTTGTTATAAAAATTATTTTCTTCCTTTAAAAATATTTTAAATGGCATGAAATTAGTGAATACTTTAATCCCTGACCTTCTAAGCGTTTGTGTGCGAATTTATGCGCTACAATAAATATTTTCAAAAGACAAGTGATAAATAACATGGGAGGAGAACAGTCATCGCAGTGCTTCACTTGGCAAAGATGTCATAATTTATGGCTTAACGCGTTGATTTAGGAGACAATGTGCCAAGAATAACCGTTTGAATTGACAATTATTTGTTACTTTGAAATTCATAACTTAAAGGCCACATAATCGCCTGCACGTCGAACTCGAAAGTAGATTTTTTCTGCCCCCGCGCAGCCGCTCACGCACAACACGTGGACTCAGTGACACACTCTGCTACTGCGCGTTGTTGTTGCTTGACCGCGTGTGTTTGTAGGTGTGCGTGTGTGTGTGTTTTCTATTTTTACAATAAACTATGCTGGGCTATTTTCCAATCAACGCGAACACATTCGCCTGTCAATTACCATACGTTTCAACGGTATTTCACATTAAACTATGCGACAAATCGCTCTTAGCGTTCGGGTATTAATTTTCCGCATTCACTTGTGCGTTGCGTGTGTTTGTACATACAGATGTATGTATGTGTGCATGTATGCTTGTTTTCTGCTGTTTGTGGGTTCAAGCATTTGTGTTTCCAAACGATTGCTAGAGATTTTTTTGTACTCTTTACTTAGTAAGTCTGCTTTACGGCGTCAATTTTAGAAATGTCAAATTTCAGTAAAAATCGCTTTGTCGTCAAAATATGTATGTATGTATGTATTTTTCTAAAAAACATGCATGCTGAGTTCATTGAAAAAAAAAACAACAAAAATGATTTTCTAGCAAAAGTATTGAATTTAAGCACTTCTAATAATATATCAACTATACAAATGTAAATAAGTCTATATAATAAGTATGTATGTACATATTTAGGTAGACATTTGAAAACATAAAATATTAGATACATATGCATGTGTTACCTTCATCCGTCTTTACTTTATTTCTGCAGAATGACAAATGCTTTTAGTTGTTTATAGAAAAGAAAAATAGTCGCACAGCAAAAACAGAAAAAATTTAGACATTTTTTTACTGAAGTAAGCCAGTCTATATACTGGTAAATAAAAAATAATTATTTTATATATTGGGTTGTACAATAAGTAATTTCGTATTACACGATATTTTATGAAATTATATGTACATATAGTATATTCTCCAATTTGTTCCAATACCTTCGGCCATCTTTCGGGCAAGAGATGGATAACACGCTCATAAAGTTTGGGATCTTTGAAGGCGAAAACGTTTTTGACGTCCTTATTTGAAGTGAAATTCCCCATCCAAAAATTTTAAAGAGAACGGAAGAAGTAATAGTCCGAAAGTGTCAAATCTCAAGCCGCGTTTAGCTGTGGTAGCACATCCCATTCAAGCTACAATACTTTTGGTGAGTCATCGAGCTTGCATGAGGTCTCGCGTTATTCCACATATTACCACACCTTTTCTATTGACCAACTCTGGTCCCTTCTGAGTTTAAGTGAATTACTCAACTTTTTTAGCTAATCACTATACACTTCAGAATTAGTCGAGGTTTTGTCGCCGCTAGAGAATTGAGGAAGACACACGTCGTTCTCAGGCGTTGGGCATCTCTATGACGCCGTTGTGGCGAATTTTGTGAAAAGATTTTGGCCTGAATCCTTACAAGATTAACTTGACACAAGAATTGAAGCTTGACCACCAGAATTGTCGTATCTTCGTGAATCGGGCTGAGCAACAACTTGGAAATGATCCGTATTATCATCGGAAATTCATCTTAAGTGATTAGACTCTTTTCTGGATGAAAGGCTTTGACGATAAGCAAAATATGCTTATCAGTTCTTCGCCGCCGTGTTTGAATAGCTCGGCCGGCAATCCATCGGCCCCTGCCGCTTTGTTGTTTTTCAGACGGGCAATTGCTATTCGAACTTCTTCATGATCGGGCAATAGAACGTCTGCTCCATCGTCATCGATTGGGGTATCGGGTTCGCCTTCTCCTGGTGTTGTGCGTTCACTGCCATTCAGCAGGCTGGAGAAGTGTTCCCTCCATAATTCAGTATGCTCTGGGCATCGGTGGCTAGATCACCTTGAGGGGTTCTACAAGAGTTTGCTCCGGTCTTGAAAGCTTCTGTTAGTCACCGGATATTTTCGTAGAATTTTCGAGCATTACCGCTGTCGTCCAGCTTGTCAAGCTCCTCGTGCACACGCATTTCGGCCTCTCTCTTTTTTTATCTGCAAATGCGTCTCGCTTCCCTCTTCAACTATCGGTATCTATCCCATCCCGCACGTGTTGTGGTCGATTGTAACGTTGCGAGGTAGGAAGTCTTTTTTCTCTCCTCTGCGACACGGAACTCCTCGTCATACCAGCTGTTCTTTTGCCTTTTCCGAAAACTAAAGGTTTCGGTTGCAGCTGTACGTAAGGAACTTGAAGTTCCGTCCCACAGTTCCCTTATACCGAGATTGACGAGTGCTCTCAGAGAACAGGAGTGCAAGTCGAGTAGAAAATCGTTGGGCTATCTGTTATGATTGCAGCTTCTCGATGCCGAACCTTCCTTGTGTTTGTTGACGTGCTTTTTTTGTCAAGGCGGGTGGGTATCTTGGCTGCAACAAAGTAGAGGTCCGAGTCAATCTTAAGACCTTGGAGCGTACGTACATCTAAAACACTGGAGACGTGTCTTCCGTCTATCATAACGTAATCGATCTGGCCTTTCGACTCGGAGAGAGCCAGTTAGCTTGCTGAATTTTCCTATGCTGGAATCTAGTATTACAGATAACCATCGATCAGCCTCAACCCATTTGGGGATGTTTCCTCGTCGAGGCTGAATTTACCGACCGTAGTGCCAAAGATACCTTCTTTGCTCACCCTGGCGTTGAAGTCACCAAGCACGATTTTGACATCGTGGCGGGGGCATCTCTCATAAGTGCGCTCCAAGCACTCATAAAAGGCATCTTTGGTCACATCGTCCTTCTCTTCCGTCGGGGCGTGGGCGCAAATCAGCGATATGTTGAAGAACCTCGCTTTGATGCGGATTGTGGCTAGACGTTCATTCACCGCAGTGAATGATAGTACTCGGCGACGGAGTCTCTCTCCCACCACGAATCCCACACCAAACCTGCGCTCCTTTATATGGCCACTGCAGTAAATGTCACAAGGACCTACTCGTCTCTGTCCTTGTCCCGTCCATCGCATTTCTTGGACGGCGGTGATGTCAGCCTTTGTTTTCACGAGGACATCAACCAGCTGGGCAGTGGCACCTTCCCAGTTAAGGGACCGGACATTCCAGGTGCATGCCCTCAATTCGTAGGTGCATGCCCTCAATTTTCGAAATTGCCGGAACAAAATTTTGGCATTAATGTTCGATTCACGGATCTTCTCCGTATATTTCACATAATTTTCGCCTTGTTTGAACAGTATTTTAATACCAAATCAGTAAAATATGCCGAAATTATCGGACTTCTAACTTCCATAATGCACCAAATAAAAATTATTCCAAAATATTTTGGTTTTTTTTTTTGCAAACAAGCCTTACTATATCAGCTATGATAGGAAAGCGGTAAAGTGCGAACTTGGCTGCGAATAAAATTCAATAAAATCAGCTGTTGTCATCAATCGAATTTACCCAATGAACGACCCAATATAAATAATACAATTATTTTGATTTTTTTGGAGAAGTTAATATAACTTTGAACTCATTAAAGTTGCACAAAATTCATTCACACTAAAACAGTTTCATCTAAGCAAAATAATAAGAAATAAAAGTCATTAGAACGCTGGAAATAGAGTTTAATTGTATATCCCTGAAATAACGATTCGAACCAAAAAATATTTCTATCGAAAAGAGACACAAAAAACAAGAAATAGATTATAAATCAACTCAAGTGCTCAGCAACAAGTTTTTTTTTTTTTGGGTTGATGAATGATAAATGACGATTCACTGATCTACTGCTACACTAAGCCATCTTCAGCGAGGGAAGAAATATAATTCAATTAACATGGACAGCTATATGCATTTTCAAGCATATGTAAGAAGCTATTCGAACCTTTTAATTTAAGGTCTACGATATCGAACGTGAGAATGTAAGTTCACTCAGAAAAAAAGAAAACCCTTAAATTTCTAGGTGCAAGAACGAACATAAAACTTACACACTGGTCTCAAATTTAGCATTCTGCTAAGAAATCTACATATGTTGGATCTCGCTATGAAGACTTATGGCAAGACCCGCTGGCAAGTATAAAAAAATATTCATGGACACAACGCAATCAGTTTAGTTACATATATGTTTTTGAAATATAGGCCTATACATTAAGCGTGTAACCTAGACGGAAAGTGCTTGCTAAAGTGCAGAGTGCAGCAGCCTTAAGAATCACAACGGCATACCGCACTGTGCTCGAATACGTAATGTTAGTGATAGGAGGTGTCATCCCAATAGACCTACTCACCTGGAAGTGAAAATAACTGTGGCTATAAAAGAAAGACGAAATAGAAATACACATGGCCAGAAGACTACAGGGGAGGAAGCAAACACAAACACTTGAACTCTGACAAGATCGGTGGACAGCGCCAAAATTATCAAGAATATATAGATGTGGCATATTAGAAAACACGGCGAGGTGACTACTACTTAACACAAATGATCTCCGATCACGGGTATTTACGAAAAACGTATATAACATAGGAAAAGTCCTTAATGTATTTTAACCGAGACGATGAAAACTATAAATTTTTTAAAAATCGCCGCTATCGATTAAAAAAGTATAGATTACGGCGAAAACTTCGAGGAAAATTCATTGGCACATGTACTACATACACACCCTTCTTAGGAAAATGTATATGTAAAAAAAAAATCGATTTTTTTCAACACACATTCTTCTTCTTCTTTAATGACGTAGACACCTCTTACGATTATAGCCGCGTTAACAAAGGCACCTCAGTCATTTATTCTTTTCGCTGCTTAACGCCAATTTGAGATACCCAGTGCAGTCAGGTCCTTATCCATCTCATCCCTCCAACGGAGTGGAGATCTTCCTCTTCCTCTGTCTCCACCGACGAGTACCGAATCGAAAACCTTTAAAGTTTTGTGTTCTCTTCCATCCAGACACCATGACCTAGCCAGCATAGCCGCTGCCTTTTGATTCGCCGAACTATATTCCTTGTTTGGAAACTCGCTCGGTATCGAACGACTCGGAGATGTCCTTCCCGATCCTGACGGAACTTTTGGTGTTTCTGAACGTCAGCCTACACAACCGCATTAACTTTGCAGGGATAGCAAGTTCAGATATAGCAGCATAGAGGCAGTTCCTTTTCGACCTGTCGAAAGCGGCTTTAAGATCAACGAAGATTGTACGTCGATCATTCTTTCACTCGTCATTTCTAGATTTGACGCATGGAAATCTATCGGCCCATGCCGTTTTTAGTTGTTCTTCAGGCGGGCAATTGATATTCAAACCTCATCATAAACTGGAAATGGAATATCTATTCCATCGTCATCGATTGGATTCGGGTTTGCCATCTCCAGACTCCACTCTAGTTTCACTGTCATTCAATAGGCTGAAGAAGTGTTCCCACCATAACTTCTGTATGCTCTGAAAATCAGCCACTAGATCACAACTTTGGGTCCTACAAGAGTTACTCTTTAGATTTCTCAACAGACCTGTTTTCCAAGTAAGTTTTAAACGGTCTTGCAACGTGAGACCGAACGTTATCATGGTGGAAAACTATTGCGTTTTTCGGCAATTACTCCCTTCAATGTGATGTCTTGTTGGTGGTAGTGTTCCATATTAATGGTTTTACCGGTTTTAAAAGATCATTACACAGATCCCACCGAATACAGAACAACTTGTCGTCATGGAAATTTGGCTTCGCCGTTGATATGACACATTTCAGATGTGTTTTTTTTTTTGTAGTTATTGTTATCGTAATGAATCGATTTTTCAACTCCAGTTACAATTTGATGTCAAAAATATTCATCGACTCTTGCTTCAATTTATATGATGCCAAATTTCTTTGATTTTGACCGTATTCGGCTGCGTTTAAGCTCGAAAAGAATCTGATATTTTTTCTAGTGTTTAATGGAAGAATAGTTGAATATTTTTGGGCTGTCTAGGAGGTGCTTCTAAATCTAGTTATATACTCAATAATTACGGTAAATACTCAGTTTCTTCAAGTGCTGGCGATTCGAACACAGCTATGGTGGATATAAAACAATCTTTCGTGGAAAGAAATAGAACTCAACAAGGCAAGCTAGATATAAATTTATGGATCAGTCCAGGTCAAATTTGATCTTCAGGTTCAAAAACTGTCTGTATATACATATGTATTTATTTGTTTATATTTACTATTTTTCGAATTTGGTCTCCGCAATTTTTTTTTTGTTAATATTATTTTATAATTTTTTCGATGGCGCCCTTCTGCAAAATTTTACGCTTCTTCATAACTCTCTTAATTTGCTATTGTTGTTGAAATCCCAAAACGTTTATATTTTTCCCCAGCTCATATTACATTATTTAATTCTACAGCGAGTAACAACAAAGAACATTGAACGAGCGCACTCGCTTCAAAGAATGAAGGCGAAGGCACATAAAATAACAGTAATATCACTTAATTGAAAATCCCTCCGCGCCGCTTATTAATCGATTAGGGTTGCGGTCGGCATTATGTTACGTTGTGCCTCCGGTCTTCATATAAACATTCGCGCGCCACACAGAAGCGCGCCTGCCAATTTGTATGCAAATTGTCGTTATTGCCTTTTGTCACTTTTCTCATGCACTCACACACACATACATATAAATACATTACGTAAGTAAGAATACATATGTATGGGTGTATGTATTTATTTTTTGTTGTCGCCTTTTTCTAAACATTTGCGATTGTTTGCAAATTGCTTTGTTATGAAATCGCACACCAACGTCAAACGTCAAATGACAGCGCGCATTTGTTATTGTTGTTGTTGTCATTGTTATTGTATTTGTTATATGACATAATTTGTTGTCTCACATTTCAATGCGAATGAAATACGAATGCAATGAGACCACTTTCGAAAGTCAACAACAAAGCCAGTAGCAACGACGGTAGAACCCACATCCTAAGCAGACACGAGCAGTGACGAGTACAAAGTGCAACGTTGACAATTCGTGACATTACAGCAGACATTTAAAGATCATACTGTGCACTTGTACTGTGTGATAATTTATACTAAAAACAAGAAGAAATTTATAACTGGTATTATCCGTCGCCGGTAGGAATGAAGAAATTAGAACAATATGAAAGAAATGTGTAAAGAACGTTCTTTCTTGGATATCTCGACTTTCTTCAAAACACTCTCGATGCACCCAAGAACTATTATTTAAATTCCCAACTTTATTACGAAAATTCACTTTCTGTAAAGAAAGTGCTTCGCGCGCAAAACTTATGGTCAACATAATCGGCCTACTGAGCATACTATTCGCAACACCATCACTCATCCTGAGACCCAGCATTCATTATTGAATAATATTCGGCCGAACAGACCACGTTCAGCATGCAGTGAAGACAATATAGCAGCCGTAGCTGAGAGTATACACGCAGACCGTAGAGAGTCGATTCGGCGCCGTTCGCATCAAGAACTGAAGTCCCTCGACCTTCCCAAGCGACATCGCTCTCTATGGCCTCTTGAAAAGTTCCAAGAAGAAACGACGTTTTCGAGCCAAATTTTGTTCAGGAATGAGGCCAATTTCTGGCTAAATGGGTATGTAAACAAGCAAATCTGCCGCATTTGGAACAAAGCGCAACCTGAAAAGATTCAAGAGCTGTCATTTCATCCAGAAAAAAACAACAGTTTGGTATGGTTTGTGAGCCGGTGGAATCATCGGCCCATATTTCTGACGTATCCGTCAATGGTGATCATTTTCGCGCCATGATAACCGAACATTTGATGCCAGAAATAGGAGCTCGTGATCTCAACGACATTCGGTTTCAACTAGACGGCACCACTTGGATGGATTTGCCAATGGAGAAAACACTTCGGTTGTGATATCACACTTTTCGACTTTTTTCTTTGGGAATATGTAAAATTATGTAAATTATGCGGAGAATCCCGTATGGATTCATACCTTAGGGTCAAAACATTATGGGTTTCATTTGCCAGTTACCAGTAGAAATGCTTGAACGAGTAATCGAAAATTGGACTCAACAGATGGATACTCTAATCTCATATCCAAATAACCATAATATTAATTGTCTTAAATTACATTTTCTTCTGTCAGAGATCTACTGTCAGCCGGAAATCTTTCTAAGGGAAGGAAGAAAATATTTTCTCTTTATTGACCGATATTTTCAATAAAACGTCAGCTATGAACAGTAGGGCCAAAATTTTCTGGACCTGGATGCTCAGGCAGTTATAATACGATTATGACAAAACCGTTATATAGCGATTGGGCAGGTTTATCATCCGACTTAACTTACTGTCGTAAGAGGTTTCAAAAGAGTTTGTCTCGTTCAAATTTGGACGATCTAGATTTCGTGGTTTTGGAGATATACACATTAAACCTTTTAGGAAGCGAGGCCAATCTTACCTTTAATATACTTTCAAACCACAAGTGCTCGTTATTAATGCAACAATTACAATGTTGTATTTTTGTTTGCGATTTAGTTGTGGGAATTTATATCGAAGGAAGAAGGAGGAAAGCAACTAGGAACTCCTTATCGACTTGGCGCCAAATTCATTTTTCTTCTTCTTATATTATATACCAAGCATATTGGATATCTGTTTTGAAGGCTTCGTTATTGCATGAAGAATAACTTTCTTATCCTTGTTGTGGAGAAAACGAAGGATTTTATAGAAGATTTTTTATTATACCCAATACAGTATATTGGATGAGTTCTAACCAAGTCGCCCAGTTTTGACAACTTAATTTAGATCCCTCTAAAGAGAGACTAACGATAACACCAATATGCTGATAATGTAAAAAATCCACTCCATTACATATGTTTCGGTTCTACAAGTGATCAGGTCTCAGTGGTAACTTTCCGAGACCTTGCCAGTAATGAACTTCAATTACTTTTCAACGACTTGGAACACTTCCGCTGGTAGTAAATACGAGCAGCTATATTGTTATAACCGATGTATAAACAAAAACATGTACATAAATATATTTACTCTAAAATATTCACGTGATTTGAATGCAAACGCTTCTGTCGCAAGACACATTGTATGTACAATAATTGGCGCTAATAAATGTGGGTTTTGGTTGGGATTTTTCCTAAATGACTACCAGAGGCAGCTGGTATAATCTGGTCTCTTTCTTAGTTGTCAAAGTGCAAGTTTAATTTTTTTATGAAAATTTCCGTCAACTCATAGTTTACTTAGACATTAAGTCTGACCCAGATAACACCTACTCAAGCTGGAGGAAATTTCCGACCGTCGCATCACATTTTTTATTACATGTTTATAAGTACATACATACATATGTACGCATATAATAAAGAAACGATAAGACTTTACCTCGTTAAATGGTATTTATTGTTGTGATGAGCTGAATCACCGAAAAACTCAACACCAAACCTACAGAATTGACTTCGATTGACGATTAGGAAAGATCACAATATTTGAACTTCAAAGCTAATGATTTGTTTTCAGAGCTCATATAAAATTTATGTATGACAGAGAATAAGCAATGCCTAACTGGCCGTCAAAGTAGCACTTCAATATGAAATAACTGGATAGGTTGGTTTATGTCACACCGGCTGGCTTCTGGTACGAGGTATGACAATTAAGTAATGAGACTGATTCCATAAAAACCGTATATTTGAAAATTATTCTACAACTCTGCCATCCCCTTCAAAGTAGTCCCCTTGGGCAGCTATACAGCGATTCCAGCGCGTTTTCCATGCTTCGTAACATTTCTGGAACGCTTCGACTGGGATGTCCGCGAGTACCCTCGTCACGGCCGCCTGGATGTCCGTAATCGACTCAAAATGGGTTCCTTTGACCACCGATTTTGTTTTAGGAAACAAAAAAAAGTCACAGGGTGACATGTCGGGCGAATAAGGCGGCTGTTGCAACACGGCGATCCCTTTAGAGGCCAAATACTGGGACACGCTGA
This sequence comes from Bactrocera dorsalis, assembly GCF_023373825.1. Classification (NCBI taxonomy): domain Eukaryota; kingdom Metazoa; phylum Arthropoda; class Insecta; order Diptera; family Tephritidae; genus Bactrocera; species Bactrocera dorsalis. Next base: position 41,896,806 of record NC_064307.1, read on the forward strand.
GGGCGGTGTGGCACGGCGCGTTGTCGTGATGAAGGATCCAGTTACGAGCGATGTCTGGGCACACCCTGTTGACTCGTTTTCGCAATCTTTCGAGTACTTGGCAATAGTAGACTTGATTCACAGTTTTCCCCGGTGGAACGAATTCTTTGTGGACGATTTCATGGCTATCAAAAAAGGCAATAATCATCGTTTTCACCTCTTTCGGGCGGGGGGCGCGCGGATACAACCATTGTGAGCTTTAACGTTTGGTTTCCGGGTAGAGTTGGAAAAACCAGCTCTCATCGCCTGATATAACTCGAGCAAGCAGCGTGGGATCGTTTTCCACTTGTTCCAAACAGTCTTCTGTGATGGTCATTCGAACCAGCTTCGCGCACAACTTTTTCATCCCAAAATCGTCGGTTAAACTTTGTCTGACTGTTTCAGAGTTCATACTCAGTTCCGAGGCCAACATTCGAACTGTTAAACGCCGATCTTCACGGATTAATACGCGAACACGATGCGCATTCGAGTCAGTCCGCACCTGGACTGGTCTCCCACTCCGCGCCTTGCGTTTCCGAAGCTGTTTCGCCCAATCTGGCTCGTTTTTCCTTTTTCGTGACGAGCATTACAAACACACGTCTACTCAAATTGACGCAGCAGACGAACTAAATAAGCTAGAGCAATGGTACATATATCAATGGAGAGGGGAGGAATGCCGGAAAAAGAGAAAGGGAATTTCAAGGTCACATGTTTACCACAAGTGCGGCAATAAAATCAGTCTCATTACCTAATTGTCAATACGATTGGAGGTTTATTGTCAATACGAGCTGAAGTTTACGTCGTGCAGGTCTTCAACGCTTTTTGCGAAGTTTAATCGAGACTTGATATCTAGTTCTAATACTTCCTGTCCAGTCCCTTGAACTGGAAAGCTCTAGATATTTAAGCCAAGTTCTAGATAAGACTGGACATAAACAGAAGCGGTGTTCCAGCATCTCCTTCATACCTACTTCCCTGTAGTTTCTACATCTGTGATCTGTAATAATGCTCCATGGGACCTGATCTTGGTGATTTTCGAAAATTTCGATAAGTACCGTCTTCAACTTTAACGTAGTTCCTGAATTGGTTGGGTAATCAAAGGTATGACACTCTTGGCAAGCTCATATTCTCTTCTATATTCTCTCCCGGCGCGCCCTTTTTGCCTGAAACCTGGTATAAACTGGATATTTATATACTGTATTTTTACGGTAATGGGTAGTGTAAATTTTTTGGCAGTGTATATTTAGTATTTATAAAAGTTATAGGAACTTGGATTCAGAATGGGATAAAATTACGCTTTTCTTTCTCTGCTAGATTCTACAATATTTTTCCATAGAAAGGGGGGAGTGGCTTGCAGCTTATCAGGTAAGCCTTTGTAGGTTTAAACATCAAAATCTCAAACAACATTTTCTTTAACAGAAACCAACTGACTTGACTTAAGTTGGACTAAAGATCTTTACAAATTTCTCGATTCTTTCTGCAGAAACTGTGCGTCGTAATAGTAGACACCAAACACAATTATATTTGATTTGCGGATGAGTAGAATGGAGAAATAGTGGCAAATATGTAGGTAAATAATATGGGCAATGACACTTAGGTATCTGTTATTCAATCATAGTACAATTAGAAAGCAAACCGAATACAAATGAGCTTAAAATCAAATATGCAACAAACAGTAAACCGTAAAAATAAAAACTGTATATTCGTACACGTAATAAAACTAAATTTGGTAATTAAAATCAAATAATATTTCATTTGACACCATATATACATAGTACAACTAGAAAATCTAAACTTTAAAGTCTAAAGTAAATGAAAATTAAATGTTGGAAATTCATCCGTAAGTCTTTCGTGAAATAAATAATTAAACGTGACATTTTAAGAAGAAATAGACCAACCATCTACAAACTGTTTGAATGTTATCCATTATGCTTTAAAACTGAATATCAATCTCATGAAATTATACGAAGAAACGAGGAAGCCCCAAGTACCTATTATCCAATGTACAGTTAATGGTGTCATATGGGCAGTTTTATTTTTAATGCTGCATCAACGATTAGAAGAAATTCAGGCTTGACATACGATACAAAGTGCCCTTTGGAGAAGCGAGTAAAATACCAATATACATAGGCTGCTATATATATTTCTGGACTAGGCAACAATAAGTGTTGCCAGGTGCAATCTGACATTTCCATTGGAAAGTTTGACATTTTTTAGCATAACATCACTCAGAACGTTTTGTCATTTAATCGTGAATTGTTTTATTTACAGGGAATTAAAAAATTCATCTCGGCCAAAAAATGGAATTAACTCGTGAACATTTTCGTGCGATCATTTTTCACAACTTTCGACGTGGATTATCACGACAAGAGTGCATCGATGAACTAAAATCTTTGTATGGCTATGAAGCACCATCCTATAGCACTGTGAAAAACTGTTACAACGAATTCAATCGTGGCCGACGCTCGCTCAAAGACGAATTCCGTGAAGGTCGTCCAAAAACAGCCGTTGTACCAGAAAACATCGATGCCGTACGTGAACTGATAATGCAAGACCGTCATGTAACATACCTTCAGATAGAGGCATGCCTATGCATTTCTCCCACCAGCATACATTCGATATTGCATGAACACCTGGCCGTAAAAAAGGTTTGTTCTCGTTGGATCCCGCACAATTTGACAATCGCTCAAAAAAAGGCTCGTGTGGATTGGTGTAAAGAAATGCTGAAAAAATACGATCGCGGTGCTTCAAAAGACGTTTATAAGATCGTCACAGGTGACGAATCATGGATCTATGCGTATGAGCCCGAAACAAAACAGCAATCGACCGTGTGGGTCTTCCAAGACGAGCCAAATCCAACAAAAAAAAAAACGATTTTCGTTGATAAATATGCCTATTTTCATTATCAGGCCAGAAATATATACTCGTATAGCAGCCCTCGTACCAATCGTTAGTATGATTTGTAGCAGCCGATGTACTTCTCCGAAGTGCGTCTTCTTTTAGGGAGTTATGTATCCCCTCCGATAGCAAAGCTGCTATACAAGCCCTGAGTTCGCTGACTAGTCGAGGAGTGCATGACCTCAGTAGCATCAAGCTAATTCCATATTGAAATGGGCTGAGTGCCTGGTAACAGCGGATGCTTCGGAAATTGTAAATCCGACGAGCTTGCAAGAAAAGGCACACTTAGCCTAATTCTATTAGGTTTGGAAGGAAAAAGGGTTATCTTGCGACCTCAGGAAGAGTTGGTCAGGACTTGTGGAGTTGCAAAAGCCTTCTGGCCTAAAGTTAAAAGTAAAAAGTCCATTTAACTACTAGCTCTTAGCAAGACTCACCTTGATAGGTATCCTAACCGGACAAAGATTTTGGAGGATGTAACATTTCAAAGTTATAATGAGAAAGATGAGGTGGAAACATTTACGGTTTTTATCCTCCACTGCCCAGCTTTTGACAAACTCTCAGTTGTCAAACTTTTTGTGAACTCTGCGAATTAGTTGGAATTGTTATTAACCGCCTCGATACATTTGTTGCAGATTCTAGGCGTTTTGTCAATATGCGACGTTCTTTTCATTCATACTTAGAAGTTTTCGGCATCACAACGGACTAGTGTCTTGAGCTAACCAAGTGATATTCGATTTTTCAATCTTTAAAAATATGTATCAAAGTGTTTCGAGGACTGGAAAAATTATTGGTATAAATATAATACATCTGGTGGGGATCACTTTGAAAGCGAAAAAATAAATATTGATGAATAATAAAATATTTTGCGTTTTATTTTTCGATTTCGGGTACTTTCTTGTAGCAGTGCATAGTAAGGAGTATACAACCGATATTAATTCTAAAGTTTTATCTTTCGGACAGTGATTGGAATGATTGATAAACAACATGTTAGTCTGGCGTCACAAGAAACAATGTCATATATGTATATATGTAACTGTCACGAAATGTCAATTACGGTCTCAACTCATCTTTAAATTAAGTCAAGAGTTGAAAAACCAACACATTTGAGGCCTCGGTTTTAAATTTGTACAAAAAAGCACAGATAGAATCTCGTCGCCTCAACATAAAAACGTTTTCTCATAATGTATTTAATTAAAAATATTTTTTTTTTAATTTACAATGGATTTTACACAATGTCAGATAAGCACCTCTTCCTCCTATGGTTATACAGCAGTAACAATGAACTGTATACAAATCTACTATAGCATTCACGGTACGAGTATGTAAATATATATGTACGGATTAAGGTTCCCTTATCAGTGGCGGGCGTTTACAAAATTTAGAAATTAAAATGATCAATCAAATTTTCTATAAAAATTCCATTGTCGCCATATTTAGTATATAATAAAAATGTTTGTATGGATGTGTATGAATATATTTAATTAAATGAGCGCAATGGCATTACATTTACCCAGCATTTTTCGCGTAAAATTTTGTTTTGCGCTTTTATTTATAATTTTTTGTTTTTGCTTTTAACTCAAAACATTTGCGCTGTCTGGCTTTTATTTGTACAATTTAAACAACAAGCCTATATTATATATTAGGGTGGGTAAAAACGGGTATTTTTTTCGCTTGTTACTCTGAAAAATAACAGCAAATGTTCTACAAAGCTATGATTCACCGATTTTTAATGATTTTCTCTATTTAGCTTCAAATTTCATACGAAAAAAAGTTTCGCTTAAAATAATCAAACTACAAGGGCTAATATCTTTTAAAAGGTTAAATGTACGAAAAAATCTTGAGAGACCATTTGTGTAGATCATTAAATTTTCTACAAAAAGGAACGAGATTTTTTTCACGAAATTGAAAGCGAGATATGAGTTTCTCTTGCCGATAATAAAAAAACAAAATAGATAAGCATCAGGCGAAGGAACTTCTCGATACAATAAAGAATTCATGCTTAAACATATTTCTATAGAGGCGCCTATGAAGCTTTTTTTCAGAGTACTAATAGAAAAAAATATGCACCCTAATACATATTGCATATTAGTGTGAGCCAAAAATATATAATAATTCCGAGGGTATTGGTCAAAATAAATCTACATTTGTACATCTTCTGCAAGGCAAAATATTTAAGGGGTAACATGGGTTTCCTCGGTTTAAAAAATAGCCTCGGTGACCCCTCGGAAAAAAGTGAAAAAATACGTGTTTTAGTTAAAACCTGAACTTAGAACTTGGGCGAAGGAAAAAAAAACTAATAATTGGATTTTTAGCGGACATTTCAAAAAAAATTAAAATTCCACGACATTTTTTTTTTCAAATAGTTGCAACGGTGACCCCTCGGAAAAAAGTGAAAAAATACGTGTTTTAGTTAAAACCTGAACTTAGAACTTGGGCGAAGGAAAAAAAAACTAATAATTGGATTTTTAGCGGACATTTTTACAAAAAAAATTAAAATTTCACGACATATTTTTTTCAAATAGTTGTAATCGAAAAAATCTTTCGTCCAAGTCTTTAAGAAATGTATTTCAAAGAGCTGTGTAGAATTTCATGAAGATCGCTTAAGTAGTTCTAGTGAAATCTGGTCAACCGACTTCAAAACCACAGATTCGAGAAAAAACGCGTTAAAAGACGGCGCACTTAGTCTAGCTAGCTTCGAGCGCACAAGTTCTCAAGGCTATGTCTCCGAACCTATTACTTGGATCAATTTTAACATTTATGACAATACTCTAGGCAATAAAAAATTAGATTTTTTGAAATCCGTAAACCCATGTCACCTCTTAAAGTTGTGGAGAAAGCATTCAAGGCTCTCCGGCAAAATTTTTCATTAAAAATACCATTATTTTTAAGAAAACTTTTTTTACTTGTAGGCTATAACATTAAAAAAAAAAAAAATAAATGTAATATTTTCAATTGTAAGTAAAATAAAAAAGCTGGACTAAAATATAATAAAATTGTTAAATAGTTGTGAATAATCTAGATTTCTTAAGAAAAAAATGTTTTTCTATTATTATCTTCTTTTTCTGCCCTATTTTCCTGCTCATTATTTAAAAATGTCGGTGACAGCTTTATCAGCTCAAAAAAAATTGCTGATATATCTTTTGAATAAATTTGTTTTTTTACCTACCTTCCAAAAAAATGTTGCGATATATACAATATAAGTTTATTTACATCTTTAAACTTGAAGGTATTATTATTAGTTATTTTTTAACCACCCTAATATGCATAGATATAGTTGAACTTGTATGTATACAGGTACAACTGTAATCGCTCACAACTTTAGCTCAAGCGGCGTGCGCCACTCAACTCAGACACCCACCCACACAAATACATGTACGTACATATGTACGCGCTCTTCAACTCCAACGCCGCCCCAAGCGCTATTCACGCCAACACAATCGAAGCGGCTCTGGCATGCTAGGGGCTTGCGCGATCACATGGTTTTACACTTTCAATTAGACTTTGTTTATTTTCTCGTTCTTTTTTGTAAGTAATTCATTCGTATATCGAAGTCACTACAATAGAATTCGAAGTTCGCATTCGCCGGTCAAGCGGCTTGTCAGTTTGAGCAAAGCGATATTTGGAGACAGACGTGATGTCAATTTATATAGAGAATTAAAAGTCTTGCAAATTGTCAAACGTAAATATTAATCACAAATAAAAAGGTTGTAATGAATAATAAATAAATCAGCGCATCTGTAGGAGAGATTGTTGAGTATATTTAGTAAAATATTGTTCAGCCTTTCATTAACAACATGAGTAGACGTTTAGTAGTTATACGAGTTTACTTTTCTCATAGTCGCCAAGCCTTCAAAATTATATCTCATATTCAAATTTTATATAATAATAATGCATAAATTAAGTACCATTACTTATTACATGGCAGAACGAGTAAGAATGATAATATTGTTTATGAAGAGTCTTGAGAGTAACGGTGTGAAAGTGATTTGAAGCTCAATTGTCATACTTCAAGCTCTCTCTCTCTCTCTCTCGTAATGTCACGGAAACAACTGCTATATTCAGTCTCGAGGCTTCTAGCGGCGCTTTGATGTAAAGTTTAAATACTAAGTAACTAAACAAACAGGAGATATTGTTATTTTATAATAATAAACTAATCATAAAACAAGATAAACATTTATAGCGTGCTATTTATAGATCTTTATAACCTCAAAGTAAACAAAAAGTACAAATTCGTAAAGAATTATTGTTACAATAAAATATTATATATATATATATATATATTTGTTACTAGATATGCTCCAAGAAATTCAAAAAATAGTATATATAGACCCTCAGTTTTTGAGATATCGATCTGAATTTTCTCCCGAAAAGCTGCTGATTTGTCGGAAACGCCGATATCGGATTACTATAGCATATTGCTGCCAAAACATTCCACATTAAATTTGAAGTGTCTGTGTTTTTTTCTTTAAAAAATAGGGACCTTGAAATGGATAAAAAAAACTTGCTAATTAACTCAATTAAGAGTTTTTCGGAATTCATCATTAACCTCTTTGAATGGCGTTACAAAGTGTTCAAGATTTTATCGAAGACTGTTCCAACAAAACCTTTCGAATAGGTGATACTTATAGCCACTTAATTAAACAATTTACTAATTGACTAAATTAACTAAATTGCGATAGACTCATTCCTAATAAATTCCACATAAACCCAACCATATAGAACTGCAAATAAAGAATTATTCAAAAATATAATAAAGTTATATATGAGTATACAAAATACATAACTGGCAATTACTAATTGAATACAATTGTACTCAGTATTAATTTTATAGAAATGTGGTTTATAACTATATAGCAATGCAATTATCATTTGATTGCACAATCACATAAAATATAAGCAATTGTTTTTGTTTGTGAATGCAATCGCGCCGGGCACATTTGAAAAAGATTATTAAATTGCACTCGGCGAACTTTTGCATAATGGAAATGCAGTTATAATATGATGTAATATTTACTAAGAATTCATTTACTTAGCATTGAGCCAAGTATACTTAAAGTTCTATACATGTAAATGTGTACATAAGTAATTACGCAATAGCTAACTGTTATAATGATATTGAATAACTGATGAAAATGCACGATTATGAAATAAAACAAGTAAGAGAGACACGATTGCGCCCTTGAAATTGTAATAAATCAAAGTTGTGGGAATCATCATGGGTCTGGTAGTGAACGAGGGTAAGATCTCAGCTCATGTCAACAAAGAAACAGTCCCACGTCACTGTTGATCAGCATTAACACCACCCTCAACGTCAGCCAACAATCCAACGCAGAATAAATCTTACCAATAGGTACTACTTCGAACTGAGTAGGCAATTTAGGAAGGAGAGTTCTGGCTCGACGAACAAAGAGCAAGTTACTCATCATCCGACGATGACAACATCTGATGAGTTGACATTGCAAGTTTTCGAGAGAAAGGAAAGAAATGCGAATACCGCATTCGATGGAACTATGAGCTGTACGAGATATACGATATCAGGAGACAGCGGATCCGAATGGATGAAAACACTCCAACTCTTAGAATATTCGACGCAGGCTACCGCAGGGGAAGAAGAGAAAGAAAAAGACCTCCACTCCGTTGGAAAGACCAAGCGGCAAAGAACTTAGATAACTACTTTGCTAGTTATTGTGCTTTTATTATGTAATCGAAATTTAATCTCAGAGAATAATATTTTCATATTTAAAGCTTAAAAGAAATAAAAGCAAGAAAATCCTTGATGTTAGTAAAATATTTTTACACACCAACTTTGGCTACTTCAAGGTAAAAATTTAGGCTACAGATAAAAAAAAGTCAGCAAGTAACTCTTACACAGAGAAATAGTTTAAAGTGATAACCCCACTTCTTCTTTACTGGCGTAGAAACCGCTTTCGCGATTATAGGCGAAAACCCCACTACTATCAAAGTACTTTTTTGTTTACTTTGATCATTTTTCAAATACTACCGGAGTTTTCAAGGCGTTTGCAAATTCCGAGCCAGATAGCACAAAACCAAAATAAATGAATTTTAGTCCCTTGAGAGAACATAAATTATTCCTGAAATATGTTCTTAATTGAAAGTGATAATGGATCCAAACTAGATAATCGATTGGGAGGTGCTTATTCAAACATAGAGTGTGCTTACAACTACAAATATATTTATATAATCTTTTTGAAATCACTAAAGTCTCCTAGGGTTTCATCAAAGATATTGAAAGAATGATTTGATCTCTAAGTGAATCTAACGTCATTTTTTACGATAAACTTGCAATGGTTGCCGAAACATAGTGAAATCTCTGATAACTGTAAAACAGCAACTATCCATAGCAAGCACTACCCTACAATTAGACTCCGGAAAAAAGAGAATTTATATTCCTTTGACGACTTGTATATATTTAACTGAGTTTCGATGGAGTAAATCCCTGCCTTGTTCAACAATCAGGCAAAAGTGGCATGAATGCAATATGGGCCGCACATGTCGACTATTAAAATTCAAAATGAATGACATAAGAACTCTAGTAGTAGTACTTATAGGTCACTGCCTAATTGCCACATATGCCAATAGACTAACAACACCATATAATGACCATTATGGAAGCTGTCAGGAGGTAGAAATATCGTAACTTTCGATTGAGGGTTTTCTAACGACATTTAGGGGGTTGCACAGATAAAACTTTTTGTACTGATGAACTTTATCAGAAACACGAGGTTCAGAGAGATGGCATTGGAGTAAGAGGATTTTAGTTAATATTATATCGTTTTTCCTTCACCTGTAAGCTTATGAAAAATGTTTTTACATTTATTTGCATTTTAGGTGACGAAATGTAGATTTATGTGTTTAAATTACCCTCCAGTAAATTGCTCGAAAGAAAATAATTCATTTGTGTATACCTTCCACATCTAACCCCACGCTACCGCTATACACAAAAATTTTAAAAAATATTTATATACCATAAATACTTATGTACAACTCTAAGTGCTCTCTATTGTACTCACCTCTCATTGACAAATCCATGATTTGGTATTGTTGCCTTTGCAAGCGCTTTAGCGTCTTTCTGACACGTGGTCGTACGCCGGCCAGGCGACTGCGCCCCTGTTCGCTCGACATGTGTGCTTGTCAATAAAAAAGTAAAAGTGAATGCAACAACAACAAAATCAACAGTAAGTGACCCGCACCAACTCAACGCACTTCACTACGCACTACACCAGCGTCTACACCGACTGCAACGACACCAACAAACCACACGCGCACTTCAAACGCGAACACTTTTACACTCGTGATTGACACTTGAATTTGGTTCTTTAAGAATAATTTATTATACGCGTATCTAAATGCGTTGGCATGGAATATGCACCCGCGCCGGTTTTTAGTTTGTGTCGTTTTTGTTGTTTTGGTTGTTTTGTTGTTATTGCGCTGTAAATGAAAAAATCTAAGCGTTGGGTCGCTCGGTCGATCGTTCGCTCGCTCGCCGTGACACAAACGTGATGCATACGAAACGTGCTTCGGCAACGTAATGGCCACACGGAATCGCCGAGAATGGTTTTACACCGTCGCCGAACACAAAATACTTATAATGCCGTTATATAATTATAGTGCTTGCAAGCGCATACCAACATACATATGTATGTATATTATATAATGAGAAGAATATTTGAATTTTAACTCGTTGTGTAGCGATTTGATTTTATTGCTGTTGTTGTTGTTGTTGTCACTGTTGTCATAGTTTATTTTTGTGCTCACTCATTACGAAAGCCAACAACAGCGAAAGTGATCTTAACGAGAATTGGAACACAACTGAAAAATGCATACGATAATATTTTTTGTTGTACTTATAATCAGAATTCTACACATACATACATATATATGTGTGTGTGTACGCATTGGAAGGCGTTTTAGTGTTGTTGTTGTTACGCATATTGGATGGAGCGCATACTATTGCCCACAGGCACCCAATTTGTTGGCGGTGCGCAGCGCGCTACTGCAATCGGGTGAGCATAAAACGAGAGCGGAGAAGTTGGCGGTCGCGCCGGCGACTTAATGCCTTAATGTACAAATATTTACTTGAGCTCACACACCTACACACATATATGTACACATAGATTTACATTTGTGTGTGTGTTCTCAATTGGAGCCACCAAAACGACGAACACGTGGGTAGGCATTATCAGTGCATCGTATTGCGATTCGAATAACGGAGTGCATGCGCTGCATTGTAGTTGTTGCTGTTATATCGCGCTCTGTGGCAGCGCGTGAGTCTTGCTGTTAAATGTCCGCGATGTGCGAGATTGCTGTTCAACCTCTGGCTCGTGAAGTGTTGAACGACATGCCTTCGGCTGATTACTTAGTACTCAATGCTTATATAATGATTATGCAATGACTTCATTGCTTATGCACAGTGGGTTTGTTTTAGCGATTAGTGTATACTACTAGTAGTGAAATATGGCGTGATTGCATTTTTTTTAGTGATGTGCAATATTATTTCTTTTAAAATAATTAAAAGAAAGGATGATCCATTTCGAAAGTCGCTACTTAAAAAAAAAACACATGAACTTCAAATTTAATGGGGAATATTTGTTATCAACCGAAAAAATATTGTTTGGCATCTATTTTTTAGAGATTATCTCTTTCAAATGTTGGTCGCAGGTGGTCCATCCGTTGAGTCCAATTTTCGATAACTCTTTCGAGCATTTTGACTGGTAACTGGAGAATGACACGCGTGAGGTTTAGTCCCAAGACCAGAATTGAAGCGGGATTGTCCGCATAGACTTCAGACTTTACATATCCCCACAAGAAATAATCTAGTGGTGTGATATCACATGATCTTGGTGACCAATCGACCGGCCGAAAACGTGAGATTATCTGCTCACTGAAATCTGCTTCTCCCAATAAATCGATTGACTGATGCGATTTGTGGGAAGTGACGCCGTCTTGTTCAAACCAAATGTCGCCGAGATCAAGAGCTTAAATTTGAGACATCAAATAGTCAGTTATCATGGCGCGATAACGGTCGCCATTGACGGTTAATTCTTCCAGCATCATTTTTGCAGAAATATGAACCGACGATTCCACCGCCCACAAACCACACCAAAACGTTGTTTTTTTCTTTACTGCATGAAATTGCGGCTCTTGAATCTTTTCAGGTTGCTCTTCATACCAAAAGCGGCAATTTTGCTTGTTAACATACCGATTGAGCCAGAAATGGGCCTCATCACAGAACAAAATTTGGCTCGAAAACGTCAGGTCTTCTAGAAACTCCTCAAGAGCCCATAGAGCGAATCCATGTTACTTGGTTAGGTCGGGCGGCTTCAGTTCTTGCACAAGCTATATTTTGTATGTTTTCAATTTAAGATCTCGACGTAAAAAGTGCCGTTCCATACATCAGTCTGAGTTGCTGCGAATGGAACCGAATCGATTCTTCACGATCTTCGTGTACACTCTCAGCTATGGCTGCTATATATTCTTCACTCCGCGCTAGACGTGGTTTATTCGGTCGAATATTATGTCTCAAGTTGGGTGATGGTGTTGCGAATAGTACGCTCAGTAGGCTGATTATGTTGACCATAAGTTGAGCGAAGCGCGCGAAACACATTCTTTACAGAACGTGAATTTTCGTAATAAAGTTGAACGATTTGTAAACGTTGTTCAGGCGTAAGTCTTTCCATTATGAAATCCCAAACAATACTAAAAAAAATAACTAGCGTGATCTTTAAAAAAAAGGCTATTGGAAAAAGCAACTCTACTTGAATCACCCTTTATCTTTAAATACATAAAAATATCTGTAAGCATGTTACGTACTCATTTATTCATCAGTATTGCTTTGTCATTATATACTTATTTAATTTCTAATGATATAGAAATTATGATAAGTACAAATATATTTTGGGGTTTAATTTTAAGTAAAATCATATTTCAATTGCCTGGCGGCTTTTGGTCTTATTAGCATTATATTACGACATATCTTTGAGCTTAACTCTTCAGTTTAGTGAAGGCAAGACCTTCAACTATTCTCCTCCAGCACATGATTTCGCTGAGTATTTATTTAGATTAAGTTGTCACTTGGAATAAAAATGAATTGATAAGCCTTGCAGGGAGCATATTTAGACCCCAGCGTGTATGTATTTATATGTAGCTTCAAATGTGTAGAATATTTTTGTATGCTTGTGGCGGAGCTAATGACTAGAAGTCATGAATTCTTATAGATAATTATTTTGTTGGACTATTAGTTTGAGTAAATAATTTAAAAAGTATGTATGCATGTATATGTGAATTTCACAATGCATAGTTATATATAGTAGAGAAGGCTTAAAGTTATGGATGATTTATATGCATCATTGTTCGATAGGAATTTCAATTGATTATAATTTGAATAATGTAAGCTTATTTTAATTTCATTTTTTATAGAATTTTATATAGAAATAAATATAATATTAAAAGTTTGAAAACTGAACAAGTTATTCCGTTGCCATAACGCCAGAGTCAATGGGGAACGCTATGGCTCATGATTTTTAATGATTTTTAAAAGATAATGATAAGCCCTTACTTTATTTTAGGGCTAAATTATTGGCCATAACATTAAATTATATGCGTTTTATTTCTTCTAACCACATGTCTAAAAAACCCATCCTTTATGAGGTTAAGCTTTAAAAATTGTGTTATATATACATACACATACATATATATTGGCAACTGAAATTCAAAAAAAAAAACAAAAGAGTGAAATTCTATTGCTTACAATTTATTATCTCATATTATATATAATATCGTAAAGTTTTAAGCTTCCGCTCCCAGATATAACCAGGATTTAACCATTTTATATCCAAAACCCAAATTTTCTTTAAATTTTAGTGGTTTCATTATATCGGTTTTCCTTCGCTTTTACACTTTTGAAAAGAGATGTTATTGTATTTTGCATTTTAAGTGAAATAAAGCTTCTGCCTATAAGCTTTTCGTCTACTTTTTCGTAACTTTTCCAAGTTGCAAAAAAACGTATTTCTTGTTGAAAGTATCAGGAGGTGGTGAATAAAGATTTCAGACCAAAACTATCTCCATTCACATTTATTACATAGATTTTTCTTCGTAATTCATTTATATAAATATATCAATCATTGTAAATTCTGGATATAATTGACTTCCACTGAAAGTGCTCCTTCCAAAAATCCTCATATGATATAATAATTTGTACTATTCCAGTCAAAGTACTTAAGATGGAGCTTTCATTTAGTCTGTTGAATCGATTTTATTCCGCAAACGTCTTGGAATATCGAAAACGTTGGGATACGCAAATGGAGTCAGTACTCCAAAGACACGACGATCAAATTGCCTGATATTTAGGTGTATTTCATTTTAGCACATTCAATAAAATTGAAGAATACCACAGTTCTGCTCTTGACCGCCGCTTATAGTCAGCCGTCTCAAATCACTAAATAAAAGGAACTGTCATATTATGAACACATTATTTCAAAGACAACCAATTGATCAAAATTTTAAGCAACCACAAAATTACAAGCGATCTTTGGAACCCCTGTAAAAAAGATAATTAGAGATTCCTAGAAATCTATACTTTAACCACTATATTCATTAGCTTTCAGTTTATAACCAACCGCTGATCCTATTGCTGGTGACAATTGGTAATACTCATCCTTCAATTACATTGGTCTTAAGATAATAATGTTTAATGTGTATAATTTATGCAAAAAACCAGACTAGCTAAGCAGCTGGTGTAGCTATTACCGTCATCTGTGGTGGTACGAGCAATCAGACATAGAGAAGCTAGGTACACAGACAGAAATTCAACAATGCTTCGGTTGCATTTCTTACAATCTACGTCACTGCATCGCAAAACATTCTCCGGGCAGTTCCTTCTTAGCGAAGGATTTGTTTACGGGATTCAGACTACCAGACCACTGTAGTGTTTTTCAAGCGGAGTTGGCTGCAATCAAGGCATGGATACATGTACTGCTCCGAAATACAGCTTCTTTCATAGAGGTGTGCATTCACTCCGATTGCCGTGCGGCTATACTGCCTTTCAGCTCGCTGACTGTCCGCTCAAAACTACTCAAAGAGTGCATGAGCCCAAAAGCAATAGCTTTAAACTTCTTCCATAATTTCGTTCAATTTTACGCGAGTCGGTTTTTCGCCGTCTTCTTGCTTTCTAATGTTAGACTTTTGACCTCCAGTGAGCTCAGCAAGCACTGGTCAACCACCAGAACTTATGACATACCTCTGGCCTAGAGTGAATGGACAAGCATCGGAAAACTTTTAAAAGTTCGCAGAGTCAACCAATGACATCTGTTACAGTTCATTATTTTATAAGTCGAGATACTATACTTTTAATAAAAGTCATATCCCAACCAGGTCCTTAACTTAACTTTTGACATTTACCTGTTTCCGAAACTCTAATATTTCCACCGTTGAAGCCATGAAGAGGTTATTTTTATTTAAATTATGGCCTCCCTTTCAAGGAAGGTGCATTAGTTTCCGTTTAAAGTACGACTAAACGTTGAGCAAATATAAAATGTTTTCCAAAATTCCTTTGCAATATGATTAAAACTTGACATAGCAGAATTCTTAATGCCATTACTAAAATTTCGATAAATATACCAATAGTAAACTATTTTTTCGGATATTAAATACATACATACAAATATCACCATATAGTTTAACGACTAGTTATATCACAGTTATATCACATCATTGAAAAAATATTTACAAAAGAAAAAATTATAAATTTTTTTTAATATTTTCACATTTCCTTTATACTTGATTTTCCTACTTATATACAAATTTATTTCTATACCGTTTTCTTTGAAAATTATGTATGTATGTGTTAAAACATTAATGTCTCTTCCGGCGGTTATAGAAACTGGCAGTTTTTCTCATTGCGCCTGTTGGTATGCAAAGTGACATGGGAAAAGAGTTCCGGCTGATAAAATGCTGACAGCTTATGGCTTTGAGGTTTCCGGTGATTGCCCAAAATATGTATAAGCGAACGCCTAAGCGTATGCAACATATAAATGTATGGCCTTATAGAATTATGAGGTACACACATAACTGCATATGTATGTGTTATTAGTTGGTATGAATGGCGAGATCCATATAATGAATAATGAAATATTTATGTTTATATACAAGACAATTTATTAAAGTCTAAAAAGATGAAATAATATATTTAAGTGAAAGAGTAAAAAATTACGAAAAAGGAAATATAATAACAATATAATTTACCTAGGCAACTGTTATAAATCAACTAACTAAAACCCGAAAGAAAATTAGGAAAATTAACGATCACTAAATTGCGCAAATGTCCAAAGAAAAATATTTTTTTACTTTTCTGAACTTTTTAAAAATTTTAAAACGGTCAAGTAGAACTTTTGTAATCTTGACAAATGTTTTGAGAAAAAAACTTTCGGAAGCAAGGCCTTTAAAATTTCAATTTAAGCCCACACGGTTTGGATATCATATCACTAATTGAGCTATATATCTGAAAATAATTAAAATTTTGTCAAATTGTTCTAAAGACAAATTATTGAAAAGATAAGCTTCAATAATACACAAAATATTTTACTTCTTTCGATCATATTTTAAGAAGGTATTTTAATATTCTTCTTTCGATTTTCATACCGAAACACCTTCTTAAATTATAAAAATTGTCAAAAATACTATTATCGAAGCCCTTATAAAGAGAATTAAATTTATATAAATTAAATATGTGTCACTAAATATATTTATTTTTAAGCATAATATATATGTACATACAGCCAATCTATGAACATTTTGTATGCAATTAGAACTCTTCAGCTGTTATCCTTTGTATGTGTGTATTGGAAAGAACTCACTCGTCCTTGAAAACTTGCCTGCATCTACAGGTAAGACACATTTACGGCTGGCGGTTTATAGTGATTTGTTCGTGAATGCATACCTACATCCATAAATACGTACACACATATATACATATATGCAGATGTACGAATTATCTACACATATTTATAGCAACAAACAGGCTTGCTACCATTTGACATGTGTCCTTGCACTTATTACCTAATAAATACACACACAAGTCATTATGTATGTATTTACCTCATAAGTACATCCTTTTATATGTACATATATTTGTATTTTAATAACAGTGTGCGAAAAAGGGCAAAAATCAGTTGTGTGCAGCAAATAAATCAAATAAAAGTCGGAGCGCATCGACTTCATTGACATTTAGAGAGCAACAGGCTGAGTTTAAAAGAAGGATGCCACTTAATTATAAAAATAAAAAAACAACAAGAAGAGTCAGCTTAGCCTTCTTTAAACAATGTGATTCCGATCGTACAGTTTGTGAGGCAGCTATATGCTCTAGTGATCCGATCTGAATAATTTCTTTGGAGATTATAGCATTATGTTGGATAATAATCTGTGCCAAATTTCATTAAGATATATCGTCAAATATAAAAGTTTTCCACACAAGGACTTGATGCGGATCGTTCAGTTTGTATAGCACCTACACGCTATAGTGGTCTGATATCAGAGGTTCCGACAAATAAATAGATTATTGGGAAGAACTGGACGTGTGCAAAATTTCAGAACGCAGTCTATGAAAGTGAGTGACTATTTAAGCAATTATATTTGTAAACCTACTGTGTACCTATGTACCCTTGCGTTGTTTTGCAATAACCAACTGAAGATACAGTCTGATTTTTATACTATTTCGCCATTCCGGATGAAACATAAATTCATAACTTAAGCCAATACGGAACTGTCTTCTGAAAAAGGGAATTTAAATGCTTGATCTTCAAAGGAGCACTATACGATATAGCTGTCATACAAACTGAAAGAACGGAATCATGTGCTTGTATGGAAAACTGTTTATTTTTTCTTTGCTGAGACTAAGAGAAGAGACATATTCACCCAAATTCCGTTAGGATAGAAATGGACGGTGCTACCCTATCTTCGTGCTCTCAGGCGTCGGATATACGGCCCTCGCGCCAGTTTGGCACAAGCCTTATGGCCCTAAATAGAAAGTTAAAGGTCTATTAAACTACTAGCTCTTAGCAAGGCTCACATCGCCGGAATGATAGGTGTACTATGGACACTGTCTTATATATGCTCACGTGGTGAGGCTAAAGTTTTTGGAGGCCGCAATTTTTCAAATATCGAAAAATTTTCTACTTCAATGTCCAGCTTTCATGAAGCATATTGATTGCCATACTTTCCACAAACGCGAGAAATAGGTCGGCTCAATACATTTGTGGCTGGCTTCAAGCTTTATGTAGATATACGACGACGTTTTTGATCCAAATTTAGGAGTTATCACAACAGACAAGAGTCGCTAGAAGTCCAAGTGGAATTATCCGTGATCTCACGAATATCAGAGATCGTAGTATTATTGCATTGCCGCCTTACAAATTGACCGATCAAAATCAAGATAATGGTATTTTTATACGATTCGATCCAAGATTTTTATGTAGGCTAATATAGTTACGGTGCTGCCGAAGTTAATGTTTTTTCTGGGTTTTCTTTTTATTCCTTTTTCTAAAAGCTGAACTCAAGAACTAATAATGTTAGCCTTTAAATCTTGTTTATTAGTTCATTCCATTGATGTACGCACATCACCATCTTAAACTGAGCCATTCCGTTACCACAAAGTTCGCGTCTACTTCAGCTGAACGAACCGAGTTTCAAGGGGTATCACCTCCTTACTAATTAATATTCGGTTATACGAAAACCAGCAATAACCATAAAAAAGTAAAGCCAACAAGTGATACTCGAATATTCGGTCTGCTGTCGAACTAACAATTATACCTTAAAACATACCTTAAATACCTTTCACAGTGACACAACTACAAAATTACTTCATTTACTTCGGAAGTGACCTTCAGCTTTATTTTGACCGAGAGAAATGATTATCGTGATATTTGAAACTCATCGAGAAATCATTGTATAAACTATCGTATAATAAATATATTATATTATTAAGTCAGAAAGTCACGCACTTACTCCACTGCTCTTACATGGCAACTCTGTTCGCCTCCTGCCCAGCAGAACAAACCAGTCGATCGCACGCTCCAAAAAGAAGACAGGTAAGCAATGCACACACCTTTATGCCATTGTTTATTATTGTCTTTTACCGGCAAATAAAGCGAATAGCAGCGGTCAGCCGATCGCGCATTTACGCTCTGTATCTCGCTTGCTCTCACCTGAGCGCGGGCTCTCTCGCGCTCTAAGTCGGTAGAAGACAAGCAAGTGCTGAGCGAATTTTTTCCGGCGCGCAATGTCATTCAAGCGACTTCACAGCTGTTGCTTCCATGCGCTCCGACTGCACAACAAGCAGGCCGCCAGCCGACAGCCGAAACCACCAGCCGCCAATCGTCGTCTCCGGCGCTCACATGTGCGCTTAGTTGGTTAAAGTGCTTTTTGCTGATGAATTTGAATTTTTAATATCCAACTAAAGCTTGTTTGCGGCGGACGTGTGTGTGGACGCGAGTGCGCCCAAAGATAATAAAATAAATACATACTTACAACAACAATATAGCAATAAATAAATAAAATATTTAACAATACGGACACGCAATGTCCAAGTGGCAGACAAGTGGGCATTTTTCGGTTCGCATTTGTGATTTGTTATAAATTTTTTGTTTTTGTTGTTTTCAATTATGGAGTGAAGAGTTGCACAAAAGAAAATACGAAAAAAAGTGTACGGTATTATTTGAAAATACATAGAAAAAAGACTTTCTAAGTTTATTGATACAACAACAACAACACGGGAAAATCGTGGTAAATGCAAAGAAATTTGAAAAATTAAACAACAAAAGTGTTTAAAACGAATTGTGTGTAAAAGAATTTGCAGAAAGTTGTTGTAATTTCAGGGAAATTGTGAAACGGATTAAAAAAAAAATTATTCACAATATTATAAAAGAAATTGTTTTTATAAAATTATGAAACAAAAATTTTAAGTGTTTTTGTTGTACAACAAAAAAATTGACATTTATGAAAATTCCAACAAAAAATGTTAAATTCTGTTTTTCCCAAAAAATTTATTTTAGTGTAGTTTTTACAAAACACAATTTTCGACTTTTAATTTATGAAAATATTTGTAAAAAGTACCGTTACTTGCAATAAAAAAAATACTGAAATCAATTGTCAACTGTGTAATTGTCAAAATTTGAGCGATTAGCGTGATTATTGCTAGGAAATGTGCAGTTATAACAACACAAGGCTTCCGCACGCCCCTCGTTTGTGTGTGCGCCAATAACGGTTCTTGTCGGGAAGACCGATAAAAGGTAACAGGCAAATAATAAAACGTGAAAAAGTGTGTTTAGTAGCTAAACGCTTCCTCTTTACAAAAAAACAACAACAAAAATCAAAATACCAATAACAAAAACAACAACAACCATAAGCGGTAAACGCTGGTAAAGAGTGGCCAGCCAACGCACGCGTCATCCGCAACATTGGCCAGCTGTCGGGCAAATATTTGGACAGCACACACACATACAAACACATATGCATCTATGTATATATGTACGTACATATATAACACATGTGCGAATGTGCCAAAGTAAGTGACGTGAACGTGACACGAATGTGATTAGTGAGCGCTACCGTGAAACATCAGACCAAAATACAACAACAACAACAATAAGTGTAACTAGCGGACAACCGCAATTTGCATAGCTGCCACACGCAAGCCAATAAATAATATATACACTCACCCACACATACATACAAACACTCAATATGCAAGCATCACCAGCATCGCCGAGCGCCTCGCCGCCAGATTTCGATTTCAATCTGCCGTGTCGCTACTTCAAAAGCTCCTTCGCGCGCTCGCTCTCCATGTATAACGGTGCTGGCGGTGGCGGTGGCCCGGGCGGCACTAATGATATGCAGTGCAAGTCGTTGGATTTCGATATCGGGCAGTATCGCAAAATTAGCGCTTTTAATGGCAACAACAACACCACTAACAGCATTAGCAACAACAATGTCAATATGGAGTGCAACAGCCTGGAGTGTCCACCTTTGCCGCAGCGCCGACAAGTGGCAACCACAACGGCCGGCAAGAATGAGGCCAACAACAGCAGTACCAACAATAACAACAACAATAATAATAACGGCAGCTGCAGCAACAATGTTTACTTAGAAAGCGACGCCAGCAGCGATGAGCCGGCCGAGGAGGATGCCAAGCCGCCAGCAATACCGGCGCGCTGTCCCATTGTTGTCGCCAAATCAAAGTCAGCCGGCGCGTTGAATATGCAGCAACAGCAACAACAAATGTTGGCACAATTCAGGCATGCGGCGATTGCCGAGAATGCGAACGCAAGCGGGAATGCGGTTGGCAACGCAGCCACAGCCGCCATTCATGGGAATTTTAACAGGCCAATTAATCACAACACATTGCCGCCACAGCAGCAACAGCAACAACAACAGCAGCAGCAGCAACAACCGCAGCAACAATTGAATGGCAACGCAAATAGTGCCAGCAACAACAACAGCAACCATGAAGATGCGCTAAGCGGCTCGAGAGCTGGCAGAAGCCGCTGCAACAGAAGGAATGTTTGGCCTACAGACCGCGTTGACTCGCAGCAGCTACAACACCAACAACAGCAACAGCATCACTATCCATCACAGCAGCAGCAGCAACAGGTTTGTTGTTCAGCTTTCTTGCATTTTACGTGCCTCTAGACACACACGCACACACACATAGATATCTACAATTTATTCTAGCTCGCCTCCGTAGTCTACGACTGTGGCTTTGCGCTTGGCTTTCCTCGCCTTTGTGCGCGTTTAACGCGAGATTTTCCGCTGCGTTTTTAATTCATTTGCCTTTTTTCATTTTTCTGATTTTTCTGCGTACTACTCGTGTGTTTCTTTTTGTTGTACGAAAAAGAATGTGCAATAAATTTCCTTTTCTGGTGAAATCATTTCTATTTCACGTTTCCATGTCGCGCCGTGAAATGCGAAAAGTGGGTTTATATGGTGGAAGATATGCGGCGCGCTTCTTGCAGCGCGTACTAGAACAACTATGCGCTCCATTTAGTCGCTAGCGCTCACGGTAATACATAGTCTATAAAACGGTTTGGTCTTATAAGGTAGGATCTATGTGGTTGGTTTTCCGACCTGATTTTCCATAATTCAATGACTTCACTGCTCTTTTTAATTCGATTAATGTAATGATTACTCAATAATATGTTTGATTACATGAGCTTGCGGAATATTGCGTCTGTGTTGTCGGTCAACCAGTACCAAAATTGGTAGACCCTCATTTGTGGCAAGGTAGAACTAGTCTACTTTGATGAACATTTTTCTTTTGTAGTTATATATTGGAGATTTGTGTTATTGAATTGGGTCATCCGTACATAGTTAGAACTTAATGTTATGGACTTCTTTTTTCTTCTTCATTATTGGCGTAGACACTGCTTACGTAGTTATAATTGAGTTTACAACAGCGCGCCAGTCGTTCTTCCTTTTCACTCTTCGGCACCAATTTGAGATTCCAAGTGTACCCCCGTCCTTCTCCATCTTTTTTTTCCAAAGGAATGAAAGTCTTCCTATTCATCTGCTTCCCCCGGCGGACACAACGTCGAATACTCTCAGAGCTGGAGTATTTGCTTCCATTAGGATGACATGACCTAGCCAGCGTAGCCGCTGTCTTTTAATTAGCTGATCTACGTCAATGTCGTCATATATCTCATACATCTCATCGTTCCATCGAATGCCATATTCGCCGTGGCCAACGCGCAAAGGACCATAAATCTTTCGCAGAACTTTTCTCTCGAAAACTCGCAACGTCGACTCATCAGTTGTTGTCATCGTCCAGGCCTCTGCACCATATAGCAGTACGGGGATGATCAGTGACTTGTAGAGTTTGGTCTTTGTTCGTCGAGAGAGGACTTTACTTCTCAATTGCCTACTCAGTCCGAAGTAGCACTTGTTGGTAAGAGTTATTCTGCGTAGAATTTCGAGGCTGACGTTGTTGTTGGTGTTATTATTTACGACTTCGAATTTATGACTGCCAAAAGTGACGTGGGACCCAAGTCACGACTGCGACAATTGTTTTTTTGATGACAGGAGATATTTCCTTCATTCACCACCAGACCCATTTGCTTTGCTTCTTTATCCATTCTGGAGAAAGCAGAACTAACGGCGCAGGTGTTGAGGCCAATGATATCGATGTCATCGAAGTACGCCAGCAGCTGTACAATCTTGCAGAAGATTGTATCTTCTCAATTTAGCTCTGCAGCTCGAATTATTTTCTCCAGCAGTAGATTGAAAAAGTCGCACGAAAGGGAGTCGCCTTGTCTGAAACATCGCTTGGTATCGAGTAGTGGAAATGGTCTTTCCCGATCCTGACGGAGCTTTTGGTATTGGCAGATTACACAATCAGTTTACACAACCGTGTAAGTTTTTCTGGGATCCAAGTTCAGACATCGCGGCATAAAGACAGCTCCTTTTCGTCAAAGCAGCTTTGACATCGAGGAAGAGGTGGTGCGTCTCGATTCTCTTTTCACGGGTCTTTTCCGAGATTTGGCGCATGGTGAAAATCTGGTCAATTGTTGATTTTCCTAGTCTAAAATCACACTGATAAGATCCATTCAATTTGTTGACTGTAGGTTTTAATCTTTCACACAATCCGCTAGATAGAACCTTATATGTGATATTGAGGAGGTATATCCCACGGTAGTTGTCGCAGATTGCGGGGTCTTCCAATTGTCGGGCATGCTTTCGTCCGACCATATTCTACAAAGAAGCTGATGCATGCTTCTTATCAGCTCTTCACCGGCGTACTTGAATAGCTCGACTGTCAATTCAGCGGCATCCGTCGCATTTTCAGTCTTTGGTGGGATAATTGCTATTCGAACTTCTTCGTGATCGAGCAATAGAACGTCTGCTCCATCGAAATCAATTAGGTGGTCTCAGTACACTTTATTATCCACTTAATTATTAAATGAAGTTGTTATAGTACATTTTTCTGTCTAATTTTAAAATATCTACAACTTGTCGCAAGGAGACTCTTCACAAGTGTAAACAAAATAAAGAGAAAACTAAAAAATGTGAATAAATAGCGCATGCAACTAAATAGTTGAGTCCATTTCTCAACAGCTTTTGCTAATTTGATTTGTCGCATCTCGCCAGCAGCACCTTACACATGTCCAACACCCAAATACACTTGTGAGCGCACCTATTTGCTACTTCACTTTTATTTCCACTTAAAATGTCAAAGCAAATCAATCATATCTAATTAGTTGCAACACCAAAAATGTGGACTCCAATCAATGGCGCCGCGGTGTCTTATGGCATGCCAGCATCCGGCCACACTTTTCCACCACTGACATATAAATTGCGGCACCCCTTACTATGGCCTAAGTGACAAGCTACTCATATTTATCATAAAATGGATGTTTAAGCGTGTAAACAACAACAACAACAGCCGCCCGGCAGCCTGAATTGATTTATCACTTTTCACCGACTTTGACGTTTCGAAATTAGCCTCTAGCCTAATTTGTTACTGAAGACTAGTACTAACTACTAGCGGTATTTACTCGCATTTGATTTATTGGAAAAAGTGCATTTATTACCGTTTTGGTATGCCACATAATGTCATGGTGGCTAGCGATTAATCAGTGGATTAGTGGAGTGACAGGAAAAAGTTATTGGGTAAATATTCCAAAAAAAAATTTAAAAAATCTATAGCTTTCAAGAGTAACCATTTGAATATACTTAAAGTGTGAAGTGAAGTGCATGGAAAAAATATAATGGAAATTGAAATGTATTGAGAAAATATTAATATTAATCCATTAGAGGAAGTGAACAAAGTATAGGGTATAAAAAATGGTTCTATTTTTTTTAACCTAAATAACATTCAAAGGCAGCCAACTTTAAAAAAAAATTGTCTTCGCGAAACGAAAACTTTGATCATGAAGATCGATCCGACCAGGTCTTAGAAATCCGAAGGAACGTCAATAGCGCGTCTCTTAAGTTGCAAAACATAAGAGCTTGATATCTCAACCCAGAAAAATTATTATGTAATATTCAAGATGTGCATGGTATAGTGACCGCAGTTTATACATCGATATGATTGTACCGTGGGACGCGTAGAAACTATATTAACACTTTACAGATACATCGCAGTCTGTTCCCTGTTTCATGGAATTTGAGGTTTCATATCGCTGAATCCGATAAATGTACTTTAATTAAATCGACAACGATGTTTCAAAATAAATGATAGATAGAAAATAATTGAGGTTTTGCATTCTGCTCTCTCATGGCCACAAAGGCGTTCCAGCGTTTTGAACAATTCCAGGAGCTTGCCGGGCGCGAATGAGGTGATTTTATCCCAGTCCAAGTAGATGGATCCTAGAGCCTTGTGACAGTTTCCACTACCTGCTGGGCAATCTAGAATCAGGTGTTCTGGAGTTTCATGTACGATGTCGCAAAACTGCCAGTTTGCACAGGAGAATATGCTCATGTTGGACAACTGCTTTCTGAGCCTACAGTGCCCTGTTTAGAGAACTATTAGGAAACGCAATTTGTCTAAGAAGAGGTTAATCATATATCTAGGTTGTAACCTCCCAGTAGTAACTTGGCGTGGCGCATACCTGCTGCCAGTGGCGTTCTCGAAGCTGCCGCAGAGCGGGTTACTTCGTCGGCCAGCTCATTGCAAGCTACCCCTTTATACCACGGCACCTAGATAAAGTGTACACGGTTGCGAACTGAAAGGCAGTTCAGCCTTCCTATACGCTCCTCCACTAATAGCGATTTGACCTCATACGCTAAGATCGCTTTTCTTGCCGCTTGACTATTGCTGAATATAGCGATGCGCTGGTTGCGATAGTTGTGATGACTTGACTCATAGCAAAGACTTCTGCTTGAAAGATGATCGGAAAACGTCTCATAGGTTGGTATCCGGTCCCATAATGGTTGCCCTTAATGCCTTCCGGTGTTTTCGAGCCGTCACTGTATCACTGGATAGTGCTGCCCCTAAGTAGTAAGCCGAGCGTGGAAGTACTCCAATCCGCCTTACTGCCGAGAATAAAACCAAACTTCTCTGTAAAATTTACCCTCTTCGTAACACCGTGCCTTGGAAGAACGGCCAGTGGTGTGTCTTCCCCTAAGACCATCATTTGTTAAGACGACATTATCTTCCATTTGCCAAAACCCTCTGCTGCCATGAGCAGCATGGTATGTGTCTGCTTAATCACTAGATGGAACGATTTGAACTCCAGTATAGCTTCAAGTGCTTCTGATGCCTAGTAATTTGAGCTTTTTAGACAACTCCCTGCCACCAAGTATTAAGGGCCTCAAACCCGGAAGAGATCTTCGCTTTATAAACGGGTCGACAGCGGTTATTCATAGTCACCATAGTCATAAGTGACGAAAATATACACAATCCGATGTAGAAGACATGTTCTACAAGCCTGTACTAGATTTTGCATATTATGGTAGAAAGCAATAGGTTTCACATTTGAAAAACTCACATTGAGTAGTTCTACACTTCAAGAAAGCAAAAACAAATTTCGGACCATTGAAGATGGCATTTCTCAGGAAAATTGCAAAACTACACTGTTCATATTAAATAACATTTTCAAAAACAAAAAGACTTATATATAAAACTGATTCAAGAGTTGGAAACAGCTCTAGTACAAGGGTTTTCCAATAAGAGAGATATGATTTATCAAATAACCTCACAAGAAATGGCCTAATAGTGTTTAATCACAACTTCTTGGAGGCCATTTAATGTCACAATTTCTTGAAATAATCGAATCTTCAAACTTGTCTCGCAATAATCCGTTTGTTGCACGTGCTGTGTGGCACGTAGCCCCGTCTTGTTGGGACCAGATATTGCCAAGATCAACTGCTTCCAATTGCGGCCATAAAAAGTTGCCAGCAACTGTGTCATAAACTTCATTTCGAAAGAAGTACGGGCCGATGATTCCACCAGACCTAAAGCCACATCAATTTGTCAATTATTTGTGAACTTTCTTTGCAACAGAATCAACAGTTTTGTTTATTTACTGCATCACTCTGATGAGAGTCATCATCGGAGAAGATGATTTCTTTAAAAAAATCGTTTTCAAGTTGTGCCAAGACATAATCAGTAAATTCACGACTTTTACGGTAGTCCAATGTCTTCAGTTTTTGAATGAGAATAATTCTATACGGGTGCAAGCCCAAATCCTTTCTTAAAATCGGCCATGTTGTGGTTTGAGACAGTCCCATCATTTAAAATGACCGTAACGACACTTATAAATCATATTATACCTATTAGAAAAACCGATAAACAGATATGAAAGAGTTCACAGAGTTTTGAAAAAAAATGAAAAAGTTCCCTTTATTCTTTAAAATGCTATATGGGTACTTAATGCCTTTTAGAGCCAAGAAATAATATTTGTTTTACTTCATATACAACATAAATTCATGTACTCCATATACGAAAAGCCACCGGTTAATTTCAAATCAACAAATGTCTACGTTCCGGCGGCCACTTCCCGCACAAAATTGCTTGTTACAATTTGTTTCGGGCAACAGATCTCAACCGATTAGATAACCGAAGTAAAATTCAACACTTTATTATCATTTCATTAAACAAAAAACGACTTAAACCACTCAACGAAAAACGAAAACTCTTGCAAAATTTCTTTTTTATTAAATAATAACTCACTTACTCTATAAAACGAGTGAAATCAGCTTTTGTGGCAATTACAATACGTTAGAAAATTTATGCATTCCAGTGCGTGTTTCGCACATTCAACCCTATCGCACTCACCGTCGTCGCCAGTCAACAACATAAACTTCAACTTTATCGCCGAGTGATTAAACGTTTCGGAATTATGACGACATCGGCCGACATCAACGTCACTCGCGTGCGCAGCAAATGCCAACTGATAAACGTAATGCGCCAAGTGGAAAATCGCGAGGCATGCAAAATTCCGCATTTTATTCAAAATGGAAAAAAACCATAGTAACAATAACTACATGCCCGCCAGTCAAAATGTCTATAAAGCGCGCCAACAAATTGTTTGATTGAACGATATGAAATGCATTAAAAGCAAAATTTAAAAAATGCAAAAAAGAAAATTGAAAATCTTCAAATAAGTGGAAATGCTGCGCTTTAAAAATATGCGGTTTTTAATTTCTTTTTCAATATTTCCCATGTGTGTTTACATTCGTATGCGACGCTGGTGATTACTTATGGAAGTAGATATACATAAATGTATGTATGAAAAAAATTTTATTTTCCAATAAATTTCGAATCAAATAATAAAACAAATTGTGCAATTAAAAGACACTGATTTCAAAGGCCATTAGCAGCTTTTTGTCTATTAAAAAAATTCGAAAATTTTTTATTTCGTTACACATATGTATTTATATGGTTTTTTGTTGTTATTTTGTACTTGGCTGGTATATGTCTATAGTGTGTTAATACTGACGAAAACGCGAAAAATTAGTAATTAAGTAAAAATATGAAATTGCTAGAGGAGGATGGGGTCATGTGTAGAAGTTCACGCAAGTGAGGAAAGTTCTCTGATCGCCATTCACTTGGGAGTGGCCAGAAACGATTCTTTTACATATGGCTCAAGCAGCTCACGACTTCCGGTCTTTGGCCAAGTATCTTCTGGGTAGCCTAAGAACATCCATTTTAAGGTGAGCTAAATTGAGAAGGCGAAACATCCTCTACATAGGGTTGTGCGCTAAGTTTGGGATCCGCCACGTAAAAAAAACACCCAATGAAAACTTCGGCTATAATCGCGTAAGCGGTGTCTACGCCAATTAAGAAGAAGAAGAGATAAAAAAAATAATACAAACAAATAATAATAATTATTATATACTTACTAATATGAGCTAAAAATAGTAAGAATCTGTTCATAATTCAAACTAAATTCTTAGTTTATTCTTAAAAGTTTATGTGGTCCTCCTAAAAGTAGTCCCTCTTGGCCCCAATACTCTTTTGCCAACATTTTTTCCAAGCTTCGAAACAGTTATTAAAATCAATTTATGTAGTAACCTTCAATTCGCATAGCGATTCTTGTTTAATTGACGCAGAAGGATTTCTCCGAAGCGGTCGTTTCAGTTTGTCGAATAGCCAGAAGTCACATGTAGCTAAATCAAACGAACACAGTGGTTGCGACACGAAGTTGGTTGAAAATTTGGCGGGCCTCTGTTTACGAATAGATTCGTGCAAACAATGCGAAACATTCAAATAGTATTCCTTATTGATAGTATGGCTGATTGAAAAGAATTCGGAGGTCACTACATCTCAAATTAATTTTTAACCTGCTTTGACTTGTTTTTCGGCTTCAGCTCATCTTTCCCACCAAATTCGGCCGATTGATCGTCTGTTTCCAGGTCGTAAGCATGGATCCAAAACTCATCGCCAGTTTCATGACATCATAGTAGTCGGAAAGCATTGTTTCACAGACGTTAAGGCGAAGCAAACGTTCTTTCACTTTTCCTAGGCCCAAATGGGTTTCAGTGATCCTTCCAGTATTCCAACAATGCCAGTAAGATTTCAGACTGTTAATCGTCGATTCTCAAGCAACAATTCCTTCATTTTATATATGTTTTGATCATCAGTTGATGTTGATGGCCGTTCACGACGTAGTTCATCATCAACGTGATCTCGACCACCTTTGAAAAATTTGTACTAATTAAAAACACTTCCTCCCGACAAAAAAATATCACTGACGGTCTTTTCCAATCTTTCCAGACTAAAGAAAAAAATGAGCTCGTCAAAATACTTCCAATTTCTCGAATCTTCACTCAATCTGTTATTCATAGTAATAATAATCTTATAGAAACCCTAATACATTCTAAAAACAACAAAGTTATAGAAGAAGAGACTTTTATTTGTGTAACATTATTCAAATATTAAAACACGCAAATAAATTTCTTGTAAAATTCAGATAGGTTCAAACTATCTCAAAATCCATCTAATCAGGGTTGCATTGTCGTACTTTTAAGAAAGCATAATTTTACATAAGTCAGTATACAGATTTATAATATCTGTAGGCACGAAATAATATTACATCAATGACAGTTCAATCCATTCACAACCACTAGTTATCGTAGAACCCAAACTCTCCACCTTATATGACCTATACTGCCAGCTATCTGATAAATTTTCAGTAACGAACGTATTTTTCCAAATTTGTTTCAACATTGAAGGTAGGAAACCGCTTTGGTGAAGCAATCCACCGACTAACCACGAAGTAAAATAGTCAATATTCTTTCATACGACTTGTTAAAATATTTTTACGGTGTTAAGTATTTAGTAAACAAGTGGGGCAAGCTCAATATTAAAGTTGGAATATTTTAAAATCCTGTTCCTTCAATGCATTTTTGTATCAAAATAACAAAGCTCGGGTCCCTCAGTCCTCAGTTATATATTACGAACTAATCTCCCATAAGCTGAAAAAATTATAGGTTATGTCTAGCACCAAAACATATATAATCAGTAGTAATGTTGCTTAAAACATTAGATAGGTTAAATTAGGTTAAGAGGCCATTCATAACAGGTATCTCACTTGGATAGCTTAGAACGTCGGTCCGATTTTGTAACTAAAACTCTTCTATATTAAATCATAAGACCCTTACAAATCGGCAAAGCGCTTCGATACTATCACAAATTTGTTGAGGCGGCTAATCTCAGTTTCGGCGATGTTTTCTGTTTCGCCGAAGATAATACCGAGATGTTTCAGCCTTAGTCTTGCAAAGACTGGACAATACAGAAGAAAATGCCAGTATGTTTCCACCTCACCCTCCTCCATCCAACTTAGACAACTATGTAGTGTCACACAAAATTTTAAACTTTACCGCATATATTTCTTTTGGATAGTGTGCAATAAGAACCACTAGTGGAAAAATATAAAATTTTAGAGGCCTCTTTTAGAAGAGCAAAATAATGATTACATAGAAAGTGAGCCGGATAGGTCTACGTCAGAATGCAATGGATCTGGTTTTGACTGTTGGGAGAAAATTTTGCGCTACAAGGATAAATTTTACATTGTTCGATATAAAGAGTTATTATATAGTTATTATATTACCCAATACTAGGTAACACCATACATGCATTCGGTTTATTTCGTGAACCATTTCGAAGAGTAACTTCACTATCGTCGGCAACGATCAGCGAATTTTATTTCAATTGTTGGACAGGCTGTTTAGCGCAGAAATAAAAAAAGTTTCTTCTTCTTCTTATTCATAAATATAGGTTTCGAAAATGCAAGGCAAGTTGCTCCTATCAAAGCAAGCAATATTTTGTAACCAGCCCTTCTGTTTTTGAGATAGCGATCTGAAATTTCTCACAAGTTCTTACCTCCCCAAGAAGCTGATCCTCTATTGGAACCACCGATATGGGACCACCTTAGCATATAGCTGTCATACAAACTGAGCGATTCTTGTATGAAAATCACTTTTATTCGAGGAGATATTTACACAAAATTTGGCACGAATATTTGCGTAAGATAAAGTTATAATCTCGCAAAAAATTGTTCACATCAGGAATAATATAGTATATATGTATGTAGTTGTCATACTATATAACCAATTAAGAGCCAGTTCTTGTAAGCAATATTTTATATTTGTGAAGGGTATTGCCGAAGTTAAATTTTTTGTTGCTTTTATAAAACTTGTCGCACTGTGCAACACGCCACTGAATTTGCAAAAATGTGGCTAATGTCGCCGCAAGCGTTGCACTTATCAACTTAACCGCCACAAAACTGGCTCGCAGTGCGAAAAATGTACAAATTTGTACTACAACAAAAACGAATATAGACAAAGTCACAATAAGCAATGTTGCCACGATTTTAATTTGAAATCGAAAAAAAGTGTATGGCTCTATACACATATATGTGTGTATATATGTATGTTTATAGTTATGTATGTATGTATGTATGTATATACATATATGCTTGCTGTCAGTAATTTCTTTTTGCTTTTGCAGACTTTTCAACAAATCACTTGTTGTTGCCTGTTTAAGTTTTCGGTTTATGCATTTTTTCCATACTGACAAGCAGCTATTCATTTAGCCAGAGCCAGCGCACTACTGTCTGTCGGACCTTGTTCCCAGCTATGCGCCGTTATGCAGCCGTCTGCTCAACATTGCGTATTTGTCGGCTTGAATTTGTGCAATTTGCACTTTTTGGACATTCGCAAGAAAACGTTTAATTCGTTCAACAATTTGGCGATATACACACATACACACACACGCCTGTCAACGTGGCATGCGGCATGTGGCAACAATTTCGATTGAAAAAAAAAGTTTAGTATTACCATTACTGCGCGTATTATTAATATTTGTTTATGTTAACAAGCGTGTAAATAGTCATTGAAAGTAACGGTCACGTTTGCGCCGCGCATTGCAAGTTTAAGTGTTTGCTTTCTCCGCGCATGCGCAGTCGCTACCGTGCAACAGGCCGGCACTAGGACATTTTGAAGCATTTTCAGCCGCTTTTACAAGTATTATCTGTACATAAGTATGTAGATGTGTAGGTAAAATTTGTGTTGAGTGCATTTGATGGCAAATTGGTGCAAGTCTACATGTTTTCTTCGACTTTTGCATATTTCTTTTTATTTCAAATACTTTCCGGCAACACTCATAAATTCGCAATAAAACGCACAGCTCGCATAACTGCCAGCAATAATCGTAAACAACACGAATACAACAACAAACTACATTACAACAACAGACTGTATTATAACAACAAGCTGTATTACAACAACAAACTGTATTACAACAACAAACTGTATTACAACAACAAACTGAAACACAACAACAAACTGTATTACAACAACAAGCCACGTATGTTTTTCGAATGCGTAAATTGGCAATAAACATTTCAAAAACCGTAAAAAGTTGGTTCGCATTGGCGGCCTTAATGATTTTCGCCGCATGCAACCGCTAATTGATCAGTGGAGGCGCCACACTAAGCTCACATACATATTATATATAATACTTAGGTGTTTGTGTATATGTAGAGACACATGTGAACATATTGTGTAATTAAAAATGGGAATTTTGATTGATTTTGTTTTACTTGCTGACTTCTTTTGACTTCATCTCTGCAGAATATATTTTTTTTGTAAGAAATAATATAAAGCTTTTAAAAAGTGTATACCGAAAATAATTTTGAGTCTCTATACCGAATCGAAAGATATGTTATTTCTATAAAAAGCGATTTCAGTACCAACAGGCAGTGTAGAATGGACTCACTAATCACTCGGTAGGATTCGAGACCTATCTAAAACCTCTAGCGAACTTTGGGTCCGGCACCCGCTTCCAATGCAATTCCACATTCAACTGACAAGTGTCCATTCTTACCGCATTCGGGATTTAACCACAACCACCACGATACTCTCCAATGTGCCAGTCCGCAAGATCAGGTTAGAGCGAACTTCAAGGGCTGCTGCTCCCCGCGGTACCAGAATTAAGTTTCCGGTAGGACCTCCTAGCCGAAACTACCATCAGTCGAGCTTCCATACTGCTCTGGACTGGTGACCAGGGGTTGGACTCCATAGGCACATTACATGCACCCACTATTAACACAAGAAGCTAACCCTAATTTCCTGTTAAACGCCTTCGCAACCTAAACAATTCACGGGCAAATGATCCTAACTGTTCGGCATTCCGACTAGTGGAGATCACACCTGTAACGTCTAAACGTCCATCAGTCCAGCTAATCCCCATACCATACAGATCTCTAAGGTCCAAGTATATCGCGAAATCATCAATTCATGGAAATGGAATTGAACATCTCCAAAACATCGATTTATCGCATTTTGATCGAACATTTGGGCCAACGAAAGGTGTGTGCATCGAATATCACGATGATGAAAGTTGACGTTTGTTGCACGATAATGCGCCGTCTCTTCGATCGAGATTGTGACCGATTATTTGACCAAAAAACACATTTTAACTATTAACCACTCCTCGTATTCACCTGATATGGCACCGTGCGACCTTTTCCTTTTCGAGAAAATGCATCTGCCCATGAAAGGAAAGCGTTATGCAGATGTAGAGGCCATTCAAAAGGCTTGCACCGGCATACTGGCGGCCATACCGGCCAACGTGCTAAACACTCGTTCGACATACTTTTGGACCATGCAAAAAGCTGTATTGAAGCAGGAGACTATTTTGAATAAAATAAATTGATTTTGCCGGAAAAACCATTTGTTCTGTTTTTTTAAGTCCTGTTTACTTTGGAACGCACCTTGTACATCTTCTTCTTTAATGGTGTAGACAGCGCTTACGCAGGTATAGCCGAGTAAAAACAGCGCGTTCATTTCTTCTTTTCGCAATTTGGCGCCAGTTCGAGGTACAAAGTACAGCCAGGTCCTTCTCCAACTGGTTTTTCCAACGGAAATCTTTCTCTTCCTCTACTTTCCACGGAGGATACTGCGTCGAAAACCCTCAGAACTTGAGTGTTTTCATTCATTCGGACGACATGACCTAGCCAGCCTAAAGCCACACTGATAAAGCTCAATCAGTTGGTTGACGGTGCGCTTTAATCTTTTACACAGTGCGCTCGATAGTACCTTATATGTAAAGTTTAGGAGGCTTATACCACGGTAGTTGGCGCAGATTGCTGGGTCTCCCTTTTTGTGGATTGAGAAAACACACTTAAATAGTCGGGCATGCTTTCGTCCGACCACATTCTAGAAAGAAACCGATGCATGCTGTTTATCAGTTCTTCGCCGCCGTGTTTATCCATCGGCCCCCGCCGCTTTGTTGTTCTTCAGACGGGAAATCGCTATTCGAACTTCTTCACTGTCGGGCAATGGAACGTTCGCACCATCGTAATCGATTGGACAATCGGGTTCACCATCTCCTGGCGTTATGCTTTCACTGCCATTCAACAGGCTGGAGAAGTGTTCCCTCTATAATTTCAGTATGCTCTAGGCATCAGTCGCTAGATCACTTCTGGGGCTTCTACAAAAGTATGCTCCGATCTTGAAACCTTCTGTTAGTCGCCGCTTCTTTTCGTAAAATTGTATGACTTATAGGTATTTATTATTTCGAAATATGTATTGTACGTGTGAAAATATTTTAGGTGTAAAACCCATTTACATAAGTATACTTCATTCTTCATTTTATTGGTTCAAATATTTATAAATGTTGTTGTGATGTGTATAATGGCCACAAGCCTTTTAGTTACCGAAACTAATTTAATTCGCTTTTAGCTTTAGTATAGAGAATTCGCACAGTTCAAAGGATTGCGTAACTAACTTCCAGTTATTTAATCTATTATGCCCGCACCACCCAAAAAAAATTCCAAACAAGTATTTCAAACTTTCAGCAACTATTTAAAGCGATCCATCAAGTGCGATATGCTGCAGTGCATACCAGCAAGCAGCCGCCACCAACCAACAACCAACAGCCGCAACACCAAGTTATTCGCACCGCCCAACCCAAAATATGGCAGCCCAACCCAGCAATGCTGTGAACAGCCGATTACATGCAATGGTTCATACATAGCTGTATATGCATGTGTATATAAGAGCACATAGAAAAGGCGTAAGACCAAAGAGTTGGCTACCAAAAGGCGCGTAATTACGAATTTTACCGGAAACCGATGCGCTTTGTACATTAGTTTGAACGCGCTTTGGCCTCTGCAACTGTAACGGGCCGTCAGTAGTTGGTATGGGCTGGCGAGCGACCAGCTGGCAATGCCCGGTAGCGCCAAGCAATCAACAGCAACATCATCAGCTCAGCGCTGAATTGGCTCAGCGCGGCTGACAACTTAACAAATTGGCATAATCACAGTGACAAATTGTCAACGGGCGCGTAAAATTACATACACACTCACACACCTACTTAAAAAAAATGCCTAAAGTATTACAGTTATTCACGAACAGCAATGAATTCGGTTGCCAAGCGCCGTGACCGGTAGCCGTAATGCTTATCATTGAGCTGGCGTTGCTTCTGTCGACTCTTTTACGCCTGTTATCGCCGCTTGTTGTTTTTGCAGCTTCAAATATAGAAACGCATGCGTGTACTTTTCTGTGTATCCGGTTCGCCGGTTTATGCGCGCTTTCAACACCCCCCGCGGTAACAAGCGAGAAATTTGCGTAATTAGAAAATCGGCAGTGTCCAGCCGAAACGGCGCGGTCAGAGTCGCTCGGCGCCGCTAGACAGTTTATTAATGTAAAATTATCAATTATTGCTTGGCGAAAAACCCAAGTGGCGGCAAATGGAATTTTCATTACGGCTAATAACTCAAAGTGGTAAATTGATGAAGTGCTGCCGCATTGTCAGCAGGCGGTTAAATAAATACGCGCACACATCGATAAATTACAACTGTAATTGCTGGCAAACCGACCAATGAGTTAATCCTGCGGTTTACTTTAAAATAATTG
The DNA here is from genome assembly GCF_023373825.1 of Bactrocera dorsalis. Lineage (NCBI taxonomy): Eukaryota > Metazoa > Arthropoda > Insecta > Diptera > Tephritidae > Bactrocera > Bactrocera dorsalis. The sequence goes on from NC_064307.1 coordinate 41,933,088, forward strand.
CAGGTGTGCTCAAAAAATGCTGCAGTATACATATATGTACATACATATGTATGTGTGGGCAAAAAATAGTAAGACTTTTTTAATTTAAATTTCGAGGGAAATTTTTTTCTGGTCCCACCACGTCTAAGACGACCATCAACACAAACTGATGATCAATACTTCAATAAAATAAAGGAATAAAGACTTGAGAATCGCCGATTAAAAGTCAAAGATCTTACAGGCTTACTTAAAATTATAAACAAAGTCTTACTATTTTTTGCTAATAGTAATTTAATACTAAAAGTCTGATAACCTAATAACCTGGCTTGGTATGAAATTTTTATTTAATTCGATCACTGACTGAAAGCATAACGCACCGCTTTCGCACTAAAAAAAGTGCGTTTTTCTCAAGACTTCCGAGAAATCTCATCAAATAGTAAATGGTTTAAATTTCATTCATAGAAATAAGAACCAAATATACATATGTATATAAATAACAGATCCATTTCAGAACTAGCCTACATGGTATGTGTATTCACTAAACTCATCGAACAAATTTTCTGAAAACATTATCCAACTATTCAGCTAGAGATCCTTTTGAGTGAAACGATGTGTGAGAAGTGGCACCGTCTTGATGAAACCAAATGTCTACGAGATCACGACCTTCAATTTTAGGTATCAAATAGTCGCTTACCATGGCGCGATAACAGTCGCCATTGACGGTTACGTTCTCACTGACAACATTTTGGAATAAATATAGACCGTTGATTTCACCAGCCCTGGAATGGCCGGACTTTCGAGATGAAATGACAGCTCTTGAATCCCTTTAGGTTGCCCTTCTTCCCGAATGCGGTAATTTTGCCTGTTTACGTACCCTTTGGGCCAGAAATGGGCTTCATCGCTGAACAACATTTGGCTCGAAAACGTCGGATCTCCTTGGAACTTTTCAAGAGCCCATAGAGCGAAACGATGTTGCTTGAGAAGGTCGAGCGGCTTCAGTTTTTGTACAAGCTGTATTTTGCCCGCTTTCTATTTAAGGTCTCGACGTCGAACGAGCAAAGTCGTTCAATACGTCAGACCGATTTGCTGCGAACGGCACCGAATAGACTCTCCGGTCTTCGTGTAGTCTTCGTTCTCCCAGCTAAGACTATATTTTCTTTACTACTTTCTTCATATTCTTTATTCTTTATTAAATTATAGTCTCCAACACATTCAAGTGCTCGACTTTCAGATTTTCACCGCTGTCACATCTAAGCGTCTCAGTTACATAAATACGTGTATCTACAACCATCTCTAGCTTGAAAGTGAGCGTGCACAACCCACACAATTTGACACAGTTCCAGCATTTGTCTCAAGCCAACAACAATATTTCAATCGCGCAAACAAAAGTAGAAAATCCGAATTCTTACCTTTAATTTCCATAATAAAGCAATAGGGAGCAAGCGTTCAAAGTAGCAAATAGCTCATAGTGCACAGTTATAAGAGCAACTAAGCAGCTGACAAAGCTTGTCTCAACGCTAGTGCCTCAGTTGATGCGTAGGTGTTCAGGGTGCTGATGCACTGCACGGCCCGAAATGTTCCTCAAAAGTAGTTGAGTTTGTATTCATCGCAACTGTGGAACGAATGAAATTAAATTAACTCAGCTTTGCTCGTACACGAGCAATTTACCTTTCTACTAGGCAATTTTACAATTAATAGATAAACATATATGTATGTATAGTTTCTATTGTGTATTGTGCCTTTGCCAGCTTAGACTTCATGAACCCGATTTTCGGCACAGACAAGTCTGCTAGTAGTAGAAAATTGATGGGGAAACCGTTTAAGACATAATTTTCCGCTGCATAACTACCGACTAGTTTATATGTAAATTGAAATGTATTAAAACAGTGGCAAAACTGAATCTAGTGCTGTTTTTGCGACTGAGCTGTTGCGCAGTGTATCGATTGAGCACTTGTGATGGCAAAAAATTATAAACTCTGACACAACTTCAGTGACATCCACTGAGATTCTAATGTAGTACGCTTTCTTTGTATCTAGAGTAGTGATAATATAAAATGCAACATTGGAGAGCATTTAAGCGCATATCATTCCAATACCGGAAACACCATTGTCAGATATTTATTCGAGTTTCGCCTAACAATCCTATTATATCCTATACAATTATGCACAGATCTTCCATGCCAGAAACTCACACAGGATCTTGATTGGCCTACCTAAGAGAACTTGTCTTAAAACTGTAGACCTTTGAGAGAATTAACTGTTCCGATATTCCAACCATGCCAGCAAGAACTCTGACTGTTTGTCGTCGATTCTCAAGAACCAAATCCTTTATTTTGTTGATGACCAATTGATGTTGATGGCCGTTCCAAACGTGGTTCGTCATCAACGCGTTCTCGACCTTCTTTGAATAATTTTTTCCAATCAAAAACACGCCGACAATTATCACCGAAGACCTCTTCCAACATTCTGAACGGAAATCTGAAGTGTAAATGTCACTGACAGTCATATCAACCCAGAAAAAGATATTTCGAGGAATGCTGTTTTCGCGGCAATTTTAAATTAAAATTACTATTTTTTGCCCAGATTATTATAACAAAACTCCATATTTTTTGATTAAGATTAAGGTAGGTTAGGTCGTTGGGTTTAACCAATATCGGTGGATCTCACTTCTACAAATGTTTGTTTTGAGGTTCCCACAAATTTATAAAATCGGTTAATATTAATCCCAGCCACATCGCTAGTATCTCCAAGGATGTGTTTACTGAGATATTTCAAACTAACTCTCGCAAAAGCCGGGCAATAGAGGAGAAGGCAAGATAATTCCACCTCACCTTGCATCATACAGCTTTGGCAAACAACCACCGCACCGTGTTTACCTATTGGACAGGTCAGAAGACTTTCCTGAGTGCAGGTAATTCGGAGAAGCTCTTACGGTTCACTTTGAGTCAGAGGAATCTAGCAGTCGCACAAGTTCTGCTTGCTGGCTAACGCATCCTGGTTCATAGCACCAGCGTTTGAACGCAAAAGAAAGTCGGACGTGATATAATAAGTATGTTTAATTAAAAAGTTCTTTATATAATGATGATTCCAATAGGCTCAATTTCGAAATTCGAAGTTAAATATTTACATTTTCGAAGTTAACTTCGAAAAGCGGAGATCTTATTTTTATTAATTATGACTCAATCTCTTGAAAAAAAGGTGTTCGGAGGACCTCTTGCAATTCAAGGATCTCGTAGTCGCACAAGTTCTGGTTGTTGACCAGCGCTCACTGGAGGTTCATAGCACCAGCACCTGATTGCAAGAGGACAACTCGTTTTCAATCAGATGAAATTGCGATAAGGGGGTTATGCTTCCATAAAAATCATATCCCTTACATAGTGTTTCCCTTTTCAAACTTACACGCCATTTCTGTCAAAATATTTGAAAACGACTTTCAAGTGTGTTTTCAAAGCTGCTGTGTATCACAATACTTGCGGGCAGATAGTTTGGAAAATGATTCATATTCGGCATAGAAATAGAAAATTTGCGAACAACAAATACAGGCACTAAAACAGCCTTAATTGAAAACTTAATGTTGTCCCACTTATCATTCCTAAAAATTCTACTTATTTTCTTCATTTAAGGCAGTGATTAGCGAAAATGCACACAAAGCAACTCCCACACCGGCACACACACACTCATCTGCGATCCCACAAGTACGCCTGTGTTTGTGTGTTGTAATTTTGCATAATTTCATGCGCGCTCATTAACGGCTTGCGAATTTTTGCAAATTGCATTTTAACGAAAATTGATAAATAAATGAAAAATGAAGAAGAATTCATGCGCATAACTCGAAGAAGGCCAAGAAAACGAAACCTTGGCTGCTGGCATTGCAAAGGTCAATGTAATTGAATTTTTATGCCTATTGTTGTTGTTGTGTTTTCGTAGCAACTATGTAATGCACTTGAAGCAAAGTGATAGCAACAACTGAATAATTAAAGGGTGCTGAAAAGCAGCGGGTGCACGGCAAAGTGGTTGGTTGCGATGTAACGCCAATGGTTTGTTGTTGTTGTTACTGGCTTTTGTTTCTGTTTCACCTTTTGCGAAAGTTGAACTCTCTCGACGGCAGTCAGGCATTCGTAATGACACGCATTCGATTTCAACCGCAAGCTGCAATCAAAACCTAGGCATGCAACAACAAAAACAACAAGTATTATAATATACAACAACAGCAATTATAATATATAATAACAACAACTATATACTACAGCAACAGTGATTATACTAACAATTACATTTATATTGTTAACTATACAACAACAACAACGACACTGATCATATATGCAACAACAAGAGCAAAGTTAATATTAACAATGATGATAATACACACATACAACAATAACAATGATCATACTAAAAACAACAACAGAGGAAACAACAACAACAACAAAAATATTTATAGCTGCAACAACAAAATCAAAGACATTATTTATATTATAACAACAAAAACATTAATTATATATAACAACAACAACAACAACATTGAAAATGTTAACTACAATAGATACATATATAATTTACAACAACAATGATAATTTTAACAACAACACTGATAATAGCTTTGAGCGGGTGGCAGTGGCACTTGCTTGGGTGCCAAGGCGCTTGGCTCGAGTATTGTTTCAATTTAGAAAGCGATCGCAGGCGTTAGACGCTCACACACGCATCAATATTATCGCTTGAAAATGAACAGCGTAATCATTAGATGACACTTTGACGCGAACACACACATACACACTCACTCACACGCACAAGGTGTCTCAAGAAGCCATGAAAGAGATGTTAATGACTTTGCTTGAGGGAGAGTAGAAGAAGAAAAAAGACGAGGAGAAGTTGGCGTTGAAGGTGGCTGAATGAAAATGCATTGATTATACACACACACATTCAAGCAAACCCATATACACACATAAATAATTACAGATACACAAACATATATGTATGTATGTATATAATCAGTTGCTTGGGAATATAACCATCTTCTTCTGTATCAATCTCCAGCGTGTTGTGACATCAAAATACTGCTCTTCTTCTTCACTCTTTTTATATTTCCACCTCAGCTGGCGACTGCAAACGATCGAGCGGAAATTGCCGGCGATTGTGTTGCATGCCACCGCGATTGCAACCCAATAGTGTCAATAGCACGAAGTATTACATAGCAACATCCAATGTGTAATACGCACGCTACAACAACAATAACGTAAATGTGTTCCGTTACATTTTACGTTTTTTTTTTTTTTTTTGTTACGGCTGGCTTTGTGGCTTGAAGGTGTTGCTGCCTTAGTTGGAAGAATACGAAGCCAATAAAGGCAATATATTGAAGATCATGGGAAAGCGATAGGTTGGCAATAAAACACGCTTCAAATGAGACGGGAAATAAGCAGATTATGCAAATCATTGGAAAATATCAGACATATGAGCTTAATGCATCGATACATTTTGGGAGTATAGTAGTTGACAGTAAGGCCACTGTGGACCTAATAATTTCGTGTTTATTTTTTATAGCTGAGCATGTGATTTTATTGTCAGCATCCAATATTTTATGGTTGTATTTTCAGGCTATGTCATAAAATTAACTGGCATTGATTGAAAACAAAGTGCCGTTAGTGTGCGTGTTTCACATTTTAAAATCTCAGTGTAATTTTTGTATTGGTTGGTATGTTTTCTGAAAGTAGTTATGTGAAAAATAATCAAACAGAATAAGTTGTCGATTTTTTCGCTAATTTTTTAACTTTGTTGAATTTAAACAAAAATCGTTTTGAATAAAACTCGTTTTTGGTTTTGTCCACAGCTCAAACCGGTCCAGTCGCGTCCAACACTAACACGACTATAACTTTGGAAATAATTTGAATCCTTTTAGGGACATATTTCTGAATATCTAGACTATCGAACTATGAATTTTTCGATTTCTTCAAATTTCAGACTAGAATACTCCCTTAAGTACTTGATATCACCAGCCTCTCAAAACTAAAATGACCACTCAATATATCAATGAAATGAAGAATATTAAAGAATATCATGCTTGATATCACATATGTAGTACCGGCACAAAAACTGTCGCACTGATAGTTTTTCTGTGGGATGAAAGTTTGCAAGCCACTGCATTCCCAAGACCTGATTCCCTGTGACCATTTTTGACCCAAAGCTGAAGAGGCCCACAAAAGAACGACGCTACGCTACTTTTGGGGAGATAAAAACTGCATAGAAATTTCTTTTTTGATCTGATCAAACTTTAATTCCTTATAGCAGCTGTTATATAATCTTGAACGCAATATGTTATATAGTACATCATAGAAATAAGGGAAAAGCATATATAGTGCATTAGTTTTTTAGTAACTTACACATTGTTATTACTAATGATGATTTGAATACGGTCAATTTCGAAATTCGTACTCGAATATTTCCCATTTCGAAGTTAAATATTTCGAATTTCGAATCCAACCTTTAAAAAAATTTAATGAAAAATTATTTCAATACACCCAATTTCGAGATTCGAAGTCATAATTCGAAGCGTTGCAATATGTTTAATTACGACCCAATCACTCAAAAAAAATTTTCATGTAATGATGATTTCAATACGACTGATTCCGAATTTCGAAGTCAGATATTTCGAATTTCGAAGTTAAATATTTCGAAAATTATATCCCTTTAATATGTTTAATTACGACTCAATCTCTCAAAAATTGTTTTATGTAATGATGATATCATGATTTCAAATTTCGAATTCATATATTCCTAGATTAACTTCGAAAAACAGAAAACTTATTTTTATTAGTTATGTCTTAATCTATTGAAAAAAATGCTTTAGCCCATTTACCAGCAGAAGCTTGTACTGTATAATGAGGGGAAAGTCAAAAATGCTGACTATTTCTTTTCTAGATTACAGTTTCAAACATTTTTATAACATAAATGTGAAATAAAAGTCATTAGCAAAAATATGATCCCACCGCAGTGTTGAGGGATCAGTTTTCTAAGCTAACTATTAGAAAGAAACAAAGGGAAATATTTCCTAACTAATAAATCATACACATTTTTCATACATACTATACATGATGTACCACATACATATCTGCCAAAAGTACTGTGAGAACTCACGGAAAACTAATGTTGTTTTAGAATATATCACGTAATATTATATAGTATATATGTATATGTACATATGTATATAGTAGTTATATTAGCATATTATGATATTAGGCGTGAGAAAATCGAATTTTAATAAGATTCAGTTTTTGAAAAAAATATTCCCATAACTTTTGTAGTCAGCCCCAAAATTTTAGGGAATACTTGTTGAAGCTCAAACTATGTATTTTTGATTTGCACACTTGAAAATATATTACCACAAAATACAATTAGTAATTTCCCCTAAAAAAATGTATAACTTAAGCCCAATCTAAATTAATTTTCCTTACATGTAACCCTCTCCTCACTGCATACACAATTAAAGAATATTACTCAGCGTCATAATAAAATCAACACTGCGCAATTTGGCAAGGTGACTCAAAGGGAAATGTCAAATTCGCTGTCAATGAACCCAAAATTTCGAAGAATTTATTATTTCCGCCAACTAAACACGACAATGCTACAACAACTTTACTCAACCAAAACAAATAAGTAGTAGACAAAACTCGGACAAGCGACATAAGAACACAGCCAGCAAACAATCGTGTAAATTTAGACCAAAAGCCAAGTTACTATAAGTCTAGAAACCCCACTCACTTTCAAGAATAGCCACTGAGTCAATCGCGCACTTGTGACTCTTCTTCACGTGCTACCTGCTCTGTAATGAAATGCTTATCAAATGCAAGTGTATCATGGACTTTTAGTTACGCCTGTTCCTGACTTCACACTTGACAGAACAGCAACCACCAGACAGCCAACCAAACGACCAACAACAACAGCAAAGCGCTGCGCTACAATTTTAACAACCGCCAGCATTCACGGCAGCACCACATGCTGTGTGTTTAATGTTGTTCGAAGCAACAAGTTGTTGTTGTGACTAGCAAATATATACAAGGTACACACCATAAAATCCGCTAGTATGCAGCTTTACGGCCACTGTAGCCACCTTTTTTGTTGCTGCTCTTCGTACGCATGCGCAACTCTGAGCCGTAACCGGCGAGGGTGTTCGCTGAAGAGGAACATTGCGCATAATTTTTCGAGACTTTTTTCGTTTATTTCTCATGAATTACAATTCCATTTATTTCCATTTTTAAACCACCACCCTCGTGTTGCTATTTCAGTTTTAGTTTTAGTGTTCTTTTAGTAGACTCTTCTTCTTCTCCTCATATATTTTGCTTTGTTTTTATCACACAATTTATTTCTTTATTTTGTGCAGTCTTCTTTACTTTGTTTTTGTAGATTCATGGCAATTCCTTATACGAAATTAAATGGTCTAATGAATTTTCATGCTATCATTCGTGTATTTGTTCGTTTTTTGATTGCCTTACTTAGTGTGAGTCAGACTTTCAACAAATGGATTTGTTGAAAATTTTATACAAACTCTTAAATTGTATGTACATATGTATGCATATGATACATATGAATAATGCAGAAAAATATACTTGTACTATATACATACATATGTGCCTACTTAAGTAATGCTATTCCTTATCTTTAGATCGCTTTATAATAAAATAGTAATTTTGTGGAAAACTAAAACTATTTCAGCTGAACATAAAATCGACTTTAGCTTTTGTCATGGGAACGAAGTTATATACAACAAAACTCGCATAAAATATTAAATTAACACAAACTTTTGAAAAGTAAAATATTTTCCAGAGCTTGTTGTTCACTCTTTTTTAATGGTATCCATTATCATGGATATATTTAATAAAGGATCACCTTTGAAAAACACAATTAAACCCCTAGTCAGCTGTTAAACGCCTGTTCACAGCTTAAGATTTTACTTTACCTTGGCTCTGAGGCTATTAGATCCGGAGGCATAAGACCAGATATGATACTGGCCGCTTCATGTGGGACCGTTCTAAAGGCACAGGCCACTCTAATGGCGTGTAACGTGGACACTGCCTTTGCCTTACTGGCATTTGCTTTTTAGCGCAGTGCTGAAATCATATCTATATATGTATCATTTAGCCATTGTGCTCCCGAGGAGTAACCAATATGGCATGTCCAACAACTCAATAGATTTTAAAAACCTGATTCTTTTCCACCTCAGTTGGTCAATATCTTTTAAGACGGAGCTTTGGGAGCTGTGGAATATATCCCGTCTCATCCGCTGAAGGCTGGTATTAGCATAGATAATCTTCCAGCATCTCATCATCTTCCGCCCATGCTCTACATTCCACTGAACCCATTTTTCCTATTTTCTGAAGTTGAATCTAGGTGCCATTTAATGATCCCTATAATGTTACTAAACTCCCTTTTGCATAGAAGTATAATAGTTGCTTTTTTTTGGTCTGTCCACCATCAATCCACTACCACAAAGTAACAGTAACGTTATGGTATGCCCTGTATTGCTTGCATCTTAGAGCAGAAGCCCACTTGTCACCTTCTGTTTTGTTTGAAGCTGCCCTCTGTGTTTGTACTATTAGAGAAAAATTTCATTCCTGTTCGTGTTTCACCCTTTGATTCGTTGGTGAATGTAAAGATTTCACTATTAGAACTTGTTGTCCCGGCGCTAGCCAAGCTTCCCAAAGCCAGGGCTCCCTTATGCGACCTTTCTCAGTTGTTCAGTTGCATCTGGTCCTGCCCTATCATGTTTCTCTCCCTTTTTGCCCACTCGAGTGTATTAGCATTTTGCTCAGATACCTGACGTTTTAAGGAACGGAAGCGGTTGCGATTGCCTCGTCAGTCATTTGATAAGTGTCACTCCATTATACGCAGGTGGCACAGTGCCGCAACCACCAGACCAGAATTCTACAAGACCGTGAAGACCTCAGGCCATTTAGCGTTACCCATGATGCGCAACTTGAGGCGATATGCACTACATTTCTTGGAATACGATTGCCACCAATTAAATATGAAATTATAAAATGACTGAAAAATGGCCATCGTCAAATTACACTTAATAAAAACAGATTAATATTGGAGGTATTTATTAGAAGGGTTGCCATATTCTTTCAAACGTTTCCAAGTATGTTGAAGAAAATTTATATATCCTGTTCAGCGTATAACACAGCGGCTTATAAGTTTGGAGTATTCGCTAAAAGCAAAAAATTTGTTTTTTTCATAATAAAAAAAATATCGAAATTCATTTCCAATGTTATATGCTATAATTTATTGAAATATAGCTATAGTTGAAGGTCACTTCGTTAGGGTAAAATATACTCCTGCTCAGAGATATAAGCGTAGAAGCAATATTCCCTCCACATATTCCCTTAACCTTCAAATTTGTTTGACCTTCAACAAAAATTCCTTTGTTTACAATGAAATTCTGTGACTTAATCGTAGTGCTTCCATAATTTGTAGCAAAAGCTTCGCGGCCATACTGGTCACAACCAAATCTTACAAATATACTATAAACAATTTTGGAGTACAGACATTCTATAGCAAAAGTATTAATAAACACTCGTTAAGCCTCTTTTCAAATAACTAAAAATGTACCGAATGTAAAATGCGAAGCAGTTCAAGGAAGCGATTAAATAAGCAACTTTGCGGATTTGTTTATAAACGCAGATGTTTTTCTGTGCTTTTTACCTCCAGCCGAGTGCTTGTGCGAAAGACATGTTCGGCTGTGGATTGCAATACGTAAATCCAAGAAAATGTTTTCTATTTTTTTATTTTATTTAATTTTTTTTTGTATATATACATGTATATATATTGATGGCTGCGTAAGTGCTCTTCAACTTGAGCAAAACAAATCAAATAAATGCGAGCAATGAAATGTGCTTTGTTTATCCACAAAATTCTAGCACACGGAAAGTTCTATTTTCCAGCTTCAATATTTATTTATTTTTTGCTTGCGCTTTTATATGGCGAACAGCTTGTTATACGGCTGAAAGTGAGAAAATTGCAAACTGTTCATATGAGTTCACGCGCTGATTTATTACTATGTCGGCAATCTATAGGCGATAGACTCAATACTATTCCAGCACAGAAGATGGACAGCAAGGAATGGAAACACTTTATTGATTTTACAATTGAATTTAAGGCATAAAATACAAGGCGATATATATGTATATGCATATGTATGTATGTATATATACATATGTATATATGTAAACATAAGGGCATAAAATTATAATTTTATTTTTCAGAGCCAAATTATTATTTAATATTATTTAAATAAATTTTAGTTTATACTATTATTATTTTATTTTAATTTTTTTATTTTATTTATTTTTTAATTAATTTAATTTAACTCAATTTTTATTTAATTTTATATGTATAATTTTTTATTTTATTTTTTTTTGAGTTTAATTAAATTAAATTTTATTTTATTTCATTTCGATTTTATTACTTTACTTTTATTTTATTTTTTATATTTATTATTTTATTTAATATTTCATTTAACTGAATTTAATTTAATTTAATCTAATTATTTTTTATTTTAATTTAAATTGATTTGATTTAATTTAATTTACTATAATTTCACTTCATTTAATTTAATTAAAATTAACTTAATTTTTATTTAGCTGTATATAATTTTTTTACTTTATTTTATTTTATTTTATTTTATTTTATTTTATTTTATTTTATTTTATTTTATTTTATTTTATTTTATTTTATTTTATTTTATTTTATTTTATTTTATTTTATTTTATTTTATTTTATTTTATTTTATTTATTTTATTTTATTTTATTTTATTTTATTTTATTTTATTTTATTTTATTTTATTTTATTTTATTTTATTTTATTTTATTTTATTTTATTTTATTTTATTTTATTTTATTTTATTTTATTTTATTTTATTTTATTTTATTTTATTTTATTTTATTTTATTTTATTTTATTTTATTTTATTTTATTTTATTTTACTTTATTTTATTTTATTTTATTTTATTTTATTTATATTTTTTAATTTATTTATTTTTTGTTTATTTCATTTTGATTTTTTGCACCCTACACCTCTGTCACCATGTGACCTACATATATACATACATAAGTCTATGTATATCTAAGCTAATTTTCTACTCGCAGTCATTTATAAACAACAACTGCATTTGCTATCCTCGTGTTGACTCTTAAATGACTTTCTATCTTCATCCAAATATCAAACACTTCCTATACGCTTTGGGTCTTGTTGTCTAGATATATATGTATGTGTGTGCGTATCTTTCACAAAAATAAATTGTTGACTCGCAAAAATATAAATTCTTAACAAAGTGTCGCAAAAGTATTGCCACTTTGTTGCTAAAAATAAAAAAGGCACGCACAACAACAATTGAAGTGCCAGCGAGTGGCATGTGCACAGTGTTTAGTGATAGCAAAATTAACATTAAAAGGAAAAACAACAATGGAAATAAATTTATTTTACAGAAATTTAATTCATAATAATTTTCAGTAAATAAATGTATTTTTATTATTTTTTAAGGTTATCGAAAAAATTTCGCTCAAATTGAGTCAGACATTTTTCCAAAAGAAATTTCGGTAAATTGTTAAATCAAAATATGCTTAGAATATGTACACACATATAATAGAACGGAGAAATTTCTGCTTTTTTGGTATTATTCAATATTATGTTTTAGTAGACAGTGCCACTCTGGCGGTATATATCAACAGCGAAAATAAATATGCTTCCCTACTTATTGGATATTTAACTAATTACTCACATAAAAAATCCCGTTAACCTAAGGACAACCAGTTTCTAATATCAAAAACGGTTGTTGATTTCCAAATCGAAAAGGTAAAAGCTAAGTAGTAATATTCTTGGGAAACCAAGCAGTTCCTCAATTATAATTTAGGATGATCTTTGTTTTTGAACTTTTTCGGCCATGAATCCCATTTATTTTCACAGACATTTTTTAAGAGTCTGCGATAACTTTCTAAGTTCTGACAGAGCTGCAACTGCTGCGCAAAAGGTGCTGCTGCTTAACTGGTTAATATACCTAATTGCCAAACCTTATGGAGTAGTACGCTCTATAGTAAATAAAACATAACCGCTTGGAATTTGAGCACCTACTCACTAACAGCAGCCCACCGTGCGCTTTGGACCGACTTGTTGCCCGAAGGCGTGAACGAGTTTATCATTTTCAAATTCTTTTATGTTTTTTTCTTGTTACTTTGTACGCTGCCATAGATTTATGTGCGATTTTGCAATTTCCGACTGCTACGTCTGTACGCGGCACGACCACCGCTACACGCCTTTAGCCGCAGGCGTCAAATATAAAGCGAAGCAATAATTTCTCTGATTTCCAACGCGATCGTAGCATTGAGAAATTTAGAAAGATGCACCATAGGCCGAATGCTATACCGCGAAGTTGTTGTTCGCGAAGTTGGCTGCTGTTATTTACATGAGTCGTTGAAATGTGCGTGCTCGTGGCGCTTTTCCAAGCAAGGCGCTTTCCTCATTTAAGTCGATGATGCTATTTTTCGCAGCAGCTTCCCACATAAATTTTGCATGCCGCAAATTCTTTTTTAGACATTTATTTTTACATTTCCATGCAGACATACTTACTCGTGTTTGAGCTCACGCTAAAGTGTGATGTTTTCTCATTGCATACCTGGAGGAAAAAGTTGAGGAAATGTTGATGTTTTTCGAATTTGGAAGTAAAATTGTGTATAGCCGTATGAAAGGGCGTCAGTCAAAAGATTCTGTAGTACAATTATTTATTTTTTTTACCACAACAGTTCATTTTCATTTCTTTTTCGAAATATTACAATTCATCTAATAATAATATTAGAGTATAGAGAATCTGAACTGACGATGTAAACCGAGGCGAAACTGGTATTATTTACAAACACTTAAATCCAGAAACATCTACCTTCTAACTATTCTGCAGATACTAGTTTATTAAAGAAGTCCACTTTAAGATCACGTAGATTTTATTGATTTGTTAAGGTCATTAGACAATCGATTAAATATATTTAAAACATTCATCAATATGTATCCAAATATTATAGCAGCAGAATTGGATTGAGTGTCTGAGACAAAAAATAATCAACAGTTTCTAGAGTTCTCACCCAAGAAATGCTTCGCTAAAAAGATTTTCTCTAAATAATTCGTTCACAAACAAAGAACACTAAAAATTAGTGGGCTGAGATATTTGAAACGGTTGAGTAACCTGACCTCACTACAAATCGACAAAAGTTTAGTGAAAGGAGTACCTCAAAATAAATCAATAACAGTATAGTAAATGAATTGGACAGAAAGTCTGAACCATTGAATGCTCACATTAAGTACAGTTTATGCGTCAAAGAAGCTTACTATATACCCTAACATACATATAAGCTCTCCAAATGAGGCCTTTACCAACAACTGGTCGACATAATCGTCCTGTCAGATCAACAAATGAGCGTCCAGTGGAAAATTTTGAATCCACAAAGTTTTTTCCCGTGTCGCTGCGCGTCAATTGAGGAAGACCCAAATCGGTCTCTCACACGTCGTTCTCAAGCGTTGGGCATCTCTGTGACGTCGTTGTGGCGAATTTTGCAAGAAAAACTTTGGCATACATTTTTATAAGATCAAATTGTCGCAAGAACTCAATCCGCTGGACCACCAGAATCGTCGCATTTTCGTGAATTGGGTTGACCACAAATTTGAAAATTATCCGGATTTTCATCGAAAAATCATCTTCAGCGATGAGGCTCAGAAACAAAATATGAATTATTGGTCAGACAGCAAACCACAAGTACTAAATGAGTCACTACTAGTACTCCGTGAGTTTACCACTACATCCCGAAAAAATTACGGTTTGGTGCGGCTTATGGGGCGGCGGCGTCATTGGTTCGTACTTCTTCAGTGATGATCAAGAATTCCTATTGGCACTCGATAGAAGAAACTGTAGGAGCATGATGGGAATACTAACGCCTGCAATATGGCGCTGACAGATCGAAAAGATTGCAGGAAAAGTCTAGAGCAGGGCACCAGAGAAACAATGGAGCATCTCTTGTGCACTTATCCAGCTGTAAGCATCTGGGCTCCCCGCAGTATGATACATTGGAGGAGGTATCGACTGTAAGGCCGCAGAGTCTGTTAAAATACGCGTTAGGCGCAGGCATCTTAAGCCATGACTACTCATCTTTGACTTAGCAAGTGAACTTCATCTGGTATCACAAAGTACCAAACTGGTCTATGCGCGGCTTATTGGCTTACCAAATTAACCTAACCTAACCTTTTCCCTTTTTATTTGCAAAAAACAAAATCCAATATTTGTGACCTGGTCTACGGAAAGGGGGCTTAGGTGTCAAAAAAATCAATTTTCACTTTTTAGTTGATTTGGATGGTTGTTGGATGTTGTTTATTTTTAACAGCTGTTTCCCAGAAAACTAGTTTTCGCACGTTAGCTCCCTTTTCGTAGACCAGGTCACATTTATTAATATTTTGGACTTGAGTTTACTACAATTACATTATTATTGAATTTTTTTTAAAAAATGAATGTAAAAGTAAAAAACAGTTTCGAAAATCTGTGCAGTACAAAAAACTAATATTACCAATGGGTAAAATGATAATGACGTTAGGGATTACTTAAACACAGTTTTCTCCTATTTTCAAGTTTTATTTTTTTGTAATAATTTTTTTTATTTTTATTATTAAAAAATCACAAAATTATTTTTTTCCAAAGCATGAGTTTAAATATATAAACTTATAGTATATATTTTTGTCACTGATGAACAAGGCCAATTCATCCCCACTGGGTTGCCACACACGTGATTTTCAATTGCTCTCCTACATAAAATTTTTATATAACGGGTGATTTTTTTGAGGTTAGGATTTTCATGCATTAGTATTTGACAGATCACGTGGGATTTCAGACATGGTGTCAAAGAGAAAGATGCTCAGTATGCTTTGACATTTCATCATGAATAGACTTACTAACGAGCAACGCTTGCAAATCATTGAATTTTATTACCAAAATCAGTGTTCGGTTTTTTTTTTTCGGACAAATTTTGTTCAGCGATGAGGCTCATTTCTGGTTGAATGGCTACGTAAATAAGCAAAATTGCCGCATTTGGGGTGAAGAGCAACCAGAAGCCGTTCAAGATCTGCCCATGCATCCCGAAAAATGCACTGTTTGGTGTGGTTTGTACGCTGGTGGAATCATTGGACCGTATTTTTTCAAAGATGCTGTTGGACGCAACGTTACGGTGAATGGCTATCGTTCGATGCTAACAAACTTTTTGTTGCCAAAAATGGAAGAACTGAACTTGGTTGACATGTGGTTTCAACAAGATGGCGCTACATGCCACACAGCTCGCGATTCTATGGCCATTTTGAGGGAAAACTTCGGACAACAATTCATCTCAAGAAATGGACCCGTAAGTTGGCCACCAAGATCATGCGATTTAACGCCTTTAGACTATTTTTTGTGGGGCTACGTCAAGTCTAAAGTCTACAGAAATAAGCCAGCAACTATTCCAGCTTTGGAAGACAACATTTCCGAAGAAATTCGGGCTATTCCGGCCGAAATGCTCGAAAAAGTTGCCCAAAATTGGACTTTCCGAATGGACCACCTAAGACGCAGCCGCGGTCAACATTTAAATGAAATTATCTTCAAAAAGTAAATGTCATGAACCAATCTAACGTTTCAAATAAAGAACCGATGAGATTTTGCAAATTTTATGCGTTTTTTTTTTTAAAAAGTTATCAAGCTCTTAAAAAATCACCCTTTATATGCATGTGTATGTGAGGGAAATGCAACTATGCACCTAATTTATTTTATATCTCAATGAAATAATGATGCATGAGGCATGCAACATCCGCGCATAATAATATTTTGCATTCCAACATTTAATAAAAATGCAAATGAAATACTGGTTCATACATGTCGGCATGTAAGTGATATTGAAAACAATGAATTTGCAGAAGATAACCATGAGATACTTGAAAGCAGCTAATTAAATTTCCACTCTTAATTGGTTTTTTTCCTATTGTGGGGTTTTTCTTATTGTTCGGTTTTAGATTTTCCAAAAATATTTTTTCTTTAACGCCAGCGTCCTTCTTTTACATATAAATAAATAACTTGAGCACTTTGTACATGCTTATTACAAGTAATTGGCTAATGCATACGTATGTATTATAACTGCATGTACTGCATGTACTATATGTAGTATATATGGTTGTATGTATATATAAATATGTAAACAAAGGCCGTGCTAATTATGTATGCTGCATTACTTTCAATGACAATGTAGATGCCTAATCATGTGTGTAAAAACAATTTTGTAATTTTTTCTGTACACTACAACAACACAACCTTATGTGTACACAACAACAATGTGAAAAAGCCACGAAAAATGCAAAAGGCGTTTCGCCTATTAATTACCTGCATGCGAGTTATTTACAACTTTGCATTGCATTTTAAATGAATTAAGTGAAACAAATCTAAACAATGCAATTTGGAAACAAAACAAAAAACTCAATTTTTTTCTGCTTTTTTGTACGCTGGCATTTTTACAAGCGCTCGCTTACGTCCATTGTTACGCGAAGATCGCACACGCATACATACATACATACATACATAAACATGTACAGATGCCGTAAGTGATACCTTAGTGGAGTCCGCCGTTTATGCAAATTCGAAACTTGCGGCAATTTACTGCGATTCACCGCTATACGGCAGCCCAGTGGCAACAACGAAGAGAGCACCGTTACAACGCATTGCTTGACTTGCAAGCCGCTTACACATCTGCCTTCTTCATATTATTGCACAGACCGTTTCATATACAAAGATTTCGAGGCCTTAAAATCGTTTATTTTCATACAACTGGATAGTACAGTAGCGAGTAGAAGAAATGCATTATGGACTTTATTACAGTTTTCAAAATCCCATATTCATTAGATTCACTGTCATCTAAATTGATGGTCGATTGCTGTTTCGTTTCGGGCTCATACGCATAGCTCCATGATTCTTATAAACGTCTTTTGAAGCACCGTGATCGTATTTTTTCAGCATTTCTTTACACCAATCCACACTAGCCTTTTTTTGAGCGATTGTCAAATTGTGCGGGAACAAACCTTTTTTTACGGCCAGGTGTTCATGCAATATCGAATGTATGCTGGTGGGAGAAATGCATAGGCATGCCTCTATCTGAAGGTATGTTACATGACGGTCTTGCATTATCAGTTCACGTACGGCATCGATGTTTTCTGGCACAACGGCTGTTTTTGGACGACCTTCACGGAATTCGTCTTTGAGCGAGCGTCGGCCACGATTGAATTCGTTGTACCATTTTTTACAGTGCTATAGGATGGTGCTTCATAGCCAGATTTTAGTTCATCGATGTAATCTTGTCGTGATAATCCACGTCGAAAGTTGTGAAAAATGATCGCACGAAAATGTTCACGTGATAATTCCATATTTTTGCCGAGATGAATTTTTAATTCCCTGTAAATAAAACAATTCACGATTAAATGACAAAACGTTCTGAGTGATGTTATGATAAAAAATGTCAAACTTTCCAGTGGAAATGTCAGATTGCACCTGGCAACACTTAGTGTTGCCTACGTCAGAGATATATAGCAGCCTACGTATTAAGAACTGAAAAGAAACTCGCCATATTATCGTCCAATCAGAGACCTATCACGAAATTTGATTGAAAAACATTCTAATCGTATCTTAGAATTTGATTGAGGAATGTCCTAATTTTTGAGAATTTTTTATAGTGTTGCAAACCGTTATCTAGTCGCCGTTAGGTGGTAAGGTTCAAACAAGTTGCCATCGAGGTCATCCAACGGTAGGCCCAGGAAACGTGCTGTTTCAACGAGGTCGATTTTCGATAAGTACGAGTTTAACCTGCTATAGTATCCAGAATGAAGCTGCGCAGGGTCACTCTCGATTCTCGTGACAACTCACTCTCACCGTCTGCAATGGACGAGATGGTGGTTTGACTCCAATAACGCCATTCACTGAGGGGAAGTCGGTGTAGGTGTTTCTAGCTCCACTGGGAATGGCGGTCATTGCATGTCTGAAGTTAGTTGCGTCCGAGGTCTGATCGGCGTAGTATCTGCCGTTCACGTAGTTGAAGAAGGACCTTTTGATGCTCCTAGGAGGCAGTGTTGCTTCAAGCAGATGACTGCATGGATGATTTCTACGAAAACATCACAGCACACATTAATATAAGGGTATTACTGTGCAGATGTTCCTTAGGAGACATCAAGAGGCATCGCGTTATAGTCCGAAGGCCAGTGTTTTGACATATCTGAAGCGTTTCTCTGCATCCAGGTGACCATATTAGTGCGGCATAGTTAGGAATCGGCCGGCCGATTGCCTTGTATGCTGCAAACAACGTTTCTTTATCTTTTCCCCAAGTGCTGCCGGCTAGCGACTTGAGGATTTTGTTACATCTCTGTACTTTGACAATACTCACAGTCGTGTGAGGAGTTACAGGCTGTCAAAAGTCACACTTAAAACCTTAGGGTTATTGGTAGTCGAAATTTTATCGCCATCGACAGCAATATTAAGGTGAATTCTATACTCCTTCGTCCAGTTTGTGAATATGATCGCTGTGGACTTAGTGGCGGATTGTGTTAAATTCCCAGCAGCGAGTAAGTGAGGAAGGTCGGAGAGATAGCAGTTTACGTTTGATCACGACTTGATTATCGTGCAATCATCAGCGTACAAGGTGATAGATATTTCCTCTGATAGTTGTAGATAGTTTCGAGATGTGGAATTTAAACAACCGCGGATAAAGGACACCACCCTGAGTAACTCCCGTTTAATTCATATCAATTTAGAATTTTATCTCCAAACATTAGGGATGATTGTCACCCGCTCAGGTAGCCATAGCCCTCCTTTTCAACCTTGGAAGGAGCGTAGATTTTTCGATGTGCTCACGTAGCGTTATGTGGTTGACTGTGTTAAAACCTTTTGACAAGTCCAACGCTACGAGGATCATCCTTTCGCAAAGTCATTTCTGGTTGAGGCCATGAACTATGTAAGCATTTATGACGATAAGTGCAATAGTGGGGCTGTGCACTTATCGGAAATCATGCTGGTGGTTTGCTAGACTTAGGCAGATATTTTTATGATTACCTCTGGTAGAAAGACCTTTCGCCGAATTCTGTTTAGGGAAGTATTTCAATTTTTCACAATATCTGATTGAGCTTAGAATAGATTTGCTTATAGTATGTGCACAACACATGTCATTTTATGAACGGCATTGTAACAACATAGAATCACTGCTATTTTTCCTCTCCGCACTGCACATATTTACAATGAGCAGCATACATAATGTTGGCACAAAACATGGAGTTATTAGAAAAAAGTCTATTGCAGAAAAACTGAAACACGATATTCCCTCACCAGGTTGTTGTTAGCTGAAGTCATCATCCGTTCCACACACCATAAAATGATTAATGCGACAAGACAACGTATAACTCAACGTACATATTTCAGGTTGTAAGGTTTCAAAGCATTACAAAGTGGGACCAAATTGAAAAAAGAAGTATTATAATTTAGTTAATCCAACACTAAAGCTGAAAGAGCTTTTCTTAAGACAATTTGAGTACAATTTTAATTTGCAAGACATCTCCGAAATACTCACGTAATTTGGGGCTCATATTTAATATTGATTTACAAATATATATATACATATGGCTATCTGCAGTATGATATTGTACTCAAAAGCTCATGTCATGAGCTTTGCTAAACTGGAACGCTTAAACAACAAATCGAATCTCTCAACAGCAAGTTAGGTTAGTAACCATAAATAACTATGATTTATAAATGACCACATCACAACAACATTTAGTTCAATTATGAATGTATAACAACAGCGGCTGAGGGCTTTAGATCGTTGCATCATACCTTTAATTGCATTACAATTACTTTTATCCGCCATTGTCGGCTTTGAACGTAATAATCCGTTTTCTCTGTTGAAAATAAAGATCTAGACCTAACTCAGATATTAAGCGTGATCCATTTCGAGGTTCCCCAACTTTTTAAAGAAAAAACAAATAAAGTTCAAATTTATTGGGAAATGTTTATTATCATTGGAAATAACATTGTTTGACATCTATTTTTTGAATATTATCTCGTTCAAAGGGTAGCCGCGGCTACGTCTCAGATGGTTCATCCGTTGAGTCCAATTTTCGATGACTTGTTCGAGTATTTCGACTGATAACTGGCGAATGACATACGTGATATTTCGCTCCAAGGCCTGAATCTAAGTGGGATTGTCCGCACAGATTTTAGACTTTACATATCCACACAAGAAAAAGTCTAACGGTGTGATATCACACGTTCTTGGTGACCAATCTACCGGCGAAAAACATGAAATTAACTGAAGTGTTTGGCTCTCAATAAATTCATAGATTGATGCGATGTGTGGGAAGTGGCGCCGTCTTTTTGAAACCAAATCTCGACGAAATACCAAGCTTCATTTTCAGGTATCAAATAGTCGGTTACCATGGCGCGATAACAGTCGCCATTGACGGTTAAGTTCTCACCGGCATCAGTTTTGAAAAAATATGGACGGATGTTTCCACCGGCTCACAAACCACACCAAACCATTGCTTTAATGGATGAAATTTGGCTCGAAAACGTCGGATTTTTTGGAAATTTTCCATAGCCCATTGAGCGAAACGATGTCGTGTGGGAAAGTCGAGTGACTTAAGTTCTTGCATAAGCAGTATTTTGTACACAAATTAAGATCTCGACTTTATACTGCATAGAACTATAGCGTACTCTTTATGTACTAAAACGTTCTTTTGTTATCTGTAGAGTGTGGCATGTCTCGATCAACTTGCTTGTAAAATCATATAAAAAGTATGTGAAACCATTGAGTTGAACTCTTATAAGATTTTTCAAACTGGATGCTTTAGAAGGTTGAATCTCTACATATTCCAATCTGGTGCAGACATACTAAACATATGTACATACATACATATATCGTATATGCAATGGTCCCTAATCTTCATATATTGCCGTCTGTCCCAACTGCTGTCCTGTGTCTTAACCTATAAATGTGTCTTAATATACATTAGGCCATGTGCATATTCGAAGCAAACATGCAACATTAATCAAAAAGTGATGTTGTAGCAAAATACACACTTCAACATATACCTAAAATATACATTTGTATGTATATATAATAATAAACCAAAGAATAATTATGAAAAAGTATATGCATTAAAGTCGAACACTCAGCTAGAGTGCAACTCACATAAAGCCACAAAAAATCGTTTTGCTTTTGTTGTATTTAATTCAACACATTTGGCAAACAATAGTTGCAATAAAATAATGCAACATTTGCAACAACATATCAACACCATTACATTAAGATATCACCCATTGTCTTCGAGGAGGCGCTGTGTCCAAGCAAAGCCATTGCTTGCTTTGATATCTTTTAGCGCGTTGCTGCAGCGTGTGGCTCGCTTAGCAGCGCGCAAAACAATCGCCTTTTTTGCTGATATCAACACGCCCAGCGTGGCAAAGTGCCACATGGCTTATGCTGACTGATATATATATATATATATATATATACATATATATGAACACATATATTCATATATGTCTGTATGTATTGCTAGGCATAAGAGGTGTTTATCGCATCCGTCCGGTATGCTGCCGCTCTGTAATGCACTTGTTCACTGAGACCTGTCGATTTGGCTAGCACGTTTAATATTACCATCATATACATATGTACGTATCTGCCTATGTAAGTATGTCTGCATATAGTCAAGAAATGTGGCACCTTCGAGGTGTATTTTGCACTCGCGTTTTCGCCTAGCAATTACACATAAAAAGCTCCCTTCGCTTTGATTGAGATAGCTGCAATAGTAACGGTATATATTACATATACAAAATAAACATTAACTTCAGCCTCACATCAGCTATAATACCCTATACATGTGCATTTCTTGCTACTTAAAAGGGTATAAAAATATCTTTATGTTGATTTTGCTCGGTCAGTTTGTATGGATGCTATATGCTATAGTGGTCGGTTCTGAACAATTTGTTCGAAGATTGTAGCGTTGCTTTGGAAAATAATACGTGCCAAATTTCGTAAAGATATCTCATGAAATCAAAAAGTTCCACATACAAAAACTTGATTTTCATCGGTTAGTTTATATGGCAGCTATATGTTATACTGGTTATTATTAGCTTATACCGCTATCGGCGAGTCCGACTTATGATTAGCTTCTTAAGAAAAATACAACGTGTGCAAAATTTTACATCTTTATCTCAAAAACTGATGGACTAGTTCGGGTATATACAGACACCCAGGCATCGCTAAATCGACTCAGATCGTTACGCTGATCATTTATATATATATTTTATATATCCGCTCCGACTTTTCCTTCTCGGTGACACTAACTTCTGGACAAACATAATATGACCTGCTCAGGGTATAAAAATACATACCAAAGATATCCATAGGCTAGAGAGAGTTACTAGAAAAAAATTCCAAGCAAAACAATGCAAGCAAGAACATATTATTCCCCGCAAGCCATGCACGTACATATGTATGAACATATCATATAGACAAACATATGTAACTATGTCTATGTATGGTATTGTAACATGTAAGCAATTGGATAGTTTGCAAGAAATGCAGTTCACCGAAGACAAAAGACAATTGAAATACCTTTGATGTAATTGAAAACTTAAAACTGTAATTTCGCTCTGCATACCATTTCTATTGCCTCAAACAAAAACAATTTCGAAAGTGCATACCGTCTTAGGGAGGTTTTGTATGAAAACAAGCATTTTAATCGGCTCGAGAACCGCAATCTTGCAACAACTGTAAATCAGTTACATTGTTGTAGAAGTACAAAGTATGTTTATCCCAGTGGATAGCTTTGCATAAAAGAGCATATAAGTTTCAATTCTCCACACGGAGAGATGGAATGCCATTGTTGTAAAGTATAACAGTAATTATATCTGCATAATTCCAGTCACATTTATGTGGCACGCCTGCATGTTATGCCAAAAATGGAAGGCCCTACAAATTTTAAATTTTTAAACAACTATATTTTGGAGAAAGCTCTTTCAAGGGGAAAGGTTTTTTCAAGGGAAAAAATGCCTCATATATGAAATAATGGAATAGATATTGCCTAGAGTCACACTCAACGAACCAATTGCGGCCCTCATACACTTACCTACAAAATCTTAGCACTAAAGGCCTAAGTTACTAAGAACCCAAAAAACCGATCGAAGAATATTACAAAATAACGAAAAAACAAAGAAAAGTTTAGCGAACTTTAACAGACTTTGCCGTCTCACTATCAATACCTTCTTCAGTGTATCATACCGTGGGAATCCCAGACGCTTGACAATGCGGGACAAGCGCACAAGAGATGCTCCATTGCAGTGATCCTGCGGGCGTGTGTTACCACCAGACAGTGACAAGTTACATAACATTCCCATTATGTTCCTACAGTCTCTTCTATCGAGTGCTAATAGATAGTTCTTTAGATATTTTCTCGATTTTTCTGAATATATTAGGTTGTCAAAAAAGTCTTGCGATATTTTCGCTGGTTGGCGCTGAAAGCGCGTAGTTCTAGTTTTATTCGTCACATCGTGTTTGATTGATTGTCGTTTCTTTTAAGTCGTTCGTGAGTTATAGCGTCGCAAACATGGAGCAAAATAAAGATAAAATACGGCATATTTTACAGTACTACTACGATAAAAGCAAAAATGCATCTCAAGCCGCCAATAAAATTTGTGCAGTTTATGGACCCGATACAGTTCCCATTTCCACCGCACAACGATGGTTTCAACGTCTTCGTTCTGGTGTAGAGGTGATCGAAGATGCGCCACGCGCCGGAAGGCCTGTCGTCGAAAATTGCGATAAAATCGCTGAATTGGTCGAAAGAGGCCGGCATAGTAGTAGCCATAGCATCGGTCAAGAGCTGGGCATGAGTCATCAAAAATTCATTTCAATTTCAATAACAAAAAATAATTCAATAAAAATACCACAAGACTTTTTTGACAACCCAATACTATGTATATGTATTCTTGACGAAAATTTCCCGAACTGACGCAAACAGTTTGTTTGGTAATTTTATATATTGGACCACAATGAGGTTAGATTAGGTCAGAAAATAGAAAAAAAGTCGCAGGGAACCAAATCTTGGCAGAGATGTTTCTCGTTTAAGCCCAAAGGACACAAAAGCCTCGGATGAGAGTAGGCTTACTAGTTTTAAAGATTTTTTCCACTTTTCCAGCATAATAAGGTCCTGTGCTACAGGCTGACCAAAGCTGATATTTACAGAGTTTGGTTCGAACCCATCTCAAGCTTTTACTGAGTTTATGTATGTAAACTAGTATGTTATATGGGCAAATATCAGCATATTTATTTACCTTAGCCGTTATTAATATTATACTATAGTTATTGATAGTCAAAGTGACATCGCAAAACGGGCTTACATGTTTTTTTCAAAGCATTTGATGTGAATAACCCTATATCTAGCTCAATTATTTTACGGTGTAACAAACAAGCAAATAATGGGATATGATTTCAGTTATTACAATTATACCAGTATGAAAATTATTCAGTATGTTAAGTGTTTTATGCTTCTTCCTATGACCTCAAATAGAAAACTAGAAAAATTCTAAAACATGTATATGGTACAATTCTTACACCGTTATGTGATATTATATGGCCTTAATAAGCATCATACATATCACTCATTATGAAATTCTTCCTCAGTAGCACATAGTGAATGGTGAGAAAACAGAAAACCATGTAAGCAGACCTACTTTATATAAAACTAATTAGCTTCCGGAATGCTTAGTCTAACACTAACGACTTGTTAGAGATTCGGAAAGGCAAATTACACTCAACAATGTGATTACATAGCCGTCTTTAGAACTGTCTGAACTGTTTTCAGAATAGAGATACTATAAGTATATCTACATTATTGCCATAACCATGAACTTTGTGCGCTAAATATGCATAAAAATTCCCCACACATGCTGATCTTATATAATTTTTCACTCGTTAGCACAACAACAACAACAGTTCAACGAACTAAACATCGCAGCGCCCAATTGGCAGATAAGCACCGGCATAATTAAAGAAAATTTGCAATTTACAAATTATGTGGGTACATTTACATAACAACGCGTATATACAAATATACATAGAGAATTATAGGTACTCTCATAGAGACGTCACCGCCCTTACAGCGCCAACGCACCAACTACCGTCGTGTACTGAATTAAAGCGCTCCGACAAGTAGCAATGCCAGAAACCGTAATAATTTTACCACGTTAAGCAAATGAAATTGCGACATGCGTGTCGAAAAAAAAAGAAGAATAAGAAGCATAAAAAAGCAAAGAACATGTGGTGAATGCCAAGAATATGGTGTAAATGCATATCGACATAGTCGCACGAAGCGCTGTGTTCTTCACACGCCGCACCAACTTATTATTCCAGATGCGCAGCCATAGAACTACGCAACGGCTATGAGAGTTCAGTAACAGTAGCGGGACAGTGCCACCAACTGTGACTCCGTTGTTGGCATTAGCGCCGCCGATAATGTTGCTGTTACCATTTAGCGGTTGACTGCCAAGTTTCGAATTTCAAGACCCTTTCAGCGCTTAGGTTGGCAAACGCACAGTAGGAAAGTGAGGTTAGAAATAGTAGTAGACCAAAGAAAGATTGACAGTAAATTCAAGGCATTACAGCGTTTGCTATTTACTTATTTATTTCCAATATGTTCCAACTGAAATTTTTGGGGACTTATACCCGAAACAATTCCATTAAAGGAAACATAATTATATATTGGGAACATATATAATATGTAAGTATTGTATCTCTGAAAATATAAAATGATCCCTAATAAGCTATTACTTTCGAATTCCAATAAGCCATTAGAGACTATTTTTTTTGCAGAGGTATCTCGATATTTTTACCCAATAAATGCTGCTCATAATGATAGTAAAGAGTGTAAAGCTCGATTTGAAGTTATTTCACATCAGCCGGTAATCTTTATATGACAGGCTCAGAGCAACTTTATAAACTTCTGTTATCCCCTATGTTATCCTCTATGTGTATATACTGATTTCTCGGTTGTTTATTATCTTACCTCGATTTAAAACTTAAAAGCTTCCAATATAAGCTCAGTCATAACTCACTAATCTCTTAACTTGTTGGAACTTTCAAAAGCTTTTCGGCTACTATGTATGTCATCAGGAATATTTTAGTGTTTTAGTGCTCCGAAATCAGATTGAAAAAAAAAAATATATTATGAAATATTCATAACTAGATGTATAAGAGAGGAGAGGATGTATAAGAGTATTCCTTTTAGACGCCTTTTTAAATGAAATTTTATTAAAATAATTCCAACCCTTTTACCTGTTTTTTGAACTTAAATTACTCGCCTTCGTATCATCACAATTGAACATTTTTAAAGCTTTCAAAAGCTCATAAAACCTTACGGCAGCGCTTTTTTTTGTGAAACGTTTAGAAATCTAAGATTTTGCAATACTCTTCTTTATCGTCGTTCGAAAACTGCTAGAGTATTTTTCTTACCACAACCTGTCATAGAGCTCTTTGTTGCATCGCTTTAGAATTCACCCTTTATCTACTTTTTGAACTCAAATTACTCGCCGTAGTACTCGTAAATATTCATAAATAATATAATTTTTATTAACCATCACAAATGTATATTTTTAAAGCTTGCAGAAATCCAAAATTTTGAAGCAACACTCTTCGTATCAAAAGTAGACTACCTGTCTTTTGAAAACTGTTAGGATGTTTTTCTAACAAAAACCTTATAAAAGCAAACAAAACTACCAAAAATGTGCCTTTCTACTCGTAACTACTCTTTCAGACTATCAAAAATAAATGATATAAAGCTTAAAAGTAAAAGCTCATCGTGAAATGCTTTCGAGCTTTTTTTGCATCGCTTTAGAATTCCAAGTTCTAAAGTAAAAAAATTAAAGGTTCCAAAACTTTTAGCGTTACATTTGCAACTAAAACCTTGTAACAGTAAATACAAGCTTTTGACACCTTTCAAACTGAAAAAAGCTTTAAGAATTTTAATTTAATAGAAAAATCAAATGATATTACATTGGAAATTTTTTGTGCGAGCTTTGGAAGCTTTCGAAAGTACATCGAAGAATGCTACAGAGCTTTTTTTCAGCGTTCAAGAATTTTGCGACTTAAACCTTATAACAGTAAATACAACCCTTTAACATTCGCCTTTCGAACTGAAAAAAGCCTTAAGAGTTTCAATTTATTAGAAAAATCAAATGGTATTACTTTGACAACTTTTGATGCGAGCTTTCGAAGCTTTCAAAAACACAACGAGAAATGCTACAGAGCTTTTTTTACGGGGTTCGAAAAATTTATATATTGTATATGGTATTTAATGACCGACCGTCAAATAAACTGTTTTGGTCCCATTTTCATCGTTTCTGGGTAATGAAAGAGTATATTTGTCCTCATTTCCCCATAAAAATAGTACATTTTTAATTTCGCTTTCTAATTTAGAATTTAATATAATCATTAGATCATTAATTAACGTAGTTTGTCTTAACTTTCTTTCTCCTCTAACAGATATTAAGACATTTTTTCATAAATGTAAAATGTTTTTCTAAATTTTAGTAACACTACACAATAATAAAAACAAAAGCAGAATTAATTGAACTAATCCAATTTGATTTTTGACCTCAATTTTATGACAACAGCTAAACATTAGTTACAAAGTGTGCTTTCGGGATTAGGCTTGTAATTTTTACACGTGGAACTTGAAATATGGGAGTGTGTGTAGAAATATGAAATATTATTATGTATGTGTATGTATACAAGTATAGTATTTATATGCATACATACTTACACGCACCTAATTTTCGATTTTTTTCAACTTTGATTTCTTCATTAATTTTCTTTTTATTTCGTGTTAGCGCCAGAGCACGTCGCTTTGTGCTATTTCCATGTAACGAATGTTACGGTATTAACATTAAAGCCACAACGTGTCGGTCATATACGAGCACTTTTATATAAGTATTCATGTAAGCTTACACGCTTAAATTGTTCATTAGTTGGCGCTTAAATGAGCTTTAGAACTCATGGCAAATCCATGAATATCAGATGTGTTATTAAACTTCCAGCTTAGGTGCCCGAACTTTTGTTAGAAACTCCCCGAAAATAATTTTAAGACTCAACCGATCAGCTGACAAGATCAAAACACCGTTGACCCCAATTGCGACGTCAAGCTGTAATGCTACTTTCATGAAATATGGCAGTTTTTGATGTGCATCAGTAATTTAATTAAAGCCTTCTTTGTTCTCGTGTTTTTGTCTTTTTTATTATTATTTCTTTAACTTCTAAAACATTTACCACAACTTTGTTGCAATCACCACGTACTCACCGCAATTTAGCTTTCAATGCAGGCACTCCAGTGGCACCTCAAGCTGAAAGCACGCGTTCTCAATTCCCTCATTCCACTAACGGTAAATGCACCAATTTAAATGAAATCTATTAATTTTTATGATCCACCGATTTATGCGTCAGTGAAGCGATCAATCGATGGTACGATCTTTCCAAGCGTCAAGCGTCAGACGTCAAACGCTGCAGTTTGACGAACGTTTTAGTCGAGTATGGCACGTTCGCCACACTCGTTGAGCAACTTCTTAGTGAATGTCCAACGGACGGCAATTCGCTTCGCTTTCAATGAACTTGTGTCCAAAAAACACACAGCCGAAAAAACAACAACAAACCAAAAGGCTTATTGCATTTACAGGTAATCGCAACGAAATTAAGTCCAAACGTTTGTCGGCCAAACAGAATAGCCAATCATTTATGATGGCACGTAGAACCAGCCAGCCAACCAACCAGCCGAGTAACCGGCAAGCGAGCGAACAATCGATCAATCGATCGCTTTTTGTGCGCTCGACTGGCAGCAGAAGCCACCACAGAGAACCGCCGGTGGGGAGCGGGCGATTCATAGAATGTTATTAACTTGTTTAAAATGCGCGCAGCTAAATTGTCGGTCATCAAAGTCCATTGCAATTTGTTACGACAGCTTGGCGGTTGTTGTTGTTATTGCTTTTTTATTGCCGTTTATTAGTTGTTTATTATTGTTGCTGTTGTTGTTGCTTTTGGCGACGGGAACTTCACTAAAACAACGGTGCATCCGTTTACAAGTTTTTATGTTGCCAGCGACTCGTGGCCAAATGCGTGGGTACAATTGCAGCGTGTGCAAGTACATATGTAACTATGTGTGTGTGTGTGTGCACTTCCGCTAAAAGCAAGCATATGTGTATACATACATATATACCATATTTACTGTATTTGTTTGTATTTTTTCACACATTTTTCTGCGCTTTTAGTTGAAGTAACTAAGGTATTAAATTTAAAAAAAATTACATAGGAGTCTTTACATACATATGTATGTATTTAGTGTGAATATATGCGGTATATATAGGTAATACATACCCTTAAACGTATGTAACACCTGCCAGTTTCATATTTATATACATACATACATGTAATTTTTGAGATATTATATAATTATTTTTGACAAGGCGTATTCTGCTTTACGCATAACTTAAAGGCTAAGCTTCAGTTCCAACAAAACTGAACAGGTTTCCACATACTATATACAATATTAGAGCGGATTAATTTTAGGGATACTAAGAACGGGAAAATTGTGTATGCGGGAAATGTTGTAATAATCATTCTGAGTAACTTTGCCTAAGAAACTATGGATCTAAGACCGGATTCGAGCGAGCTGTTTTAAACACGAAGTTTTTTAGAGAATTTAAGAATTTGTTGGTTAGTTTTTGAGATATCCAAATGAAATTTGTTACGTAGAACGATCAGATCGGAAAACTATTATTTTGATTTTTTAAACTTCGGCTTAAAAAACGCTGGCTCGAAACCGATTTTAAGCCCATAATCCCTTAGGGAAAGTGGTTCAGAATGATCCGTAGAACATTTCCCGCATTCGCGATTTTATAGAAAAAACTCGACCGGCAGATTACTCGTATCTTCAGGAATATTTCTCGGTTCTGAGAATGTTTGATTTTTCTTGTACTTGGATTTCAAAATTTCCGTTTCGGTTTTTTTTTTTAAATCTTGTTTATATTCTGAACAAGGTATATTATTATCACGAAGTTCCAGAGAAAACGTCGGAGACCTTATAAATATTTATACAGTTGAACATGCCTAACTCGGATGATCATAATCCACAAAAAAACTTCGAGTTAGAGAGAATTCGAGTTATGGAAATAAATTTCTTTTAAATTAGACTCCTGTTGCCAATTCCAGAGTTCGAGCTATGGCGAACTTCGTGTAATGGAAGTTCTAGTTATGGTAGTTCAACTGTATGCATATAAATGATCTACTTGACGAGCTAAGTCGATTTAGCCAAGTCCGTCTGTCGGTTCGTACGTCCGTTTCTCTATAGATACGCGAACTAGTCTCAGTTATTGAGATATTGATCTGAAACTTTGCTTACGTCCTTTTCTCCCCAAGAAGCTGCTCATTTGTTGAAAGGAGAATTTTTTTTACTTCGCGTGCTTTTCGAATCGATATTTTTTTTTTGTAAGTTGGTAGTACTGTTAGTGGCATATATGCTAATTTTCACGTCATTCATTTTATTCATTAGTATTTGAGATACGTGTCGCTTTGTGAGGCTCTAAAAGTGAATTTTTTACTATGTCTGAATTTATTGAACAAAAAAATTCGATAATGCACCATCTAATACTGCATTGGTTATGCGTGATAATTTCGCCACATTTTAAACTAATATCGTGCGGCAACCACCGCATTCGCCTGATTTACCTTCGCTTAACTTCTGGCTATTCAGCAAATTCACATGACCACTCCGAGCACAACGTTTTGAGGCAATTGAGGAGACAAAAGCTAAATCGAAGAAGGCTCTGATGGCCACGTCGACGTGCTATAATGACTGGAAAATTCGTTGGCATAAGTGTATTGCAACGGGACGGGGTTACTTTGAAGGAGATGAAATGAACAAAATTCACTTTTCAATTTGATCACTGTAGTATACTATATATTTCGGAGACTGCCATGATATTTGTGAAACTATCAATGAGCGTACAAAGATAATATAATATCTTTATAGGATGATGTTCTGATTTAGATTAAAGTTCGTTTTGATCCGTCAATAAGAAGTACTAAATAGAGATTAGCGATTTCTGGAATGAGTTCGCCACTTCTGAGCGTCAAACTGGGCACCGCATACACATGTAACATTAGCCGAGGCATTTACAATCGGCTAATCTAGTTGAACTTACATGCTACAAATAGAGTTTACGCAAATTTCTTCCCGTTACATATCTTGACGTACGTTTCACAGAAAAATTCATTTGTTCGAAATGTCATTAAGCGGAAAGACTAGAGCTGAGCTCACTAACTGTATGCTCAAAGCTTATCAAGGAGTGTATATCGCTACTAGAAACAGCATGAAACTATCATCAGACTCGTTTGGGTGCCGGGTCAAAGCGGAATCAAAGGCACTGCATAGCCGATGAGGTAGTCAGAGGGGCACCTTTGCCCCGATCACATCGGAATGGACCGAAAGGGATGACGTCTTGCGTTCTAGGGCTGGACCAATGCATATCGCATAAGCTTAGCAGGCGCTGGTCGACGACCCGAGATCCCATAACTTAGAACTGCTTGCCTTTAGCAAAGTACATTTTGCCGCAATCGTACTAGTTCTTAATGTGACACTGTGAAATCGGCATTCATGTGGTAAAGCTAAAGATCTTGTCGAACACTACCTTGATAGTGTGAAGGTGGGATGGAAACATCCAGGTACTTTCTCCTCCATTGTCCAGCCTTAGCAAGACTCAGACTGAAACGTCTCAGTCGACTTAACTTCGGCGAACCAGAAGACATAGGCAAAACTGACATTAGGCGTCTCAACAAACGCCTTGCAGATTTGTAAGGATCTTATGATCTCTTATAAACGAGTTTTAGTTACCACAACGTTCATTATTGTCCAGTATGACCCCAGTAACGATCGACCTCAGTTCAGATCGTTTAGTTGGGTTCGTTTATGACGTTATGTGTTCTCATATCTATAATTCTTAAACTACACAAAGGACCGTTTGTTTGAACTGAATGGAACCAGAAATATTAAAATATGTTGAAAATTTTCCATTTAAGTCACAGATCCAAAATGTTTACTTTCAACGTCATTCATATAAGTTTTAGAGCAGGGTAGATAATTTTTGAAAAAAATTTTTAAAAACAAAAAATTTTAAGTAGGATGAAATCCTAAGAAGAAGATGAAATCTAAGGGGAAAAATAATTAATGGGAGATCTGAGGTCGAAAAAAGGAAGAGGATAGAGGTGGTTTAATTTTTAAGGCTTAAGAATTGTTTTTGATGTTTTCCGAACAAAACTACAAGTCCAATAGAAAATAATTATATAGCAATGTTGTAGGTAATAAAATGATCTTTTACATAAAGATTTTCTTCACGAAACTTCAAAAATATCAAATCGGTCTCAAGAAACCAGCCGAAACCTTGAGAAATTTACCAAGGAATCAAACCACTAAAATAAAAGCAAAGAGTGTCGATAGGCTCAGTAGAGACTTTTTGGAAACTCAAACCTAATATAATCAAAATATACCAATAAATATATATGTATGTATATATATATAACTATATATTGTATAAGTCTTTCCTTTCATTGCTGATTACGAATATTTCTTTTATGTTGTCATTGCATTGTTTTCACTATTGTTGCTACAACGTCACTTGCTGTCGCAACAGTTGTATATATTTGATGTTATATGCAATGTATTTTTAAATACATACATATGTATGTCGGTATGCATGTACTTCCCTTTTTATGTTGTCCATGCCGGTAAACGCCAGCGGCCATTGCCCACACCATTGAGCAATGCTCATTGTCTGCGGAAGGTGCAGCGGGCAATTTTATCGGTGCTCCTTTGCTCGCATCACACCCAACGAAGGTCAAATTCGACAATTGTCGATAATTCACAGCGCCCAGCCGCTGTTGCAGTCATGTTGCAAGTGCCAAACCAGCGAGGCAACGAGGAAGATCAACTTGTTTTTAATGGCCTCTCAATACATCACAGCTTGTACTAAATGCTTTCAATGTCTGTATGTGAGTGTGTACATATTTATTGTTTTTGCGTTCATGCTGTGCTGCTGTTTTAATATAGCAACAAAAACATTATTACAAGTGTAACATGCTGTGTAATCTCGGCTTATGCCTTTGTATATTTGTGTTATTGATTTCTTGCTTTATTTTATATCACTGCGGGCATTGTTTTTGTGTGTTTTTCCGTCTGTATGTTGGTCAAGTTTAATGGCAGCGCATCAAAAATTGATTTGTACAAGACGTTACAAATGGATCAACATTTTTCGAAGCGAGAAATTCCTACAATTCATTGCGGCACAAATGTGTGAAGGTCTCCGTGGATTAAAAATGTTTAATTTTTAAATTTTAATTGAAAGTGTCTTAAATTCATTTCAATTTTTAATTGTAAAGCTTCCATGCATTGTGGAGTGTAATAATGGCAGTTAAGCACCGCTTTGACCCTCTAGATTATTAATATGTTTTCACAGTAACTAATGGAGCTTCTTTATTAGAAATTTTTCTGAAGAAAGTTTCAAGGTTTTTCCGAAAACATCCCTATTATAAAAGAAATCTGAAGCATTCGATAGATAAAAATACTTAAGAAACTGAAAAAATAATTAATACTAGTCAATTTTTTTCCGAATGTGACCTTGAGACTATAACTGAAAGCTTTTAGTGAGCTTTTATAAAAAAAAGAACAAAATTCATTTTGTTTAGTAGGTAGTAGTGCCATGAAAAAATATATAAAACCTTCACAAAAGATTTACCGAGTTTACTGCTAGCACATTTTCCTCCTCCTCGATGTGACCTTCAGACTTAATAATAAAAGAAGGTGAGCTTAACGCTAGTCAAGTTTACATCAGAAATAATATCATCAAACCAATGTTTTCACGATTAAAGTGCAATATTATGTACCAAGGACAATTCCTCGTCTTGTTTCCGAATGTGTTCAACAGACTAGACTCGATAGCTTCGAAAAAGCTCTTACTGAAGTAATGTAATAAAGAATGGAATTCGTGTTTTCTCGACTTTTTTGAGAGTATTGTCATAAAAAATACATAACATCTTCGCAAAAGCTTTTACTGATCTAATGTTCAGAGGTCAAGCTCTTTAAAGCCGTGTTTTCTCCCAGTACGCCTTCTCGTCCATCTTCTGGATGAGACCTTCAGACTAAATTTAAAAGCTCTAATAATGTAAAAGTTCTCTAGTTTATCACATTCATATTTTCTCTTAGCAAGTCTATGTTAGTTAATAATGTTTCGTATTTAGCACATCTTCCTCAACTTTGTACTCAAAAAATACGAAAATTACCCGAAAGCTTGACAAAAGATTTTATCGAGGTAATAAATCAGATTGCAGGTGCAATAAATCAGATTGCAGCGGCTAGGCTGGCAAGATCATGTCGTCCGAGTGAATGAAAACACTCTAGCTCTGAGAATATTCGACGCGGAAAGAAGAGGAAGAGGAAGACCTCCACTCCTTTGGTGTAGAAGGACTTGGCAGCACTTGGTATCTCGAATTGGCGCCAAACAGTGAAGGGGAAGAACAACTGGCGCTCTGTTGTAAGCTCGGCTATAACCTCGTAAGCGGTGTGTACGCTAATAGAAAAAATGACGAAGAAAGAGAAGAACATAAAATCTTTTGACTTATAAAAGTATTTCGAAGTAATGAAAAGAAAATTCGATGACGGATTGTTTGATGACTTCAGCTTCATGTACGCATAGTACTTCTCGAAGCGTACGACAAAGAGTTTGAAATATCGACCGAACAATAAATCAGATCCGGTCGGCATTGCAAAGCATTTTTTCTACACTTCGAGAAGTGATTCGTGGTATTTTGATAACTTAAATATTATTAAGTGAATAATGAAAATATATTCTACACTTACAGTGAGCCACTTAAACAAAATTTCGAAATTTTCGTTGTCTTCTGGAACTAAGCCCTAAAGGCATTCTAATGAACTTTTCTATTTAAATTTTTAATTTTTTAAATGCTCCAAGCAGCGGTTCTTAAGTCACAAAAGCAAACATGTAAATGTGTCATGTAAATAAAAAGGTTGATATATGTACATATACATATATAAGTAACATGTGTATTCTATATAAATTTGTATGCCTAGTATGAATGGACATACGTATGTACTTATGTAGAGTGCAGGGCATTGTGCGTGATTGGCAGCACTTAACGTGGGTCTCGCAAACGACGATTGCACCTTCGGGCGAAAATTCGAATGAGTTAACAATAAATACGGTTTTAGACGTGAACTGTCTAACGACACAAATAAATCAGCTGATCGGTGAAATAAAAAATTGGGTCGCCCATTGAGGAGTGGTTATTTTCAAAGTGCGACTTTAGAAAAATATTTTTCCAATTAAACTTTAATTTTATGCGCACTCAATAATGAGGTTATATAGATGGCGAGATAGCGAGCGTGTTAATAATTCTAATGTTACAGCAACAACAAGTATAACAAATGAATTATTTAAATTTGAAATATATGTGGACATGAACAAGCCATAAAATTAATTTACACAGCAAGTCGCCTCAAATAAATAAAATCCAGGGGGGGGGGGGGGGGGGGGGAAAACCAAAAAAAAATTAATTTTTAAAAAAAAACTTATATCTATATATACTTTACATATTTAATATCTATAATATATTATATACTTACATATATATATATATATATACTTATGATTATATATACATATATTTATATTGCTGTCTATAATTTGCCGCACCGATGGGAGCATGCGTGCGACAAATGCATGCAAACAATTCGATAGCACCGTTAATAAATGTAATTTATACACCATACAAGCATATACATATAAACACAAATATACATACGTACATACATACACTCAAACATACATACATTCAAATATATATATATGTATATAACCACATTTTGCTGTGTGGGCTGCCAGTGCATGCGCGTATGCATTTCACGTGCACTCTATGTCTTGTTGTTGCTGATTTTTTCAATTCGATACTCAATAAATACGCTAGAAATGCGACAACTATAATTTTCAAATAAATAGTTTTACACATAAAATCGATTGTAAAATAAATGCATACAACTGTTGAATACTTACGGCATTTATTGTGTGCAGCTACGCATGCAGAAAATGCCGTTTCCGTTAGAGCGCTCGTACATGCCTGCGTCCATGTTGCGGTTGTTAGATGCCAATCAACATTTTATTGATATTATCGGCTTTTATTACACTTGTGACACCTCGGTGCAGCTCGTCTCAAAACCAGTAGCTCGGTTCACAGACCCTGCCCACTCATAAATGTTTGTCAAGTCCGATGAGCGTGTGGCAATCGCATTTTCAGCGCTCTGCAGTTTTCGGTTGGCATTTTTTATGAATGGTGGCTGTAAAGTGAAGCCCCCCCCGGTTAAATTGGTTTTGTTTTGGCGACACCTTTATAAAAAATTTTTCATAAAAATTAAAAAAAAAAAGCTCTGAAACCAACAGGTTCAGTCTTATAAAATAATCCGGCCTATATTCGACTGAAAATGTGCTCAATTCCCATGTTTGTTAACTTGTTTGCATGTCAAACTCATAAAATCATGTTTCATCGACAATTTGTGATGCTGTCACTGAGTGTGGAATCGGAATTCGCTTGGTCAAGCATGTCCACAGAGACTTGACTACGGTACTTTTTTTAAAAACAATTCAGCTATATCGGGACGTGTCATACGAGAGATGTCGAGCTCTCATGCCATCTCTTTAATACTTGCCTGACACCTTTTAAGCACCATATCCTTCATAATTTTAATATTTTCATCAGTTGAAGAGGTCGAAGGACGGGCTGTAAACAAGAAGGTGATAGATCGCCCTCATATTCGGCATAGTAATTAAGGACTGTCCTTCCAACATAGAAAAATACACATTTTTATGACTCTCGCAACAAAGTTGCTAAAGAGAGTATTTACTAGTGTGTCACATAAACCACAGGTTGTTTGTGAAGTCCATAAAACTAAAAGAGTCAGATAATAGGGTTATATATTACCAAAGTGATCAGGGTGAACGAGTAGAGGTGAAATCCGGATGTCTGTCTTGTCCATCAGTCTGTCCGTCTGTCCGATCCGTCCGTTTGGCAAGCTGTAAACTGAGTAAAATTGGACGATATCATGGGAATGAAACTTGGTACTACGTTATTTCTTCGGCTCATAAGAAGGTCAAGTTCGAAGATGGGCAAAAATCGGTTTCCACTGCCACGCCCACAATGCGGAAACTGGCGGACAAACGAAACTAGAAAGTGTCATAACTAAGCCATAAATGAAGATATTAAAGTGAATATTTGGCAAAAAAGTATAGCATTAGGGAGGAGCATATTTGGAAGTAATTTTTTGGGAAAGTGGGCGTGGCCCCGCCCCCTAAAAAGGTTTTTGTAACATATTCCGGAAAACTACTAAGCTATGTCAACCAAACTCTACAAAATCGTTTAGTCAAGGCACCTCCATATATCAGTTCAAAATGGAAGAAATCGGATAATAGAACCACGCCCCAACCTCCCATACAAAGGTTATGTGAAAATCCATAAAAGTGCGTTAATGACTAAAAAAAACCTCAGAAAACACACAAAATTTTACGGAAGAAAATGGCAGAAGGAAGCTAGCGCCCAGGCTTTTTTAAAAATTAAAAATGGGCGTGGCGTTCGCCCACTTAATCGGACCAAAAACCATAACTCAGGAACTACTCGACCGATTTCACATGAAATTCGGTATATAATAATTTTACTTTAACACCCTGATGACATATACTAAATATGGGCGAAATCGGTTCTCAACACAAGCCTTTCTTCCAATATAACGCCATTTTGAATTCCATCTGATGCCTTCTCTGTATAATATCTATACAGTAGAAAAACCAATGAATCATAAGCAGAATAAAAACTTTACTCAAAATCGGCTAGTGAGCTGAGGCTCAATCCCTGGTGGTGAAAGAATGTGTGGATCGGATCTAATCAACTTTGTCAAGGTCCCTGATATCGATCACGAATTGTAAGAACGCAGCGTTGGGCCCAACCATAACCTAAACCTAATTTTCAACCGAAAATATCGGTAAATCTCTCAGAATTTGATTCTAATTAATTTTACAAGCAAAATAAAAAAATATGGTAAAACGGGACGGATAATGAAAATCTCGATTATCCACTTTATCGTGCGAGCGTATAAAAGGTTCGGTGACACCCGAACTTAGCCCTTCCTTAATGTTGAAATATCATTTACCCAGAGAATTTATTTACAATTTCTTTCGGCATTCCTCAACGCAAATACATTATCTTTGAAACGGATCAGCATTATGACAGGTTGACAAACTGCCTAGTTACTTATGTCGGTTATATCTAATCTCCAAAGCTGTGTTTATAAAACTTTTCTAGATTACCGGAATTATCAGAACTAAGCTTCGACCTGAAGATGCTGGACCGCTCCTCTAAACCGGCCTATAATTTCTTAATGGACAACCTATAAAATTAATTTATGCAGCAAGTGCAACTTTTGAAGCCTCCAAATACAGACTTGTGGGACCCTATAGCGAAATCGATGGCAAGTACAAAGCCGATGACGATGATGGAAACAAAACCTTTTCCCCAATTTCATTAGATTGACAACGAGTTAATACACCGCTGACCTCTGGTACTCTAGCTTCTAATCTATCGACTCAATTTGACATGTGCTGGTCAACAAACAAAAATTATGCAGGCACGAGTTCTTTATGACCCAAAGCATTACGCAAGAAGTCCTCTGAACTACTTGCGCTTTACAGGGCTCATCTCGTCGCCATGGTAGGCGTTCTAGCTGGACACTGTCCAAAACATATTATGTTACATATCTTGTTGGCCTCAAATTGCCAAAGCTGCATGATAGAAAGCAATGTGGAATCTAGACGCTTTCTTCTGAACTGTCCGGTTTTTACCAAACTCGTGGAAGCTGGCGGAATAGCGGTGATTGTATGTCCTATGTTATACTTCCTTCTGCACCCTCTTGAGAGTCACTCAAAAGCTTTTCCCCAGTACACATGGAATCTTTCTAGACTTCACACATCTCATAATGTTCACATGATTGATTTCCTCGTTACTTTGCACCAGCGGTTAGATGAATACCTTTGTTATTAACATCGTGACCCATTTAGTTTCCAACCCGTATACTATTAGGGTATCCTCGAAAGCCCTAATGAATTTCTACCCCTTCGTTGGAAAATTTGGGGATCTCATGAGCTGTAGTGTCTAGGTCGGCTGCGAAGGTATACCTCCCTAACATTGGATATAGAAGCTTTTTAAAGCTGAATCAAAATTCCATTGTCGCACGCAGTCATTTTAATATGGCGTACCCTATTTGTTTAATAGC
Source organism: Bactrocera dorsalis (assembly GCF_023373825.1). Lineage (NCBI taxonomy): Eukaryota > Metazoa > Arthropoda > Insecta > Diptera > Tephritidae > Bactrocera > Bactrocera dorsalis. The sequence continues at coordinate 41,973,562 of NC_064307.1, forward strand.
ACTTCCAACAGCACGTTTGTCAACGCAATTTCCTTTCCTATGGAATCGCCTTCATCCGTTTTTTTTTTTTTGTTTGAACTTTTAGCTGACGGCTTAGACCCTTCAGCTAATTTCTGTTTTATAGCTGGTGGTTCAAGCTTGAAAGTGGGTACGGCTTTCGCACAATCAATGGACTTCTGGAGCTCCTTTGTGAGCTCTTCATTGTTTTGACTGAGTTGCAAATAGTCGGATATTATGTGCATGTCGCGCTCATCAGCTATCTTCAGATTTAAAGTAATATAAAGCTTAACTATCTTGGACATGTTTCCATTACGATCGCCACGAAATTTTTTTTTCCAGCGTGCATTCTTTTGAGAGCTGAGAACAGTATATGCTTGCTAGGGACCAGATCTGGAGAATACAGTGGAAGCGGAAGCAATTTGAAGTCCAATTTACTTGTAACACGTTGCGTTGGCTTGGTGAAATAGCACTTTCTTTTTCTTCAAATGCGGCCCATTTTCGGCAACTTCGTCCTTCAAACGCTCTAACTATGGCTACGTAATAGCTGTTGGTGGTAGTCAATAAAAATTATTCTTTGCCCCTTGTCCTCCTAGTATTTGGGTTAGTTGAAAATCCAGGTATCCAAGTCGTCTGTCTATGTCTGTGGGTCCACCGTCCTTTGGCCGAAGTTTGCCACCGCTGTTACCATATTATTAAGCTTTTGACTTTCTCTTCTCTTTTGGCTCCTATAGACGGCTCTGATAACTTGTACGAGTATGCCCGCTCGTATGCGTCACCCTGGATATCAATGAGCATCATACTGGCTATTACTTCATCAGCATTGCTTGGCAGTGTTCGGAAAGCACTGATAACTCTTAGCGCCAACAGCCTGTGCACTGGATTTAATACGTAGCGCCATCTGTGTGTCAGGCCGGGGATTTTTCATTCGGCCCTTACTTATTTTAGACTAAATTATTAGTTGCTGTAAAAATAATTTTTTCATTTTTTGTTGTCATGAAACATTTATCAGTCGTGTTCTGTCGGTGTGTCAAGTCCCAAATGGACAGGTTGCGAGCTGTGGCTTTTTGCTATGCATACCTACTTATATAGTATAATTGCTGCCTACAGATGTATATGCACCTAAGTAGTGAGCATTTATGCTCCACAAAGTCATACATACATACATATGTGTATGTACATATGTAAATATGTTGTGCATATTTAAAATCCATGCGCTGCGAAGTGGAACCGATGATATCCGCCAGTTACGCGACACTTCATCCCATTGCATACGAAAATTAATTCGTTTGCGCACATGCCTGGGCGCCGCATCGTTCACTACATACACTAAATATACATACATACATATACATATATTCTGTTTTATACATATTTTATATAGAAATAAGCATAGATATATTTTATTTTTTTCGTATTTTAGTAGTTGTAGTTAAGTATTTTTTTATATATATTGTGCATTGACTTGTTCGCCTTCACTGTCACTGCACTCACACACACACACATACACTCATTTTTGGTTACAATTAACATTTTCAATTTTATTTCAATTTTTATATTTTTTTGTTGTAATTTTTACTGTTTTTTTTTTTGTTTTTCAAATTTTCCCTTTTATGTTTTACATGACATCAATGATTTCATTTTTTTGCTTTTGTTGTTGTATTTAAAAATAGTGCAAATACTGGAAAAATAAACATTGACAATTTTATTAAAAATAATTGCTTGCTACATGATGACGAAAAATTACAACAACAACAGCGTTTATTTGTGACTCTGTGCCCATTTCTAGAGAGCTCTAACCAACTTTGCAGATTTTGCCTAGCAAATAACTAAATTTATGCCAAATATGGCAACCACTTGTGTCTGTTGCGCCGAGTTTATGTCAATTTCTCAATAATAAGCCAGTCAAGTTGAGCAGCGCTTGCAAAAATGTTGCTAAACGGTGTCGTCTTCCACCAATCTTGTTGCTGCCTCTTCTCTTTTCCATGCTTCTTCTTTTTTGCGCTCTGTATTCTTCCTCCTCTACTTCTGCGACTCCGCCCTGTCGTTTAAAGCCAACAATAATATTGTCAGTCACTTCGTCCGTCAGTTTGTAGGTAATTTGTAGACTTTTCCTTTTATAGCTTTTGCTAACTGACAGACTAACTGACTGACCTTCATTTTCCCCATTTCAATTTGTTCAGCTTTTTAGCTACGCGTTTTTTTCTCCTTACTAAACGTTTTTCCATTGTTCGGCAGTTAGCAAATAAATTAAAAAAAAAATTACAAAAACAAAATTTAAAAAAATTCAAAAAAGCAAACTAAAAATGTGGCAACATGTAATTTTGCTAAAGCATAGAAAAATGGACGTTTTCAGCTGCTTACGTAACGCATGACGAAAAATATTATACGTGTGCAGGTAAGCAAGTTGCCAATAAATTTCCACCAACTACACAAGTGGCAAGTCAATAAAACACAAATTTTTTGTAATTTTGCAGTTTTGCCGCTGACCTCCGACACCAAAAGTGGGCATTACCTGCCATTAATATTTATTTTATTTTTATGTTGCAAATTGCACGCATGCGTAAAGCCACTACGTTCAGTTAAGCGCCCCTTATGTTGTTGTTGCAGCCATTTTGAAGTGGCAAATTTGTTGTAAACTCTTACATTTGCTTATATATTCAAGTATTTATTGTTGTTGTTGCCGTTTCCATTGACAATGACCGACAAATGCACCTAATGAGCGATGGTCTGAAAGCAGCTTGAAGTGCTTTATGGCGAGTGACGTAATAACTCGTTACACATTTATCGCTATTATGGCGCAGATCTTGACCGTTTGTTCAAAATGATTTATTTCACTTATTTGGCAAACTAGGCATGAGCTTAAATTTGGAAATGCTTCATTGAATACTACTTGTCTGGGCAATCTAATTATTTTAATCTTGTAGTGAAGGGATGTGAGTATAGAGGGGTAACAATTATGAAACACTGGTCTAAGTAGTCTTCAGTCCAACATAAGGAGGTCCTTTAGATAGTAGTACAAAATGCGATTTTTCCTCATATAAATATTGAGGTCTCTTAAGCGGAATGATTCCTTTGCTCTCAATGAGACTCTAGGTATTGCGGTTCAGATCTGACAAGCTCCCAGAATATAAAACAGGGATAAAGTTGAAATTTGAGTCTGAAAGCTACAGCAAGGAGGAAGGAATATACTCCAGGTTATAGCGTATTTAAAGTAGTAGTGGCCCTTCAAGGAGTTGAGCATTCCCTTCAATAGGAGTGCGTTAATATTAATCTTGACCTCGCCGACTGAGCTCAGATGAATATTAAAGGAGTATGTATTTAGCCTCATTATTACTTGCTACAATACTTGTATCGGGTCTTGTCCCTGGTACCTGGTCCTAGCGAAATCACTGAAAAATATAAAGCTGTAGAACGGGTATTCTCGTCCCACTATCAGCAGACTTGGAATGAGTCTCTCAAAGCTGAGCTCCGCTTGAACTCGGTTCAAACTGCTTAACAACCAGCACTGATGCAAATCCAAGTAAAATCTAAACAAAAAAAGAAAAAGGACAAATACAAAAGTTTTTTACAATATCTTCGGAGATTGCATCTTTGCCTTGGATAACAACCCATACCAAATTTCGTGAAGATACTCGTATGTATCCGATCAAATGAAAAAGCTTTCCATGCAAGCACTTGATTCCGATGAGAAATGAGCAGCTTATTGGGGGGAAAAAAGAATTGTGCGAAATTGCACATCGATATCTCAAAAACTGAGGGACTAGTTCACGTCTATACAGTTTAGCGGACATGGCTAAATCGGCTCATCTCGCCATGCTTATCATTTATAATGGATAATCCATATAGAGCCTCCCTACTTTTTCAAAGAAAAAAACACAGAAACTTCATATTAAATGAGATATGTTTATTATCATTCGAAATAATACTCTTTTGCATTTATTTTTTTAAGATTATCTTTTTCAAATGTTGGCCACCGTCGCGTCTCAGGTGGTTCATCCGTTGAGACCAATTTTCGATGACTCTTTCGAGCATTTTTGCTTGTAACTGGCGAATGACACGCATGATGTTTTACTCCAAGGCTTGAATCGAAGCGGTATTGTCCGCGTAGACTTTAGACTTTACAAATCCCCACAGGAAAAGGTCTAACGGTGTAATATCTTACGATCATGGTGGCCAATTGACCGGCCCAAAACGTGAAAATATCTGCTCACCAAAATGTTTTCTCAATAAATCCATTGATTAATACCGCCGAGGTGAGTAGATTCAAGTTCTGGCATCAAATAGTCGGTTATCTTGCCACGATAACGGCCACCTTTGGCTGCCACGTTCTCACCGGAATTATTTTTGTAGAAAGCGTTGTTTTTTCTGGATGAAATGGCAGCTCTTGAATCTCTTCTGGTTGTTCTTCGTCTCAAATGCTTCTTCCCCAAATGGGCCTTATCGCTGAACAAAATTTGGCTCAAAAACGTCGGATCTTCTTGAAACTTTTTTGAACCAATAGAGCGAAGAGATGCGGCTTGGGAAAGTCGAACGACTTCAGTTCTTGGACAAGCTGTATTTTGTACGCTTTCAATTTAATATCTCGACGTAAGATGAGCCAAGTCGTTACATACGTCAATCGGATTTGCTGCGAACGGCGCCGAATCGACTCTCCACTTTCTTCACTGCGTGCTGGACGTGGTCTATTCGGTCGATTATTATCCAAAAATGATGGGTCTCAATATGGGTGATGATGTTTTTATAAGATCTCCGACGTTTCCTTCTGGATGTTAAGAACTTCATGGCAAACTTAATATACCCTGTTCAAGTAATAAAAATCTGTTTGCTAACTTAATTGAGTATAGGCGACCAATTGTTAAAGTTGTCTGAAAGACAGCGAGGTAGAAAATTCATCAACTTATTTTATTCTGGTGTGAACCTTTTTTAACTAGAATGCCAATAAATGATAAGATAATACTCTGAAAGTTCCGATGTTAATCAGTCAGCTTATAAAATTTATGTTGAACCCAGAATGTTTTGTTGATTTATGAGGATATCTTTCGTATTCAAAGATATCGCAAGGGAGTAGCATTATCCAACCATATTTTCCAAATGAAAACGTTGGGATTATCTACTTGAAAAGGTTCCGTTTCCGTCTTCTTTTTAAGAATACTAATTTATTTCAATATATTTTAAATAGAATAATATCTTAGCTTTTTGGTAATAATGATTTATTTTTTTTATTTTTACAGGTAAGCAAATCGGATGAATATTATACAAAAAAGGTAAAGTTCATGGACTCTAAATTATATTTATAACAAAATTAATTTTAAAGTTTATTAAGTAAAATTCTAATTTTTGGTATAAGCAAAAAAGTGATTTGGAAAGCATCAGAAAAGATCTGGGTGATTCACTATTGTGGTACCTGTCTAAATTACGTTTTGCAGAAGTTTACTAGACTTATTATGACCGAAAAAAGGTTTATTGACTGACATTACTAACATCTGATATAATATATACACCTTTCCGTTATATACACAACATCTTTTATATCAATCAATTCGTTATCATCAATCAATTATTAATAAATTCAAACATTCTGCGATCGAAATTGTTGTCAACACCATTTAAAAAAATATCAAGATAAGTCAAGCTTTACCTAACTTAGACTTAAATTGACTTTTAATTTCAATACACTTGTTTTTGTATCAGCAAATATATAATCATTTGACTTATATATTATTAATTTACAATAGATACCCCTTCATTTAGCTCAATGCTTATGAATGCAAGCGAATGTTATATACATGTAAGTGCCTCCAACGTATAATTAGTTAAATTCATTTAAGTGGCAAGGCTGTCAACGCTATGCTCCAGTAATTTTGTTAGTCGAATTGGAGTAAAGAGGTAAAATTTGAAATTGTATAAAATAGTCTGAAAAGCAACAGATAAAATTTACCAACTAAAGTTAGTTAGTAAACAAAAGCCACTAAAGAGCCAACTGTAGAGAAGCAGCGGCTATAAATCTACAAATACATACGTACATACTCGTACATACAACACATGTGCAGCCAAACAAAAGTGCATACAAATACAAACATACATAGATATGCATACATGTATGAAAATATATGTGAGAATAGAACACAATAGACGCGCGAGCGCTGATTTGTGCGCCCTTGAGGAAATGCTAACGGCTGAATGCGTTCGAGTGAATAAGAGAGTAAATGTGTAGTAAATGGAGCTTATTTATGTTATGTAGAGGTTTTATCAATAAATAATGTGCTTGCAAACATTTTTTCCACTCTAAAAATCTTTATACGAAAAAAATAAAAATTATTTCTAATTGTGGTTTAGCGGGAGAATTGTTCATTTTCAAAATTTCTTAACTTATTTGACAACATGGCAATCCTTTAAAGCAAAATTTAACAATTGTGAATCTTTTTTTAACGGCTAAAATTCGAAATATAATTTTTTAGAATTTTTTTTTCAAATTATTTCAAATCACACGGGACTAACTATGCAGAGTATGGGTGTTTAGGGTAAGAGTTAATAGTTTGCTGCGAACAATTTGAGCAAGGCAACAATGGAAGTGAGAGTCGATATCCACTGTTTTGTATTCTCTGGTGTGTACGAGCGGATTGACGAACGAAGCCACGCAGTTCTTTCAATTTCGCTTAAACAACGTCAAACACTGCTGTGATGTGATCTCACAGTTGCAAAGAGTGAAAAAACGTTGCAGCTCTAAGGGCACATCTAACTTATGCCCAGCTATTATACTATACACCATTTCGTCAACCGTGAATCGGTAGTCTGCTAATAGGTGATCGATGTCACTATATCCTCTGTAGTAACTAGTTTAATGGCACCCGGGTTCTCTTCCAAATAAAATTTTCAAATTATGAACCGTTTGCAGTATCCAACCGCATTTCATTTCACTGTGCGATTTCATTTCTAAGAAGCAGTAAGAATCGAATCACCGAGCGATATCTGCAGACTCCCAAGCAACCACACACGCTGAAAACAAAAATAAATTTACGGTTCAGCTAGAAATTTCAAGTTTTAACAAGTCCTTCTCCACCTGGTCTCTCCAACGGAGGGGAGGCCTTTCTCTACCTCTGTTCCCACCGACGGGTGCTACGTCGAATACTTTCAGAGTTGGAGTATCTTCGTCCATTCGGACGACATGACCTAGCCAACGGAGCAGCTATCTATTAATTCGGCTCATCGTTCAAGAGAAGGTTATTTCATCCGAGGCTGTTTTCTTCTATTCATTGCAAGTGTTGTTTACGTGGCGGGTTCCGAACCCTACTCCCAACCATAAGGAGGAGATATTTCGCTTTCTTACTTTGGCTCACCTTCAAACGGATGTTTTTTATTTACCCAGAGAATACTTGGTCTAAGAGCTGCTTGTGTCACATGTATGAGGTTAAGAAGATTTATATTATTTGTTCCGGTCAATCAAAGTAAATCAAATTCCTTCAACTTAAGTATCCCATTGATACATTACAAAAATGGTTATTAGCCTAAACATTTTTTCACAAATCTAAATATTCCCTACAGGGTACGCATTATCAAACACATCGTAGCATGTGTAGCGTTTGTCCCTGGTTCCCATGGCTGCACCAACAGTTTGAGTTTGAATGCTTTGGTGCTGCATCTCGCTATTACCATAGTTTCCAAGTGTGTTTGGCATGAATGAGTTAACGCTCACTTGGGGCCCCTCAGCGTTATTCCACCTGTGGGTTATCACTAGCACAAAACACTGGCACAGTACGACTGGTGACGGTCGGTGGTGGCGGTGTTGGTGTTGGTACAACACAGTTACTCTTTACAATGCCTGTTGTTGATCGGCATTGCTCGGCGCGCTGTGACTGGTTAATTATTTCCATTCCCTCATTCCCTAGTCAAGTTTGAAATGTGTGTTGTTGCAATCAACAAAGAAGCAACAGGTACTCGCTTAAATACCGATAAAAGTACAAAGAAGAATTGTTGGTGACTCAAGAGGGTCGTTCGGCCTAACCGTCTCTTGGCTGGCTCCAGGTTTTGTAAGCTCTGCGGCGCTTTTTCACCAATGTTGTCAGTCTTGCTTAAGTTGATGTTGCTGGCAGGTAACCCTGCTGTGTTTACAGCTCATCCGCTTGGACCATTTGTCGGTGTGACGTTGATGAGTAGGCAGTTGTACTCTTGTTGTTGGTAGTTGTTGTCATTGCATTACATGGTTAATGAAGATGTGATACAATGAAGTTGTGGCTAATGATGTAGAAGGTAAGTGTGTTTAACATGGTCGCAGGTCTTTCTCTACAGGAAGCCAACAGTAATCACTGGGAATGAGCGCATTCAGGAAATAGTGTGTCTAACAAGCGAGTTAATGTAAGCAGTGCTTATCAAGCTAGACCTAAATACGTAATGACCTCACTACAGTCGCTCAATCTATGAGAAGCTGAAGAGGTTATGTAACTTTTTCGAGTTGTAACCAATATATACTCAATGTTACATATTGGCCAAAAGGTAACGAATGATAGTCAAAATCTCTCTCTCTCTCTGTTGGTTTCTAGCTAGAAATATTTTTCGTTTGGTTTGAAAAATTGAGGATGATGAAAACACTACCTTTACTCAGCTCTGAAAAAATTATATACATACTTGTATATGCATGTTTTATAACTGTAACTATTGTTTATAGAAATGTACATTTAAAATCTCTCTTAATATCTTAGTCGAGATTCTACATTGTTTAAGAATTTTAGATTTAGTAAAGTTGGCTGTGGTTATTTACATTGTTCCTACATATTTGTTATGTCTATTTTTTAACCAAAACAAGAAAAAACACAGAAACGGCAAATTTAATGGGGAGTGTTTATTATCATTCGAAAGAACATTATTTGGCATTTATTTATAAAAACTATCTCTTTCAAATATTGGTCGCGGCTACGTCTCAGATGGTCCATTCGTTGAGTCCAATTTTCGATGATTCGTTCGAGCATTTCGACTGGTAACTGGTGAATGACACGTGTGATGTTTTGTACCAAGGCCTGAATCGAAGAGGGATTGTTCGCACAGACTTTAAACTTTACATATCCCCACAGGCAAAATCTAACGGTGTAAATCACACGATCATGGTGGCAAATCGACCGGCCGAAAACGTGAAATTATCTGGTCACCGAAGAGTTCTCTCAATAAATCCATTGATTGCTGCGATGTGTGGGAAGTGGCGCCGTCTTGTTGAAACCAGGTCTTCGATATCACGATATTCAATTTCAGGCACCAAATAGTTGGTTATCATGGCGCGATAACGGCGCGCATTATTTTTGAAGAAATATAGACCGATGATTCCGCCGACCCACAAACCACACTAAACCATAGTTTTTTCGGCATGAAGTGGTAGCTCTTGAATCTCTTGCTCTTCGTACCAAATCGTCCAGTTCTAGCACCGGCTGTATTTTTTACCCTTCCAATTTAAGATCTCGACGTTAAATGCGGCAAGGCGTTCCATACGTCAGTCCAGGTAGCTGTGAACGGCGCAGAATCTCTCTACGGTATTCGTGGTTCACACAGCCTTAATTGTACAATGATCATATTGTTAGCCTAAACCAGTCAAATATTGTAATTGGCGTCAAATAAGCAGGAACTTTCTTATCAGTTCCGCAAAAATTTCTTTCCATGTAAAATTCAAAATTTACGTAAATAAATTTCTTACAATTAGGCGAATAATTAAGTGGTGACATTTATTTAAACATTTTAATTAAATAAATCATTTCTTTTTAACCCTAAACCTTTCTCCGACTTTCCCACACATTTATCAGCAGTGATGTATGCAAAAATTTGTAAGCTTTTACCAGGTACTTTGAAAATAAGAAGAAGAAAAAAGCCATCCGATCATTTGTTTGTCAAGTGTGTGGTCATTAAACGCAAACTGATGACAAGCGAAGAAATGTCACTAAAAACCATAAACAACATAAGTTGCCTGTCATCAACACTGTCAGCCGTAATCATAATCGCAACATTTAACAACAGCAGCAACATTACTTTCAAATAACTAAAGTTACAACAATAAAAACATTGAATTGTTATAAAGACTTTCCGTCATAAACCACAAGACTCTTTTATATAAACTGACATACCTACATGAAATATTAAACAAAAATTAAAAATAAAAAATATGAAAAGAAACGAAAATAAAATATGAAAATCCATTCAAAAAAAGTACACAATTGTAAGTGATAAATTAAAGCCTACTATAAAAAAAAAAAAAAAACAATTCGAAGTTATGACATTTTTCGGTTGTTCAGCTATTCGGATACACCCCAATATTGTTTGAACAGTATATGAAAATATGTGAATTCAACAAAAATACAGTTACTCTAATCATAATGTTGATTGAACGAAGTATATATATTGAAGAGTCGATTTAGCCATGTCCATCTGACCGTTTCTCCGTCTGTCTATACATACGCGAATTAGTGTCTCAGTTTTTGAGATATGTATCTGAAATATTCCACTCGTTCTTTTCTCTCCAATCAGCTGTCCATTTGTCGGAAGAGCCGATTTCGACCCACTATAGTTCTTGTATGGGAATCTTTTTTATCTGACAAGATATCTTCTCAAAATATGACATGGATTATTGTCCAAGTGGTACAACCTTCATTTCTTCAGATCGACCTACTATAGCATAAAGCTGCCAAGAAAACTCATCGATCAAAATCAAGTTCTTTTATGAAAACTTTTGTGAGGGGAGTAACCGAACTACCGAGTAGTACAGTGCGACCAGCCGAACTGCCCCAAGTAAAACCCAACAAAATCTGGTAAAATACTATATGAGAACATAATTACAGTACCCTAAATTTCTACGAATAAATCCTCGAATATATTACTGAACGAATATATTGCTAAACAAAATAGGCCTAAACAGTATACGAGTATAACCGAAAACTGCTATTTCAAATGCTGCAAAATAAGTTTCAAGCTGTCTAAAATTTTTATTACAGTTTACACTAAGCTAAAGCAAACATTGAGATCTAGATGTTTACCAATGTTGCTACAAAAACCCGATTTATCTTTAAACATTTAATAAAATAGACATTTACTGCGATGCCATTTCTTAAAAATCTCGAAAAATTGTATTTATAGGAATTTAGCACCATATTATTATTTTTTTCGGTTATATTTGAACACTTTTTATTTTGTTTTTTCGTTTAACCAAAGACAAAATTTTACTTTAATAAAAAATAAACATCTTTTATTACCGATTATCGGTAATATTCGAACATTTTTTATTTATTTTTCTTTTTTAATCATAGACATTTCAAATTGTTTTGATACCGATTTTCGGTAAAAAATAAGCATGCTTTATTACCGATTTTCGGTAATATATGATTTTTTTTTTTATTTTCTTTTACTCATAGACAAATCAAAATTTCAGTTAATTGTAGTACCGATTTTTGGTAAAAAATAAACATATTTTACTTCCAGTTTTTTAATTTATTTCAATTTAATAGAGTACCGATTTTGGCAGCAATTTATTTTTGGTAAGATTTGAACATTTTTATTTATTTTTTTTTTATCAAACATACCGAAGAGAACTTGAAATTTCGGTATGTAGTTAGTTTCGATTTTGGACATCTTTTTTTATCGATATTCGGTAATATTTGAACATGTTTACTTATACATTTATTTTATTTTAATCATAACATACCAAAATATCAATTAATTTTAGTACAGATTTTCGGTAAAAAATCAACATTTTTTTACCTATTTTCGGTAATATTTCAACATAATTTATGTTTTTTTTTCTCATATAAAAAACGAAATTTCTATTTATTATACAAGTAGTATCGATTTTGGCAACAATTTATGGCTTCTTCTCATTGTCTTTTGCATAATCATCAGTTTCGATGATACTTAAAGTGCCTGTCTTTTATTTGCCTAAGGACCACACTAATTGCCGAATATCTCCTAAATATGGTAAATTTTGCCTGATGGTGTTCATTCGGATTATTTACCATTTGTCATTTGACCAAATATGTTATATTCTGGCTGGGAGTTTTAAAAGATGGTTGCGTAAACCTAAGAAGCATAACAGATTGAAGTAGAGACGGTACATCTAAACTTTTTTTCTGATCTTTATCACTTTTAATCCTTATTTTACCATATGTTCACTATAAATAGTTGAGATCCTTTCTGCAGAACAAGATGGTATCTTACTTCTGGCTGTGGCAGGAGCATTTAATTTATTCCCAACTTTCCTCTACTTTTACTTAACTCTACCAGCTTACTGAAGTAACCCATAATGGAATTGACACAAACCAGCTTTCTTCATCATATTAAATATAACATAAACCAAGTTTTACCTTTGTTTTCAAATATTATTTAGATCACAGCTACATTTTTAATTATTTTATTACCAAAAAACTAGTTTGAATTAGAAATAGAAGGCACAATTAAATTTTTGTGAGTTCTTTTTACAGAGGCCCTAAAAATTTTATGCTTTAGACTCGCACTCACTATTTTATATAGCACATAAATAATGTGCTTATTATATGTATATATGTACATACAAATATACGTCATATTTCTATGTGCGTGTCTGAACTCAAAGTGTCATTAAAATATTAGAAAAGTTGTGTGCTTAAAGTTTTTAGCTTTTACAAGCAAGCAGCTTTTGTAATGTGCTTTTTATGTGTACGAGTACCTACTTATAATGTTTCAGTAACCCGAATTGTCAAATGAAAGTAGATTCTTAAGTAACTTTAATATGAATGAAAGCATGTATACTAAAATATTAGCCATTGCAATAAAATTCGAAAATTCTTAACTTGCAAGATTTGAAATTAAAGTGTTCAAAGTTTCACTTAAATACTTACTTCCGATTCTTCACTATATACAATACAACTGAGCTATTCACTCAATTCCTTGCCCCAATTTTGACAAATGAAGTGAGTGTAGCCACTTGCTACAGTCGTATTTCCCAAGAGTTAGTATGAATTAGAGCAACTCCATAGCAAAAATGGAACCAAAATTAGTCTTTCGACGAATATATTATATATGTATTTATATGTATTACGTGGTTTGCCTTTTACATATGGGGATTTGAGATCAAAAATAAATTTTAGTCATCGATAATCACTTTATTACTTTTTAAAATATTCTCCCTTAAGATCTAAATACTTTTGCATAGGTTTGAACCAATTCTCGAAGCACTTTTGTCACTGCTAATTAGATACCCCCAAAGCATTCATTCCGAAAGCATCAAACGCCTCTTCAGGTCCTGAAAAAGATGACCTCTTAGTTTATTTTTTATACGGGCATAAAAAGGCGTCGTTCAGTCCCAAGTGCAAATAAACAGGCAACCATTTGCTTGGAAGTGCTTCCTGTGCGAACAACTTTTGTTGAAATCGGCTAATCTGGAAACACCCATAGAGTCGACTGATTTTTTTTTCGGGCTTATATGTGCGGTCATAGAAGTGTCTCGAAACACAACTATTGTAATTTTTAACATTTATGTCGACCAATCGACTCTATTTTTGAGCGATTGACGAATTGTATGAAATCCAACGTAAACAAATTTTTTTTGCCGTCAAATATAATATCTATAGTTGTCTCAATTTCACGATAGGTCACAAGATGATCTTGCAATACCAGTTTACGCACAACACCAGTTTAGTTTCTGGAACAACAACTGATTTTGGAGGACCTTCACTCAATTCGTATTGGAGTAATCTAAGACATCGATTGAATTCGCTATACCTCCGATAAGCACTGATCCTTGATGGTACTTCATCGCCCAATTTTATTAATATCCACATTTCAGACCAATTTTTTCATAGCTTTGTGACTAAATATTTTCTATTTACTTAAATTAATTTGTCATATTCTAATACATATTCTTATAACTAAAGTATAATATATTCGCCACTGAGTACGCTGCAACATCTCTTCACACAGGCACCCAGTCGTGCAGTGATTCCACATATTCGTAGTTAGCTGGCTTCAGTTCTTTCTTCACTACATGATGGTGTCTTTTGTCATATTTCGTAGAAAACGCTCCGAGTAGCTGGGGGTCGATATCCAGCCAAGGATCTGGCAAAACATACGCATGTATGGGCGCTACCAAATACGCCAGTATTGCCAGAAAAATTAAGAGCACAAATTTTACCGCCATTGCAACGAATTTAGTTTGCAGTTCTGTTGATTGGACGAAGCATTTATAAAAATTTCAAATATGTTAAGATATATATGAAAACTGTATTACCGAGCGAACTTTCTTAAAAACTCTTTCCAAATATTTGCACTCAACAAATTGAAAAATGCACAGCCTGTTGGTTATGTATATTTGTATGCCTAATCGATCACTTTGTTTTTTTATTTATATTATATACACATAAAGCTCACTCAAATCAGTCCATTCTTTATTTCAATTATTTATTTTGTGATTGTACGCTTCAAGAACTTTTCTAAGTACCAGCTTAGTATACACGTTAGTACTAATAGAAGCTTTCCACTTGTTTCATGAATGAAGGTAGAAAGTGAAATATTTTTATTATGTTTTTCAAAAACTCAGACAAAAATTTTATTTTTCATTTAGAGTCTATACTTTTTATATATTTGTGTATGTGCATATTTTTACTTTAGATATTTACTTAACCCAACTGCTAAGAAATTTTTTTACAATTGTCTGAAACTGTCCCAGCTGGAAATTTTTCAAGATCAAGATCTTTTTTATGTTTCCAATATATTTTGACAAACGTTTTTAGAAAAGTCTAGTGACAAGACTTTTAATTGTTCTCCACTTAGATAAAAAGATGTTTTTCGGGATTTTCGATAAGAATTGGGGGTTTTGAATAACCCTTTTTATTCGATCCTGGAAAGTGCTCATAGCTTGAGAAAGCTGGGAATTAGATAGCGAATGCGTTCCACTTTTAGATAAAGTCTATTTCTGAACATTCTTCGGACACAAATGTCAGTTAAATCAGCTGTTTTTTTTGCCTACAATCGAAAGCAAAGTTTATAAGAGATTAAGGTTCGTTTTCTCAATGTCTTGACGGCTGCAAAGTGGAAAAATTATCGGAACACTGAAAAAGTAGATAAACTTACTATGAATATACTAGACATAACATATAAATTTATGTAACGGAAATACCTATAGATTCGCTATATCTTTTGACACTGACAAATTTGACACAATTCTGACATTTTTATGATAGCAACCTTTAAGCTACTGAAGTTACCAAACCAGCGCTGAAGAGGCGTAAGAAGTTGTTTACTCAAGTGTTTTCTCATACGCGTACAATGTCAATATTCTAAATGTCACGAACATTCGAATTTGAACCACTTTTACGTTGTTAAACCTTCGTTATTATTGTGTTTTCGTATATTTACTTTCAAAACAGCTGTATAAGTAAGAGTATACGCCTATTTTTGCTACAGCTGCAGTTTATCTAAGAAATACGCCGGTGTTAAAATTAAATAATAATAGTTTAGAATAAAAGTAAACATTGTTAGGCTATGCTTTTTGAAAGTCAAGGTTTTAAAATATTTTTTGGAATATGATGAAAAGTAAAGGGCTACGTAGATAGCTAGGTAGAGTGGATTACTGACTGCGCACATAAACTTTTAGGAGGCCCATTGTGAAGCCAAGGGAACTAAAATATACTCACTTCATTTTGTCTTCTCTGAAACACCCTGTGCTCCTGATGAAGTTCAACAGATCAAAAAGTTTTATTTGTATAATCTACGAGATGGCGTTAAGAAGCGCTCGGCCTAAAGTTGTGATTCCTATACAAATTTTCTTGGAAAATGTTATAGAGTATTTTCTTCTTTTATTATCTGTCAGCATTTAGAACAATCATTGTATAATGTTTCCAGTCTGACATAATTTACAATTAGACAATTATCTGTTAACGCTCCTTCTAAAGTTCTAATGTCATTCCTTTTGAATTTAAATAGTCGTGTTTTCCATTTATGCCACATTTGATTGCTTGTTAAGCAAGTTCAGAATTGACTTCATCAAGGCTCAGCTAAATTTATAACATATTTGTCGATTAAATATCAGCAAGTAGCCAGATTCATATAAGTTCCCTCCTTTTGGGTGGTGCGCGCTCTGACTTGTTCGTCTGCTTCACAGTTGCTAGGGATATCACTATGTTCTGGAACCCATTGCAGGTTTGCTGAAAAGACGCCACCTTTCATTCGACTATCTAGTTTGGACCCATTCGTATAGATACTTACTTCTGTCCCCCGCACCTCTTTTCACACTTCTTTGAAAAAACAAGCAAAATTGATTGAATTTAAGTTTAATTCTAATGGGCTGGGAGAGAACAGAATTTCAGATACAAATTACTAGAGATCCTTTATTATTCGAATAGTTCCAGAAATCTTTATTATATTAACGATAATTCCATATGCCGATAACGATAAATTCACTCAACTCACAATCATTGAATGCCTTATTATTAGCAACTAACACCAGAAGATTTTTTTCGGGTAACGTTACCGAACTCATTCAAGTGTGCTTTAAAAGAATATGTTCTTTGAACATCCAATGGTTTTAGTATTATAGTTTCAGAGTTGATCTCTTCATCTGATTATTGGCTAATGTTAGTCACTCTCTTCATCCAACGACAGTTTTAATATTTGTATGTACTGAACTAACTCATGTTGCGAAGCGAAAAAATCAACTTACAGTAACCCTCTCCCAAGTTGATGAGTCAACTACAGGTTATCATCCTGCAGAAAACCAACAACATTTTCATTATTGAAAGAGCAAATTTCATTAATGTGATTGTCTTAAGTGCTTTCGTAGTAGCCCTTTCTGTCAAGCCAAAATCTTTTTCGTGTGAACGCCTCCATTGACGAACTTTAAGAAAGGATTGAAGAACTGCAGAAAAGGACTTATGGCTGACTCCCATACAAGGTTTGCTTCAGACATTTGCTTTGACAGATATATTTGTAAGTTCTAGATATGTTTTCAGGAAATCGTTCACAATGAGGCAAAACAAAGCAAAGCGATGCAAAATGTAGGCCAACACCCATCTTTATTAGAGAGCAACACGGAAAGCAAAAATGTATGTCAGAATGAACGATAACCAAGCCAAGCGAAAAGAGCTGCATGTGAAACGGTCATAACGATGTCAACACCTCACTTTCGAAATAAGCATTTAACATTGCCGAAATAACCAATAACCGAACCAAGTTCCGAAGGTTACCAAAGTACCACGATGGTATTTTTATATAAACTAAAATATTTTCTTATACACGGACGTAGTTAGCAACAATACTGTCCAGGGTTAGGCATAAGGCAACATTTTAAGTTGCCGTGCCACTGCAGTATATTTCAAGCTGAGGTCTTTGCTATTGCGAAAGCCGCGGAGCTGGTCTCTAATGCACCTGCAGGCAATTCCAGAGTCAACATCTACTTAGACAGTCTAGCAGCAATCAAGACAGTAATCTTGTATTGCATAGCGGCCATAAGTGTCTTGGGAATAAGGGCAGCAGTGGAAAGTGTTCCCGGAAGTAAGCAACTTCACTTCTACTGGGTGCCAGGCCACAAAGGCATCGAAGGTAATCAAATAGTGGGATAGATTGCAAAGAATGGTTCACGGCTGACATCCGAAAACGTGGTCAACATTGGAAAACCCATGCATTGTCTCTGCGACGATCTTGACAAAAGCATGGTAAATAAAATGAAAACCCGATGGAACGAGCTACCTGGGAGCAAAACTGCAAAAGTCATATGGAAAACGGTAAATCGAAAGTACATAAAAATTCTATTGACAATCGATAGAAGAGTCTGTAGGAACATGATGGGAATATTAACTGGTCACTGTCTGGTGGCCACATACGTTCACAGGATGGGCCTGATAGATCGTTAAGACTGCAGGAAATGTCTAGAATAGGGCACCAGGGAAACAACGAAGCATCTCTTGTGCACTTGCCCCTTGGCAAGACTACGCTGTAAGCATCTGGGGTGCCCACGGTATGATAAACTAGAGGAGGTATCGATAGTGCGGCCGCAGAGTCTGTTAAAATTCGCGTCAAGCGCATGCATCCTAAAGGATGATTACTCCTCATGGATCTAGCAACTGAACTCCATCTGATATCGCATAGGACAAACTAGTCTATGCGTGGCTTATTGACCCACCAGATTAATCTAACTTAATCTAACCTAATTAGCAACAAAAGAGTTCATTAAGCCTTATTGGAGTGGAATTTCGCAATCAAACTCGCTCTGTTTTGAAGAAAAATAAGCAACAAATTAAATTATGCACAGCTTATTATTTGAAATCACTGCAAATAATTTTAAGCTCATATATAACAAATTATTAATTAATTGTGACCCAGAAAGCGGTGATACCGAGCAGCTTTAGTATATTGTTCTCTTCAATGCAGATTTGCTTTAAAAAAAAACACGCATCATCATTAATTAATTATATATGATTATAAATAATACGTATGTGTGTATGTATGTTGATAAATATGCGGCATAATATCGTAAAAAATAGCTCAATGGTTTCATTCTTTCATACAAAACAAATTTTTGCTCAATTGTGCGACTTCCACCAAAAAAAATATATTTATGAATCTTTATGCAAGTCAACATTTGTTGCTGACACACACACATGCGCGCACACACACACACAGCGTGTCTGTCGGTTCGATTGTCTGAATTTTCTGTTGATGATGCGAAAGCAATTGGATCGCTTACTGCCGGGTTGTTACCGGCAATTGCGGCAGTAAATAGTCGACAACAACACTAACAGCAACAACAACGACAACGAAAATGTTGGTCATAATTTGTGCCAGAGCAATTTTTTCCAGCCGCAACCATTTTAAATTGTTAACAATGCAGAAATTTTGTTATGAGCGCAAGCAACATTTTCATTGTTTGGCGCAAGCATTTTTTTTTCGTTTTTGATCTGGTGTGCCAAATAAGTGCAACAAATAAGCGTATAACAATGACAATTGATGACACATCACTCTGGGGAGAGAGGACGCGGAACAAACAGTGCGTGCAAATAAAATTTGCAATCGCATTTATTTTAAGTGGCTCACGTAATGCCTTCGGAAGAGGATTCAGCGTGATTTTTGAGTAAGCCGCGAGCTCTGACTTTCATTGATAGTTTTGGTAGCTGAGTGCTTTTTGGAATAAAAAATACACTTGATAAAAAATACTTGGAAATAAAAAGTACACTTGAAATAAAAAAGCTGGAAATGTAATTTTTTTGTGATAAACTATAACTTTGCTAAAAAACTAAAATATTAGATATGTATATGTATGTATAATGTTTGTAAATTGATAGTGCTGCGATCTGGTAACAACTCTATCTAAAGTTTTGCATTTTTGATGTGAATGTTTTGACATATGAGCGCTATTTGTGTCGTTTACAGTAACTTAGAATAATCATTTCGGCAAAAATTGGAATTAGGTTTCGAACATTTTCTCGCCATATTTTTTTTTTAATTTCGGCCTAGGTTAACTCAGCAACAGTACATCGATGAACACAACTCAATTTTTGACGATGAAACTCCATCAAGGACCACAGTTTATCGATTGTATGGCGAATTCAATAAAAGTCGTACCAAAACGAATTTCGTGAATATCGTCCAAAATTAGTTGTGGTTCCCGAAACTATTGATGATATGATCAAACTGATATTGCTAGATCATCTTGTGATCTTTAGTAAGATTCAAACAACTATAAGCATTAGTGGGACCAGCATACATTCAATAGTGAATGAACATTTCATTGTAAAAAAATATTATTTAGGTTTGATCCCTACGGACATCCCACCGAACTGACGGGAATGGAAATTAAACGCCTGTGCAAATTTGTATTGGTCACTAAAAGTTTTGCTAATTTTTAAGTTTGAACACAGAAGTTTTTCTTTTCTATAACTTCACAAAGGACTAGATATAGCAGTCTACATGCGATCTCTCTAGATCAGCCATCTAACCTAACATAACCTAGATCCTCCACAGTATATCAACCGCTCAAAAAATTACTCGTGTCGCTTCGAGAAACGCTCATGACATCGTGAAACTTGATGTATCGTGGACTAATGACCTCGAAAGTAAAAAGCAGTGTACTATATGGTTGTTTCAAAATGGACTTCCAAACAAATTGTTGCCTTTTTTTTTTGAAAAACTGGACATGTCATAACAATACCACTCGAACAACGGTTCTCAAAAGTCCCATCTGACTAATGCTTTGAAAGCTAAAGGCTTAGCAACGTTCCAGGTCACAGAGATAAGTTCAGAATTCACGCCACTATCGCAAAAGAAATTTTCACCTGTAATACATTAGTTAGGTTTCTCATGATTGCGTGAGAACGCGAATGAGTCCACGAACTCCTGCTTTTGTAACGGAAACTGCAGTGCAACCAAAGAGTGACTGAATGCTGTATAGTTATCCGATTGAAGCTTTGCAACATCGTAAGCATCTCAAAAGCAAGCTGTCGGCGTATTGGGTTCTGCGCCGAGTTACTTCAGGCGATAAATACAACAGGAGACTACTGCACAGTAGTGTTGACGCTGTTTAAGAGCACTCTGAAGGCGTGGTTTCGTCATTGTCGACGAAACATGTATCCACTTGTATTCACCAAAAGCCAAGAAACAATAAGAACAGTGGCTTCATGCAGTGAAACTACTCCGAAAAAAGCGAATACTGTCCGAAACTGATCTATATCGACTCCTTGGATAAACTCAAAATATCACCCAAAGAGTGAGTCGCAGGGCACTACTTTGCAAGTAAGGCTGTTTTGACGTCGAGTTGCAGAAAAAACGGTCTTAATTTACGAAACCATCAGCACCTCTTCCACCATTATAACACCTAGCCTCACACCTCTGCCTACGCCATAGCCAAATTATTCTAATTAATATACGAACTACCCTCCAATCCATTCTCATACTATGCGACCTCTCCAAACTAAAACAATAAACACTGTTTAGAAATTTGAGTCGGAGGAAATTTTGAGGTTATCGACGCCACGAAGTCCTACTTTGCAGACCTTGTGGACATTTGACACAAAGAAATGCTTTAATTTTATGTATATCTTAAAAAGTAACCACATTTCAAGCATATAGAATACTTTCATCACAAATTTGCCAAAAAATTAGTTTGGCGTTGCCAACTAAAGGGCATTTTTTCAACTTTTTGCAAAAGCAAGCTTAATAAACGATTAAGTGAAAGTAAATATGGAGCCAACAGCCTTAAAAAATTTCGCACAAATTTGCACATTTTTTACATAAAATTTTTTTTTTTATATTTTTACAGCAGTCATATTAGACTACATATATTCTCTTTACTGTCAGGCCACATTTAGCCACAAAGTCAGCCAAAAATTAATCAGACAATTATTAACTTTCAAAAGCTATCAAACTAAGGGCATTATTGTATGACAGCTAATGCGGAAATTAAAATTTTCTTGAAGTGTTACTAATACTAAAATTTGCTATAAGAGTATGAGTGCATATGTAGTTAATTTTGGCACTTAAATTTGACCATTCATTAAAGTCGTTTTCACACTAGTTAACACGGCTCGCTGGTGTGTATGTATGTGTGTTGGTGGATTTATTTGATAATGCAAACAACATAATTCAAGCGCGTACTTGCATTTATTAGCACAATTATGTGTATGTATATATTTCCATACACATATATATATATATGTATGTCAAGACAGGCATTTCTTGTACAATAACTTTAATTTAACATTCCAACTGTAGCATAACATAATTAATGCTGGACACCACAATACACTCCGCTTGAAAGACAAAAAACGACAAAAAAACAAAAACAACAATAAAAAATTACTTCAGCTGCACTAAAGTTTGAATACCCTTCACAAAAGCTAAATATTCTGTACAGGAAATTGCGTTCGATCGAACAGTTTGTATGGCAGCTATATGCTATAGTGGTCCGATCTGAACAATTTCTTCAATGAATATACCGTTCTTTTCGACAATAACCCATGCCAAATTTCATGTGGATATATTGTCAAATAAAAAAGTTTTCCATACAAGCACTTGTTTCCGATCGTTCAGTTTGTATGGCAACTATATGCTATTGTGGTCCGATCTGAACAATTTGTGCGTAGCTTATAGCACCATCTTATATAATAATATGTGCTAAATTTCATGCAAATAATTTGTGAAATAAAAAAGTTTTCCATATAAGGACTTGATGTTGATCGAACAGTTTGTATGGCAGCTATATGCTATTGTGGTCCGATCTGAACAATTTCTTCAATGAATATATCGTTACTTTAGATAATAACGCATGCCGAGTATTGCGTTGATATATTGTCAAATTAAAAGGTTTTCCACACAAGGACTTGCTTTTGATCGATCAGTTGGTATAGCAACTATACGTTGTAGTAGTTCAATATCGACGGTTCCGACAAACGAGCAGTTTTTTTGAGCAGAAAAGGACACATGCGAAGTTACAAATCGATATCTCACAAACTGACAGATTATATACACCAGATGGACAAGGCTAAATCCACTCCGTCATGCTGGTCAATTATATACATATATACTTTATATGATCTTAGTATACCATGTGCAGGGTATAAAAAAACATTTTCATTAAAAGTTAAACCACTTTTATATCAGCTACACGTGAGCTTAACTTCCCAAATGTGTTTATATATGTATGTATATGTGAGTATTTCTATGTGTTTTGGCATTAGCGAACGAGTTTTCTGCATTCAAGTGGCACAACTTATTGCCACAACGCTTTTCATTTGTAGAGGAAGTGTGTCGGAAATGCTTAAAAAACTTGTTGTTGCAACACACACATATATACAAATATATATACACTTACTTGGCTGCACATAAAAACCTACGCATGCGCACACTTATTTGCATGCCACTGGCAGGCTTTTCACACATTGCACGTTTTTTACTAAAACAAAAACAAAAAAAATGTATTTAATTTTTTTCGTTTTCCTTCTTGTTTTTGCAGGATGACAATCTCATGTTCGCTGTTGAGGATGAAGATGACATTAACAATGTCGACGATGGTGGTAATGCCGCCGCCATATCGAAACCACCTGTGGCTGCCACACGTTCAACGCTAACGGCTCATTATGCAGCGGGCTCAAAGCCGCCAGTTGCCGCGCGTACCACACCCGCCCCCTGCAACGAACAGCGCCTGCCCGCCTTTAAGGCGCACAGCGACAACACGGCCAACGTGCAGGTGGTGTTGTTGCAAAATCAAGTGGACACACTGCAATGGCAATTGAAGCAGGTAAGCCTTATTGACATAAAATAGTTGTAATTCAATCGAATTTCGAAATTTGGTTGCACTGACGACTTGATGCCTCACAGTGATAATTGTGTACTGTTTTCTGATAAAAACAAGGAAGAATGGTTTGGTTAAAAAAAAATTGGCACGGTCTTTCCCTATAATAGGTTTAGACCCCAGCTACCGAAAATGTGTACCCAAGTGGCAATGGCTGACTTTTCTCCAAATGAATCAGCCACTCTGTGGGACATATTATAGAAATTCATAGAAAGTATTTTTCTGATAATAATGTACCCTTATGTTCAAAGTGAATAAAATCGGTTTAACATTTACCTTCTTCTTCTTCTTCTTTACTGACGTAGGCACCGTCGAGTTAACAACAGCGCCTCAGTCGTTTCTTCTTTTCTCAATTATCGCCATTTCGAGATACCATGTGCAGCTATGTCCTTCTCTACCTGATCTCTCCAACGGATATAAGGTCTTCCCCCGGCAGATACTGCCTCGAAAGCTGTCGAGCTGGTGTGTATTCATTCATTCGGACCACATGACCTCTGGTGGTCTTTCTTAATTCGCTGAACTCTGTCATTGTCATCGTATAATTCGTACAGCTCAACGTTCCATCGAATGCGGTATTCGCCGTTACCAATGCCCAATGAACCACTTATCTTCCGCAAAACCTTTCTCTCGAAAACTCCTAACGGCGACTTATTAGATGTTGTCATCGTCCATGTCTCTGCACATATAGTAGGACGGGGACGATGAGTGACTTGTAGAATTTGATCCTTTTTTGTCAAGAGAGAACTCTACTTCTCAATTGTCTACTTAGTCCGAAGTAGCACCTGTTGGTAAGAGATATTTTACGTTGGATTCCAAGACGGACGTTGTTGGTGTTAATGCCGGTTCCAAGATATATGAAATAATCTGCAACTTCGAAGTTATGACTATCAACAGTGACGTAGGATCCAAGTCGCGAGTACGACGTCTTTTTATTTGATGAAATGAGATATTTCGTCTTGTCCAAGTTCACTACCAGACCCATTTGCTTTGCTTCCTTATCCAATCTGGATCAGAACTAACGGCGCGGTTGTTCAGGCCAATAATATCAATATCATCGGCGTACGCCAGCTGCTGCACACTCTTGTAGAAGTTTGTACCTTCTCTATTTAGATTTGCAGCTCGAAAAATTTTCTCTAGGAGTAGATTGAAGAAGTCGCACGGTAGGAAATCGCCTTGTCTGAAACCTCGTTTTGTATCAAACGGCTCGGAGAGGTCCGTCTCGATCCTGGCTTTTGGTATTAGTCAACATCAATTTATCGTATTAGTTTTGCATTATAAAGGCAGCTCCTTTTCATGCTGTCAAAGTCAGCTTTAAAATCGACAAAAAGGTATTTTCCAAGATTTGGCGCATGGCGAATATCTGGCCAGTTGTTGATTTTCCAAGCATGAAGCCACACTGTCCATATGTTGAAGAACTTTGCTTTGATGCGGATTATCGCTAGATGTTCATCCACCAGGGTGAATTGTAAGACTCGGCGATGGAGTCTCTCTCCCATCATGAATTACACACCGAATTTGCACTCTTCTCTGTGGCCACTGTAATAAATGACACAAGAACCCACTCTCCTCAGTCTTTGTCCCGTCCATCGCAGTTCTAGAACGGTGGTGAAGTCAACCTTTTCTGTTACAAGGACATCAACCAGCTGGGCAGCGGCACCTTCCCAATTAAGTGACCGGACATTTCAGATCCTATATCGTAATTCTTAAAGCGTTTGCCATGGTTGTCGTCAGAGGGAGTCTCTCATCCGAGGCTGTTGATTCCTTTTCATTGGAAGTGTCAAACATCAATCAATCAGTCAAGACCCAAATAAACCACATATAAGGATTTTGCACCTGACTTTGAACCTTTTGTATTGATTAAAATGTGCATTATATATATAAGAAAAAGTGGTCTTGCAAAATCTTAAAAGCATCATATAAATTTCTAGTTTCAATTGCAATTTGTTATTCTGATAGTATACTGTACTCAGTAGCTACCTACACACACACAGATTATCATACTTAAAAATACTTGTTACATACTACTTCACAAATTTTCAGTCAACTGTGCTTTTCAAAATGTATCAATAAACACTCAACACTTTAATATTCTTCTTAAGAGTCAATATTTTTCATCGTAAAGTCTTAAGGTTTTCTTCGTTAAGTGCTTAAGTCGCTCAAAAATCAAAAGACTTAAGCGAGCAACTCGACCATTCACCTTCTGTAAGCACGCATTCCAACAAATTACATTAATTGATTGATTTCACACAAGCCTCAGGAGTAATTTGTGCAATTATAATAACTTCCCAGGTATCGCTTTTAAATATACACAGTGACGTGAGTACTTCTAATACCAATAAATAATGGAAACCGCCGCAGTGCTGCGCGTACAACTCAATTCTTAAGTTATATAAAACAGTCGAGTGCTGCGTGTAAAAAGTTCTGTTCAAATCACTATTTCCGTTCTCATGCCTTTTAATGGTATGTAATTGCGGCGTTCACACATAAATACATTTACGCAAGTGGATATGTGGTGAGTACAATCGCCGCGCCGTGGTAAATCTATAAAAGCGTTTGAATAACATCAATCAACCGCCTGGACAAAAGGTTCGCCACTCGCCTGCACAAAGTGGTGGCAATCATTTGTTCTATGAAAGTATACAACAATGAAATGCGTCTACGATGTTATGTAATTTGCCGCGCTTCCTATTGAAGAAAGGAAATGACGCCTTCTAATTATTTGTTGCGTTGTTTTTCTGGGCATTAGAAGGCACTTGAGCAACACAACTCACTTAGAGGACGCTTGGTTTGAACTATTCATTTAATTTCAAGTTTGGAATTTGCTTTTGTTTTCCACTAGCATCACTCCATTCAGCTGGTAGTCTACATTTAGGTTTTCAAAAGAAGAAAAGCACTAGTAAACAACCTTGAAATATATTTCGAACATGTCTTTAAGGAAATATTAGTACCACTGTGACCTCACTTATGCTTAAGGCATTGTGTCGTCTGTTTGTACATTATTCCCTAGCAAGAAGAGAAATGTGTGAAGCAAATGTGAACATAAGTGAGTTGTTGGGCTTAGAAAATAAGTGTCCATTAATACTATACTCAACAGCAGCTGAAATTAGGAGGTAGCGGAACCTTTGATATTATTATCATCTGTCACTGTAAAAATTAAGTTAGCTTGTTATACTCATTAAAGAAGATCAATATTCTATTAGTTAATCTCAAACTTAAGGTTTTCAAAACGATCTTGACTACAAATCTGATTAGTCTGTTTATGACTTTACTTTCCCTCTAGATGGAAATGGAAAAGAGGCATAATAGTGGAGGTAGATAGCATCACAGTCTATAGCGACGGGTCCAAAATGGACTGCAGAATAGGCACGGGAGTATATTCCGATGATCTGGACATTTCTCTCTCCGAGGCAGAGTTAATACCAAGCCCGCTAGGATCGATCACAAGAGACCTCAATATACAATTTCAACAAATAGCAAATAATTGAATAATAATTGAACCAATGATGGTACTGAAAGTACCATTTGATCAAATTTGAACCGGACTGACAAAAAAACATTTTAACGTAGTTTTATATAAATCTTTATTATCATCCTCAAATGACTCATTTTTATTCAATTATGGTACTGAAATTACCATTTGATCAAATTTGAACCGGACTGATAAAAACATTTTAACGTAGTTTCATATAAATCTTTATTATCATCCTCAAAAGGCCCCTTTTGAGTCAATACAAGCATACCAGCGATTTATCATAACTTTCTTAGACTTGTTTTAAGCTTTAGAATGGCCTTCAGAGAATATTGACTTTTTCGGTTTCGGCTCATTTTTGCAGCGCCATCCGCTATATTGTTGGACAGTTTGGATGTCCTATTCACAAACCCATTGTAAGTATTTGATGAATGTCAGCAACGTTTTTAAGGCTCTTTTAAGACCTTGATTAAGACCTTTTCAAATTATTCATAATCAGGGCCTTTAACGTGAGTCGAGTATTGACATACATCTTACCGAAAACATTAACCAAAACATATTGAATCGTTCCATAAGATCTCTTGATATCCTCTGCTATCTCTGTGATGCCAATCCGACAGCTTTCATGCACTGTTCTTTAACTTTTTCGATGATATCGTCATTAACAGAGGCGGAGGAACGTCTCGCATAAAGCAAAGTCTCGATAACTTCGGGACCCTCACTTAAAGCTTTGTACAACCCTTATACGTGAGTTAGGGATAAAATACACTCCCCAGTTACAAAGAAATTGACGCTTAATAACTACTAAGTATCTCTCAACAGAAAATTTTTGTCAATAAAAACTGCTGCGCTAACGTGACGTCAGCAACCGGACGAACATTAAAAGCTAAATATACCCGCAATCTCATCACAAACCATTTCAGTTAACTAAATCATTACTGCCAGCACGTGCTCAGTGTTTTAATCCTTCAATTTACTGCCTTTTCAATGAAAGTTTATAAAAAAAAATAATTGCTTATGGGTTAAAAATAGCTCTATATACATACACACATGTACATATATGCCTATACGTCGGCATTCTAGATTTCTCTCTTATCTCCGATCGCAGCTATTTCTTCTCGTCCGCCAAACACATACACACGTAGTTAAAAATTGTGCTAAAAATCACTTTCTGTCATATTTTCCACACACACGCGGCAGACTTAATGACCGCGGATCATAAAATGCTAATGAAAATCGACGAACACGAGTGTTTGGTCGACTAATAGCGCCATCAGTCAGCCAGTCAGTCGGTCAAGCGGTCGCTTGTAGGCTGTGCCATTAATTCATTTTATCTGTCATCTACTTTTGCTCACTTTTATCAGCGAACGTGATGCTTTGGTTCCATGTTACACTTTTTCTTTTGATAGCCATTTGGTTTCATTTTGACTTTTTTTTCAATTTCATACTCTTTAATAGAGCGGAAAGCGTTCGAAAATGTATACTTACATATACATACCTGTATCTACGTACTCGTATGTATATTAATCAAACTCTTATGTTCCACATTCACTCGTTCGTCGCTCTTCGCTTTCGTCTGCCACATTTATGTTTTACAACTCGCTTTTTATTCGCCTCTAATATATTATGGCACCTGTCTGGCAACTAAAAACACAGTTTTTCAATATTTCCATTGAACTTTTTGTAGTCGAGTTTGTTAGACACTTTTGTATTAATCCAGAAATGAAGAAATGAAATCAAACCACCACAAATCATTTTAATGATGTTTATTGTTTGGATTACTTATGTGGTGGCAATCAAAACGCTTCCTATTGCTTACATAAGCCACAAATATTATATATATTTATATGGTATTCTTATTACATATATGTAAAGTATATATATACGATGAGCTAGCTGCACGAGATATACGACGACATTGACAAAGTTAAGCGAAAGAGACAGAGGCTACGCTGGCTAGGTCATGTCCTCCAAATGGATTAAAACCAGCCAGATCTGAAAGTATTCGACGCAGTACCCACCTGGGAAGCAGAGGAAGAGAAAGACCTCCACTGCGTTGGAAAGATCAGGTGAGAAAGGACCTGACTACAGTTGGAATATACGATTGGCGCCAAACAGAGAAAAGAAGGAACGACTAACGCGTCTCGGCTATAACCGCGTAAACGGTTTCTGCGTCAGTAAAGAAGAAACCCATATGTTGCCGCATGTTCTTGACTTGGATGAAAGCATATTTCTTAATGTACATATAGGTTATAAAGTAGATTAAGGTTCAGTAAATTTTTATTGAAATAATAAGGTTGGTCGGGAACTGGTACAAGTGCAGCAACATGCCATGGTTGGTTTCGTCGCTTCAAAGACAGCAATTTCGATATTAATGACCCTCCGCATGAAGAAAGGTCAAAAACCTTCGAAGACGGTAAATTGGAAACGTTGCTTGATGAAGAGCCACGTCAAATACAAAACGATCTTGCTTCAGCATTGGAAGTCCCCCGCCAAACCATTTCAAAGCGACTACTTGCGCTGGGAATGATTCAAAAACTTGGAACTTGGGTTCCTTAAGACCTCAATGCAAAGAAAGGCATGAAACGTTCTGCTGAATGACAATGCTCGGCCTCACGTTGTGAAACCCTTTGAGACCCACCTAGAAACGCTTAAACGGAAAAACATATCCCACCCACTATATTCCCGAGAAATTGCACCGTCCGATTATTATTTGTTCCGTTCGCTGGGAGATGGTCTGACCCAAAAGCATTCCCACTCACATGAAGACTTCGAAAAATGGCTTGATTCTTGAATAGCATCACTAGACGAACAGTTCTACTGACATGGTATTCAAACTTTTTCTAGAATAATGGGAAAAAGTTGTGTCTAGCGATAGGCCATATTTCAATAAACCCCAATAATTCCTTTGTAACCTAGAATACACAATATAAAGTAAAACATTCATTTGAAAACATACTATACATTCCGCTTGATTTGCACTTACCCACAAGTAACTTACACTTCAAACAAGAAAAAAATCGCTAATTTCACTTGAAAATATTTGCCAAACAACAAACAGGTGCCAATGAGTCAGCCAATTTAATGTTGTAGCCAAACTCCCAATCACACTCTTACCAAAGACGTACCGTCTAACTGCTCCCACAGCCATTATGTGTAAATTGCTACAGTAAGCCAAATTGCAAGCCAACGAAATTAACCCAAATCT
The DNA here is from genome assembly GCF_023373825.1 of Bactrocera dorsalis. Classification (NCBI taxonomy): domain Eukaryota; kingdom Metazoa; phylum Arthropoda; class Insecta; order Diptera; family Tephritidae; genus Bactrocera; species Bactrocera dorsalis. Next base: position 42,003,517 of record NC_064307.1, read on the forward strand.
TACAAGCACAAAAAGTGAAAATTTAAAAGTAACTCTGAAGTGTTGGTGTCCATGTGGTATGTATGTATGTAGGTACTTAGATTAAGCCAAATGCTCACTTACACACCATCTCTGTGGATGACTAGGACTTTAATAAAATTCCAAACAAGCTGGTGCAGTTGCATTACTTTAACATACTACAACACAAGAAAAAGGATTACCTGTTGGAAATCCTAAATTAAACTCATTGGAATGCTTTGCTCGTGAAATTATTATCAAATAATGAAAATTTCAAGCTTCGAAAAGTTTTAGAATTACCGTCGCCGGCAAATATAACCTAGAAGGTATATCAGTCTTTGCCCACGATTCCTAGTCTCTCTCAAAACATATATTGTTTCACATTTAGAAGAACATATTGTATGAAGATACACCACCTTTTGATGTTAGAAATGAAGGGATCTACTATTTTCCGAATACATTGAGCTTTTCGATCAGAAACTTTCTTCTTCTTCTTTATTGTAGTAGACATCGCTTCCGCGGTTATAGCCGGCTTCACAATAGCGTTTCAGTCGTTCTTCCTTTTCGTTGTTTGGTGCCAATTGGAGATTCCATGTGTTACCAGGTCCTTCCCCACCTGGTCTTTCCAATGGAGTGGAGATCTTCTTCTTCCTCTGCTACCCTCGCTGGGTACTGCGTCGAATATCTACTCTCCAACCTGGAGTGGCTTCATTCCTTCGGACGGCATGACATAGCCCGCATAGCCGCTGTCTCTTAATTCGCTGAACTATGTATGTCAGTGGCGTCATATATATCGTACATCGTTCCATCGATAGCCGAAACCTTTCACGTAGCTAAAATTTTTTTGGAGATTTACCAATATCCACCACGACTACTATTAAAGATCTCTATTACAATTAACTTCTAAAATTAATATGAACTCAGACCGAATCCACACTGGCAGCGCGTACCTCCGACAGACTATTGAGTCTTTATTTCTGAAGGGATAGAACAACTAAACAAAGCATTATAAAAGTAGATTGCGAAAAAAACTTAAAAAGATTGATGGTGTAAGACACTCTCGAATATTCATGTCAAAATCTAGCTGAACTGCCACACAATTTAAAATCTGATAATATCAAACGGTAGTAAGTACAACGATCTTCTTGTCAGACTTAGCATAAACTGATGTTAGCCGACTGAACAAATTTGTACGCTGAAAACGCTTTGTCGATCCATAAGGACAAACTCGACCTCTTAACCTAAACTAGAATAAATTAATTTTTTCAAGGTCATCATTGATACATCATCTATTAAGAAGTTCACGATTAACAGATTGACAAATGGTCCTCAGCTTTTCTCTCTTCCTCTAAACTTTAAAAGTAGTACTAGTCTGGACTTCACTCGCTGACTATATTATGAGCGGAGCTCACTATATCTAGGCATTCCTATGAGCTCGAGTAGGAACTGTTCTGAAAAAATATTTACAATCTTCTCATAGTTTTGTGGCAGTAAACGCAATTTTTTTTCCTATTTAAGATTGTCGATTTTATGTTATCGCCAACTTGCACTTTTGCAGCAATTTCGTAAATATTTATTTCCTTGTTTAATTTATCTAACATTACTTTTGCTTAAGGTTCTCTTGGCCGAAAACAGTCGGCCTGGCACATTTTTACGTTCATTTGCCAAATTCCGGCTGTTGCAATGGCTGAACCACACCTCATAGGCAGTGCAACCGAACTTTTATATATAGTTATGAATGTACTTATGTATATATGTAAATATATGTAACTACCAAATGCAATTATTCCGAAAATTGCGTTTTTCGTTTTGCCAAGCAGCAAGCAATAATGTTTAGTCTAACTGCCAACAGCTGGCAGCCAATAACTGACACCCAGCAACCCACAAAGTGCATAACCACCGAGTCATTGAGTCAACGGGTGGTCACCAAGTGTTTCCTCCTCAACCTCTGCAATTTTGTTTAATTTTTGTGTTTTGTATTGTTGTTGTGGTTTTTTTGTTGCGCCTTGTATTGACTAGCAGTTCATTAGTTTAGTTATTTTGGCAAGTATTCACGGTAATATGAGTTTGGCAATGAGCATTAGGGTTACTCATTAGTGTACGCGAGATTTGTGCTTTAAGTAATAGTCTTTATATTACTATATAAAATTGGCATCAATTACTACTACTTATTAGCAAAAAATTGTAAGAATTTGTTCATAATTTTAAAATTGTTAATTTATTCTTCAAAATCTATTCGTCTCCCTCAAAGGAATCCCCTTGACCCAAATTCGAAATCCTTCCATAATTCCGGCCTCTTTTTATGAATAACTTTTTGCAAATGAGGCATAACACTCAAATAGTATTCTTTGTTAACAGTTTGGCAGATCGGTAGGATTTCGGAGTGTACCAAAGCTCGATAATCGAAGAAAACTGTTGATTTTTGACCTGCTTTGACGTGCTTTTCTCGCCTTCGGCTCATCTTTGCCACGATATTCGGCCGATTGACGTCCTGGTAGTCGGAAAGTATTGTTTCTCAGACGTTGATGTGACGCTGTCTTTTGAAAAAATTAGTGATTTTGGAACCAAATGTGCTTTCACTTTATTTAGGCCAAAATAATTTTTCAAAATGGTTTTCACTGATCCTTCCGATATTCCAACGATGTCAGTAAGATCTCTGACTATTAATCTTCGATTCTCTAGCACTCATTATTTTATTCCGTGGTTCGTAGTCAACGCGTTCTTGACCCTTTTTGTATAATCAACTTTGCTTTGTCATAGTGAAGAATAAATGGTCTTCTTCGGGTGATTTCCCATTTTATACATTTCTCTCAAATAAATTTTGACGTATTGCTCAAAACTGATGGTTCTAAGTTGCTCATTTGATCTGTTACAATGTAAACAGCGGAACTTTAAAATGTTTCGAACGTCTCTTTGAAAGACCTTTTGTTGCTCACTCTCGTTTCATCCATCTTAAAGCAAGATTCATCTCACGAACTGATAGAATCATTTTTAATTGCCACTTCTTTGAAATTACACTCCACCAATGAGCAATATTGTCATATTATGCTTTAATCCATACTAAATATAAGGAATTCGAACTTCACGAAATTCGTTTTGAAACAAGGTGTCCCAATATTGTGATCTCTCACCAAAACCCTAATCAGGTTTATATATTTTGGGTAGTCCTGGAAAGACTTCTAATTTTGGTCACCACTAACTAGCGCGTTCAAAACTACGCCAGACCTCTATACATGGATATACTCATGCCGATACATATCAACCAAATATTTTAAATTACGCCTCGAACCTATGAAAACATACGTATTAACAGCAACCGCCATGACAAACCCGGACCCCGAACAACTAAAAGTCTCACATTCTTTTCTATCTGGCCCTCAAATAATACTCTTATTAATCTCTCTCTTTCACAATCCTTTTTATTTGGCCTTCATATAATACTCTTATGAGTGTCTCTCTCGCACGCTCTGAGTACTTAAAACCATCAAACTTTACCAGAACAATGTCAATATAGAGCTAGCTATATCCCAATTTGCTAGTAAGACTTGATTTCCAACTATAATATAATATTTTAATTCCCTTGAATTTTGAACCTAAAATTGTAAGTTGAGAGCGATTTTTATATTACCTCCTGGTACTCTTTAGTTATTATTCTTAAGACTATTCCAAGCTTTCCATTGAGCGTCTTGAAAAATTTTACAATTTTTGTACTGGTCGAAGGATATGAGAGGAATCCTAAGTGTTGATATAGTTTTAGCTATGACTGTCTCACCCTAGTGTCCCTTTAGTTTAAGCTCCAACTATCAAAGAGCGAAGCTTTAAACCCCTTTTCAAAATTAAGCAGCAACATTGCTGGGTATTTTTGTCACTACTTTTTATTGTTGTTTTGTTCACGTATCACTCTTGGCAATTAGACAAATCTTTGGAACGTTATGTAAGCAATATTCGTAATTAATGGACATTTTTGCCCGTAAATTAAGTTATTTTCACAAGCAGTTGCAGCTGCTGCCTTAAAAAATAAGAGGATAATATTAGAAGCTAACAACTTTTTTGGAAAAAATGGAAATTTATAGCTTGCTTAAATCAATATGTCATGCGAAGATTTATATAAGTGGATACATTTTTTTCTATAATGTTGTTTGTGGATAGGCTGGGAAGGACGTTCGTTGTTTTCCGAACTGTTGCAAGAATTATTTCTTCAGATAATGAAGTACAATGAAAGAGTTAATCTAGTTCCCGAGCTCCAAAAATGTCAGGAGATGTAGTTCTAATTCAGGAAGGTATCCAACAAGAGCAAATTGGGTTTCCAATAATCACTTCTAGATTCAAGCTTCAAGGATAAACAAGACATTCTCGAAATATCTTCTATGAGCTATCAATTTAGCTGTCAAAATGTCTCCTACAAAAAATTTCGCAATTTCCCACTAAGTAGATTAGTACCTTTTGACTTGCGTCGGCAGTTTTGGCTTATGAAATGTCCCTGAAAACTTCTTGTTACCTTAGCATTAATAGCTTAATCTACGGGACGACTACAGGCTGCAGAAGAATTTACATATAGAACCTGCGGGCACAGCTCGATGGGTAATGGCGGTTGGGTATACACCGACTACATTAGTCCAATATACAACTGCGAAAGAAGGTTCAAAGTAAATATAAAAAAAGATGACTGGCGTAAAGATATGTTAGCTACGCGCAACATCCAACATCTATACGCATGGTGCGAAAATGGACGATTGAGTTAGTGCCGGAATATACTGTCCAAAGTTAGGCATAAAGCAACCTTTTAAGTTGCCGAACCACTGCGGTATATTTCAAGCTGGGGTCCTTGATATTGCGAAAGCCACGGAGCTGTCCACTAATGCATCTGCAGACTATTCCGGAGTCCACATCTACCTAGAGCCAATCAACAATCAAGGCAGTAACCTCGTATTGCATGTCGGCCAGACGAAACTGCCAAGAATGGTGTACGCTAACATCCGAAAACGTAATCAACATTGGCAACCGTATGCATTGTCTATACGGCGATCTCGACAAGAGCATGCTACAGGAAATCAAAACCCGATGGCATGAGCTCCCAAAGTGAAAAACTGCAAAAGTCATGTAGAAAACGGTAGACCAGAAGTACACAAAATTCCTATTGGCACTCAATAGAAGAAACTTTATGAAAATGAAGCGAATACTAACTCTACACTGTTTGATGGCGACACACGCCCGCGGGATAGGGCTGACATATCGAGAAAACTACAGGAAATGTTTAGAGCAAATCACTAGGGAAAAAATGGAGGAGATATCGATAGTGAGACCGCAGAGTCTGTTAAAATTCCTAAAGAATGACTACTTCTCTCGGACTTAGCAACTAAACTCCATCTGATATCATAAATAACCAAAACTAGTCTATGCGTAGCTTATTGGCCTAACCTAACCTAACCTAGCATTAATAATTATTAGCGATTATAATCGTTATTGAAAGAAAAGGCTTTAGTTTATAACCGTCACTCAACATGATCATCTGATTTGTGGGTTCAACTTGCTAAACTGATTAGAAATAGTCAGGGCCAGCCATTAATACAGGCAAGTTATGCAATCTTTGTCAGGTGCCAAATCAAACTCCGCCATTTTGAAATAAATATCATTTATTACTATTTACATAAGAGTTGCAAGCTATTTAAATATTGAAAAGTGACTATAGTTACAACAAACACAACAAACGTTCATATACAATTGTGTCATTTTACCAACAAATATTTTACATTTCCTTTATGTCTCTTCCGCAGGTGGAAACAAGTAATGAGATGTATCGTGCTGTCATCGAAGAGATCGCACGTTTCCTTGATCGTTATCAAACGCAAAAACAACAGCAACGCCAATTACAACAACAGCAACAAATATCCCGTTCCAAGAGTCTATACCAAGTCTACGATGGCAACAGCGCTGGCGAAGGTCATGAACAAAGCGCCAGCGGTGTTGCTGTCTTTGGAGATAAATCAATGAGCACATCTTCTGCGTGTCTGCGCACGCGCAGCACCAGCAACCTGATCGTAGACCTCAAGCAATCGGCCATACACAATGGCAACGCCGCAAAATCAGGTGGCGCCAACATGAAGCATAACAGTCTGGCCACAACAGCAGCAGATAAGCGGAGTTATGATGCCATTAACACAACCAGCAACAATGCATACACAACATTCAAGGACTTTACCTGGTACGCTAACACTTAAGATATTATATAAACGAGTAATTATTATTAATTATTGCATTTATTTCTCCCTCCCGCCCGCTAACACAGGCGCCGTTCACCCAAAAAGTATGCCGAGTCCAAAGCTCAGGCCGCCGCTGATGATCTTGAGGAAAAACTCAACCAGGAAGCTTTTCGTCTGTCGCGCACCATACACAATCTACTCAACACATCTACACGTCAACCGGATTTAACGCAGCACCGTAACGCCGCGTCGGCGTGCAACAATGCACTGCATACGAAAGTGGCGAAACCCACAACAATACCGACCAACATACCGACAACACTCATTACACCTGCTCAAAACAATGCGAGCAACAAAATGTATGCCACAGCCGCTGCGGACAAACACAACAGTCGCAACGTCCCAGCCGCCGCCACCAACTCGCTTGCCAACGCCACTGCGGATATGCTCTTCCTGCGCGCTAACAATATACGCGACTCGCGCCTATCGTTGCGTAGTTCCACTGATAGCTCTGTACATTCCACCACCTCCAATTCGTCTGCGGTGTCCACCTCCTCCTCTTCGGCAGCTTCGACTTCATCGGGCAAGGTGGAAACGGACGAAGATGTCACGCTACATCATCCATTCCATCCGATTGCGCTGTCATCATTCAAACAGCACCAACATCCGCTCAGCTCAGCCACCGAAGACGAAAGTGGCTTCAGTTCGATTAGCTCTTTTCAGGATATCGGTGTACCGCTGTGCTCCACAATGATTTCGAACGGCACATCCACACCGAATCGCTTATCGTTGGCCAGCGTCAAATTGGACTCAACCAGCATGGGCAATGGCAACGGTGCGACCGTTGCTGGGCTGTGTGATGCCGAGCCGCGCGAATACGCGTGCGATAGCCGTAATTCGACCTTGAAAGCCAATCATCCCGGCAATGTGCTGGGCGTACCACTGCAAGCTACACACGACATGCAACACCGTTGGGATACAACATCGAAAACTAGTTATCGCAACGCCAACAAGTATCAGCGTTTCTCCACACTCTCCAATGAAGAGGCGTCCGCTGTACTTTGGGTGTAGGAACGCGCAAATCGGCCTCAAATCTACTTAGTGCATTTAATTTATTAAATGTTTCTTTTAGTAAAGAAATCGAAAGAATCACTTATATAAATACATACACATACATATATAGTAGATATTTATAAGTATCTTTAACTTGGTTTCATTTCGGCGAGTTTTAAAAGAAATTTTAATCAGAAATTTTAGCGCATACTTCACGTTATAATTAGTACTGTTATAAGATGGTACGATTCCGTGCCTTTTAATATGTTAAATGTTATTTTTAGAGAAGTATAAATTTTATGATATTCATTCTTAAATTCTTCCAGTTTCTGTCGCACGAATTCGCAGTTGCATTTATTTTGCTATACACACATACATAAACATATATATATATACGATAAATAGTTTTAAAAACGTTTACTAAACGCTAAGATATTATTGAAAATTAAATAAAACGCCAATTGGTCTAATTAGATTACACTGAAAAAACTGTCATTCTTATGAAATACTTTTGGGATAGTTTTTTGGATTTTAAAATGAAACATCCTTCCAAAAGAATCCATACCATCATGTAGCATTTAATAAATAGTTCTGTGAAATCCCGGTGAGGTAATACTCGTAATGTTTTATAGGGTATTTAGCAGGCTGCATTTCCGTTAAGCACACTAAAGTGTGATTCATTTCGAGATTCCCTACTTTTTGCGTAAAGTTTTATTCCTAGGCCAGAATCGAAGAGGTATTGTCCACATAGACTTTAGATTTAACATGTCCTCACCAGAAAAAGTCTAACGGTGTGATATCACGCGAACTTGGTGGCCAATCGGCCGACCCAAAACGTGAAATTATGTGCTCACCGAAGTGTACAAATAGGCATCATCGGACCCTCTTGGGACTACTCAAGAGCCCTTTAAGCAAAGCATTGTCGATTGGGAATGTCGAGCGGCTTCAGTTCTTGGACAAGCTGTATTTTGTACGCTTACAACTTAAGATCTCGATGTAAAATGCGCCAAGTCGTTTCATACATCAGTCCGAGTTGTTTGGAACGGCGCCGAATCGACTCTCCACGGCCTTCGTGTACATCCTCAGCTACGGCTGCTATATTTTCTTCACTGCATGCTGAACGTGGTCTAGTCGATCAAATATATTCCAGCAATTTTTCGAATTGAGCGAAGCGCTTGAAACACATTCTTTAGATAGATATATGTAGATATGTTATTTGAGGTAATGCACCGCGACCTAGGGTCTATTGTGCTCTCTCCTATATCACATGACCTCCCAGAGCCCCAGCAGCCTGAACAGTTCCAGGAGTTTGCCGGGAGCTAGTGAGGTGATTGCGATTAGGAGACGGAATTTTTCACGGGGGAAGTGAATTAGTTCCTTAAACCTGGAGAGATTGTACCCTCCTAGAAACAGCTTGGCGTGACGCATACTTGCTGCCTGCCGCCAGTGCCGTTCTCTCTTCACTCTCTCCTCCATGCGGAGCAGCTCCTTAAGAGTGTGGGGTCCTACCGCTACGTATGGCTCTGGTCCCAACATCTTGGACGCTGCCGCAGCGCGGGCAAGTTCGTTGGCCTTCTCATTTACCTACTCCCTTGTGCCCTGACACCCAAATTAGGTGCACCCGGTTGCACAAGGACAGGCGGTTTAGCCTTTCTTTGCATTCCTCGACTAAGAGCGATTTGGTCTCGTATGATAAGATCGCTTTTAGTGACGCTTGACTATCACTGAGAATAGCTATGCGCTGGTTGTGATAGTTGCGGCTGAGGTTGACTTCAGCGCATTGACAAATGGCAAAAACTTCAGCCTGGAAGATACTTGGGAAGCAGCCTATAGGTATAGACAGCTTAGTACGCGGTCCCGCAATAACCACATTCTTTACAGAACGTCAATTTTTTGATGCCGATTATCAAATATTGAATTAACCAGTCTAAAAGCAATCACACGTCTGTTTAGGATCAAGTTTCCCGCAAACCCTTGGCATGGACAATAATCTAAGATAAGTCTTCGCACTCACGAACGATCGATGCGGGGGGCTATAGCCCGAAAAGGCCTCTGATTTCTGGGATTCACAAGATCTACATCGACTACCAAAGATCACGGATTGTTAGCCCGATTGAACGGCGAATTGCACAAAAACACACTCCATTTGGTGAAGAAGTAAGTACTGTTCCTTCAATCCAACATAGCGGCTTACACTTCTTCAGTAGCCACGGGCAAATCGCTCAAATTAAGCTACAAACCCATCCATTATACATGAACGTCTTTGTGTTTCCAAATTTCGAAAATGTCACTAGGCGGGCAGAAATTTGAATCGAATGAGTATATTACCACCTACTTTGAACATTGGCTCGGCTTGTATGAAACCTTTGTCATAAATATTTCCCCTCGAGTTATCGCTATAAAATTTGCACCAAAAATCTAAAAGAATACTGTAAATATTGGTTGTCAAATATCTCCCTTCCGCTATTTTTGGTCATTATTCAATGCTTTATAACAAGTGTTACAGGGATCGGATGTATATGGGCCATTTCGTTCGATAATCTGTTTCCATCTAAACGGCAACTTCTTAATACTTCCCTCGTAGAAGCCCTCCTTCTTCCGAAGAACTTGGACAGTCACTTTTCGCAAGCCTCTTTCGAGTACAACTTTACACCAACAAGGCGTTCGCCATGGACAGCAAAAGCTGGTAATCACTTGGCGCTATGACCGGGCTATATGGTGGATACCATAATAATATAACAATAATGATTCGGTCCAAAAGGGTTTTTTATGTCAAATCATGCGGCACCCACCCGTTTGGAGGTGGTTTAAAATGGTTTTGTGACTAACTTCCATCTTCTGGGCGATGTCACGAGATGCCACATGCCTGTCTAATTCGATGTTTTCCATGATTTGATCTACCGCCGGTTGGTTTATCCATGGTGACGTTTTCACTCGCTTTGAATCGTCGAAACCATCCCTCTGCAGTTCGAAGTGATAGAGTACCATCCCCAAAACACCATTAATCTCACGGAATGTTTCTCGCATAGTCACAGAGAACAGCAATAGCACTTGGGAGTAATTCATATATAACGTATACCATAAGGCCATACGGAAGTTTGAAAATTGTTGGTATGTTTATAGGGTCAAAGGGCAGTAGTGGTCCATTTTAACAAATTTTGGCAATCCCACGTAATATATATTATAATATAGGGTGGGCCATATAAAATTTTAAATTTAAAGATAGGGCGTAAAAGATTGAGTGTAGCGTTTGCTGTATGGCACGTAGCGCCGTCCTGCTGGAACCAAATGTTGTCCAAGTCTTCCTCTTCAATTTGCTTGAAGAAAAATTCGGTTCGGTTCGCGATATCGCTCACCATTGATGGTTACGGCGGTTCCTTCTTCATTTTCGAAGAAAAATGGGCCGATGATTCCACCAGACTAAAATCCGCACCATGCATTGGCTTCTCGACGATTACGTGCGGGTTTTTTGCGCCCCAAATGCGACAATTCTGCTTGTTATCTTAACCATCGAGGTGGAAATGAGCCTCGCCCGAAAAGATGATTTTTCGGTAAAATTGACCATCCTCGGTCAAACGATCTTCTGTCCAATCTGCGAGTTTTCTTCTTGTGAATAGCGGTCCATTTCGTAAATTTTAGACTTTTCACTGAATATCTGTCACTTTCTGAATGGTATTTGACGTTTCCAATGTCGAAATATAGATAATTCAAATTTAAAACGTTAGATGGCCCACCCGTTATTGCTTCCTGAGTTTCAGTAAGGTCCACTTACCATTTAAAATCAGCCAGCTGTTCGAAAATCGTGAGAGGAATTTGTGATATGGGGACTTGGGGATACGAAGTTATTAGCAAAACACGCTCTATCCTTCCGATATTTGCCTCTAAAGTAAACCAGAAGTTTGAAAAACGTTTTAATAGGTATAAGACAACTAAGAGAAGCCTTCATCCAATTCAACCCATTTTGTTGTCTGGACAGAATTTGTTCCAATAACATGTTTCACAGTTTGACCGATATTCTCAATAAAATGTTGGTATAGGCATTGGAGTCCACATATTCGGTGTCTGGGGCTTGAACATTTAAAGTCCTATTTTGACATTTTTTGTTCATCAGCGGCCCACTTTAAGCGCACTATTCTGCCAAAGTTTTATTCCGATACATTTATTGTTGCATACTAAAAAGTGAAGGAATCAAATGGAATTTAAAATTGTGTTACATGGAAAGCATGCGTGGTTGTAGTCCGATTACACTTATTTTCACACTGGAACGTAGAAATACCAATATAATATTATAACCCGAATTCCGGTAAGTCCTGAAATACGGATTTTTCCCTAAATATGGCCAGGGCATGAGGTCATGTTGATCCGGGCTCACATTAAGCCTCCTTGTATAATCTCGGGTATAAAATTTAATGCCTCTTCGCCTTTTGTGGTTTTTAACAAAACCATTTTATGGGTAGGGGGGGTTTAAATTGAATTTCAGCTTTTTACAACGTCGTAAGTTGTCCTGATCGAATTTGGTAGTTGTATTTTAAGTGATTTAAAAGACATGTGCTTTAAACCTCTTAGAGGGTGGGGCCATGCCCACTTTTTAGAGACTTTAAAATCACAGTTGTTCCTCCGATTCGTTGCACCAAATTACAATTTCGTATCTAAATTTGTGTCTTTAGTTATTGACTTTATACATTTTCGATAATTCCATGAAAGTACAAAGTCGTTCTCCCGATCCGAGAAAAGAACACGTATTTTGCGTATCAATATTTTGACGATTCGAAATACATCCGCAAATTTCGGCATCTAACTTGATAAATGTTCAGCGATGAGGATAAATGGATATGTAAGCAAGCAAAATTGCCGCATTTAGGACGAAGAGCAACCTGAAGAGATTCAAAAGCTGGCATCCAGGAAATACAACGGTGTGGTGGGGTTTGTGAGCAGGTGGAATCATCGGCCCATATTTCTTCAAAAACGATGCCGGTAAGAATGTAACTGACAATGGCGACCGTTATAGTGTCATGATGACCGACTATTTGATGCGTGGAAGGGAAGCTCGTGACCTCGGTGACATTTGGTTTCAACAAGACGGCGCCATTTCTCACCCATCGCATCAATCAATGAATTTATTGAGAACATTTCGGTAAGCAGATAATTTCACGTTTTGGGCCGGTCGGTTCGCCACCAAGATGGTGTGACATCACACCGTTAAATAAAAACTATTTCAAAAAGCTCAATAGCTGTCGTATACCTACCCACAAATTTATTCTAGAAGAAATATTTGAACGCCTTTTCACTTAACTACAATAGATAGTTATATTTTATTGTAAAATATTTTATGTTTTCAAGAAATTTGTGTATTTGTAAATAATGTAGGCTTATACAAATTTATCATACTCGTTAAGCGAATCAATCATTCATACCAAATATGCGCATATTACAGTATAGTCACTATAATTAAATACATAATTATATATAGTTATATATATATTATTGTTTATGCTTTATTATTAGAAAATCTCTTTGACAGTTACATTATGCATTATTTCCTTCTGTTTGCTTCAAATAAAACATTTACGCACATAAAACAGGAAGCGACGAGAAAGTAAACAATGTTGAATTAAAATTAGAAAAAAAAAAAACATCGAATAAGTTATTAATGTGTAGAATATTATGGTAGATATATATTTCGTAATCATATAAATTAAATTATGTAATATGTATTATTGTTAAAATTAGATTAAAATAAGATGATGGAGGGTTTTGCGCAATCCTTAAAACGAAATTATAACCGAACACGATATTCGTTGACGTATATACATATACATATATATTTACAATGTCAAACACGACAAATACATACATACATATGCTAATTAATAAAAGCTACAGACAATTTCATGTGGAAATCTTATATTTATGTGCAGATGCGAGACATTTTCGTGAAATGTGGCAGCACGCTTGCAATATATATATATTTTTAATTCCATTACATTTCAGTTTGAAATCGTACAGGATCACAACGTACCGAAATGAGCAGATTAAACAGATTATTGTTGCTTTTGATTTTTTGTTTCATAAAAAACACATACGAAAGGGCTTAATCCACCCATTATTATAAACATCACATGACTTGCAGTGCTAAAGTAACGCTTCGTATAAGCTGATGATGGTGAAACGTTACACAGTTGCTGTTGAAATCATTGTGAAATTTTCCAAAAGTTTGAGTTTGCTTTGAATACAGCGCCTATAATCGAACACCGACAGCCAACTATAGGTTAGGTTTACCAACGCGAGTATAAATTTTGTGCGATGTAGCGCTGAATGCACGACAATGCTTAGCAATTTAGCGAGTAGCGAACAGCGGCCGCTATTCAACAACATTCCTCAAACGCTGCTGCAGCTTTGTAAACAAATTCGAAACAGTTTATTTATGCATTTCACCGGCTCAACAGTCGCAAAGCTTAAAGACGCCCCACAACACCCAGCGTAGAGGACTTATTTTTGCGCATCGGTTGTACGGAGAGTGGTGGCAGCAATATTTCCGATTGAGCTGAAGGTGAACTGCTGCGGTTACCCTCCTCATCGACCGCCTCCTGTGTTGAAAAATAAAAAAACAAAGTATTATATAGTCAAACATTGATCAGCTGATTATGCGCGCGCTACTCACGTGTATATTTGCACAACTGGCCAAACGCATTTGCGCCAGTTGCGAGGCGGGCGTTAGTGAATTTGTGCTGCCAAAAGGTGGTGTCATCATTGTAGAAACGGCTCGCTTCAGTTTCGAGGGAGTTTTGTTGAATGAAAATGCACGGCCCACCTGAGCAAAGTAAATATTTTCTTCATTATAAGCAGGCAAAGGGTGGGAAAGGGAAAGAGAGTCAAACATTAAAGCAAACTACTTACATACAAATAATAACAACAACATATATTTATTATATACTTATATTACATATAATATGTATCTTAGAAATGCCGCACAATTCATCTAAGAAGCAAATTAAAATAATATAACCTCAAAAATGGCAAATATGCTTGGCCACTGGCATGAGTAGCCTCTAGACAACTCTACATCAAAATTAGCTTTATGTATGAATACAAGCGTCTAATTACAGGCGTCACTGGCCATTATTTAATTTGTAAACTAGTTAAACAAAGGAGGTGGTTATTACTCGGTACCGTGCTCATTTTTTTAAATATACCCATTCTTTTTCTGACACCCTGCGCTAAATTGAAGGTATATATTTACTAGTGATTTTCAAAAAATCGATTTTTTCATATACATACATACATTTATCGAATTTATATATATTTGAGCATATTCCTTTAAAATTTGTAGTTGATCTGGCAAACAATTTTGGAGATATGAGCGCATTTATAAGAATTTTTAACTTGGTGCAATTGGTTCACAAAACTTTAAACGCATATAAAATATCCGATCTACATTGTGCCAAAAATACCGCGGAAATTGTAAATAAACGCAAAATATCCATCAATAATTATTTTGTCGCCTTCAAGTAATCTCCACCAGACGTAATATACTTATGCCAACGTTTTTTTCAGTCCGCGAAACACTTTTCATGAGCAATTTGTGGGATAAATGGCCAGAGAATTTTGTTTTATCTCTACGATCGACAAAAAACGGGTGTATCAGAGCGCCAATTTCAGTTTGGGAAACAAGAAAAAATCACACGGAGCCAAAGCTAGGGAATACGGTGGTTGATCGACGGAATTCAATTTTTTTTTTTTGCTTTAAATTGGGTCACAATTATGGGTCGATGCGATGGTACAATGTCAACGTGTAAAATCCATGAATTGTTCTTCCACAATTCTGGCCGTTCTCGGCGGATGTTTTCATGTATGTCTCAATACAACCAAATATAATTCTTTATTGACCGTCTGTCCCTCCGGAAACCACGAATATCGAAAAATAAACAATAAGAATAACCTAAATTTTTGAGTGGCTTTGGTGTGATTTTTTGGTTTCGTCTCGTTTTATCCCTCCTTTCTTCCGATAATTGTTGACTTGTTTGCTTCTCAAACTCATACCGTGAATGTGGGATCGGAATTCGCACGAGACATGTTTTTGGTACTCTTTTTGAAAAAAATTCAGCTTTATTGGGACGAGTCGAAAAGAACAAAATAAATTTTTTTTTGAAATAACATTTACTCGGGGAATTAATAACAATTTGCGAGTGCTTTTTGTCACAATGTATATTCAGTGCCAGTGTAATGAAACAGATGTTCCAAGTTGAATCAATATACCACCCTATATGAATTTGTAATCAATCACCGGCAAACAGACACCAATAAAAAGGAAATACAATAAAATTAAAAGGTAATAAAAAGAAATGTTTATAAACACAATTGATTACAGTAATAAAATCAATTTTACATATAAAAGAAAACAATTTCAATTTTTACTTATTGCATTCTTATTTAAACCAAAAACGAAATTAGCAAATTTTCTAAATATTGATGGAACGAGTATATACATCCCACAAAATTATATGTATGTACATATGTCATCACTTAAAATGCAAAGAAATAACGCAATATCACTTTTAAAGGAGATAGAAAGAAGTACTAAGTAAGTATATAAACCAGAAGCTACTCATATAGCTGAAGCTTAAGAGGCACACCCAGCGTAAAATTTTGTGAAAATATTTCATTAGCTATACCTTTAAGAATAACATATTAAAATCGATATCTCAAATAGTTGTTGAGTTACAGCTTAAAGGATAGTCTCTCAATTCAATCGCTCCATCAGTTTATTTTTGAACGCATTTTATTTTCGAAACAGAATTTTTCGAATTTGCTGCATTGATAACTCGAAGACAACAGATCCGATTATCATGAACTGACCTATGGGTTTTTTTGATCTGATCTGACAGGCGAAAGACGCCCAAAATTTGGTTTAGCTATTTATTTTTTTCCTCAAAAATATCACAGTTTATTTGAAATACGTGTTAATACGCCCTGACAATTTCAAATCAATCGATACAGTAGTTTTATTTTTTCAAAATTCACAAAAATCGACGTTTTTTTGTTTAGCCTGTGACATATGTACTATATGTAATACAATGTAGTGAATCGTAATCAATGCAAAGCTGAAATTTGTTTTTCTTTTTAGGTTATGTTGGTTTATATTTTAGGTTATTTTTGTACTTGTACTTCTGCAGTTGTAATGTAAGCATAATAAGCTAGCACTATAATTAGGAAGCATTTAGACACAACTCTTAAGTTAATCAGTTAATCACGAAACCAACATTTCAAGACAACAGTGTAAACTCACCTTTTGACGCGTACGCGCCGCCAACTTGAACGCCTTCGACAAAGTGCTCAAATTCACATCACTGATATCCACTTCCAACTCCTGTGAGGTGCGACTCAGTAATGCGCTGACCGTGTCCGTGCGACAAGCGTTCTCCGCCATCTGCTTGCACAGCAACTTCAAATACACCACCTTATCCGTTTCATCATCGGTTATGGTGAACGAGAAGAGCTTCTCCTTATCTTGGCGGCAAAGCAAGGCGAAAGCGCGCGGACTGTCGGTGATGTCAATGACAAAACGTATCGCATTCAGTGACACCAACTTCACGTGTTTGTGTGACTTGGTAGAGCTCGGCGATTTTGCAGTATTAAAGGCACGCGAACGCTTTTTACACACCTCTATTGTGTCGGAGAATAAGTACAACATGAGCGTATCACCACGACCGCTAAGATTATCAGAGAGTTCTGTTACTTCGCACTTGGAAATGAAACTACGATTCGAGGAAACTAAATGAGCCTGTTGCGCGCGAGGAGAGGACATAATGAAGGCAAAGTCAATAAAACGTGGACAATAGAAAAGGCAAACAACATGCTTACCGGACAACCTTCAATGTCATTGAAGATATCAAATATCGCCATGCGCGATTCCGTCTTCCGTTTATCCTCGTTAATATGCATCATGACCTCCTTGATGGCTTTGAGTGCCTGCTCAAGTTTAACATAGTCGGGATTGTTTTTGTTTGTGTGTTTTAAAATGTCTGCAAAGTGTAAAAGAAATTATTTTATTAATACCGTTAGGCTTAAGATGTCTGTTGAAAAGTGTTGAAAAAGTACTTGCTTTTATAAATTATGGGAAATATAATAAAAAGTGTGCGTTGCACGTTTAGTAGAGTACATAAAAATAAATATATGACAAAACAATAAAAGGCGTTGCCCAGAAGCTATAATTTCTTCGGAGATTATAAAAAACATGCCTACTGGCTTCGTGGCAAACTTAACATAACATAACCTGTTTAGGGTATAATATCGGTCAAAGAGTGGCTTGAAATTCTGTAGTAGTTTTTCAAAAAACGACAACCTCTAATTTTGTCTTTTACTCACCGTTCAACAACAAACTAATGCTCGGCAGTCTTTGCACGGGGCGTATCATTAGATCCTGCAAACTCTGCCGACCGCATTCCGGTTTGGTTTGATTGATTTTTAGAAATGCATGGAAACGTGGATTTTGGCTATCACATTGTTGCAGTGTTTCCTTCATTTGTTCGAAAAAGTTCACATACGGTGGATACGCCTTGGTTAGCTCATCACGATGCTGCAATATGATATCACCAATTAAACAATCCTCTGACCATTTACCCTGTATCGCGCGCAAACTCTCCAGCATGCACTGATGCACTTCGTGTATGGGCAGAAAATTGTTGAAGATCGATTTGATCTCGGATTTATTGAGTAGAGCGTCGCTGGTTTCCGCAATTTCTTCGAGTGGATTCTTGAAGAGCTGCAGAAAACATAAGATATTATATTGACATTTTTTTTTTACATTTAACTAATGCACAACGTACCTTCACTATTGTGTCTAATATGCCCACATAGTTGGACTCGGTGCTGAAGAAGTCCATAAAATGATTGAAACGCATCGACTTCTTCGCCGGCGTCGATTCACAAACTGTTGGCGTTTCAATATGCACTTCGTTGTGCAGCTTGCCAGCCTCCAACTTGTCCGGGCTGGTGGTGCAATCGAAGAAGCTACCCGACACCGACAAAAGACCGGCATCAGAGACGGACGAACGTCGTTTACCCGAGCCGATTGGTGTGCCTTCGAATTGTATGCGTTGTGAGAAACGTTTCCGTTTCCGCTTATTAAAACTGATGGGCAGTGAATCACGACGATCGGTATTGGGCGTATTCGCAATACTGTCCAAATACTGTAAGGAAAGTGTTGGAATTTTTCAAAACAATTGTTTGTAGTGCAATAAAATGCGCAAACTTACATCGCCAAAGAGGTAATCCATCTCGTCCGCGTAGCCATTCTGTATGGTATACCAGAACCAATCGGACTTGAGAATATGTGTGCGGTGATTTTTCGGCTCTGGCTTGGCTTGTGTGGTGTGCTCATCAACAACCTAAAGACATACAGCAAACATATTGATGAATTGCTAAATATTTTGGCTTTTTTTTTTTAAGTGTATGATGTAAATGTCTGCTAACTGCACACTGACGCGCGCTTACAAATATTCCAGCATAATTTTGTAAGCAATAAATTATTTTCTTTTGCGCGGTGCAGTCATTTGTTAGACGTGGAAAATTTTCCGATTTACAAAAATGTGGAAATAATAAAGATGCGCGCCGCGCCTGCTTTTGCCTCGTAAGGAATATGTGGAAATTTGTAATTTAGCTAGCATATTGAAACAGGGTAAGTGATGTGCAACTATAGGTATTTGATTAGCGCATTATTGTTGCAACTTAAAATACACGCAAACTGTTTTCTTTATATTTTTCTAATTTCGAAAAATGCTACACTCAAAAACATTGAAGATTTAGCTATACCACAGTCTCGCAGCACCCTGTACACTTGCTTACACAGTGCAAATTGTCGAAAATTGACATGAACTGTGAATTGACAAACTGAAATTTTCCAGTTAGCGCAATTGAGCATTCAATGGACTTCGAAAATACCAAACAATTTCAACGATATCAAAACAAATAACAAATCCAGCAATTAATTAGACATTTATGATGTGCAAGTAAGCACAAATATAGCGCACATACATACATGTACATATGTATATAATTATAATGGGGATGAGTGAATACTTTTTACGATATGATGATTTAAAATGAATCAAACGAGCTACGAGTTACTAAAAATAATATAAAAAGCACAAATATTTGGCAGCACAATAAATTATTTTCAAAACGTTCGAATTGTGGGTTAGCGAGGTAGTGAGAAAACCGTCATGTATTTACTTAAAACATAACAATTTACAGTAAAGCAAATTGTTTTGTAGACAGGTTTTAAAAAAGAAGTAAAAAAAATAAAAATTTAAAAAAATTTAAATTTTTTTTTTAAGTTTAAAAACAATAGTTTTTTCATACTCATAAAGTGTGAAACAAGGCAAAAGCAGTGCAGTAAGCATAAGTGTAAAGAAAAGTACAACACAAATTTCAGTAAAAATATGAATTTGAGGTTAGCTACATTAAGTGCATTTAATTTTACGAAAACAAAACGCATTTTTTCAGGAAAAATACGCTTAAAGTAGTGTGTATCAATATAATTTGCTTGGCATTTTTAACATTTTCCACTTCGCTTTAAATATTTACTGAAAAATGCTACACATGGAAAGTAGAAATTAGCTGTTTTTAGTTTTGAAAATATTTTATTGTGCTGTCTCTATAACCATACGATTTTTTAATTGAACCAAAACCACATAATAAAAATGATAATTACAAACTAAACATGAGTTAACACGCTTAAACACTAGTTCAGTTGGAAAATTAGTCGACAACAGTAGAGTAGAAAGTCGTAATAAGAAAAAAAAATGTTAAAAATGCGATGCAAATTACAGGACTCGATTTGAAGATTTTTAAATCGAACCAACTCAGAGAAATTAAATGCATTAAATGTTATTAAAACGCGCACGAAAAAGTAGAAAAAAATGCCGTTAAAACGAATTTCAGGCTGGAAATTTCAAAACACTTGCAAAATTTTCAAATTCTCCGCAGCTGCGCACTGAATGTGTGTGTGTACTTTTCCCAAACTTGTGCTTTTTTTTTTGCAAAATGGCGTTACGCAAAATGATGAAATGAAATGTGTTTTTAAGTACCATTAAAGAACGTCCGACGGCAGCGCTTTGCATATGTTCGCGTTTACACTGAAAATTTTCCAGCGTTTGAGCTTGAGTCGAGGCATGAAGTTGCGTATTTTGCTGCATGATTTCTTGATTAGCCATTATCTTTGGATTTTGCATAGGCGGCGACGAATGCGGCAGTGAAATCGGTGCAGGTGTTATGTAAGTGGCAGCTGTGGGGGTATCGACTGACGGTGGCGCAACTGCAGCAGTAATGGGCGACTTAGAGCATTCCAAGCTAGCACTTGCCAGCTTATTTGATGTCAATGTTGCTGTTGAGGGCGATGGTGCGGAGTGTAGCGAATGTTTGGCGAACGACTTTGGTGTGCCAATTGCCTTTGCGGCGGCGCTGAGGAATTTCGCCGGCGCTTTGGGTGTCTTGAAACCACTATTGGGCATTTCACGCTCATATTTTTCATCCTTCTCCGGTGTTGTCGGCTGCGCATGTATATTATGTTTGTCCTTTTTGCTGCTGCTGCGCGTTATGCGATTGCGTAGACTACGAAATTTTTCCTTAACCGGCTTACGTATCGATTCGTTGAAGGTGCTCTCTATAGAAGCGATTGAGCAGAAGGAATCATCCGCATTGCAGCCATCTTCATCATTGGGTGCACCATCGAGCGCCACCGAGCTGCGACGTGGACGCAATATTTTCGAGATGGGTGTGCGCACGGCGACAAAGCTCATCGAACGACGTATGGAACGTGTTATGGAGCCGGTACGTAAGAGTTTCGGTTTTTTCGTGCTATTCGGCAGCGCAAATGATTCCACGGACATTAGTGATATGCTATCGAAACTTTCACGTTTGCGCTTCAACTCATTCAAGCCACCGAAATCTTCTTCTTCGATGTCGGCGTTCATATCGTACGCCTCTGCCTCAACTTCCATCGGTGATGGCTCGTTTTCGGGCGATGAGTTGGCAGTGACTATCAAATTTGGTATTTGTAAAGTGCTTGTTGTTTTAGCGGTGGTCACCGTTGCCTCTGGCATTGCATTTAATATGGGCGAAATATTATTTGGATTATGAAACGGCTCTTTCGTGAGTATAATACCGTCAGTGGTGCTTTTATTGGGGTCTGCATTGTCAACAGCTGCAGCGTTTGTTGTTTTTATTGGCGTGCTTGCATTTTCATTGAGGTCATCACTCGTTAAGGATTTAATATTTTCGGTTTCCAACTCCGCTCCACTCGAATTAGCATTAATGTCATACTTGGGTGGCGTTGCGAGCGCTGCTGGAATAGTCGGTTTCTGTGGTGTGCTTGCATTCTGCTGCCCGACTGGCATCGCATCTTCGGGATCGTCTATATCGACGCCTTCAGGCAGTGGTGAACCATGTTGTAGCGCCTTATTTCGATCATAGTCCACGACCAGGCGTTCATCAAAGTAATCGCCGTCATCATCATCATCCACATCATAATTATCATTATCAACATTATTATCAGCAACATCACCGTTCTCTGCTTCTGGTGTGTCAACCAGCTGCTCAATTGTACACGCATTGTCCACATCCATTTGGCAATCGGCGTCCGCAGTTGTTGTTGCTTTTTCAGGCTCCTTTTCATTTACAGTCTTTCCTTCAGTCTTATCAATATCTACGCTTGGCTGCATTGTCCCAACTAATGCGGCTGCTTCTCTACTGGCTTCCATTGATATTTTTGTCGACGTCGTCTCAACGGGTTCAGTTTTGTAGAGACGTTTTGGTGTTGATGGTTGGGGATGGGATTGTGGGTTAGTTATTATGGGCTGGGGCTTGGGTGAATTGCAAGTGTTAGTCATGGTTTCGAGAAAATAACCACCAGTATTAGGCATGACCTGTAAATTTGTAAATTTATGAATCTGCGTAGCAAAAATTTAGTAATATTCTAACTACGGGTGTTAAGAGGTCTTGTGCTAATTTAAAAATCTTCCCATATGTCACTGTAAATGAGAACTAAAAATGTGAATAAAATTGATAACTTGTTTTTTGTTGTTTTACTAGTATTTTTTGGAAAATTCCGCGCGGCCACAAGTAAATCTGTTAATGATGTTTAACTTTTATGACAAATTATAATAAAACGCTTGTGCTTGACAGCAGAAAAACACATTAATTTGTGCGCCACAATTTTTTAAATTTTTTGTTTTTGTTTTTTGTTGCACATACAATTTGTTTAAGTTGCAAATATTAAAAGTATTAAACAATTAGTGACAACGCTCTACATTTAAGTATTATTATTAATGCAACATACACATACATACACACATACACACACACAAACGTGTCAACAGTAAAACTACAAATGTCGTTTATGCGAAATAATTCAAAAAATTCATAAAACTCACGACATGCGAACACTCGGGATCATCCAACTCCGCCGGCACGCCCCCATTGCTGAGCAGCACATCGACCATGTGTTGATGCTCGTCGGCGGGGAAGCCGAAGAAGCATATCTTCTGACCTTCAAATGCTTTCAGTTTATGCTCGCGCGAAAAATCATCGGTCGTCGCACGAAACTGCAGTTCGTCGCGTCGCTCCCAGGCGGCATAAACCCAGGCCGGTCGTACCACGGTCAAACGAAATGTTTTCGCATATCTAGAAGAGTCCATACAAAAAAAATATAAATATTAAAAGCCAACAACAAAAACATTGCATTAATTTCAAACAATAATAAAGATAAGCGCAATGAAAACGCCATTAGAAGACGATTTTTTTTAAATAAAATTAAAAAAAAACACCAACAACTTACTGATACTTATCGCCGCCGCTGTGACTGCAAATTAGATGTGTGATCTTGGAATTCATGTCTTTGCGTATGCAACCGCCCATCGAATGTATGAGATTGACGAGACGCGTCTGTGGGTTAGCGTAAAAGAGCATACAAACACATACATAAATGAGAATATAGCCAAAACATTTGTGTACAGCAAATGAGCAGCGAAAACAAGTCATTAGACTCACCAACTCATCCTTCTTGCGTATGCCTGTAAAACACGTCACCACGCCGCGCATTGAGTAATTGTAAACGGGTCGCGCGTTGCGTATGAGTCCATCCTTAGATTCGGCAGCATGCTTCAAGGCAGGTGGACCCAAAATGCTGTAATTACAACGAAAAACAAAAACAAACAGTTAAAGCCAGTTTTCAATTTAAATAGATCGATAAATACACAAATAAGCGTGGGCAAAGCACAATATTATGATTTCGCATTCGTGTGTGTGCTGCAAACAAATCATATTTCGCCGAATTTGGCATGCGTAAGGCGATCATTTTCATTCATCAGTTCATGGCCAATAAATAACAATCGATTTATTGCGGATGAACTGAGCATTCAGCGCCACTCGGTTCAAGAGAAGCCAAATGCAAAATGTCAAATGTATTCGTTAATTTTTATTTTCTGTTGTTAACCATATGAAACTCGAAATTACGAAGAAATATTCGTGAGCCACTTCAAAGTGACTGACTTTTAACAAGAACACCAGGTGGTATACGTAATTTTTGTGCAAGCCAGGAAATGGCAGAATTTGTGAAATCCCCTTGGACATAAAAAATTATAAAGAATTACACCAATTTAATTTTTGTTGAGGTTTCTTCTGAGTTTTAAGAAGGTAAATAAAATAAAGTATGGTTCAACAGGCTGAAATTAGTATATATATTGTATAGTACATATTACTGTGATCAAAAAATAGACTTTTTAACTTAAATTGCGGGCGACAACCAATTCGTAGAAATATTTTTTTGCCTAAGTTGGTATGACTGTCAGTGACAGCTGTGCCAAATGTCACATCAAAGTAACCATTCGGGTTTAGTATACGCTTGTCTTTCTGAAGTACATAAAGTGTATTCGGCGATTATTATGATGAGTGATATTATGCAACAAAGAAGTGCCATTAAATTCTGTGTGTGAAATCAAATTCTTGGTGCCGAAACGTTCAGAATGTTGGAAAATGTCTTCGGTGATAATTGTTTCTCGCGAGCATGTGTTTTGGATTGGTACAAATTATTCACAGAGGGTCAAGAAAGTCAACACGTTAATGAAATAAAGTAATTGGCGCTTGAGAATCGGCAATTAACAGTCAGACATCCTACTGGCCTCGTTGGAATATCGGAAGGATCAGTTAAAACTATTTTAAAGACCATTAGGCCCTAAGAAAAGTGAAAGCACGATTGGTTCCAAAATCACTCAATTTGTTCGACTAAAAGCGTTTTGTTAACGTCTGTAAAACAATGATTCCCGACTACCAGGATGTCATAAAACCTATTATTACTGGCATTGAGTCTTGGATCTATACTTATGACCCGGAAATAGACGGTCGATAGGCCGAGTATCCTGACAAAGGTGAGCCGAAGCTGAAAAACCACGTCAAAGCAGGTCAAAAATCAAGGTAATGTTGACAATTTTTTTCGATTATCGTAATGTGGTGCACTCCAAATTCCTTCCGACCAGCCAAACTGTCAACAAAGAATACTATTTGTAAAGAAAAAAAGTCCAGAATTATGGGCTGACAGCTCTTGGTTTTTAGACCACGAAATGCACCGTAACATACTGCATTGATTCTTCGTGAGTTTTTTGGCAAACTTTTAATTTTGTAAGACTGTGCTGCAACCACTGTATTCACTTGATTTAGCTCTGTGTGATATCTGACTAGTCAGCAAACTCAAACGAGCAATATGGGTAAATCGTTTTGAGTCAATTGAAGACATTAAATACTTATGTGCCCATAACTACGCTGGAGCAGTGCTTTGGGTCGTTTTCCTGCTGCAAAATCCAAACTAGTGGGCTAAAATGTGTCTGCAAGTGCTGACAGTGTTTTTCAACAAATTGACTAGTGGTCCCGAATGAAGTGAAGTACCATGACCATGCGTGGTAGCGATTCCCACTCACAGTAACGTACCGGTCTTGATCATGACGGAAGAAGTACGTACCAATGACGCCGCCGGGTAAACCGCACCAAACGGTAATTTTTTCGGGATGCAATGGTGACTCATGGAGTACATGTGGATTGCTGCCTGGCCAATAACGTATATTTTGCTTATTGAAGAAGATGATTCCGCCAGAAATGAGCCTCATAGCTAAGATGAGTTTCCAATAAAAATCCGGATCATTTTCATGTTGTTGCTCAGCCCAATTTCCGAACATACGACGATTCTGGTGGTCAAGCGGATTCAGTTCATGCGTCAATTTGATCTTTTAAGTACGTAAGCCAAGATCTTTTCGCAAAATTCGACACAACGACGTCAACGCTTGAGAACGACGTGTGAGAAACTGATTTGGGTCTTCCTCAATTGATGCGCTAGCGGCAGCAATATTCTCGACACTATGGGCACTTCTTTGTCTCACTGGCACTGTAACATTTTGTACTGTGCCTATGTATTCAAATTTGTTCACTAGACGCTCAATTGTTGATCAGGACGATTATAATGATAATAAATTGGACGTGGCGCTCTTAAAGCCGCTGACCCCGAATTTCGGTAGTAAATTTTAATAATTTCGAATCGTTGCTGGATCGTATATCTTTCAATGGTAAAATGGCAAACCTTACTGAAGAGAAATGTCAAAAGAGCGGAAAGAATATGGCATCAGTTGCGGCCCCTATTGGTCTACTTCTGAAGCGTCCCTATTAAAAAACCCGTTATGTTTCGCAATCGGAAATGAGTCATCAAAGAAACGGAAATATAGAGAAATATGAATTGGGAATAATGCCTTTAGAGTAGTTTCCAAATGATGCTTAGATGATTTGTATCGAGTCAAAAGGAGCTTCAAAGATTTTTATATTACGGTTCAAATTTGATAGCTGGCATACAATAACAAAGGAAGTTCGAAATGTTAGAAAGCTATATCTTTGTACACTCATTTCTTTTTAAGAAGACATCAAAATTACCTTATGATTAAGCGCATTTCTTAATAAGTGCTTAGAAGAAAAATTAAGAGTTCATTCACTCAGACGCGCACATGCACATCGGTGGCGCTGCCAAATTTAAGGGAACCCTTCTGCATGTGCATATTTGGTAAATAACAGGCTGCCAGCCAACGGCAGCCACAACCAAAATAATAATAAAGTAAAATAAACATAATAATACACCTCATCATCATCGACATCATGGTCACCGCAAATCAAATGCCAAAAATAGAAACTTTCCCCAACAAAATAAAAGTAAATTTACGCAGCACTTATCGCCTACACACACACACACATACATTCATATTGTAGGGGATGACAACTGTTGCTTTTTGACTTGCAAATAAACAACACACACACACATACATATATATACATTTATTTGAACACTCATCAGCGTTGCAACGACAGCACGCTGCCACTGACACCAATCAAATGGGCGCTAGCACACTCACACACATACACACTCGCCTCTATTTGGCTTAATAAAAATTATTTCATCAGATTTGTTTATTTATTTTTGTTGTTTGCGCTGTCTTCAACAACATGGCCCGCTCTATATGGCTGGTTTGAACTAGATAGATTACAACAACAATAAAAAATAATAATAACAATCAGCTGGTACGCTAAGAATTTGTGTACTATTTTTTTAAGCTTTTCTGCCAATGCCCTCCTCAAGTACGTTTATATGGACAAACATGCATATGTTTATATGTATGTATAGATAAATGCAGCGAGTTGATAGCTTTTGCCAAATGTTGGAGTGAACACCATCTGTTTAGGTCAATGTAGCACTCGGATGGCATGATTTTGAATAACAAGCTCCAGTGCGGTTCAATGATTTTGGCTTTCAGATGCGCATATGTATGTATGAATAGTATATATGTAAATATAATTATTTAGTTAACCCCGCAGTAAAACATTAAAATAATCAGAAAAATGAAAAAGTTTGGCAAAATAACAAGATAATCAGGAACTTGAATTATTTGTGAAACTTCACCAGTTGTGCGGGTTTCATATGCTTGCCGAGTGACTGTCTGTCTGTCTGTCCGTCCGTTCATCCGTGCAAGCTGTAACTCGAGTAAAAATTGAAATATCTTGACGAAACTTGGATGCACATGTCTTGGCGAATAAATAGAACAAGTTCGTAAATGAGCGTAATCGGACCACTGCCACACCCACAAAACGCCATTAACCGAAAACCTATAAAGTGACAAACCTCTACATTAAGACATAAAACTCTAACTTATAGGGCACCTGCAGGCACAATATTTTGAAAAAGTGGACGTGGCCTTGCCCTTTAAATTTAGTGTACATATGTATATCCTAAAACACTAAAGCTACAGCAACCAAACTCGCTCAGCGCTAATATGAACTCCTACCAACAGTGAGAAAATGGCTGAAATTGGATGATAGCCCTGCTCACTCTCTTTAAACGGTACTGTTTAACCTCTTAAAAGTGCGATATGGGAGGGCTTTAATGGAGCCAGGATCAAAATTGAACGATCTAGGCAACATCCACTTTTAAGTGAAATCACATATCTGGAGTCCCTCCCGACCGATTTCAACCAAATTTGGTACGTGACATATGTTACAGTATAAAACGGGCGAAAGGGAACTAAAGCCACGCCTACTAACAATGTGACACACTTTTAAATTCCATCTTATTTTAATATAACTGTATAAAACTTTGAACGAATAATGCCTTTAGACTATGCCACCTTATGGCTAAAAATTGTTAAAATGGAACCAAAACTGTTCAAGCCCCTAGGTACGGAATATGTAGACCCCAGTACGTATAGTTGACTTTTTACCGAAAATATCGGTCAATGTATGAGATATACAATTAAAATTCAGAGCGAATCCTTTCCTGATAATAGTAGGCCTGTATGCTACAAATGGGTAGAATCGAGTAAATTTTTCCTTTAGCCCCATATAACTAATATAAAGATCTTCAAACTACCGGACGAATTTATTCGACATACATATATCCGCCAATATGTGAGTTAACTTAATAAAATTGAAATTAAAAATGTATAACCAGATGATGGATGGAAAAGAATTTCGAAGCATACGCTTTTGTCATCGCTATCATTGATTCATTCACAATAAAGGTGCACTGTCTCGTTCAAATTTTTTTTTTCTGCGATTTCATTCTTCAAACTATCCAATAATGAAGTTGCTGTAGTTGTATAGGGAGCACCCGTTCACATTCTATTGATAGTGGGGTTAGGGTACCTATCCTTGCCAACTCATCAGCTTTACAGTTACCAGCGATTTCGCTGTATTCTGGCACCCATACTAGTCTTATCCCAAAGCGACTCGATGTCATTGAAAACGAGGTTAGGCATTCCCTAACCAGCCCTTTACGGATTCGTTGAAAGTGTTGCAGAAGGGTTCTGGGCAGTCTAAATTATCACGAAAACAAGAATTTGAGTGGCACAAAGCGTTCAGTGAAGCTTGTGAAGTCAACGTAAACTTGCCTCACTCGAGTTGTGCATCCAACTATGGTAAAGAAAATATCGACAAAATAAAAGAAAAACATTGCTTAAAAACCATCATGTTGGCATTAAAAGGATAGCAAAACATCTCCACATCTTTTATGGATCCACCAAATTTTTTTTGGGTATGAAGCGTTTCAATGTTGTACCGCTAATTAGACGTCGCAAAATAGTTGAAGATGCTACATTCAACAAACATATTATTACATACGAGGACTCATGGGTTTATGAATGACATGACAATTGTCAAGCAATTTAGTGAATGACGCTCCTAAAATGGGCTAAAAAACAAACAAAATTCGCTGAAGCTCTTCCAGCGGAGCTTTTCAATGGACTAAGCTAATGACTATTGACTCAGGAGCTTATTTTGTAGGCGATAATAAAAATTCTTACTATAGTCCGGGTCAAATTTGATCAGATGGTATGTTCAGATCACCGACAAAGCAACGGTATTTTTATGTAAGATTCATTTAATGCCGATTGCCCTTCGGCCGTTTTGGAGTTCGTTCATCATTTAAATGTTCTTAGAACTGAAATTTATTGTATTTCGCTCGCGTAGAAGAAAAACTTAACCTCACTATTTTTTGAGTACTTGAACTTATTGATAGACTAATTAGTTTGGCGGGAAATTTGTGCTAATGGCATGCGTTTTAAAGCATAATATTTTAGTTTTATTTTTTTATAAGTGCAAATACAACAATTTGACCGCTAAAAATTTTAGTTCTAGTATTTTCTGTTTTAACCAAAATAGAATTTTACATTGAACGGACAACAACGCCGGATTTGCGCTTACATGTCTGCCGAAATGCACGCATTCCTTTCACTTTACATGTATGTATGTGTGTGTGGTATTTACATATTTGAGGTCTTAATGGCTGCGCAAGGCCTTTAAGAGTCAGTGAAGTGTCGCCGACGATCAGTTGCCAGTAGGCCAAAGCGCAACAAAAGTACAACGACGCCTCAGAAATACACACAACATACACACACACATATCTATTACTTCGTAGATGCACGCTTACAACGCAGCGCACACTGAAGTGGCGGCAAATTGACAGCGAGGGACACCATGGCGGATGATGAATGTTTTCTCTACGATCCACTCATTGTTGCCGTACGCTGTTGCGAGTGGCAACGCGCTGATGACGATGACGAGTTGCGCGGCGGAAACACTTTCGTGACACGTTGCCAAAATATGCGCATTGTTCATTTTGTCTTTCGGGCGAAATTCGCTTGATTTTTCAACAGAATTCGAAATGAATTGTCGCTGTTTTCCCGGCCGCGCTGAGCGCCAGCCGTTATGTATAATACATATAGTACATACATACATACATATGTACGTTTCGTAGACGCTTCTGCCTAAGCAGTGGATATTATCACACTGCAAAAGCCATATTAGCGCAGAATCAAAAGCAAAAAAAAACACAAGGCACTTACAAACATACAAGTATGTATGTATGTACATATGTATGAAAAGTAAAAGTGTCGAAGAAGAAAAGTGGCGAAGGAATGCTGAGTGAAGCGGTGTGTATTGAAGGTGGGCGTACGTAGAACACAAACGTGTATGATTTTTTATGCTTTTTTCAATTTGAAATTTTTATTTAATTCCAAATAACAATAACAGCCAAAAAATAGCTGCGTGAAATGGCGTCAAAAATCATAAATTTTATATGAATTTACGAAAATAATTTATTAGTTTAATATTGCAATGAAACATTTATTTAATATTCAACTTGACATTGTAGGTATTGTATTGTGGTCTGTGTGATAAAAAAATAACAGAAAAATATAAGAAAATAAAAATAAAAATATATAAAAAAAAAATAAAAATTAAAATATTAAAAAATGTAAAGAAACTTAAAAATAGGTAGCTAGGTGGATAGGGATAGGTAGATAAAATTAAAGCACAAAAATACATAAAAAAAATTATAATACTTAAAAAAAAAGAAAAAAAGTTGATCGGCAGCACCGAAGCAATAATACCCTTTAAAGATTAATTTATTATGGCTTAAAAGGGTATAAAAGAGTTATATGTTGATTTTGTAAAATGAGTTTGTATGGAACCTACATGCTACAATGGTCCGATCTCTATGTTGACTATACCGTTATTTTAGACAATAACTCGCGCCAAATTTCGTGGTGATATCTTGTCAGATAAAAAAGTTTTCCACTAAAGAACTGAACTTCATTATGATCAATCAGTTTGTATGGCAGCCATATTCTATAGTGGACCGATTTGAAAATTTTTTCGAAAATTGCAGCTCTGCATGGGACAACAATAAATGCCAAATTTGGTAAGATACCTTGTCAAATAAAAATGTGTTCTATGCAATAACTTGATTTTGATCGGCTAAAGTGGCCGGACATCCCCGATTCCGACAAATAAGAAGCTTCTTGATAAGAACAGGCGGTGTGTAAAATTTCAGATCGATATTTCATAAACTCAGAAACTAGTTCGCGTAAATACAGGCAGACGGATGGATAAAAAGATGGCCGTGGTAAACTTAGGGTATATTAAGTGAGGGTATATCATAAATATGTAGATAGCTTGGAGAATAGAGATATATAGGCGAAATTATAATACAAAAAAAATATAAAAAATAAAAATAATTATAAATATAAATTTAAAAAATGTAAAAACAAAAAATATTAAAAAAAAAATATGAAACAAAAAATAAAAAAATGTAAATGCGAAATGTGTACACAGATGCAAACTGACTGAAGCAGGCAGCGAGTAACGAGTGCACGCGCTTTATATTTATATAAATAAAAACAATTTTCAAACTTACAGTACATAAATATACACATGTATGAACATATGTATGTATGCACATAAAATATTCGCAAGAGAGCGTGCCTTACGTGCTCCCGAATGGACAAGAAGACCCTCAAAAAGTTTAAATGCCACAAACGCCCCTCTTACACCACCGCAGCGGCGAAGATCAGCCAGCGCGCCCCATTAGCGTTCGGCCTCTTACAGAGTTCAAAGACAGCTGAGTCAGCTGTGTGTTGTTGCATTGATCGCCGGCAAAAGCAACGCGCGACAATTACATTGCAAGGACATCGATAGATTTTCCACATTCTTGAAATATTTTCGTGCGTATTTTATTTAATTATGCGAAGATTTGTTTAGCTTGCTGCTCGACATTTATTGCACAACGCTTTCTTCGCCTTAACGCAAGTATTTATTTGCTCGTGCACATTATATTACTAAAACTTATGATCATTTTTAATGCTTTCGGAAAATACACAATTTTCTGTAGAATATAATATTGATTTTGTCGAACTTTTTTTCTTTCTTCTACATTTTGAAGATTTTGTTTTCATGAAAGCTGATTCATCGATCTATAAAAATGAATGTTCTATAAAAAGTAAGTGAATCGAACATAAGAAAACATAGGGTATATGTATCTTTTACAGGTGTTTGCCGGAATATTTTGTTATTTATGGTTCGTCGATGGTAATTATTTGCAAAACTGTAGATATCAGCATTTGATGGAATATGCAAATATATCAGTCCTTAATTTGGACTAAGAAAATTCTTCTTCGCCTTGGTGTTCCAAATAACATGAAGGGCACTATGCAAACCCCGCCTGCAGACACTTTCTTCAGACAGTACCGCCGCTCATAAATTCGATAAGGACATTTCCTGACGACTCTCGCTATCTGAAACTATATGCAATGTACGTGATATCCTACAAAGTGGCAATCGATGTCATGCATATGGAGCCAGTGCTTCAATACTTACTGGGGCGGTCCGATAAGTACTTAACCTCATTAAACCGTGGGGGTTCGTAAAAGAACTTTACTATGGTGTAGATTGGTCTGTCAATTGACCAATCCGACTCATTGAGAGTGGAAGACTTAAGTATTTATGGAAGAAAAATAAAAAGAGTACAATTGGCTGAATATCGATTCTTTTTGTTGGAAAGAAAATCGCACAGTAAAGTCAAGGAGTTATTGAATGCGAAATAAGTTGATGCCTTCAACAACGTAACAAAAATTCACGATATCGTTTTGGCTAACCGTTGCTTTAAAGTCTGCGAATTAGCTGAGACAGTAGGCATCTTTAAAAACTGGATCACGGATTCATAAAATATTAGGCTTGAGATAGCTGTCGGCGAGTTAGCGTCTCCATCTCATTTTGATCATTCTGGTCAACAATCGAAACTATGAGACCACCTCACAACAGTATTCAACTGTTGGAACCAGTGGAATAAAAGACCAATACCCAAAAAGAGTTAAAACATTGAACATTACCCGACAAACCTGTTCCGAAAAAAGCTAAGACTCTCCTACCTTTACTGGATCGACAGGCCCATCGGACACAAAGAGCAAACATTGTATAACAGTTCATCGAAAAAGTTAGTAAAATGTTTAGCAATGAAGCTCCATCAAAAAAAGTTTTTATCGATTGTAAGCTGAAATCGATCGAGGAGAAAAGATCACTCCCAGACGAATTTCGGTTATCCAATACCACTTGTTGTTCGGGGAACTATTGATGCTATGCGCAAAGTATCAAGATCGTGCAGTATCAAGATCGTCATGGGGCATATCGTAAAATTGTGACAACTGTAGGCATTAAAATTTGTTCACGCTGGATCCTACACAATTTGTAAACCGCTCCAAAAAAGGCTCGTGTGATTGGTCGAGAGAAATGTAAAAAAAAAACAAAAACGATATCGGTTCTTCGAAACACGTTTATGACATCAGGACAGGAGATAAATCGTGGATTTGCGCGTATGAGCCCGGAAGTAAACAGCAGTGTAATGTATGGGTGTTTAAGATGAACCGAATGCAACAAAAGTTGGTTGCCTATTTTTCAGGAACTGAACATAAGTAGTGCACTTGTGTCAACGTTAATTTCCGGAATAGCCTTTAAAGCGCATAGTGACACACGTTTAATGTCTTCAATTTACTGAATTTGCTGAACACCCAGAAGTCACACGGAGCTAAATCAGGCGAATACGATCATTGCGGAACTTTGGCGAAAAACACGTGAATGCGACGGTTCATTATCGTGGTTCAAAACCAAGATTGGCGGCCCCTAAATCCGGACTCTTTTTACGAATTGCTTCGTACAAACGTCGCATAACACTCAAGTAGAATGACAGTTTGGCCGCTGGGAAGGAATTCGGAGGGCACCACAACTCGATAATCAAAGAACATTGTCAACACAATCTTCATTTTTGACCTGCTTTGACATGGTATTTTCGGCTTTGGCACACCTTTGCCACGATATTCGATCAATTGATCGTATGTTTCAGGGTCGTAAGCATAGATCCAAGACTCATCGCATCACTCATAATACGTTTCATGAAATCCTGGTAGTCGTAAATCATTGTTTTTCAGATGTAACGCGACTCTGTTTTTCGAAAAAATTTAGTAATTTTAGAACTAAACGTGCTTTCACTTCTAAGCCTAAATGATATTTCAAGATGGTTTTCACTGATTCTTCCTAAATTTCAACAATGTCAGTAAGATCTCTGACTGTTAATCGTCGATTCTCAAGCACCAATTCCTTTATTTTATTAACGTGTTTAGCATCAGTGTTGTTGCTCGTCCTGGAAGTGGTTCATCGTCAACGCGTTCTCGACCTTTTTTGAATAATTTAAACCAATCAAAAACACTATCACCGAAGGCCTTGAATTTTGTATAAGTTTTTTTAGAATTCTGTGACAAAAATCGAGCAAGCCGTAAAAGCAAACCCATTAACTTAAAAACAAAAGCATTAATATAACTTTATTTTTCACATAATTAAAATGAATTTGCAAAATTTTTCGTGTTTTAATTAAAAGTGGAAAATTATGAAACATATTTTTGTATAGAAATTCGCATAAACAAAGACGTTGAAAGCAATTTATGCGCATCACAGTCTAATTGATAAAAAAAAAAACTACCCAATACTACATTTCCGGTGAGGTTCCGAAAAGTGTAAATTTTGGTTTTAAATCATCCGCTCGTTAGCCACAACAGGCACCCCTGTGGCGCCTACATACAAGCTTTCCACTTAGAATGTCATATATCATAAATATAAGTATGGATATATACAGACATCTGTCCGCGTGTGTGTGTGGAGCTACAAGCGTGAAAACAATTTGATGTATAAATATATACATATGTTTATAGATATACATATATTTCGATTGCTTTGTTTTGCTCCTTGTTATCTCGAGCGTTTGATGGTGACAAGTGAACTATTCATCATAATTTCGCTGCCAACATCGTCATCATGTTTATTTATCATCACATATGCGTACATGTGTAAATATGTACCTATACAACTGACTGTGTATGTGTGTGTGTACTTTAAGTAACCACTCGTATCGATGTTATTGTTGACATTTGATGGTGGATCGGCACCAGCATTTCCAGCGTTAAGTGAAAACAATCAACGATGCAATGCGACCTGATGGCACTGGCGATGTGTTGGAACTGATGTTTGCGAAATTCATTCATATTTTTATGGGTTCTTGACTGCGCTTCTACATGGCACATACATATGTATGTATGTATGTATGTACATACTATAGATATTTGTGTTATGTATGTATGTGCAAGTCCATCTTGATTTATTTATTTATCTCTTCGTCCGCTTCAAGTATTTTGCATGTGATGCGCATTGATGGCGGCTGGCGCAGAACTCTTCGGTCGCACATCACAGCCACTCTTCAATTGTCGCACTAAAACTTTTCATTCATTTTTTTCAGCAATTCATTTATTTATTTCCGTTTATTTTTGCGTTGTGTTTGCAGTTTTGTTTTGGTTTCATTTCGCTTGCTTTTGCATTTTTAGCGAATTCGTGTTGGGACTTTTATGATCACTGTGTGGCTATTTTCTTTTATCGCCTTCATAAGTGCGCGTGCAAATGAGACACGAAACATTTGTTCGCTATTATGGTTGGTAGTAAATTTAATCTGCAGAAACATATAAATACATACATATGTACAGACACACATCAGTTTGAAAAAAATTTAAACAGAATAGAAATTACCGTTTATTGTGTATAGTCCCATATTTTTCTACGAATACTAATATATTTCTAACTGTTTATAAATTAATAATAAAAAATTGAAAATTCTTTTTTCAAATCCTAAAATTAAAAAAAAGACTACAGAAGATATTTAATTGTAAATCATTATTAATTCATATATTTAATTAAAAATGCACCTAAATGTAGGCAACATTATACTTCTTTTTTCCAAATATGATATGATTTCTTAAAATTTTCAATATTGCTTTCTTTTAGTTGCTTATATTCAATAACATGAATTAAACAAGAAAGACACACGCATTTTGTCTAGGCGTAGTCAATAGATATGTATGTATTTATTAAACTTTGCTCATAAATGTAGGCAACTTTTTTCTTTTTTTTCTAATAATCTTATTTCATAATAATGATACAGTTCATGGCAAAGAACGAATCTGAGCTATGCATGGCTTTTTGGCCTACCAGATTTACCTATCCTAACTTAACAATAAAGCTCTACAAAACCAAATTATTTTTGTAGCGCTGGATATCTTAGAAGATGGAGGATTGTGTCATGGGTAGAAGTTCAAGTCGAAATGTGTGAGTACAAAGAGCTTGACAAGCTGGCCGACAGGGGTAATGCTCGAAAATTATACGAAAAAATGCGGCGACTAAAAAAGGTTACAATACCGGAACTAACCTTGAATAAACTAAACCCTTGAATAAAATAAAATTATGGAGGAACACTACTCTTGTCTGCTGAATGGCAGTGGAAGTGTAACACCGGGAGATGGTGAACCCGATTGCCCAATCGATTACGATGGAACGGCCGTTTCATTCCCCGACTATGAAAAAATTCGAATAGCAAATACCCACCTGAAGAACAACAAAGCGGCCGAGGCTGATGGATTGCCAGCCGAGTTATTCAAATACGGCGGCGAAGAACTGATAAGGAGCATGCATCAGCCTCTTTGTAGAACATGGTAGATAATTTCGTCTATCTTTCAACCAGCATTAATACCAACAAGGTCAGCCTCAAAATCCAAGGCAGAATAACTCTTGTCAACAGGTGCTTCGGACTGAGTAGGCAATTAATTCCTCTCTCGACGAACAAAGACCAAATTTTACAAGTAGTCATCATCCCCGCCCAGTTATTTGGTGCAGAGGCATGGACGATGTCAAAATCTGAAGAGTCGACGTTAGGAGTTTTTCGAGAGGAAGGTTTTGCGGAAGATTTATGGTCCTTTGCTCATTGACAAAGGCAAATATCGCATTCGTTGGAACGCTAAGCTGTACGAGTTATACGACGACATTGACATAGTTCAGCGAATTAAGAGACTGCGGCTACGCTGGCTAGGTCGTGTCGTCCGTACCCGCCGAGTGAAGCAGAGGAAGAGGTAGACCTCTATTCCGTTGGAAAGACCTGGTGAAGAAGCACCTGGACTTGGAATATCCAATTTGCGCCAAACAGTGGAAAGAAAGAACTGACGCGCTGTTGTTAACTCAGCCATAACCGCGTAAGCGTTGTCAACGCCAGTAAAGAAGAAGAAATACCCAAGATGTAGTTCGCTGTGGAAGTAAGGGTAACTTTACCATAATTTTTAAGAACCTCATATTCTTTAAATATATTTTGTTGTGATATTCGTGAAGATCTCTAATAGAAATATTGAGCATTTTACAACTAGAAATTCGAATTTAGACAACAATGTTCATATACATAACTCGATATGAAAGTATTTATTCACTAACAGGGGACTAAAAATTTGCGGTTACTTTATTTGATTGATTACAGGGTTCACTAGGAGGCTGATTATACTTGAATTGTATGTTTAGAGCAGAGGTAACCAAAAGCGCAAGATGGTTCTTCGACACGAGACATTACTTGTAATGATTATTTGGAAGATTTTTCTTACAAAATCGCGGTATTTGTCCGGCTTCACATTAAGCTTTAGTGGCCCTAGTGAAATTCACAAGGAACAAAAGATCATGACCTTATTGAAATTTCCTTTGGTTACGTTTGTAAGAACTAACAAAAAAGTAATTTGAATATTAGTGTTCAGGCTAACATATGAAAGGTAGATTAAATTCAGAGGAAGTTGAAAATGCCCACATAAGCGTAACTGGAATTAAAAGTTTAATAATAACAAAATTATTTAAGCAGCGAGATGAGGATATTAGCAATAACGTTTCAACACCTATTCACAAACATTATACTAATCAATATACTCAACCGTTACAATTGTAGGCAACACAAAGGAATAACGTAAAATTATGTCATAGTCATTTCTGTCAGCGAGAATATAACAGTGAATGCAAATGGCTGTATTACACAATCAAAACTTCCGGCAGCTAACAAAGGGTGCGAGGCGAAGATGACATATGGCGTCAATTTATGGAAACCATTGATGTGCCACATCCCTATAAAAACCGAAAAATGGCAACATACAACAAAAGCAACACAACAATCACAGCAATGTACGTACATACATACGTACATATGTATGTAGCTATTTATGAAATCAAGTATGTATTTGAAAATACTAAACTAAAAATAGCTTTTATGCACAAGTGATTGTCATTTGAGAGATACACTTGTGCTAATTTAAGAACACTCTTCATAGATGTACATACATATGTGCATGCATACATATATACATAAGTACACAGGAACGCGATTTGAGATTTTGCAAAAATTAGTCAGCGCGTGTAGGAATTTACGTAAAGAGTAAATTATGCCAAAAATTCGAACTTCGTCAGTTGCTTGAGGTACTTTCTAAAAATCGCCCATGACAAACGGTAAACATAACATTATTGAATATCACTTACCACTGTTTATTTCTGTGTATCGCATCGTATATGGGGCCCTCGAAATCTTTCAGCACAAAGAAGGTGCGCCACTCATAGTCATTGAGCACGTCCAAGCCATTCTCGGAGGTGATGACAGGAACATTAAAACAGCTCGCAGCCTCCACGGTTTCTGTATCGTTAACGACATCGCCAACCAGACAGATCCTCAGATTCTCGGGCGAGGGCGAGGGTGAAATTGACATTTCTGTAACAAAAAAAAAAAACAAAAACAATCAGAAAACATTAATTATCTTGATATACTTTCTAAACAAAATTAAAAAAAAGCTAATACTAATTTTTAGATTTATTTCTTTATTTAAAAAAAGACTAATACTAATTTTATGTTAAAATTTAATTTAAGGTTAGGTTGAAGACAACTGTAAATGCTTACTACAATTTACGTACACATCTACCAAAAAAAACAAGATCTGCTTACGATTAACCACCAACAGTCTCCGACAATTTCCTTCTTCCCAAAAACAATGAAACAAAAAATAAACGAAATTCACCAAGAAACAGCGACGAT
This sequence comes from Bactrocera dorsalis, assembly GCF_023373825.1. NCBI lineage: Eukaryota > Metazoa > Arthropoda > Insecta > Diptera > Tephritidae > Bactrocera > Bactrocera dorsalis. The sequence goes on from NC_064307.1 coordinate 42,042,592, forward strand.
AGACGATAACAACAGCGACAGGAAAGATGTATGTATGTGATGCTCAATTAAAACAACGCTAATAGTCGCGCAGCCGAGCAGTTAGCCGGAACGGCACGGCAGCTGTTGCCAACGCACTGATTCAACAAACAAACTGTGTGCGATGAGTGCGGAATCCATACGACGCCTGCTGTCTGGCAGACCCTCAAAGATTTTACATGCGTTAGCGCGTTTTTGACGGTTGCCACAGACTGAAGAGACATTCGTTCCTTCTACAGTGAAATGTGAATGTCAAACGAAAAAATAGGTTATATAGGCCGAGGCGAGAGGTATTGCTATATACATCGAGATCCAGAACTTATGAGACGACGAGTAAATATATACATATTTCTAGGTTTTTAATTTCTATATTACCGGCGAACTGAGAAAGAAGTCGTAAGCCTTCCTAATATGACGTCATATAAAATGACAAATGTAGAAGAAAGAACCTCTATATTTGTCTAAAAAAAATTTATAAATATTAAAATATCTACAATAATTTCGTAACTAATGACGTCGCACATTGGGCTTACGCGGTACAGCCGAGTTTACAACAGCAAGGCTGTTTTCTTCCCTTCATTAGGGTCCCAAAGCCAGCGCACAACCCTGTGGAGGTATGTTCTGCCTGACACTTTAGCTCGCCTTCAAGTGGATGTTTTTTTGGCAGGCCAGAAGATACTTGGTCTAAGACTTGCTGACTGCGTGAGCCATATGTAAAAGAATCGTTCCTGATCACCCCCCCAAGTGAATAGCGCTCAGAGAACTGACGCAAAACTACTAAAGAAATATTTGGCCACTACTTTGGAGTGTTGAGATGGCCTCAAAAAATTGGCACGTGACCACACGGTAGTTGGAAAGTTGAAAGTTGCTGATTTAAGGAACACTGATTGCTGATTTTAGCCCTTGAAAATTCAACCCGCCCTTAGATAGCCCATATATCAATGTTCCTTCCAATTTTGTTATACTCGTATTATCTTCCTTTTCCTGACCAGTAACGCATATTTTGCTTATTGACGAAGCCATTCAGCCAGAAATGAGCCTTATCACTGAAGATGATTGCTCGATGAAAATTCGGAATTTTCAAGTTGTCGCTCAGTCCAATTCACGAAAATACGACGATTCTGGTGGTCAAGGGGATTCAGTTCTTGCGTCAGTTTGATCTTGTAGGGATGTAGGTCAAGATCTTTTGCACAATTTGAGATGTCCAACGCTTGAGAACGACGTGTGAGATACTGATTTGTGTCTTCCTCAATTGATGCTGTAACAACAGCAATATTCTCGACACTATGGGCACTTCTTTGTCTCATTGGCACGGGAGCATTTTGTACTTGTGTGTATCCACTAGACGCTCTTTTGTGGATCTGACAGGACGATTATGGTCGACTCGTTGTTGGATCGTATATCTTTCCATGATGAAATAGCAAATCTTATGAAAGAGAATTGTCAAAAGAGCGTAAGAAATATGGCGTCGTTTGCTGTTCCTATCGGTCTACTTTTGAAGCATCCTATAGAAAAACTCTATGTATACTACTCCGAAAAAAATATGTCGAAATAATGTTTGGGAATTGTGTAACCCTTTATCATAAATGAAAATTCTCTAAACTTCCTTCAACCGGACTTAGCTTCTGTTTGCTCACAAAGGAGGGATAACGGAATGTTCGAAATTTTCTTTACTTTTCACAATATTTTTCAGAGTTTCATTTGAACAATTTTTATACTCTTGTTCAAATTCAATTTACCAAGGTGTTAGACAAAAGATAGCTTTTCATTTAGCTTTAGTTTGCCTGCACGTTTCGTTCTATTTTCACGCTTTCGCTGATTTTCGCATTTCATTTGATTTTTATGTTTTTTTCTAATTTATTGTTTGCTTTTCTTTTTGTTGCCATTTTTCTTCCACCACTAGTGTCACAATAATTCAATTTCCTTCGATATTTTCATCTTTCTTTCTTCCCATGCACAATTGAAACTTGGCAATTGGTTCGTTTCGTTCGCTTTTTTCCTGACGCGTTTCAATGCAAAACAAATTAAAAAATTGAGCCGCATAGTTTTGTGTGAAAATAAAGATGAAGAGGCGCCCATACAAAACAGTTTGCATAATCATTTGTCTTCAATTAAATGCTTCCAAAAGTACATATGTACACACATGTGTACGTAAAACAAAAAAAAGAGTCGCCCAACGATTTTAAGAGGTGCACGGACGCGTGGATATATTATTTTGTGGATGTTTGTATGTATTTCTGGTGGATATATGTGAAATAAGATGTAAACAAAATCACACTCAGCTACAGAAATTTTTTAAATTAATTATTGAATTGTTGGAAATTTCGAATGACCTAAAGAATTATGTGTATAAAACATAAGGTGCTAGACAGTGTTAGTTTGGAAATTAAATGTTTTCAGAATGACTAAGGGTTCGATTCTCCAAACCTTGAAGAGTGACGAATCAAACAAACAACTGGTATAAATAAATTAGATTTAAATACTCGTATAAGTGTTGAGTTGTTTCCACTTCGTGTTCTTCTATACAACTTCTGTACCACGCTCGCATTTTACTGATAGCTGTTCTATGGTGGCCTTTCTTCCTAGCTCATCAGCTTAACAATTGCCTACGATTCCGCTATGGCCTGGCACTCATACCAGTTTTATCACAAACAAACTCTGAACTGCGGACGAATCGTTTCGACGATTCAGAGCGGGTGAAAACGACACCATGGATAAGCCACCCGGCGGAAGACCTGTGACGACGAATACCGATCAAATCATGGAAAACATCGTGTTAGACCGGCATGTGGCATCTCGTGACATCGCCCAGAAGATGGAAGTTAGTCACCAAACCATTTTAAACCATCTGCAGAAGGCTGGATACACAAAAAAGCTTGATGTTTGGGTGCCGCCTGCGATATGCTGCTGAAACGAAACGAACTCAACCCATTTTTGAAGCGGATAGTGACTGGCGGCGAAAAATGAATTACATACGACAATAGCAAGCGAAAACGGTCGTAGTCGAAGGACGGTGAATCGTCCCAAACAGTGGCTAAGCCGGGATTGCCGGTCAGGAAGGTTTTGCTGTGTATTTGATGGGATTGGTTCTACCATCTACTGCGAACAACTGGACCGCTTGAAGCAGGCGATCGACCAGAAGCCTCCAGAATTGACCAACAGGAAGGGTGTAGCCCTGCTTAGATAACGTTATTTTTAAGTGCTGAAAAGATAACGTTTTTTTAAAGAAAACTGAAAGCGAGAATATTCCCTTTTAACGGTTGTGAGAGAGAGAACGAAAAATAAAACAAGTGTTCGTCTCGCAGACGTACGTTATCTAAGCAGGGGTAGTGTTCCAGCAAGACAACGCCAGATCACACACTTCGTTGATGACTCGTCAGAAACTACGGGAGCTCGAATCGGAGGTTTTATCGCATCCATCAAATAGCCCGGACATAGCGCCAAGTGTTTACCACCTGCTCTGGTCCATGGCGAATGCCCTTCTTTGTGTAAAGTCGAACCCAAAAGAGGCTTGTGAAAAGTGGCTGTCCGAGTTCTTCGCAAATAAGGAGGGGGGTTTTGCGAGGAGGGTATAATGAAGTTGCCGTCAAGATGGAAATAGATTATCGAACGAAACGGCGCATATTTGAACTAAATCCGATCACAGTAACACTTTTTATAAAGCATTGAATAAAGAGCAAAAAAGCGGAAGGGAGATATTTGACAACCTAATATTTTTCAACTTTGCGATGAACTTAATTACATTTTCGGCGATGAGGTTCCATTAAGGACCAGTTTTATCGTCGTTAAAGTCATACCAAAATGAATTTCATGAAGATCGCCCAAAATCAGTTGTTGCTCCGGAAACTATTGATATTGTACTCAAACTAATAGTGCAAAATACTACTGCTTATCGTAGGATTGAGACAACTATAGGAACTAGTGGGACCAGCATATAGTACATTCAATATGGCCTGAACATTGAACTGTCGCTCAAAAAGAGGATCACTCTCTACCATGACAATGCGATCTCTCACCGAGTAATCACTCTTCCGAATTTGAAAAATGTAATTTTGAGAAAAAAATTGGTTTAAATATAAACCATTGTAGCTGATTGAACTGAGTGGTTATACTTTAGAATGCAGTAACTCAAAAATACGAGATGTCGATAAAAAATTTAATGATTTGTTACACAAAATTTATGAAAAAGTATATTTTTTATTTCATACTAGCTGTGCCTTTTAAGAGCACAGTTTTAGTATAAAGTTCCCATTTAATAAGTTTCTCCAACTAATCGTTAATACATACATACATATGTATATAAATCTTAAACTTCAAAAAATTTTGCGGAAGGAAAAATACCAAAACTACACATTACTACAAGAGATCACTGCAGACGTCATGAGATGAACGAAATGCACTTTTAATTTATTAATTTTTCCTTTTTAAGAATTTGAAATCATTTTTACAATGCACATCATATTTCCAAGAACAATGGGACGGCAGGCCAGTGAAAATATTTTAATTCCAATATTTGCGGTAGTTTATTGCGCAGGTTAGGTGGGGTTGGCGGCAGCAGGGCGGTCATTTATTGAAAGCAACTTGAAAATTGCACAAAGCATTGCAATTGCATTTCAAAGATACTAAATCAAACGCTCATTCAACGCAGACAAGCAGTATGCTAATAGTTTACACACATATGCACATATGTAAGAATTTACAAACATATATATGGAAGGTGTGAGTGTGTATGTTTGTAAAATTGCACTTTCCACGATTTCAAACGCGGACTATCTTAATGGAAGAAGCGCACACACTTGACTGATTGAAAATGCTGATATGTTTGTGTATGTAAGCGTATATAGATATGTAAATATGCATGTATGTTTGCGTAAATATTATCTGTTTGTATATCTGCTAAGCAGCAAAAGCTATTCAGCCAATCAAGCATTTCATTGCCGTTAGTATTTTAATTAGAACACAAGTCAAGGATCAAAATGCAATAAAAGGCGCGAAAAATGAGAGAAAGTGCGCATGCATTTCCCCAACCAATTCTCCAACTTATACATACTTCATTATGATTATGTACATAGTATGTCAAGAAGTGGAGCCAAGAGCAGGCAACCAGACCAAACAAGTTGATGTTCCCACACAATCAACTGCATGGACCAATAAAGTATATGTAAGTTCAATTGTGCAATAATAACGGTTTCAGCGAAATAAGCCTTTAATAGTATAAATATTTATATGTGTATGTGCATCCATCCCGCTGCTAATCCAATTAAATTCAGAGCGACAAGGCGCTGGAGGTGGCCTCTCGAGTTGTGTCGGTCGGCGGGCGGTTGGTTAGCAACCGGCCATTTCAGAACGCAGTCGCAATCAAAAGACATAGTGCGCTCGCGAAGGCAAGACGCGTTGTTGTGGGCGCACATCTTCATCATCCACACTCAGCAAAGAAATACACAAATTTGTTCATATGTATGTATGTGGGTATGTATGTACTTAGTCACTGACTAGTTTGCAAATTGCAAAACAAATAATTCAGCATATGGACGACGGCGCATTTGTGTGCCCCACTTGTATCTACAAAACTATAGGAAAGAATAATACTATACTGTAAACAACAACACATTGGAAATGTGTATTTGGAGAGATCATGTGAAATGACAATTTATGACATTTGACAGAGCAAATGTGGGGATAAGTAACTGTAACTGTGGAACTGTTGTATACCACTGTGTCCAAAAAATAAGGTGACATTTGAATTTAAACTGCGCGCGTCGAAGGATTTAGAGAATTATTTGTTTTTAGGTTGGTAGTACTGTCAGTCACATTTATGTATGTCAAATTTCATGTCAAAATATTCGTTAGTGTTTGAGATACGTGTCGTTTTGTGAGCTGCTAAAAGTGAGTTTTTCGTTTTTTGCGATGTCGAAATTTGTTGAGCAAAGAATTTGCATTACATTTTGTATACGGAACCAATTTTCAGCTGCGGATACGTTGAGGATGGTGCAGAAAGCCTTTGGTGATGAGGCTATGTCTAAAAAAAATGTTTACAAGTGGTATAGTGAGTTCCAAGCCGGCCGTGAACGTGTCGAAGACGAAGAGCGTCCAGGGCGACCATCAACCTCAACCGACGAAGCTCACGTTCAACAAATCAAAGATTTGGTGTTGAAAAACCGTCGATTAACAATTAGAGACCTTGCTGATGAAGTTGGCTTATCGAAAGGCTCAGCCAATACCATTTTGAAGGATGTTTTGGGCCTCAAGCGCGTCAAATCTCGACTGGTACCGAAAACATTGAATTTTTTGGAAAAAAATTGTGATCATTTCGCCAAAAACTCAACCCAAATCGTTCCGCAACCACCGTATTCATCTGATCTTGCGCCGTGCGACTTCTGGCTGTTCACCAAGCTCAAAAGACCGCTCCGGAGACACCGTTTTTATACGATAGAGGAGATTCAAGCCGCGGCGAAGACGGAACTGAAGGCCCCGGAAAGTGACTACAACCAGTTTCGAAGATTGGAAAATCCGTTGGTATAAGTGCATTGCATCGGGAGGGGAAAAAACGAGCCGAAACCAAAAAAAAAACACGCCAAAGCCGCTCAAAAATCGAGATGATGCTCATTGTTTTTTCGATATTCGTGGATTGGTGCATCATAAATTTGTTCCGTAGGGATAGACAATCAACAACAAGTCTCCGCATTGGTCACTTCTTTACTTGCCCCACTAACCCTACTCATCTAACATCCCTCTCCCTTTGGCCCGACCCGGACGAAACAGCACGTTTCTTAGGCCTTGCGTTAGATGACGTCGACGACAACTTGGCTAACCCTTACTATCCTAACGGGGATTAGGTACCCGTTAGAAAAACAAGTTATTTTTGGCCGTATTGCTTCGTTTGAGATAAAACAAATTTCGCTGAAAGAGCTGAAGTGCTTATGAAAAGTGTTTCGAGGACTAGAAATATCGTTGGCATTATTGTTTTACATTTCGTAGGGATTACGTGAAGTCAAAACCAACCGTCGTCCCTTTTACAAAACGAAGATCTCTTCCGCGTTTGAGATCCCTATAGAACGTTGGAAGTGTCTAAGGAGGTCAAATTCCTAGGCTTCACATTAGACTCAACCGAACGGTGAAATAGTCATGTAGAATTAACACTATCCAAATCCACCACAGCACTCATATGTAGACGCCTGGCCGGTGGATCCTGGGGCTGCATGCCAAGTATCATCAGGTGGCTGTATACCATGAACGTAAGGCCTATTGTCACTTTTAGAGCGGTGGCTTGGGCAACACAGTCTTTGCTAGGTTTTCAACTATCGAAGCTGTATCATGCTGGAGCTTACACCGCTTCATCTAGTAATCAAACAGGCATTGAAGCATACCATCCTATTCATGGCAGCAGAGGGGTATGGTAAAATGATGATAGTTTCATCTCGGCAAATGAAAGCCTTAGGGCAAGACACACCACTGGCCCTTCTTCCAAGAGTTGGCGTTATTGATATGATAAACTTCACAAAAAAGTTTGAAGTTACTCTAGGCAGTAAGGCGGAGTGGACTGATTCCACACGCGGCCTACTACTGTGATGCAGCACTATCTAGGGGTGACGCGTACCAAGTTATCTATATACTCAGCGATAATCAAGCGGCACTAAAAGCCATCTCAGCCTATGAGAACAAATCGCTACTAGACGAGGAGTGTATAGGAAGAAGTTCTGGGTGCCAGGGCATAAAGGGGTAGCCGGCAACGAGCTAGCCGACGAACTCTCCCGCTCTACTGCGGCTTCTAGGATGATTGTCGCGCTCTATACTGTTCACTGCAGGCTCAAGAAACACCTGTCCAAAATGGATATGACCTTTTGTGCAAACTGCCGGTTTTGCGACATGGAACCGATTACTGTTACTTAGACCCAACGGTCGTTTGAGTGGATAGCGGTATAATCTTCACCGTTGCCTCGAACAAAAATTATTAGAAAACCCTGTATATGTTAATTTACGTGAAGTGAATTAGTTTTCCATACAATAACTAGATTTTGATCGGACAGTGAAAAATAATTTGTCAAATAAAGAAGCTTTCCATACAAGAACTTGATTTTGATGGCTCTTTTTGGATGGCAGTTATATGCTATAACGATCCGATATCGGACGGTTTCGGCAAGTGGCCAGATCCTTTACAAGGACGAGTGCGAAATTTCACATCGATATATCAAAATCTGAGGAACTATTCATTGTCTGTGCAGGATTTTTCCCTACCAAACCCACCATTAATGAGTCAATTAATGTGCTTTTTGTGACTTTACTAAGGATGCCGATTGCAACGAAAATTAGCATGCAAATTAGATGTTAAATACTGTTTTAACAATAGTAAAACTCATAATGAAAAATTCTACTATAAAGTTAAAAGAAATGAACTTGTACCATATAATCACAAAACGTTAAATTTGCATTTGAAATAACGATGTATATTATTACGTAAACAATTAGATGACAAAAAAAATATTTGGTAAATAACAGGTGTTTCCGTTGTCGTTTGTTGACTTTTAGTTGCACGCCGTTGTAGGCTGTACTCCATACAAACACATACATATGTATGTATGTATGCATAAGCATGTCTCTATGGTATATATGTACGTGTAATATCAAATGTATACTCAAGTGTTAATGAACAATAAACCAAATTAGAAAATATTGTTTTATTTGATAAAAGGGCGTTTAGGAGAAATAAATTTTACACCATACAGCAGAGCTGCAATTAAAAATTAGCACGAGCGATAACATATGTAAGTAAAGTTTGAAGACAATTTGAAAATGTTATCATATGTTGAGCTTACACTTAGACACACAGCGATTAATTACAGCGCCATCTCCAGTTTCGCTGTTAAAACATTTACTCCAGAATACAGATTTGATTATCATTCATAGGTGAAAAAATTTAATATATGTATTAATTTTTGACATATTTAATGTAATCTTCTTAAATATAAGAAGTTTTCTGTTCAAGAACTTGATTTTTTCGGCAGTTTGCTTGGCAGTTATGTGTATGCTATAGTGGTCCGATCTGAACAATTTCTTCGGAGATTGCACCTTTGTTTAGGCAATAATCCATGCCAAATTTTTTGAAGATATCTCACGAAATAAAAAATTTTCCATAAAATACTTCATTTTGATGTTTCAGTTTGTATGACAGCCTTGTATATGCCATAGCGGTCCGGATATCGGAGTTTCCGACAAATGAACTTCTTGGATAGAAAAGACTTGTGCAAAATTACAGATCGATATCTCAAAAACTAAAGAACTAGTGCACGTACATACGTATATACCGACGGACATGACTAAATTTACTCAGCTCGATATCCTACGTTCCGTTCTAAATGTTATAAATTTGGTAGCAAACTTAATATAAAGTGTGCAGGGTATAGAAATGTACAACAATTAATTATAATATTATTCTACAAGCCGATGCAATAAGTATTGGACCGTTTTCTGCCTGAAACTAAAATAAATATTTAGTTTATTGTTCTAATTGTTTATTTGCAGTGAAGAATATTTATTTATTTGGTCAAGTTCCATTGATCATCCACTAATATGATCCAACTATTAAAATACTTGCCTATATACATATGTATGTACATACATACATACATAGGTGATATACGCTATAGCTACATAATAATGCAGTTCAATTCTAGTTTTTATTACAGAAAGAATTTCCCTATGCCTCATTTATTGGCCAATTGCCAAATTAGATGAATAAATGCAGAACAATTTAACGATGCTTTACTTGGGCAACCGAAATCACTTTGTTAACTGAAATACTGACACATATCCAATGCATTTCGATGCAATACCATTTTGCGATAAACATGTGCACACGCCTTTACACACATGCTTCAATAAATTGTAACAGAAAAGTACACGGAAATTGTGAATAAAATGCAAAATTAAAAAAAAGTATTCATCAATATTTATTCTGTCGCCTTCAAAGTAATTCCTACCAGATGTAATACTAAGAAAAAATCACAAATCAAAAAAATTAAATACGGTCACAGTGGTAATATTTTTGAAAAAAAAAATTAGCTTTATCGGGACGAGTCTAACTGGAACGCATTTCATACCCGAAATATCCACCAAAATCATTCGAGCGGACTCGCGAAAGATATCGGGCTCTCATGTCATCTCTCTAACACTTACCTGTCGATTTTCAAGCACCATATCCTTCACTTTTTTTTAATATTTTCATCAGTTTAAGAGGTCGAAGGTCGGCCATGGCAAGTCTTCAACGATTTTGCATAGTAATTAAGGAGAGTCCTACCAACTTAGGAAAATTAATTTTTTTGAAATATCATTTGCACGAAGAATTTAATTACAATTTCTGGGTGCTTTTTTGTTCCAATATATGTACTTATGTATATGTAGTACGATGAGTGGGCAAAATATATTAATTGGGTGATTCTAGCTTGTTTTCCAGCTTTGGGCGCATTCTCAAAAGTGTTAATAAATCATGGTGTGAAAATAAAAAATGTACACACATATTTCAAATCGCGATAAAAATTTGGAAAGCAATAAATATTAAAAGCAATTTCTTTATCAATCAATGAAAATAATTTATTTTGGCATTTTTGCATTATATAGTAGCGTCTTTAAACGCGCACGTGTAAGAGCAGCTGAAATTTTAAATCAAACACATTAGCATTTGACGCGATTCCACTTGCTGCTACAATACTAAGGAATACCCTTTGTATTTTATGGTACATTTGAACATCGTATGTATGTAAATATATACATACACATGTAACAATTAGAATGAATGGCAAATTTGAAGCACTTAAAATTGCGAAATTTTCATCAAATAGAAAATATGTGAACTTTGGAATCAACTATGCATTGTATTTTTTCTAATTTTACGGTTCCTTGACGAAATTGACCGAGTAATTTCCATTAAATAAATGTGTAAGCCATACATACATACCTTAAATTGATAACCAGAAGCAAAGTTCATTATACATTTCAAGGTCCTTCAATATAAAATGAAAAAATTTGATTCCTTTCAAGCATACATACAGTTATGGACAATGCAATAGGGACAAGCTTTCAGATTTTCTGAAGGTCAATAAAAAAACAACTTTAAAAGGAATTAGTTTATCTTATCTGCATTGCTAATGTGAAAGAAATCTTAAATTGAATTTAAGGAAAACGTTTAAATAACAAGTAAATGGCGATTGGTCTAATCTGTCTCATAACCTTCCCTAGATAGCAAAATCAGTCTTTTATAACATAATTCAGAAAGGTATCTTAATTTATGTTCTTCTTCTTTATTCTTCTTTACTGATTTACTGGATGATATACCAATTTTAAAAGCATTTTCCACTTAGCAAAAGGTGGCACAATCTGTTCAAGTATTTAGACATGACAGTGTCTGTCCATATTTTCTTTAATATAAAGTACTGACCCCACTCCTGGTCAAGATGAGTTTTAGCTTTTTTATTTTAGCGCTTTTCTTAGTGTTCCAAGTTATGTGCTTTTTAGAACCGTGCTCCCACCAATAATATTCCTCAAGCACTCAATTTTTTTTGTAGAATTCAAAAGGATTTAATTAAAATTTCACTTACTATTTTGATCATAACTGTAAGTGCTTAGGAAAATTATATATAATTATTTCACAAATAAAAATTAGACAAAATATTTCTTTATCTATGAATTTCTAATTTTGCTAATCAATATTCCAACTCAATTATAGTAATAACAACGAAAAGATTAAAATGTATACATCATTGTTTTTGTTTTCTCTTTTCCACAAGCTATATACTTTTGTTCTATACGCCTCCAAGTATAAATTGTAAATATGTATATATGTATGCAGGTACATCAGATTTTTCTATGCCTGCACTTTCTTAGACTGTATTCAAAATTTACCTGAAACCTTAGCGTAAATTAAGCTAAAATCAGGTTTTGTGCACGAAACGCAAACAAAAGAGATTACTCTAAGAAGTTGCAAGGAAGCAACAACTGCAGCATCAAAGGCATGCCCGTGTAGCTATATTTACCAGTGACATACTAACATGGAGTAAAGTGCGAGAAACTCGATATCTCACTGCAGCAGTTCTGCAAATAGCTACAACAACTATGTGCATATAAAAGTGGCAAGCATAATTCACTCGTCGCGGTTACTTCCACAAGTATGTTTGTTTAACGCCTGCCTGATCTCCGGTCTGCTCGCCGAACAGTCATCTGTTGGTTGACTTAAGTCCCTTTACTATTTTATCTTCGATCCACATGTTCGCTGTTGCACATGACGATTGTTTGCGTTTTGTTTCTGTTTGTTGCAGGAGTATTTCTACCTAAATACCTAGAATAGAATATCTACATACATGTGCACAAGTATATAAAATCAATTGAACTTCCCTAGAAAGGAAGCAAATAAGACTTATGACAAAATTGCCCTCCCTGCATTACCATTAATGAAGGAAGCAAAAAGCAAAATTAATACAAATGCAGACTGTTTACTATTTAGAATAAGTTTAAGGCGCCTTTAGGCAAAAGAAAGAAGTGACAAATTATTTTGCAATTTTCAAAAATGTATGTGTAAAAGTTTTTTTTTAATTTTGATAAGTTTTATATTTATTAAAAATTTGCGTGAACTTTCGCAATCAAACACGCAAACACAATTCACACATACTTATAACAGTGAATGGAAAATGGAAATTTAAAAAATTCCCCATTTTCGTCACACTAAAAAATTCGAAAAATGAAAAATCGAATGATAAGAGATTATTTTTAATTTATATGTGGGCATTTGTTTTTGACGTTTAGTATATGCAAAATACACAAACTTATGTACATATGTATACATATAGAAATATAGAAGCCTTCAGTATCCGTGCTTGTGTGATACAAAAATCTATAAGCGTATTTAATGTATTTTTTGACAAGAATTCAGATGTTCAGTGTTATGCGCCAATTTTTCTACTCAGTGGATTCTCACAACATTCTCGCACGCAAATCAGAAAAAGCGCTTAATTTTTTGTGGTGCAGTAAAAATTATAAATATAAAAGAAGAGGCGTAGTGACGTCGTTTCTGGCAAAAAATTAAAAGATCTGTTAAATTTGTATTGTTTTGTGTGTATTCGTAACATTCATATATTTAAAAGATCGGTTAAAATATGTATTGCTTTGTATGTGTACGGGACATGCATACACTTGTACACTTAATTGTAACTACTACATTATGTACGAGATATGAATATGAATTAAAAAATATTTTTATTTATTCACAGAGGCTTACTGCGTTAAAATCAAAATTAATGTATAATTGTGCTTGCGATAGACATACTACCATGAGCAAAAAATAGTACGACTTTACTAATAATTTTTAAATTCTTAATTTATTCTACAAAATCTATGTCGTCCATTTGTACCAACTTTTTTTTCAATCCTCGAAACAGTTGTTAAAGTCGATTTCCGGAATACTTTTTGATTAAAAACTATTTCCCCGGTCTTGGTTTGTCATCTGTTCTCGGCGTTCTGTGATTAATTTGTACCAATCCAAAACACTTGCTAGCGACAAAGAATGTTGGAAGGCCTATTCCAACAATCTGAACGTTTCGCCACCAGAAATTTGATTTCGCACACAAAATTTAATGTAACTTCTTTGTTTGCAGAATTTCACTTCTCGTAAAAATCGCCGAATGCACTTTAATTATTTCAGAAAGACAAGCGTATACTAAACACCAGTTATTATTTTAATGTGACATTGGATAGAACAGTATAATTGCTATTTGCTCGGCTCCCACGACAGTCGGGTCTACGTAATCAAAACGGACCCGGATTGTATCCGGCCAAGGACTGTCAACTCGGCAAAATCCTGCCGCTACAACCACAACTGCAATATGCTATAGTGATCCGATCTAAACCATTTTTTCGGAGATCACACCATTACCTTGGGCAATAAACTGAGAAAATAGTTCGCGAATATACAGCCAGACATAGTGAAATCGACTCAGCTCACCATACTAATATTTTACATATTATAGGATTTTCGACGTTTCCTTCTGGGTATTAACAAACTTGGTGGCAAACTTAAAAGTAGATAATTATTATACCCAAGTTATTCATAAATGAACTTTGTTAAGTATTTGTATTTGCTTCAAAGGAAAACCAATAACATGCAATTTCTAAGGGATGCGGAATGTGTAACAGGTAGAATATGAGCATATTATACGTATGCATATACTCGTATGTATGTCAAAGCAAATCGTCCATTTGTTTTTTCCTATATGCTTTTAAAATAAACACAATTGAATGTGTTAAACATTCACTAGAATATACTACATTACAACTTACCACTTTTAGATTGTTCATCTATCGTTTCCATTGCGTCCATATAACTTTTTTAATATTCAAGCTATTTTATGTATATAATTTGTTAAATTGTTAACCTTCTCGCAGAGAGGTCACGTAATATTAGATTCGAATTAAGCACTTAACTTCAATAATTCAACTAAATTCCATAAATGTAAATTTTAAAATGCGCAAACACCAGCGTACATTGTACAATAACTGGGTTTGCAGCTGTTGACCGACCGGCGATGGAAAACACTCGTAACTTAGGGGAAAAGCAACAAACACCTGGTTTAAAAGTAACACAATTTTTACCGAACGATTGCTATTTTAAAAAGAAATATTATTTTCTTTAAAATCTCACTTATATTATTAGCACCACAAATTGTACTGAACCACTTCTATAAAGACTTCTTTGAAATTTTTGCCACTGCGCGCACGGTTTCAAGGGCGCGTAAAATATTTAAAGCCTTTTGTTCTGCTCGTCTTACCAAATTCAGTTTTCTTTCAAATAAACTTTCCTCTTTTTATTTCTTTTCTTCACTCTTTTATTGTGTAAGTTGATAACATTTTTCTGATTTTGTATGCCATTTACACATCAAATAATTTAGAAAAATCCTCATTTTGTATCCCAATGAGAAAATTACTTTTCACCGCCGCATCCGCAAAATTCCAAAGTGAACCGAACATAAAATGCAAAACAACCACAAACAAATACACTGCGACGCTGCGGTACGAATACGGCGAAATTCAAGTAACTGCGGCGCTCTGCCTTCAAAAATTGAACTTCAACGGACAGATAAATGCAATGGAAAAGTGAGGTTACGCTGTGTTCAATTAGCTCTGACGCTGTCAAAGGATGTTTTTATTGCTAAAAGATAAGAACGCGTTTTCTAACATGCTACTGCTACACAGGTGTCGCTGTGAATTTTCTCAATTCATATAAATTTGTTTAATTGTTATAAGTGAGAGAAATAACAAAAGCATTATTCAATGTAGCTTGTTTTAATTGAATGACCTACTGAAATATATTATTAAATATAAGTATGAATACATTTTAGAATTCATCAATGTAATGCATTTATATATGTACATGTATATGGTATATGGAAGTATATGCTTGGAAATAATTGTGTGATACGTTTGTATTACTAAATTAATTCATTATATTTATTTATTACCATTTCCGTAAGTTTTAAGTATGAACAATGTTTTCAAACTCGGTATTCGGTTAGCCATACATACTGCTCATTGTATTTATATGTCACTAGCGTAAACAGTACATCAATGCAACAATACGTCAAACAGTACAACTGACAGTTCTTCAATACGTCCATCAGTATATATTTGTTTGTCAATCCTTCCAGTAGTTCAGAATTGGCGTAATAACTTCGTTTATTATTGTGGAATTAAGACTAAAACTTTTTAATGTAGAATTTTATTCCGTTTCCGGTCGCAGTTTCCAATTTTCAATAACTGTCAAAATTCAAAATGTTAGCACCGGATAAGTATCTCTCTCCAATGAAACAAATGACTGGTGCCGAAGAAAATCGACACTTTTTGCGGGCATTCATACACACATATAGAGACTTGCCAGTGTTATGGGACACTTCGTTACGAGATTACACAAATCGCGATAAACGCGCTGAAGCATATGAACAACTTGTACCCATCTATCGCTACCTCAAGCGAGATGCAAATGTCGAAGACGTTAAGAAAAAAATCAACACGCTGCGCACAAACTATCGCAAAGAACTGAAAGTTGTGGAAAGTGCGCGACGCAATGGAACCATTCATCATCCACGTTGTTGGACTTTTCTTGAATTAGATTTCCTACGCAACACCGAAAAGTTTCTAGCTGTCAATCCCAGTACGCGAGGTGATTCATTTTCCGCATTCAGTGAGAATTCACAAACACAATCCTCTTTCCTGGATCCACCAGGTTCCAGTTATAATTTTCGCTCCATGATGGGAGCAAACACAGTGCAATCACCTCCCAGTATTGCCGAAATGTTCCACAAATCTTTTGGGCATACGCAAAAGTTGGAGCCAGAGCAAACTCCACCACCGTCTGCACCACAAGTGGCAAGTACGAGTTCATCATTAAATGGACAGACGGTAAATTCATCAGATTACAATCACACAGGGCAACAAGCAGATTCTGTAACTAGCTCAGCAAAACGTTTGCGTTTTTCACCGGCGAATGCCACAGGTGGTACCGGTCAAACGCCAGATGAGCTACTTAGTATTGCTTGTGACTACCTTTCCAGCACATTTCCTGAAGAGGAATCTATCGCACGGACCTGGACTCATAAGCTCAAACGTTTACAACGTGAGCAACGTTTATTGGCGGAAAAATTCATTAATGAAATACTTTTTGAGGCGGAATCAGGTACATTACATCGTGGGTCGGTGCATATTAATAGTTTCGAACCATTTGTGCGTTTTGAAGAACAATCAAGTAATGATCAAGAAAATACCAAATCGCAAAGTCCCAGCGTACATACATCAACCACAACAATATCGCATGATGGTGAAATTAAATCTACTTCGAATGCTGGTGCATCTGAAAACGGCAATGCTACCGTTAATGAAAATGTATACGAAAACTATCAGAACTAAACATTACTTAATTACTTATAAGTATATGTATTAAGCTAAAATGTAAATATACTTATTATGTAGTGCTCAATGGTACTTCTATTATGTGGAATTTGTTATCAAAACGTTTTTAATTAAGTAAATTTGTCAATATATTTACATACATATAAACATATAAACTAAAATTAATGATTTTATTAAACAATTATTCTAATGACTAGCAGGGAAGTAAGTAATTCATGAAATTAAACTATACCGTTACGCCAGTTTTCTCCATAAGTTTCAAATTTATTTTTAGTTGACGCGTTGATAATTTGACATACTACGCGCGCACCACAAAAATGGTGATGCCGCTGCAAACAACAAACTGGCACCAATCATTGGACGATGCAGGATCCACGCTATTGAGGCTATAATTAGTGCAAGGGACAATGATAACATGATATTAGCACCAACGGGGAACTGTGGATCCGGCGCTAAGACAGCGAGGAAAGCAATGCGGCTTACTGGGGGAATAATATACAATATTTATTTTATTCATAAATCCTATATTTTAAAAATACTTACACATAATATGTAATAGCTTGGATGTACACGTAACACCGAAGAACACCAAAACCCAACCCATAAAGCGATAGCCCCATGTAGTAAGCCGTTGCGCGTGATGTTCTCGCTTAAAAACTTCCGCAAGTCCGAGTTCGCCGTTATATACAAGCAGTATATCAACACCCCGACTGGTTCGATATGGCAATACTTTGTTATTCATCAATTTTCCTACTACAGTGTACTAAAATAAATATGTATTTATATTTAATATATAGCAACTTTAATTCTTTCTTTTACTTACCATTTCGCCCTCCATTCCAGCAAACGAAAATAGTAGACGTATGTCGCCTATTTCCGGATTAAAAACATCGTTTGTGTGGTAATATAGCCCTAAATGCATTTTAATTGTAGGATCGTCTGGCCTTGTATCGGAAGTCAATTCCACGTAGTTTGTAAATTTATTCTTGATTTCGTTACCCAGTTCGTATTTGCCAATGAAGACCGCGTCAGCAACTTGTGTTTGGCTTTCTATAGGAAAGCGATCAGGATTTTGATGTCCCGTTCGTATGTAAAAATTACGGGAGTCAATTAATTTGTCACGCCACTCGGTATAATAATAGTATGTACGACTTTCTGTTTGCACAGATGCAACACTTTCCCCATAATTGTGTTCCCTGTGAAGAAAAGCGATTATTTATATATGATTCCATAATAAAAAAAAAAAATCAGTAATAGACGTTTTGCAAATATTTTCCACACTTAAACAAAATTTATGTCTTATTCACTATAACTGATCTCACATTGACTCCTCCACCCATTGAAACATTTGTACCCGACGCTTCAATTTTACGGCAAGAACTTGTATGTTGTAGTCTGGTTCTGTAAGTGGTTCTCCAATTACAATAGATCCAGTCATATGTACTATCCGACCATTGTAATTGTATTCCAACTCTTCATTAGGATCCAAAGATATTGCATCATCAAGTGCTTCATCAAGAGATAAAATTGTGTGCACAGCTCGTCCCTATAATTACCAAAAATATAAATTTGTTGTTAAATTTAACATCAAGTTAGCAAGGCGAATTTACTTCATTCCAGGAGAGTACGCATAATCCTCCAGTAAAAAGTATACAGCCAAAAGTGGCTATTAACCAATTTGACCGGAATGCCTCCAAAAGCGCCATTACTAAACGCTCTACACACACTTATTTCTCAAAGATAAATGAAACATTTCATCTTAATGTTTAATATAATAGTGGTATATGTTTTCTCTAAAATAAGAGATTATATTGTTGCTAATTCTGAAGTCTTCTTCTGACAAAATGCGAAAAACATTACAAAGGGAAGACAGGGAGGTCAAATGTGTAACAGCTGATTTTGAATTATATTTCTGCACCAACATGTGACGAATAGCTGTTTTGTATGTAAATAACTGTGGCTAAACCGATGGTGGTGTTTATTTATAAATAGAATATTATTCCAACCTTTTAGCAAAGTAACTTTTAACGTAAAAAATAGTCTTATATATATCGAACAATATGGTTTTACCTTCAGCGGAAGAACTTGCAGATTTGGTGTTCAAGGAATTTAGGCAATTACCAAAAACGGGAAAGCCCGCCACGAACGAGTGGACAATCCTTTCTGCCATACTAATGCACGATACTGCAAAAGGTACCACTAAAGTCGCAGCTATAGGATGTGGCACCAAGTGTGTAGGCAAAAAAAAACTTTGTTATAAGGGTTTCATCGTAAATGACTCGCACGCCGAAGTACTGGCTAGACGTGCACTTCTGCGCTATATTTACTATCTTTTAAAGCGTGTAATAGAAGACAAGGATGATAGTGTTATCCAGTGGGATAATGAATACGTTTGCTTTCGATTACGACCAGAACTAAGTTTTCATTTTGTTAGTACACAGACACCTTGCGGTGACGCTTGTATTCGAAACGAAGCTATTGAAGAAAAAAGTACAAAAGAGGAGCGTAACATTAATGATGCGCCCACTGAACCAAAACAGAAAAAACGAAAAATGAATAATGAAAATGATGAAAAAGAAGGCTATGCACCCAACGGCGATGATAATGTAGGTGCTCCCTTACAAGCATGTCCGAATGATGCTGTCTACACAGGGGCGAAATTAATAGGTTTAACAGATGAACAGGATGCAATGCAACAAAAAATCGGCGCCGTAAGAACGAAACCTGGTCGTGGGGACCGCACTCTATCTATGTCATGTAGCGATAAGCTGGCGCGTTGGAATGTGCTTGGTGTGCAAGGAGCTTTGTTGGACACATTACTAGCGCAACCTATTTATTTTGAAACACTGAATTTTGTTGGAGGTGCAAAAAATGAGGAAGCAATCAAGCGTGCTATATATGAGCGCTTTATTGACAAAGAATTTAAATTTACTAAATTTAATGTTCACAAGCCAACAATAAGGTTCGCTGAAACCGTTAAGTTTGAATATGCTGAGAACGACAACCGAAAAAATCCAGCTGCAACTAGTATATCATGGTGCAACATTCCTATAGATTTAAAGTAAGTTAGTTATACCCTGAAAGGGCATATTAAGTTAGCTACGAAGATTGTTTGTAGATTTAAAGCAAGTTATTTATACCCCGAACAGGGCATATTAAGTAATCTGCGAAGAGGAGCAGTAGATCCATGTCCGTCTGTCATACACACCTTTTTTTTTCCCCAAGAAGCTCCTCATATGTCGGAACCACCGATACCGGATCACCATACCATGAACGATCAAAAGGAAGTTCTTGTATGAAAATTTTTTTATTTAACAAGATATTTTTACGAAATTTTGCATGAATTATTGTTTAAGAATAATTTTCGAACAAATTATTCAGGGCAAAAGCAAGTCCTTATATGGAAAGTTTGTATATTTGCCGATATATCTCCACGACATTTCTAATATATTATTATCTAAAGCATTGGTTTAATTTCCGAACAAACTTTTCAGATTTGGCCACTATAAGCATATACATATGTATGTAATATGTACACATGTTGTATGTAACTGCCATAAAAACTGTCAGTTCAAAATCAAGTTCTTGAAACATTTTAATTTGTGAAGTGTACTGAAATTAAAAGTGTTTTATTGTTTGTATTTTAAATTGATGTTATACCAATAATAATAATATTGTATCCTTTGTAGACCATACGAAATCTTAGTAAATGGCCGTAAACAAGGTGTTACAAGAAAAATGTTTGGCACCCTACAATCTGCAGTAAAAATTTGTAAATACAACCTATTGCTTGAATATGTGGATATATTACGAGTGGAACCGAAACTGAGACAAAAATATCTAATCGATCACGAAAAGCTTGAAAACTACCAATACTATACATATAAACAAATAGCAAACGAGTATCAAACAGCTTGGACCCTGGCTAAACAAAACTACTTTTCACAATGGACTGAGAAACCGCGATATTTGCTGAAATTTAGTTTAAAAATACGCCCATTATATTGAAATATGGTCAAGTCATTTATTTATATGTATAATGTCAATAAATATTTGATGTGTGTATGTATGTAATAATAACTATATTTGTGATACAATTGTTCAACTGTATAAATATTATTATGTACAAATTTTGTTTACCCTCAGCTGAAATAGAATTAATTTAATTTTTTTTTTTTAATATTCGGAACATCAATTTGCAACACAAAGCTATGTATATAAGTTTCAATATGTTAAAACACACAGACGCTTATACTTTGTTTAATACAAGCTGTTGTGCAATAAGCATGATTTTTTGTTTTTTATTTAACGCAAACGGTTCACATTTAAAAGCACAAATAGAATTGTTTATTTATATTAACTGTATTCAAATACATTTTTTACTTATTTTTTACAATCATATTTATTATGCGCCTTTGCATGGTTTTAATTATAATTATGGCAAACATCGTTAAATATTTATTTCGACTAGTGTGATTTTTTGGTGTTGTTTGGCGTGGAATAATTGTACTTAACCTCCAAATAAAGAGTTGACAAACGAAATCATTTTGAAATTTTAGTTTTATTGAAATGTAATCAATTTAAAATAGATACAATTTCGTTAATTATATAGACGCTTACGAACGAGTTTAACAAATAAAACTAAGCACATACATGCATAAAAAATATTCGTAAAATAGAAATAACACAACTCCAAATGAAGTTAACGAAATTATTAAAACATAGAAAATGCTACAGAAGTATAAAATTAACATTTTTACAAAGTCGTCATCATAAAAGCATAAAAAATTAATAAAATAATAAATCTATTAGCGCTACTATGTAAAAGGCCCCACAGACAAATATTTTTACCCGCTAAATATGGTATTTCCAAGTAAATAATTTGAATAATTTGCTTCCACAAATAATTTCAAATTCAAGAACTCTTATATTTGTCAAAATTATGTCAATAATTAATTTTTTTTATTTTACTATTATTATTTTCTTTTATATACTTTGTAGGGATAGCAGAAAAAATAACAAAAAAAGAACGCTTATAACACGGTATAAGTTGTAAATTTTATTTGATTAAAACATAGAAATCTACTGTCAATAAGCATACGTATATATATTTTATTATGTCATACTTGATTGAGGTCTTAATGTGCCTATAAACTAATTACATGTAAGTAAGTAAAACGTTTAAACGTCTTTTTGGTTAGTTTTTTGTTTATGTATATGGTTTACTCGACCGATTTGAGTTTTATCACTGTACGTAATGCCTAAGCTACACCTACACATACAACTTTTTATGTGTATAAATTGAAAGCAGAAATTTAAAAAAGTTAACGGTAAGACATTCAAGTATCTAGCTCCTAAAATTCGCCCGTAAATAGGCACACTCTTTACGAATTCATGGTAAATATGCAAGCCGAAATGTTTACCAATGCAAAGCTAAGTCCAAACAAAATATTTACTATACAATCTCATATCAATTATTTAATCTTTGCTATACTTTCAATACATATATTGTATATATATATATTTATAAACTTTTTGCTGGGATTATCATTTGCATACTTTGATTAAATAAGAAATTAATCATATATTATATGTACTATTTTTTTTTGTTTGCCTCCAATCGCTTGCAATG
This sequence comes from Bactrocera dorsalis, assembly GCF_023373825.1. Classification (NCBI taxonomy): domain Eukaryota; kingdom Metazoa; phylum Arthropoda; class Insecta; order Diptera; family Tephritidae; genus Bactrocera; species Bactrocera dorsalis. The sequence continues at coordinate 42,065,186 of NC_064307.1, forward strand.
CAACTAGTTAATAATCGATTTAAGAATATAACCACTAGCCACACTTCCTAAACGTGTACGGACTTAAAAACTAGCGTTGACTAACATGCCACACAATTAAATAACTCTTGTCGCCGCGATTCTCAATCGTTTGATTCGCCTCCAGTTGAATACTGTTTTCCATATCATTGTCATCTGTAAATTGCAAAGTGTAAATGAGTATGCCAAATTTACATACATACTTTATTTATAAAAAAATCAAAGAATATTTATAATTTGTTTAGTAAAAAATATTTAAGCTTCGCTTGCAAAATACTAAAAAAAGCAGGTGAGCTGAAAGCCTTCTGTAACGGGTACACCTGACAGCCACATAGATGTATGTAATAGGTAATGCAGGTATATAATAAATGTTTCTTGCGATTACACATTAGAAATTGACTTAAAAGTATGTAAACGCATGTGCGCACCCCAAACTAATAAAAGCAGTAAAGCGTTAGTTGTTCCGAAAGAAATAAAGTGCAGACGAATGATTGAGAACAAACTATGTGAAATGTGTTAATATTATAACTACAAAAAAAAACAAAAGCTTTGACTTATAACCTAATAGTAAGAAATCAAAATAAGTATAAATAATATTAATAATAATAATAAAATTAATTTAATAACTCAACCGATAGACTAATAAGAATACTGCTTTAACATTTTTTCTTACTTTCAAAGATCTAACAACTTTTTAATCTCTATTTACACCTCAAATCGCGCGTTTATACGGTGGATTTCGCATTTTTTCTAAAAATAATTAGACATCCTAAGTTTATCCAAAACGAAACCGCGAATTGTATTGCTGACTGTTATAAAAAACTTCGGGTTTTCATGACTACGTTTTATAATTTAAAGATACATAATTTCCATAGTTTTAGTCAGTGTTCGTTATTTCAACGAGATGGATAATACGATTGTCATATAAAAATTACATATGAAGAAGAAAAAAGTTAATTTTAGTTGCACCGAAGCTAAAATACCCTTCACAAATAGAAAAAAAAAGTTTTACATACAAGACCTTTATTTTGGTTGATCAGTTTGCATGGCAGCTATATGCTATAGCGGGCCGATCTGAACAATTTCTTCGCAGATTGTAATGTTGTCTTTGACAATAATCCAAATAACATTTCGTGAAGATATATCGTCGAATAAAGAAGTTTTTCATACAAGACCTTTATTTTGATTGATCACTTAGGACAATTACGCAGCTTCTTGCAGAGAAAAGGATGTGCATAGAATTTCAGAACGTTATCTCAAAAATTGAAGAATTAGTTCCCATATATAGAAACAAACAGATAGTCAGACATGGTTAAATCGACTCAACTCATCACGCTGATCATTTATTTCTGAGTGCGACAAACTATTCAGGCTCTATAGATAACTTAGGGTCAAGTTGCTATAAGCCACCCCTTTGATTGTCTGCAATGGATAACTTTTTGGTGGCATTTTCAACGAACCGTCTACACTTTATGTGCCTTTTGACAAATTATATGCTTGTTTTGGGAACAATTTGTAATTTAACAAAAACATTAGCAGTATGTATAAGTGGAAGCTGACAGAAATAACCGTCGTGTCTACGTAACCAGATTTTACACAAATTTTCATCTGATCAAAAACAGTCAGTTAACACAGACGCAAAATTATTTAAGTAACTTTTCTGCTATTGCAACAACAACAAATAAATGTTATACGGCGGAAATCTTAAATAAACCGTGGCCTTGGGTATCCATATGTCAGTGATAAAATAAAATAAATATCAAATATGTGAACAGTTAGTAAATAATTATTAAAATTATATATAATCAATTATGTACTTCAAAACTACTATATAAAACACAAGCAAAACAAAATAAAAGTGCAAAAAAAATTGTGTTTCAACAAAACTACTACAACAAAATATTTAGTCATTGTAACAGAGAAATAATTGTGTGTGAAGAACTCGGAAAATCTTCAATATATTGGACGTGTTATGCTTTTCACCACTTGTGTATCAACAATTTGTATTAGCATTTTTGCAATAAACTTAAGCAATATATAGCAAAACTAAACCAAAACATAGCATGATAAGTAATAAAGAAGGAACGGGGACAGAACTAGTACTTGGATACAGTTTTTAACAAACAAATAGAGGTAAAACATAAAAAGGAAAAAAAACTAATCGCATTTAAAATAAGTATGTGAAAACCTTATTTTGGTATTGAATCAGGTAACTGCCGTTGCATCAACGAATTTGCTGCGCTGTGCATGTGAATTTAAATTAATATATAGTAGTTTAAGGCACGATTTTTTTCACTGATCACAACGTATGCAGCAACAGCATACTTGGTAGCTTGAACTACTAGCTTTAACGCGTGCGTATACGGCTGCAATGGGGACGTGTTGTGTTGTGTCAACACATTTGTACGTAGCAATATCCACATCTCTCAATCACTACAAATTATATGTACTATAAGAATTTTGAAAAAACAAAAAAGATATAAAGAAAAAAAATAACAATAAAATGGAGTAGATGATTTCATATCAAAAAGTTTCAACAATGAATTAGATGCGTTGGAAAAGCAATTTTGTTAATTTTTTTTATTATTATTAAGCGGTAAATTTTAGTTAGACTTTTAAATGATTAGTTTTGTTTTAGGTAAATTTCAAATACATAACATAAAACATCGAAATATTCTTTTTGTTTTGAAATCAACAAAAACAAATTCGAAATAAAAATTTTTTAAAGAAAGGCTTACGTATCAACTTTCCAAACTATCAAATGCGCCTCATTATCACCAGGATCGGTTATGGATTTTTCTTGCCCTGCAGACAACAATATAGGTTGAATTCAGTGTTGCGAGTTAAAAATTAAGAGAGCATTCACGCAAATACATATGTATCTAATTATATATTTTAAATTTAAATAAATAAATATAAATCATAAAACTATATATATGAGGGAGGAAACGATCGGTTTGGAAAATAGTGTGAAGATTAGAGATGCCGTCCAAGTGTGTAATAAGAGTAGTCCTGAATATGAAAGAGCGCACACACTACAACTAGCAGAAGCGATTTTAGCTGCTTTTTTGGTAAACACACTACACGCTCTACACTCGCTTAGAAACTAAGGAACTAAAATATCGTATATAGTATTGCCAGTCTATATTGGGCGTACGTCAACGTAAAGCGATGACTTACTTATGCGAAAATCGATGTAGCCTTCGCCGCCACACATGACTAGCATATCCGGCCGTTTGTTGGTGAATTGCAGTTGCCCGCTATTTTGTAGTTGCATCGGCACGGATACAAAGAACTTAACCGCATCACGATGACCGTGAAACGAGAGCTGTGCATTGGCCATGCAACATAGCGGTATTTGACTATTGGGATCAGCTGCAAGAGAGTTAAACATTCGTTTTAGCACCGGTTCAAATAATATTTATAATAAAATGTTACTTGATTTGCCTTGACCCTCCGATAATGGCACCGAAATTATGACACCGTTACTGGTACCGATCCACAAGCGATTGCATGATACCATCAATGCGGTAATGCGCACAAATGAGAAACCCAACTTGCCAGTGCCAAGCATTTTCGAAACGTACGGCTCGATATCCACATCCTGTTTGTGCTCGAAAGTGTTCGAACTGTATAAACGCAGTGTCGAGTCCAAACTGCAAGTACATGTCATATTAAAAATGTATATAGACACATATCAATATATAGAACTCACCGTATGGAAACCCATACACCTGAGCCGGTAGCAGCCATTTGTCGCACTTGGCTCTCCTTACGTGGATGCGCCTCCAGCGAGTGGACGATGCTCAGTGAGATCGGATCGACAATATAGATCTTGTTGCGGTGAGCGGCCCAAATGCGTTCGCCAGCCACACAGAGACAACGTATCGAATGATTACGATCACCTAGCGTTACCAGGTGATAACTATTCAGATCCCATTGGCCGTCTGTTTGGCGGCGAAACACTGCCAATTGAGCATTAGCTAGGGCCACAACAACGCGCGACTCCACATGCACTATCGCTAGGACGGCATCGGGCAGGAGAACCTTATGCAAGCATTCATGCCAGCGACCTACAGCACTATGCACATACAGCCAACCTTCCTGATCGCCCATCCACATGGTCGGCCCAATCGAAGTCATTGGCGGATCCTGACGATTTTTCGTACCCAATATTGGGTTGATGGGCTTCGAGAAGGACGGCTGCAAGTTGTTATTGTTGATGTTCGCTTTGGCGCTGGTCACACTGCCGTCGTCCTGCAAGCGTTGTGGTGCACCTGGTAGCGCCTGTCGCACCTTAATCTCTTGTATATTGCCCAATGGCTCGTTAGCCGCGTTTTTCGTGTCATCTGCTGTTTTTTCAACAGCCTCTTTTGCATTCTCCTCAACCGCAGCCGTTTCAATAGCTATCACCTCCTCTGCCTGTTCATCTGCGCGGGCGCTTTTGTTAGTGTTACTGTTCTTATCGGCTTTTGGACGTACACGCACAAACTCAACCTTGCCAAATAACTCGGTGCCTTCGCCGGGACGCTCCAACATTTCACCAGCCTTAACCACTTCAGAGTTCTCGAGCAGCGCGTAATCCTTCTCCACTGCGCCTGTAAAATATATATTTTAAAAAGACTTTTTCAAAAATGTTGATGTATAAATGCACTTACCTTGCACAGAGGCAATACAAAGCATATGTGATGCGCATATGGGAAATGCATCTAGTACAACTGCCGACTGATTGGCATCCACCACTGTTACTGTGCTCGCCGCATGCGTGCTCGTGCAAATCCACACATATGATGATAATTGGGTTTCTGGCTCCAAATTGGCCAAACTCGCACGATTTATTTGCCGATCGAGGGCCTCGGCTGAGTGCTCTGCTGTAGGACTGGTAATTTCTGCGATTTTAGCTGTAGAACGTGGGTCATATGAAGACGTCGACGGTATAACTGAACGCCCATCTTTGGTAAAGCCACCGTTAAGATTCACACCGGCGGCACAGAACACTTTCATATGCGGCGACGCCTCGGCCAAAGGATTGCAATAGACTGGTACCGGCACACCGCCAGAGTGACGATTCTGTTGCTCTTGATTTGTCTTGTTTATAGGCAAACTCCAGCCGTAGGCTTGCAAACGACCATCCTCCTTCTGTACATGTGCACGCAATTGTCGATATTGTTCACGCCGTCGTGCGCTTGCGCGTTCCGATGTACCCTCCTCGGAGTAGTCTTTTGTGATCAATGCATTTGCTAGACCCGCACTGGCGGGATGTGGTGGTGGATTTGCATTGTCGCGTGCACCGGTTATGGCAAGGCGATTGTCGCTATTTCGACTGGGGGATCCATGGCTGTGAACTGGGCTGGAGTAGCGAAACATAGGCCCCCCTCCTTGCCCGTCAGCGACGCGCTCCTGCGGGCGATTGGAGGGGCTATATGTATATGAAAAAAGGAACACATTTTATTTTCACACATATGTATATTTGCGCATGCAAGTAGCTACTTACGTAAATAAACTGCTGAAGTATTTCCATATGCTCTGCTTGGATTTTTTATCCAAATTGTCGACGGTGCGTGAGGCGCGTAAAATCTCGGTTAAACGCACCGCCTCCTGCAGTTCCATCAGACGTTCTTTGTATTGATTGCGCTCCATCAACACCATCGCCATTTCCACGCGCGTGAAGCGTTTGCGTTGAGCCAATGGTACATCGTTCTCATCCTGTTCAGTGTCATCTGAAAACAACAACAACACATAATCGTTAGCTCTTATTTGCCAAGCAAAGGAAGTACTTTTAAACAAACGCTTACTTTGTTGCTTAACTTGTTCCTTTGTCTTTTTCAGCTCCTCCTCCAGCTCGCTCACTTTCTGACGCAATTTGTTGCGCGATTGCTGCATTGCATTCAATTCTTCGCGCAGTATCTCAATTTCGCCAGTCAGCTCATCGACTTTGGCAATCAAGTCGTCCTTAACAATGTTCAAAGCATTCCTGAAAACGGACAAAATTTGTTTATCATATTATATACAAATTTATGTGTGTTGTTGCACTTACTTCGTTGCCAAGAGTTCATTATTCTCCATGATGAGGTTTTCCACTTCTTTGCCCATGCCTGCAACAAGTTTTGAGGAAAGTTTGGTGTTAAGTAGAAATATAATATATGTATGTATATGTATGTTTAACGTTACAATTATGAATTAAGTAAATATTTGGTGATATGTAGATAGATAGATAGATAAATAATAGAGGCATGCACTGCGACCATGGGTCTATTGTGCCCTCACCTAACTCACAGGGACTCGCTTAGCCCCAGTATATTGATGAAGTCCAATATTCTACTGGGTGCTAGTGAGGCCGTGTGATCCCTATCCGGAAACATGGATCCGAGGGCCTTTGACCTGCGCCTACAGACTGCGTTACAGTCGAACAGCAGGTGCTCCGGGGTTTCAGGCTCACTGTCACAGAAGCGGCAGTTAGCGCAAGATGAGAGGCCCATGTTCGATAAGTGCCTCTTAAGCTTGCAGTGGCCGGTGTAAAATGCAACTAGGAGCCTGAGTTTGTTCCTTGGGAGGTTGATTATAGTCTCAAACCTCTTCTGATTATACCCCCTTGGTGATATGTAAGAGCGCGAAAATAAAAACTAAGCATTAAAAAGGCAAACAAAAAACAATTTGATTTTCACAACAACAAAAATTAATTAAATTTATTAAGTAAAATAAGGAAATAATATTTTAAAGCAAACAATTAATAAAGCAAAATGGTTAAAACATAATATGAAAACATTTTTTCCTTATACTTATACAGTTAAGATTTTTTGTAAGGAAAAAAAAACCCAATAATAACAAATAATTCGTAATTTACCAATGTTTTTATGTAACTGAAATTTGTATTTAACTTTCAAAATTATTTTATTTTATTTATTTAAATTTATTATTATCTGCAATTAATTTTATTATTGTTTTTGTAGAAGCTATATTAATGGTATGTTCTAGTAAGAAATCAGAAGCTCAAAAAACAAGCTGTTTCGACTGGTTCGCACTACTGGGAAAGAGTTTTTAGTTAAGGAGGTTTGTAGGAGCAGGCACGGCGGGCGTGCATACCATGCACTACATACTGATAAAGAAAGAAAAAAAAATCAATCAGAACCAGATTTTCAATTCGGCAAATCTTTCAGCATTTTGTTAAAAATCTAAATCTCTTCCAGTTATGCCGTACCGAATATCGTGGGATTTATCTGCCGGAACGTAGCCAAGTGGATGCCCGGCCACAAAGGTATAGCCGGGAATGAACTGGCTGATGAGCTTGCCCATCCACTAACGTAGTAGGATCTGAACACTTCATCGCGGTGGGTCCTGATACCATAAAGGAGCTGCTCCGCAAGAAAGAAGGATTAGGAATAAAGAGGTATTGGCAACAACAACAAGAGCCCAGCTTCTTGTGCAAATTGCCGTTTCTGCGACAGGGAGCCTGAAACTCGATTTTGACACCAAGGAATTGTTTTTGGACTTTGGAAGTTGTTCTTATTACGATTGTAATAAATCTGGGTATTGTATTTTTTTTAACTTTGCAAAAAAAAAAGTTTCGATCAACACTTTTTAACTATTAGCAAGAATTTTTATGAACTGACATACAAACTTTTTTACTTGGTAAGATATCTTCATGAAATTTCAAAATACATAGTTCAGATATGTAGATCTACTATAGCATATAGCAGCCATAAAAACTGATCGATCAAAATCAAGTCTTTGTATGGAAAACTTTTTTATTTGTCACGGTATCGTCACGAAATGAGACATGAATTATTATCTAAGGGAACACCAGAATCTCCGAGGAAATTCTTCAGATCGGAACACTATAACATATAGCTGTATGAAAAAGTTTTTTTTAGAAGGGTTTGATGCAAACGAAGTTATGTTTTTCCTGTTTAGTTTTACTACTTCATTTTAAACTAGGTTATTGTTTTTGTAGCGACAGAAAATATTCTTGAAGTAATTTCGAGGAATGGTGCCGAGTTGACAGTCCTTGGCAGAGTAAAAATCCAGGTCCCTCCCAGTTACTTAGACCCGGTTGTAGTGGGAACGGTTTTAAACTTGGCCTAATCATGTGCTTATCGTTTTTAATAATTATTTAAGCATAAAAATCATTTCGTATATTTTAGGCATTTATTTTTATCCAGAAGAGGTATTTAATAAGTTTTGTTTAACAATCAGCTAAAGTTGTATGATCGTTTGTGGCTCCGGTAATAATTTTAAAATGTTTGGAATGTAATAAAATGATTAAAAATAAATCATGAATGACAATTTTCTAAAAAAAAATATTTAAATACTACAATAGAATATGATTTTTTAAATACAAAAGCAAAACCCACCAAAACCAACATTGCTAATACAAACTACATTTGCAAAGAATACAAACTCAAAATTACCAATAATAGAAATAACATCGAGCTATTGTTCTACTTCTTTTACTGTGTACATACGAAAATGGCGATATGCCGTAACTTACCGAAATAGTTGTCGTTAGCTTTATGAACGAGAGCAATCGCAAAGAGATTTTCATTAACCAGAGTTCGTTTTTTGTTTTCATACAACGCATTTCGAGCCATCCAGCAGCGAGTGCACGAAACATGAGCATTAATCAAATGTTTTGTATACCATCCAAAAATGCCGTGTGAAATGATATTCATATGTTTTCGTATTTACATGAGTGTATTGTATATTCGTTCGTTCGATTGTAATTTATGTTTTTGTTTTTTAGATAACAAAATTTCGAGTATTCAGTATTGAGAAAGGAACAGGACAAAAGAGATGATGAATTCGGTTATACATTGTTGTTGGATTTTTAAATATTGTACATATGTAATTAAGTTATCACCCACCAACTGGGCTAGATGAGTTGCCAATTCATTTTTTTGTTTAGATGACTTTCAACTTAGGCGATTACAGTTATTAGTTGGTGTTTAATGTATTTACATGTGACATATATAAATCCATAGATATATGAATCTTGATACCTACCCGAAGAAGCATATTCTCCAGGATGCACCCAGCTTCCTGCGTTCGAGAGCGAGCAAGTGTGCGAGAGAGGAAGAGAACATAGCCATCAGCGCATACAAACAGTAGTAAATTGCAAGACATTTCCACAAAGCATAGTAATATTGTTGTTGTTGTATATTATATTTAGCATATCATTAAAAATGCAATATATATGTGCGTATTTTGTGTTGGAGCGCGTGAGACAAGCATTTCAGGGACATTTCAAATTGTTGCAATTTCAAGCAGCACAGAGACGCATAATAAGAAAGAACAAATGTGAGCATTTATAAATATTTTAAATATGGTAGCAATAAGTAAATAATATATATGTTTGTATATTAGAGTGTTTAGTTTCCCAGTCAATTTTTTTGTAAACAGTTTCTGAAGTTTCAGTTTTTGCACTAAAAACAAGGGTCCGACGTAAAGAAGCTCTTTATTTTCAGTTTAAGGGGGTATTTTACTCTAGAATTTTGAAAAATTCGATTTTTTTCATATATTTAAAGTTTAGACCCTTAAGAACATATCCTCCAAAGGATTTTTAAAAATTAAAATTATTTTAAGAGCTACAGTGACGCAGTACCTAGCCCGGTAGGTAGGTAGACTCACTTTTTTAAACGCGTTTTTCTCGAAACTACTTTTTTCCACACGGTACCGGCATTATCTGAAGTTCTATACAACCGATTTACTTGAAATTTTGTGTGAACCTTCTTTATATAATCCTTTATCGTTCCTACCAGCATAGCATGAAAAATTTTTGTTTTTAATAATAAAAAAATTCAGAATTTCAAAAAAAAAAGCGTAAAAAATAATTTTTATTTTCAGGCAGTCGCCATTTTTCAAAAAAAAAAATTTTCGTGTTCCCTGAGGTAGGGACTATAACGGCACCCTTACGGATTAAGAATTTCGTTTGATTCAATTAAGTTCTGTTTAATTTAAGTAAGACTCCTTTATAATGCTAACCAGGCATTGAGAAAATGGCCATAAATGTACTAAGCATTTATCCAAGTGATTTAAACTCTCTGTGTTGCTCATACGAAATGGTGTACGAGTATAGTACATTTCACGCATAACTTTGCGTATAACTTTTATATAAGAACGTTTTAATCATTAGGATATTTTATTTGAATTTTGTTTTAAAATGGTCTTTTCAAACTTTTAGGTTAATTTGTTTTGCAGTCAAAAACAAAAAACTCTATAAAATATATGAGAAGAGCAAAATGATTTTGTCACAGTTTAAGTTGAACGTAAAGGGCTTGTTTATGTTGGAAGTCATTTTAGAGCAAAAACTAAAACTTCCAAGGATGTTTGCAAAAAATACAAAAAATCAACTTGTGAAATAGCAGACACTCTAATGTATATATTTAGAGAGATATGTATATATGTACACATAATATTAATTATATCAATTAAATTACATGTGTTTTAGTATTGATGCAGGCATTTTGGAAAATATTAGATATGTGAACAATAATGTATAAAATTACAATAGTGATGTGGTTTTGAAGAGCCAATTAAATTAAAGAAAATTTTTCTCGTGTCCAGCAACGCGGCACAGTGAAGCAGATGAGGTAAATACATGTTAAGAAGTTAGCCCACATACCTGTAACAACTTCATGCTCTTCACTCTCTTCGTTATCTTGAAAGGACAACTCTTGGTATAGGGTATTAGCAGAGCGTTGCTCCTTTTTGGTTGTTGAACGCCCAACTGCGCGCGCATATTCAATTATTATTCAAAAAAAATAAATTACAAATTTAAAATTTTGATTTGGTTTGTAAAGGAAATGGAAAGGGTTAATAATTTTTCAAATTATTTGAGGTTAACACGAATGCATAATAGTAGATTAAAGAGATAAATAAAAATTAGATTAGTACAATTTCAATACAGTTATTTCCAATACATAAGATAGGTGTGCAAATCCCAAAAAAATCACTCACCATTGGCTGGTGCATTTGGCACAACGGGACTCGTTTCACTTTGCGGTGATGTAGCCTGATTCTGCTGTTGCAATGTGTCCGTCTCAGCCGCACGCTCCACCGTCTGCAAACTGTCTAATTCATTTTGCAATGATGGTGGCCCCGAATCATCCGAATTGCTGCCCACACTACAGATTGTCTCTGTGTCTAGCATGGCGGAGTTCTCGAGCGACGCGAAGCCATACGATACTGGACCGGATGACCTATAAGAGGCATGACGACAAGTTGACTATTATAAACTATATTGATATTTAACGAGTAGCTTAAAAATTGAAAGAAATTTTGTAAGCAAAAAAATTTCGAAAACACCATCAATTGAAAACCAAACAAATTTAGGTATTACCGAGCAATTGGATTTAACCTGGCTCGATTCATTTCTAAGCGCTCCGAAGCCGAACTCATTTGTGAGTGTGTAGAGCCCATGAGCATTTTGGTGCGTTCCATGTAGTCAACATGATTTTTGAAAAGCTCCGTATAACGTTCATGCAGTTTATTATACTCCTAAAATTAATAAATTTCATTAAATCGTAAAATCATAAACGGAAATTTTATTCATACTAACCTTCTTCAGTTCGGTCTCGCGCTCTTCCAAGCGACTCGCATGTTCTAAACTGTTTTTATGCTTCAATTCGAGCATGCGCACAATGCTTTCTAGTGACTCCAAGCGGCTTGCCAGCTCTTTGTTTTCCTGTTCAGCCACATCCTCCGATTCCAGCAGCTGCACAATTTTTAAAATTATATTTTCAATTATTTAAATTTTAATTTATATCTATTTATTTATTAGTAAATAATATTTATATAATACTTGCCTTCTGTTCGGATTGTTTGCGTGCACTCTTTTCGCGCTCATACTGTGTAACCAGCTGTTCGTTGTCCTCCCGCAACAGCTCCAATTCAACATCCTGCTCCTGATTTATGCGATATGATGCATCCAGGCATTCTAAGACATTCACCAGTAGTGGCATAAGATTCTTCACCACGTCTTCATCATAGCGATTAATCATGCGTTCGAATTCTTGATATATACTACCGGCTAATTGTTGCACCTAGAAAAGAAAAACGGTGGTAAACGTTTGTTAGGACAGAATAAGTTTGAAAAAAATGGAAAGAACATCAAACAAAGCGAATGTGATAATTAATATCATCAGGGTGTTAAGAAAATATTATACACCAAATTTCATTGAAATCGGTTGAGTAGTTCCTGAGATATGTTTTTTTGGGCTATAAGTGAGCGACGCCACGCCCATTTTCAATTTTTAAAGCATGGGTGCAGCTTCCTTCTGCCATTTCTTCCGTAAAAATTAGTGTTTCTGACGTTTTTTGTTAGTCGGTTAACGCACTTTTAGTGATTTTCAACATAACCTTTGCATGGGAGGTGGGCGTGGTTATTATCTGATTTCTTCCATTTTTGAACTGTATATGGGAATGCCTGAAGGAAACGACTCTATAGAGTTTGGTTGACATAGCTATAGTAGTTTCCGAGATATGTACAAAAACTTTTCCAAAAAATTACGTCCAAATATGCCCCTCCCTAATGCGATCCTTTGTGCAAAATTTCACTTTAATATCTTTATTTATGGCTTAGTTATGACACTTTATAGGTTTTCGGTTTTCGCCATTTTGTGGGCGTGGCAGTATCTCAATTTTTACTCAAGTTACAGCTTGCACGGACGGACGGACGGACAGACAGACATCCGGATTTCAACTCTACTAGTCACCCTGGTCACTTTGGTATATATAACCTTATATCTGAGTCTTTTAGTTTTAGAACTTACAAACAACCGTTATGTGAACAAAACTATAATATTCTTCTTAGCAACTTTTTTGCGAGAGTATAAAAAGTATAATACTGCAGTTAAAGGCTGCATGTCGAGCATTTAATACTGTTTGGATCGGTAAGTAAGAAATCAAATTTGGCATCACCAAAGCATTTTCTAGCGGCCAGGCCGGTCTATATCCTCCTAATCCGTACTGGCATTGAGTCCAACCCGGACCGAAGATGTTAAGATCTGCACCAGCACTAAGAGCCTTATGGAGTTATGGGCCTTGTGCTGTCAATGTACAACAACGTCATTAACAAGTTCCCACGACTGTCGGTTCTACGTAATCAGAATCGACCCGGATTTTTGTATGGCCAAGAACTGTCAACTCTACAGAAATCTGCCGCTACAACAACAACAGCGTACATACACAAACATAAGTATGCACGTACATTTACAAATATTCTTTTTGATTGCTTATAAGTTCATTTTTTTCTTTAATTTCTGCAGAAAGAACTTGAAACAGCGTAACGGAGCTATGACTTCATCACTTTACTCATTACCAGCGCTATCAATGGTACCGATTTATTTTAAAGACACCTGCTTTTAATTTTTTTTAATGCTTGCTGTACTCGTAAGCATTTATAATCTACATCAAACCTCATTGTATCATGTTTTTACATACATATACATATGTACGCCCATACTTATAATACAATATTTGCATTTATTAATTTGAATTCAAAAGCAACGCATTGCAGTGAGAAATATTATTGCCATTTGAGGATTGGTATCCAATTTCTTCCGATTACGTTGTCGGTGACGCCTTGCCTTTCTTCCGTTTCGTTTTTATCAGCGATAAGAATTAATGAATGGAAGTCTGGTAGGTTTACTCATCGAGTAAAATGATTCATGAAGCGTATCACATGGCATTTTACAGTATTTTATAAAAGCACATACAAACACACATTAAAATGCACATGCAAATAAAAAAATATGTATAAAATATATGTAAATACGACGATGTAAAGGCGAAATGATAAAGTTTAAATAAATGCATACATACACAACTACCCAAACAAATGGTATATGAAGACGTACATATATAGTATACACATACATTCATACATAAAATATTTGGTTAGTTTCCTAACTTGTATCTATCTTAAGCAGCTCGAGTACTCTTGTACATTAAAGCAATACAAAAAGATAGAAACAAAAACCTACAGTCATTCCGCAATCGACCTTGCACAGCGTAATCGCAAGGGCGGCTTGCTAACACAGATTAGCTTACTTTTCACATTGCATAGACATATTTGGGAATTCATAACCATGGCGTCAAAAATTAATTGAAAATCACACTTATAAATGTTTGCGTATGTGGGTTGTTGTTGTTGATTTCGAATTGGCAAAAAGCAAAAAGTCTACATTATATGTACACATATCTTTACGCAACCGGAATGAACCCGAATTTAAATGTACTCGTATGTATATTTTCTTCTAGTCGTTTTCCTCAAAAGGTTTTTTGAGGAATAGATGTTCGCAGGGTAAACGGGACAATAGCTCTCATGACAGTCGCATCTACATAACCGGAACGTATTCGGATTTTAATCCGACCAGGGGCTGTTAACGTGGCAGCATTCCTTCAAATTACTTCAGGAACCACTACAACAACAAAAACTGTTTTAAAGTCAACTATAGCCTAGATAGCACCCTGCTTTTGGTGAAGGACTTCGTCGTCCGATTAATATCGAATCGTAATTTTTCTTCAATCTGGACCCAGCCCTCCCGGACTCAAGCGCTATTTTAAAAACTTTATGATCTGGCCAACTTGTTTTATCGTTGCATTTCAACAATTCTCATTGAAACTGTTTATATCCGTTATGCTTGTTGTAGGCAGACATTCAATGTTTGTGTTTCTGAGGTTCTCCAAGTATTATGTGTGGGATTTGTAATAGAACTGGGCATTCGCAGAAACAGTAGGGAACTGTTTTCTTATTCCCGCGTACCTTGCAGCTGCGGCAAATATTGTTATAAAACAGTCCCATTTTTAGTGCATTTTCTCCCAACGGCCACTACCTCTTTAACTCTAAGTCTGTATAGCTTTCCTTAACCTATTTAATGAGTTCTTAGTTCTAATCTTGTAATTCTCATAGCCACATTTGCTTCGTTATCTTTCAGTGGGTTATTGATTTCCATTCACCCGAAAAGAACTATTGAAGTTTAACCTTTGGAGCATATGCTCTGATTTATATAAATTTAGCTGGTCCAATTATTTGATTGCAGCTTATAGCAGAACATGCTGCTACTTTACGAATGAAAGTCAAAGCGATTGAAACGGCCAACTTTGTAGGTCCTAAAATTTGTAGACTCTACTAACTGCTAATATGTATCCTCTACCGCTTATGAGTCTGACCTCATTTTATATTCAATATTTATGCATGCATCTACATACATTTGTTAATGTTTGAAGGTTAGGCGATTGGACATATAAATATAATTAAAACACCTATTTACAAGAATACAAACATTTAAATGTACATACTTACTTACATACATACATAAAAACTTACAAACAAAACATAAAGATTGGAAACACATAAATATAAAACCAATGATAATGATACATTAATGAAAAGTACATAGTATCTAAATACAGAATTATAAACCAAACAATAATTAAGTTCAATGTTTAATAAAGAGAAGTAAGAAACAATAAATCAATACTAAAAGTAACAAACTCACGATGCTCACAACCTGTTCATTCTGAAAAAGAAAAGAAAATAATAATGCAAAAATTAAATTTTGACTTTAATGACATTTTTCGTTAAACTTATACATGTACAGTGGTTGGAAGAAAGAAAAAATAATTGAAATCAATAACCAAAATACAAGAAACGATATTTCAAAATTGTAACCCATTCTTCTGAGTAGGTTTTTTGGAAAAAAATAAAAAAAAAAAGTTTGCCAATATATCTAAGAGTGGTTATATGTATGTATATATATGTATGTAAATACTTATGTATTTTGAAAAAAAAAATTAAAGTTTGTCAATATGTCTAAGAGTGTTATTATATGTACATTGTTGGTTTTTGAAGAATCTGTGTACATTTTATTAAACTATCATCCACGTAATCGTCTGTAGTTCTTAACTTATTTCACATAGAAGAATTTAAGAAAAAGCACAAATATTTGATATAATATTACTTAATCTTAGACTTCATTAATTGTAAATTTTGATAGATAGAAGTTTCAGCGACTTGACGACTGAATAGACTTTAAACGTAATTATCCCTGTTCATTTTCTCCAACGCTTCGCCAACAAGCTTGTAATATCATTCAAAATATTGCAACAAAAAGTAAACGTTTTTTTTAGCAATTATAATGCTATTACCAAAAATAAACACAGTCTTGTCTGTTTTACTTCCTGTAAGGGTGTTTAAGGCTATCTATTATATTATTCAGAAAATAATTACACACAAAATTTTGTTTGTGCATGTGCATATATACTACACATTTATACATACATATGTAAATGGAAGTGCATAAACTGTGTAGTAATAATTAACCCCATAACGTTCGTTAAACGTCAACTTAGCTCATTATAAACATTCTTAGCGCATTAGTACAAAAGAACATGAATTTTAAAGCACACAAATACTATATTGACAACCTAATTTGTCGAACTTTACATTTTAAAGACATGACACCTTTTGTGACTTTTAGTCAATGTGATAACATGCTGATTATTTTTTACTAAAAGTTCTAAGGATTAAATTTTAAAACAAAAACAACCATCTATCTATCTATTGTGTTTGATAGAGCAAATGTTGTATAAAACTAATAGCATTATGTACCTATTTAAACAAAAATTACAAAAAAAAAATATTTATATTATTATATTTATGATTGTACTTTATCCTATGTATGTGTCTAATCAAAAAGTGTATATACATATATACATATATATACATATGTATATTTATTTATTGAAAACGCTCTAAAAATCAATGACGACCACTTGGGGTTAAAAAGAATAAAAACAGCACGCTAAATAGCATAGCGATATCAAAGCAAAGCAAGCAAACATGCACTAGTGTAAACACGAACTGAACCCAGTGAGTAACAAACAAAATAGGTATATATGTACATACATACATATGTATGTCAGCGGTTGATGTAATACGAAATCAATAAAATGCTTAATCACGTCTTATTAACGGGAACTCTTCAACATATGTAAGCCTTACCAATTTGGCAACAAATGTTGGAAGGAAATAAAAAGAGTTGAAAAAATGTTAAACCTAATAAATAGAAACTGATAAAATTCCTTATATCTATGTATAAATACAATATTTAAAATATTTTATATATAATACATACATACATATGTATGAGACGTGTGACACACTATTTTCATATAGTGTACGAAGTGAGGTTTATTGATTCTAATGTGGCTTGCCAAAAGACAGAAGTAACTAAACTAAATAACACAATGTCAATGACCAATTTATGTATAATGACACGTTACAAATTCACACATGCCTACTTAAGTAGGTATTAAAAAATGTGTAAGTCCATGGTATAGGGCTCATATCTTTAGTTACGTTCGAAAAAATTTTAGTTAATGGTGGTTTAACTTTGATAATAAATACATTTTGATAGTATAGTAGACTTTTCAGACTATGAACAAGCCTTTACTATTAATTTAATCAAAATACAAGTAGAATCAAGGTCTTTTGAATGAAATCATCATTAAGACACTTTTAAACAGACACTTTTCATTTAAAACTTATACGTAATAGCATTTAAAACTAGATCGAAATAACGATGTATAAATAAATGTGTGTACTACATCTACTTGTATGTACGTATATTCATTGAAAAAGTTTTAATAATAATTTGCAACGTGGCATTTATGAAATAAATGCAATTTTTCTATTTTTATCTTTTCACAATTTAACATTAGGTATATAATATAATAATAGCCACATACGTCATATATAATATACAGCTTTATTGATAGAAATACTGATTTGTTGGATCTGTATATAATTTGTTTACACACCTTTTCTGACATGACCATATTGTTATCCTCGGTGCCATAAACTGTCTCAGCACCAGGCTGAGGACCGTGATTGTTGAGCATTGTGTCGTCGTCCATTGTGACTTCTAATTTACTATTTATGTTAAAGAAAATTTACGCGGCACAGTTTAATTGTGATTTCTTAATCCAACTTTTACTTTCTGCATACTTTTTTTCAAGCGATTTACACTATTGAGACACAATACGACGTGCGACTGCTATATTGTAAGGCGGAAATGAAAGAATGTGTGGGAGTGGGAAAGTGGTGTCTGACTTGTCCACAATATAATCTCTAACCACTACGACGTCGCCCTTTCCAACAGCTCGCCTTGGACCCACCACCCACAACGTCGATTTTCCACACTTCTCAGCTCCTCACAATTACTTTATTACCAAACACACATATATATTTATTTTTATGGAGGAAAAGTATTTTTATTTTAGTTACCACTTTCTACTTCTCATTTTTTTCTTAATATGTATTGTTAGAAGTTTGAAGTTTGCAAATTTTATTTTTCCAATTATGAATGAAATTAGACAGTGCAATATTACGCCTTCCCTTCTTTTTTCCTGATTGTCATTTCATTATTTGACTAGATTTTTTTCACTTTTCTCTATTACGATGAGCCACACTTATCACATTTTTATGCTTTCATTAATATTCTTTAAAAATTTGTATGATTTATTTCGTTTGATTGCGTTTTTATAAAACTAATTGGATTTTTATGATGCACAAAATTTGTCTGATACAAATAGCTAGCGTGAAAATTTTTCTAATTGTCTTATGTGTCTGACATTCTTGCATTATTTCTTTTCATTTGACAGCAGGCAACCAGTGATGCACAGTTAATGTAAATAATATAGGGTAAGTTATGTAAAGTATGGTATACAAATAAATTATTGACATTAATTTTTAAAATAATGACTAAAATTGTAAAAAAAAATAATGACGTCAGTAATCCTCATTTAAAATAAACATATATTTTCTTTAGAATTTCCTCACAGTTTTTTTCATTTCTTCTTGCAATTTTTGTTATACGATATATATTCACTTTAGGCTTACAAAACAATTAGAATAATTTTTATTGTTCATCTTTAATTCCACAGGTTTACAATAACTTAAAAGCATTTCATGGAAATGTTTTCGAAAGCGATGTTTCGATTATGACGTTTTTACACGTCTACAACTCCACTCTTTAAGTGGTTACAAAGCTAACATTAATACAATGTTATTTAAACTTAATCTACTCTGTGCCCACTTGTCCCCCAGTAAAAAAAAAAATTGTTTACTTGGCTATTAACTATGTTACTCTTTAGATGCCATGTGTCCCATTAAATTCGCAGACAGCTTCTCAATTTTCTTCAAATCCGGCATATTTTCTGCTTTATATTGAATACACTGCAAGTAAAGTATAAAATTAATAACAACAATAATTTTAATAGTTATGGACATCGGAGTACCTTTACGTTGTCAGTCATTTTCAGGAGTATGTGGCCCTTCGAGTGGACGTATTTCATTGTGTATCGGCAGTTCTTTGGATTCGCCATGTACATGGACTCGGCAGCGATTTCAAAATCTTCCCAATTTTTTACGAAAACCATTTTTACACGATTTTATTAACACTCGCATAAATAACTAAATTTCACAAATATTAAATGTGGATGTAGGTGGAAGTCGAAATGTCAATTTTTGCTAATGTGTCACTTTTTTCATATGGAATGCTGCCAGAGTTGAATACTGAAAAGAGGGATGCCAATAATCAAACTCACAAAACAAAAATTGAATGATTAAAATGAAATCACTACTTGAAATATACTTTCGTATAAGTTAAACATGTTTTTAAAAACCTTTAAAATTATTACTTTTTTTAAAATGAAACACATTTACAGAAATATAAAAATATATTTTGAAAGGGCGATGCGCCCTCTAGTGATTGATTTTATTTTACTGCTGGCAGAGAACGTATATTTTCTCCGTTTGTTTTTATTTCATCTTTATTCTCTACCTCATCTTGTAATTCCGCTTCTTTGGCTTTTTTTTCGCACACAACATTCTAGACGTGCAGAACAAAGTGGCATTAAACCAATTTTAATTGTGTGAAAATTTAATTTTACCAATAGTTAAACGAACAAATTAGCACAATAAATCACAATGAATTTTTTGGAACTGCCGGATTGCATGTTAATGGAAATATTTGAATTTCTTACCTATGAAGAGGTATCAAAAAACCGATTAGTAAGTTTTCCGTTTTTTGTAGAAACAATTACATAGTGTAAGTCCTTAACGTGTTACTAACGGCATACTATTTTTCTTATGGGATACCAGGTTTGTAGAAGAGTAAACCAAATTTGTCAACAAGTTTTGAATGGTGGTTTTAGTCGTGCTGTGCGACAACACTCGACCATTTTCAAACGAATTAAATCAATGCTGCCGCGTAGAGAATCAGAGAGACGGTAGGTTCATCTGGCATAAAAAAGGAAAAAGTAACATTTTCATACTTATTCTATGTAGCAATCACAGCTTAGCGCGACATGCGGATATTCTTACATCGATAGAGACCCGTATTTCGATGCTCTCAATGACATATAGCAAGTACATAGATCTAAATCTGTGTTGCTTCATACCCGGTCGGGTGCTTGATGAAATCTTCCGAATCCTTATATTGGTATCAAAAACTCGTAAAACACTCCGACCACATGAAGTGCTCCAAGAGTTACGCGACATATCTTCAATGGCAATAGAGCACTTTGATGAAAAAATCGCAAATATTCTAAAGCCCTATGTTGACGCCAGCAGCAACAGATCTAGAGCCATTGACCATAAACGTATAACGGCTGCAAGTTCCGAATTGGGTAGTATAAGCTTTAGTGTCACACAAAGTAATTCCAATATGTGGACCCAGGCGAGTAGTACTTCAAAACTGTTGACAGCTTCTCCTCGAACATCACCTTTAAAAATGCCCTGCAATAACTGCAATGAGGCTATACTGAATAGAATGGCTGCGTTTATAAATGTGAAATCACCGAATTCAGATAGTTCGGATTCAACGGATTGGGATTCCATTTATACTGCAGTGGGTGGGTGCTGTTGCTGTAAAACTTCAAATACAAATTCAGATAATAACGTTAAACAGAAACGCAGTGGATGTCCAGAGGCAAAAGCAACAATGGCCAAATACAAAAAACTTGAATTGGAATACAAAAATGGTGTTCAAAGAGTAAGTAAACGTTTTTAAATTTAGTCATCGCTTAGTGACAAAGTTAATAAAATTTTAGATGAATCGGATGCAACAAATACAGGTACAGCAATCTCGTCGTTTACAACAAACCATGAATACAATTTCTACAATGAGTACGCAAATAACGGAATTAAAAAAACGCTTGGAGGATTTGGATGCAAAAAATCGCGAAATATCAGCTAATATTAATAAGATTAACCCGGGTGCTGGAGATTCGACAACTTCGACTACAGGCAGCACTGGTGCTATAGTAAATCAAAATGAAGAGGATATTGAACTTGGTGATGAGAACGATACTCTAGCGGGACCCTCAGCTGCTAAAAAACGCCGTTGCGATGGCACTACAACGGCGCGGATGAAAATTTCAGAATCAAATGAAGTTTTGGAATAGGATCCTTTCGAAATAATAAATTACATACACGAATCAATTATCTTACACCAAGCTATGTTTAACAAAAATATAGGTATGCTTTAAAAAGGCTTCAATACTGTGTGGCCGTATGTCGTGTGGAATATATGTGTATTAAAATTCATCTATGCCCTTTGAACCATAAATATTGCTACAAATTGTTTAATAAGGTCCTAATTAAGCCATTGTAAATAGGAATCTTACACTTATTTTTGTTGTAGATATCTAAAATATTTATTTTGCTAGAAATATTTATACAGAGTGGCGGTTGGCTGAAAAGAACGCGTCTGGCGCAAACATCTAATATGTAAACACCAGTAGAAAGTATTTGTAAACACCTAGCAGCTATCTATTTCTATCTTGTTTAAATAAATTGACTTATGCCTATACAGTTTTTATATTTTTTTTATTAGAAAACGTGTTTGGACATATGTCGTATTAAGCTATTTCGTCCAGAACTCTTCGACTTTTATGGTTTTCAAATAAATCTAAAACGATTTTAACATTGAGTTTTTGTTTGAACTTGGCGTCAGTAAGCTTTTTCGACAAAATATTTCAAGGAAAATCCTTTCACACAAGACAAAAGAATAAAACTTGCAACGCTCACATTACGCACTTTCGTTAATATTTTGGGCGATATTAATTATTGAATCGTTTGGGACTCATATTGATCATTTTGATGTTTTAGCGATATTGCTTAAAAGTCTATTATAATTTACATTTAGTGTTTTTTGTTTTTGCCGTAGCGTTCATACTTGCTCTTTGACGAGTGCCACAGTGCCAATGGAATTGCTAAGGAAGGCAAAGTCATTATAGCGAAAGCAACCCAATCAAAGAAATGTGATGAGAAGCGTTTGTTGAATTCAGCCAGATTTATAATTCCACCTTGACCAGGCTCGGAGCTTACAGCCAATTGCAACTAAGAAATATAATATAAATATAAGTATCCAATTGGAAATCATATTAGTGTTCGTTACCTCTTCGGCTTCCTCGACAGGTTTGTACGAAATTTCAGCGGCTGTAAAATTGAAATATCCATATGCTTTAGGACGCACCACTAATACATGGGTATAGTTGGCTTGTGGAGCGATACGTTCAATGGTTGCAGTTGGTTGACCTCCAACTACATCGAAGGCTTCTGAGGGGAAACCATTGTCGACCAATTTCACATTGGTAGCGGCACCATTTCCAACGTTATAAATTGTGTATCGCACAAGCAGATCACTCTTCTCCACTAAATACTTATTAAGAATTTGTTTGGAAATTAATAAACGAGCGCTGGTCTCATCATCAGAAAGGCAGATATTTGATAATGCCAGTAAGATTACAACAGAAAACAATGATTTGAACATTCTGAAATAGATCAATAAATACAAATTATACTTCATGATACAAGTCTGTGAGCTGATTTCACTTCTTGTTGACGTGGAAGCTTTGCGGCTGATTACAAATTATACCAATATTAATAAACATTTTTTATTTATTTTATTAAATTCTGACGGTGATCATATTGTTCCAACTTACTTGAGTTATTAAATATAAAATCTCAGCTAAAATCTCCTAAAAAACCGATTTCTTTCACACCGCAATCGAAATGAAAATCAACTTTCCAAAAATGCGATGAAAATGCAGCGAAGACTTGACAGAACTATGTGACGTGTATACTTCGTGTATTGTGTGACAACTGTCATACATCGTGAAGTAATTTTGAGCGCCATCTAGCTTTTGCGCCAATGATTACTAAATAAAGAGATGTAGCTAAAATTAGAATGATGAGTTGCTTCGTATGTCAATAATTAACAAATTTAAATTTAACATGTGATTCGATAGCAGTATAGAGATTTATATATTAGATGATAGCACCTTTCCTGCAATAAAGTGAAAAACGATTTCACTTTTCCACTACTTATTAGCATTCTTACTGGTATCCCCAATCCACATATGTATATAATATATTAGCGTATAATTAATAAAGCCACAGAGCTTACAATCTAATTGGTTCCATTTTATATAATCGACAAAAAGTTTAATCAGAAGGTTGGGCACGCATGAGTTTACTTGAATTTTAATTCTCTTTACTTAATTGTATTCAAACATTAAACATTTTATTTTATCGAATCCTGCCTTTTAATGATATTTTTTTTTATTATCACAATAACTTTTTACATATATCGATAAGTTTACAATTATCGCAAGTTCACAATGGTTTGTTTACAAAAAGTGCCCCCACCAATGATTGTTTTGTTATGCTGCTGATATGAATTTGTGTATTTAAAACCGGCAACTAAATAAAATATTTATACTAAGAACGCTAAGCTTAAAATAGATTGTCACTGAATATTTTATAAAGCTTCAATTCACAACAAAAATTTGTAGAGTCTTGTTGATTTGCTTATCATATTTGCGCTAGCGCAAGTTGCTTTCAGCTAACTTCTGACATTGAATGACCTTGTATCTGTATATTATCAGTAAATTGCCTAGTATGGGGTAGTCAGTTTTCGGAAATCAAGTGTTGCAGACGTTGCAAAATATACGTTGGTACACAGAGAGCTTATTATAAATTTGATTTCTTTTGGATTGTCGTTTATTAAAATTGATAAATTAAATATGTCGACTGTTTCTGTAGTTGCTACAAAACCATATGAAGGCCAAAAACCAGGCACTAGCGGATTACGCAAAAAGGTTTACTTTTTTTTAATTATATTCTTAGTCGGCTTAGTTGATTTGTTCTTGTTTTTTTCAAGTGAATATTTGACAACTTAATTCAAACTTTTATTTACCAAATTAAAGGTTAAAGTTTTCACACAACAAAATTATACCGAGAACTTCGTGCAGTGTATTTTGGATGCCAATGGTGCAGCCTTAGAAGGAGCCTTGCTTGTAGTGGGTGGTGATGGCCGCTACTATTGCAAGGAGGCTGCAGAACTCATTATTCGAATGTGTGCTGCTAATGGGGTGAGTGTATAGAGTTCATATGTATGTATGTATTTTGTAGATGTATGTATGTATGTTTGTAGTAAGGTATTTAGTTTGCATGCTAGTGTTTCAAATTTAATTATCTATTAAAATATTATTAGGTTGCAAAATTGTTGGTTGGACAAAACGGTATACTTTCGACTCCAGCTGTTTCAAGCTTAATTCGTAAGCATAAAGCTTTAGGTAAGTAATCATACGGGTAGTTATATCAAATTGACTTCTGAAATTATATACGAATGTACGTATAATTTAAAAATAGCAACGTCCTGCCTTTTTGTGTGTATATATTTGCTTAAGTTGGCTATAGGCAGTTAACCTCGTTTGCTTCGAAGCTATATAACCCTTCACAAATAAATAAATAAAGATACCTCGCCATTAAAAAAAAATTAACACAAGGACTTGAATCAATTTGAATTATAGCTAGAGGTCCGATATACATACCTTACTCATGGTTCAAAAACGGTTAAAAACGTTAATATGAAAGAATTTTATACAATTATATAAATATATACTTTGTATGGGATATATTCCGCATATACACATACATATGTATATAGTTTGCAAATATTTAAAAATTAAAGTGCATTTAATTCTTTTGTGTAATTTGCTACATTTGTTTACATGCAAACGCTATAAAAGTAGCTTGTTATGTGAAATTTAATACATTACTTCTTATCAACAATGCTGACGAGCTTAGGTGGGCATTTTTGAATGTCATCGTGATAATTTTTAATGTTATCATCATAATTTCCAATTTAAAAGTTGTAATTCCTAAACGAGTAAACAAATATATAGTTAAGCTAATAATACAACTTATTTTTCCAATTTTGTACTTACATACAATTATGTAATCATTACATATGTATATATTTTAGGTGGCATAGTATTGACAGCTTCCCATAATCCCGGCGGTCCCGAGAACGATTTTGGAATTAAATTCAATTGTGAAAATGGTGGACCCGCACCAGATGCTGTAACCAATAACATCTATCAACTCTCCACTGCCATCAAGGAGTACAAAATAGTCAATGGCCTAGAAATTGACATAAGTAAAATAGGCACTAACAAATATGAAATTAATGGCAAACCTTATGTTGTTGAGGTCATCGATTCGGTGGCCAATTATGTGGCGCACATGAAAGAGATTTTCGATTTTGAAAAATTGCGTGACTTTGTTAGCGGAAAGACATCAGGCAAGCCCCTAAAAATGCGCATAGATTCGTTGAACGGCGTTACTGGCTCATATGTGCGTGAGATATTTCTGAACGCTTTGGGTGCACCCGAAAATGGTGTAGTTCACACAACACCGTTACCTGATTTTGGCGGCTTGCATCCCGATCCCAATTTAACTTACGCCAAGGATTTGGTGGAAACCGTGGCTCAAGGTGATTACGATATCGGCGCCGCATTCGATGGTGATGGTGTAAGTAACTTGACCAAGCAAATTCTATGTCAAATGTAATAAAATCGGAAATTTTCACTTACAGGATCGTAACATGATCATCGGCCATCGCGCTTTCTTTGTAACGCCCAGCGATTCGTTGGCAGTTATAGCAAATAACTTGGAATGTATTCCATACTTCAAGAAAAATGGTGTACAAGGCTTTGCAAGAAGTATGCCAACAGCTTCGGCAGTGGATTTGGTGGGCAAGAAGTTGGGTAAAGAGGTATTTGAAGTACCCACTGGTTGGAAGTATTTCGGTAATCTTATGGATGCCGGTCGTCTGTGCTTATGTGGCGAAGAGAGCTTCGGCACTGGCTCCAATCATATCAGAGAAAAGGATGGCATTTGGGCGGTTTTAGCATGGCTCTCCGTTATGGAACATACCGGCAAAGGAATTGAAGATATACTCAAGGCTCATTGGGCCACCTATGGTCGTAATTACTTTACACGTTATGATTATGAGGAATGTGAATTGGAACCTTGCAACGAAATGATTGCAACTATGGAGAAAAATATTACCGATTCTTCATTTGTTGGAAAGAGTTTTACCAGCGGCGACAAAACATACAAAGTCAAGGTAGCTGATAACTTCAGCTATACTGACCCCGTAGACAAGTCTCTAGCCACAAAGCAAGGTTTACGTATCGTCTTTGAAGACGGCAGTCGTATTGTGTTCCGTTTAAGTGGCACAGGCAGTTCGGGCGCTACAGTGCGGTAGGTTATTTAAGAGTTTTGCCTGCTATTAACTCAAATCTACATATATTGTTGTTTTTGTTAAATTGCAGTTTATATATTGATTCCTACGAGAAGGATAATGTGCTCGGTCAAGCTAGCGTAATGCTGAAACCATTAATAGATATCGCTTTGGAGATTTCACAACTGCCAAAATTCACCGGTCGCAATGCACCCACTGTCATTACATAAGAAATTTTAGCAACGAATTAGCAAAGCTAGTTTTGGAGGCTACCTCGTTTTGAAAAGTCTTTGCCTAAAGCGCGTTTCACTAGTTGATCGTTTTATTATGTTTAGAAAACGAAATTAATAAGGATATAGTTACTACAATTGGCACCATTTGTTGGGATGAATTATTTTAAATAATAAAATTTGTATGTTTGTGTGTTTATATAAGCAATAATACGTATTTTTTTTTATAAAATGTGACAGTTAAACTTTGTTGCTTATAGCTAAATACTCAAATTGATTTAATATAATTGTCGGACAGCGCTCGGTTAAAACAGTACGCGGTAGCTTGGCTAACCTAACAAACATCTGCAGGAAGTGCAATGCTGTTGTGGCTTCAACGCCTAATTCACTTTTTGCACTGAAAATGATAAAATATATATTTTGAGATTGCCCCTAAGTCTAATATACCATGCGTACTAACCTTATATTCGCTTCCACTATCACAGTTGCGTATTGACACAGATAAGTCAAGTACAATAACTTAACGTCTTTATGAAACTGTTGTAAAACAGTTAGTAAGCCCACTAGAAGTGGTGTGCCATCTAAAGAATCCTTCACATTTTTCGCCAATAAGCTATTTGTGTTCACCGCAAATTGTAGGCGTGGCAAATGCGCTATAGTAAATAAGAAGAGAAACAGCGCAATGTGATGTGAGCTTTTGGTTGTAAGGAAAACTTGCTCAAGCGGTTCGTAAGAGCCCGTAAAGGCAAGATACTCGTTAAATTCCATAAGCAATTGATTGCCACTATTCGAACAGATAAATTTCGCGTAAGTTTCTGGTTGTTCCAGTTCGTTCAACAGTGCCCTAGAAGATACAATAATTTAAATACCCCAAAATATAAACATACGAGTGATGGAACTCAGAAAATATCGAGCTTTTACATTGTAAAACAAATTTCATATATGCGCTAACCTATTGAATGTTTCCAGTGCTGATTCCAAATTTTTCGAATTGCATTTGCTGCTCCTGTTCAATTCAAAGGACAGTTGTTGACGCAGTATTTGCTTATGGCCCAGCTGTAATAGCCATTCCAGTAATGTGGGCCACACTTTCAACCAGCGATTATGATAATTTGCGTAGAATTTTAACGGGTTTGATGAATTAGTGCCCGGAAATTGTTTTGATTCCAACTCGACGCTTAAGCTATTTAATGCTTCTAACCACATATTATCGTTAGCTAAATTCTTTTGCATTTTTTCTAGATTCTGTTTGAGTTCTGCTGCAAACATGTACGAATACAGACGATCTAGTCCGACCAAACCGGCCGGCCCGATTGACTCACGCACTTTGCTGAAAAAGCAACCATTCAGTATTTCTTTATGTGGCGCACGTTTTTCATACCACGTTGCTTTAAGTTCTATATAAATTGTACGTTTAGGATCCGTACATTGGAGTATTTCGTGTGCCAAGCGACCAATGAAATTATTCGATTTTGAGGCGTCACCTTGCAGTGCCGGAAAACTTGGTATTGGTACAGTTTGACTCTGATAGCGTGACTGCCAATCTTGCACCTTGTTGCGCAAGAATGCATTGCACTCCTTTTCTACATTGTAGTTGATAATGCGTGTTAGCTCTTCTTGTAAAATCTTCAGGCCATGTATTTTCAAGTAATCCTGTATATATTCAAAAGAACGCCGATAGCCATCCATGATTTTGGCTAATGCTAGTAATTTCGTTTCTAATTCAGCTATAGGTTGTTGTTTCGTTTTAGTAGTTGTAGTTGTGAAGATCAAGCCCAGATTTAGCGCGTTTGCCAGGTGTCGCACGAGTTCTTTACGTATGCCATCCTCAAGCAGCTGTTTGGGATCAAGTTCAATAACACCAACCAGCGTCTTCTTCATCATTAGTATGCCTTCGGTGAAAATGGCAATTGAATGTGTTAGCTTAGCGACTGTATAGCGATCTTCGAACTGTGCATACTCCTTTAGCTTGTCCTTTTCCAAACGCGTAGGTATTTCGCGCAACACCTCCGTTTGTAAATTTATAATGCGTGCCATTATGCTGAACATGGTTTCGGGTATGATTTGCAAAACTTTACGCATGTAATTAGCAAGCTCGGTGCTGTAGTAATTGGAGACGGATACAAGATCTTCACTGTGTTCCTGGTTTATACGCAGCAGAGGAATTTCTAGTGCACTGGCAAGTTTAAGGAATGCTGCGCGTAACCGTATTACAGACCTGGGTTGCTTTTTAATGCTATCCTGCATTATTAAGGTGAAATCACGATCTAGTAAACGCCAGGCGTAGCTCAAATCACTGATCAATTGCATATTGATGAGGATATCTTCCTTGATATTAATTATCTACAAAGTTAAATATTAATTAAATTATATAAAATTCATGCAGGCCCATATTACTTTACCTGTATCATGCGGTGTAAGAATTCACGCGTCTCCAACAAATACTGTTTCACTTGCATGTTTGCTTGCAAATTATGAAATTCCTCCACCTCCTCGAGCGCTTGTATCAGTTGAATTAATGTTCGTCCTGAGAAATTCACATTTTCCGCACTAAGTTTTTCAACTTCTTTAGTTATTTCACTGAACCACAACTTCAGTTGTGGGTTGTTTTCTATTTTAGACAGCGGCCGGGAGCCACCAAATGCCTCACCTAATTCTTTTAGGCGATCCAAAGCTTCATGCTTAAACTTAGACCATCGTTCGGCTTTTGCGTTCATTAAATCACGCAATATATCCTTAACGGCCGTCTCCAACTGGCTGCAATCAAGTAGAAGCTCTAATAATTGTTCCTTACGATAGTTTAACTCATTGCAGACTAGTTGTTCGACCTGCTGAGTTTTTTGTGAACTCTGAGTCAACACTAGTACTGCTTTCGATGTATGTGTGAAATACCATCGTAATAAAACGTTACATTGGCGCATTAGAGGTATGATTTTTGAGATGTTCTGTAAAACAAAGTCGTCATTCAAAACACCAGCTCGTAGTATCTCCTGCGTTTGTTTCAAGGTCTTGGTCATTTTCTCCTTATGCAACAAACAGAAACCCTTCACGCCAGTATCCACCACAGGCGCCAAAGCTGCTTTGGCTGCTTTAAATTCATCCCACGCATCAATCAAGTTAACGGTTACACCCATGTAAATAGATACTACCCAATTATCGGCGTAGAATTTGTCCACAATTTCACGCATTTGTGCTACTTGAGAATGGAGGGTTTGTGGTGTGAAAAAAAGACATACGAAAAGCATTGCCGACTGTGTAGACAGAGCAGTGGAGCGATGATCAGGATGTGGATAAATTGCTAATTGGTTGTAAAGATCGTCACATCGTAAACGACCAATTACCATATCAATAAAGTTTTGGTCAAATGTAAAGCGTGAGAAGTATGAAACAGGATACTGTGAAGGTGTTGTTAGTTTTGCGTTGTATGGTGACGATTCATTGTTTGCTACGAAGCCTGTGGAGCGCAATAACATACACACGTCATCAATGTTGCTATCACCTTGCGCTTTTGCAGCACTATATCGATAGTATGATATTAAAAGGCGTTCACGCACAATACCCGGTATATGATAATCAAGAAGTAATAACATCGTGCCAAACAAATATAATGCTTCGCACTAGAATAATAATATGTATTAACAATTGCTGGCATTAACATACGTCATAAATAAGATCACTACCATTAACTGTTTGCCTTCTACATCTTGTAACACAGATTCAAGTGTCTGTTGAATGTAGTAGCCACGATTCAATTCATCGATGAATTGCTTGAGATCCACAGCATACTGATGTGTACTTTCAAAGGCCAGATAAAATCTCGTTAAAAGGTCCAAATAGTTTTCACGTACCTCGTCATCTAAATCTTGCAACTCCTAAAATGATAAGAGATAGAATGTTAATTCTTCTAAATAGGGATTTAAGAAATCAGTTTCTGTCTTACTGGATTTTCCTCAATCTTTTGCTCCTGCGCCTCCGCTATTTTCAGGTAGCTAAAATCTAATATAATTTCGGAATACTTTTGAACGTCAGCCTTTGATTCTAAACTAAATATTCATTGCATTAATCTTCGGTAATTTTGTTATACACTTGTCCTTTACCGATATATATCAGGAATGTAATCCTTTAAGCGTAATGTTTCTGCAATTATCGCATTTCCTACAGAAACGATATGCAGTAAACTCTGTCCACAAGCATTATTTTCAGCAAGAAAATCCGTCATTTTTATGAACAGACAAGAATTTAATTAAATACACTATTTACCTTATCTCTGGTAATGTTTTTTATTTACAAAAGCAACATAAATTATACAAAATGTCAAAACATTTGACATTGGAAAACCATCTTCCAATCTGAATTTTTTAAATTTCCCATACCCATATGTTCGTATGCCAGTTTTTTGACGTTTATTCTATAAACATTTATCACCGTCTCTTTTATTTATTTGTATAAAAAAGAATAATTACACATATTGATAAGCAAGCTTACATCAATAATGGACTTTAATTGCTAGCTTTTTTTTGGAGAACCGTAAGAATTATCATTTCAATTTGTATCGAGAACTTAAAATATTACTAAAATGACCGTTAGTGGAATTAATGTTGAGGTACAGGACAAAGTCCTCACGATATCATTTGACAAGCCGGAAAAACTCAATAGTATTGATAGAAAAGGATATAGAGCGCTTGGTTTGGTGTTGCGACATGCGGCCAAAGATGACAGTGTAACAATTGTTGTTATAACGGGCAAAGGAGATTTTTTCACTTCTGGAAATGATTTATCGCAAGTTATGGACGGTTCTTCAGATATTGAAGCGCAAATTAAAGAAGCAAACGTTATATTTAAAGAAATGGTTAGCGCTCTAATTGAATGTCCCAAATTGACTTTGGCGTTAGTAAATGGACCTTGTATTGGAATTGGAGCTACATTGGCTGGCCTTTGTGACATTGTGTGGTGTTCATCCAAAGTAAGCTAATTTTACATACTTCAATTAAAATTAAATCTTTAATATTTTTGTATAATTTAGGCATATTTCTTGACTCCATTTACAAAATTGGGTATTGTGCCTGAAAGTTGTTCTTCCTATTTATTTCCTTTAATACTTGGACGCTCCAAAGCAAACGAAATGCTATTATTGTCCCAAAAATTAAGTGCTCAGGAAGCTTACAACTTTAATTTTGTTTCAAGGGTATTTGAAGACAACACGTTAGATTCACATATTTGGCCAGCAATTAGAGACTTCTCAGAACTACCCCCTGAGTCAATGAAAATATCTAAATCTCTCATTCGTATGCATGAAAAAGAGGCATTGTATCGGGCGCTCAACGCTGAGTCCGAGGAACTTTACAAGCGTTTTACCACGGAGGAGTTCGCAAATGCTTTGGTTTCGTTTGTATCACGCAAAAATAAGTCCAAATTATAATATTAAAAACATAAATTGTAATCATGAAAGTAAATATATAAATATTGTATGCTATGTGGTAAATTTTTTAAGTGTAAAAACTACTACTGAACTTTGTCAGTGGTTTAAAGCAATAAATGTGTTATATTTGGGACAAAGAAAAATTACATTCCTTAAACTAACCTCCATCTAATATTAATACATTTTCAAGGATAAAAAGCGGTTACTATTTTCGTTATGATTTATATTGGAATAAACGCATTAAATTATGTATAATAAAATAATATTGTAAAAGTTTAAATAAAGTTGTATTATTTTTCGTTTTCATTCTTTATAAATTTCATTTTAAATCCGTCAAAATATGGGTGTTCAAGAATGTCTTTTGCAGATATGCGGTGAACAGGATCATAAATAAGCATCTTTTGAATTAAATCGACACCGCGATCATTAAGATTTTTCAACTGGTTAGTAAGTTGATTTGTTGACCAACACGGAAAAGTGTTTTTATAGTCCGGGAGCGAAGTAACACCTGGCCATGTCTCCTCAGTAGGCGTCTTTAGAATTCTGAATATTCTAAACAGCTGGTCGATTTCGGAGTCGCCTTGGAAAAGTGGTTTCCTTGTAGCCATTTCGGCGAATATGCAACCAATAGACCAAATGTCCACTGGACATGAGTATCGCTGTGAACCCAACAATACTTCTGGAGCTCTGTACCAAAGGGTCACGATTTCATGAGTGTAAATGCGGACTGGTATTCCAAATGATCTACCAAGTCCAAAGTCCGCAACCTTAATTACACCTTTCTTATCAATGAGTAAATTTTGTGGTTTTAAATCGCGATGAAGGACACGGCGACGATGACAAAATAAAATTGCATTTGTAATTTGATATAAATAGCTTCGAACCAACTCAGTTTCCATTGATTTTTCTGGTGGTAATGAATCCATATATTTTTTCAAGTCCATAGATAAAAATTCAAAGATCAAGTACAATCTGTTTTCTTCCATTAGCACGTCTTCAAGACAAACAATATTTGGATGTTTAAGTTCTTTCAGTAAGGATATTTCTCTTATTGCCGTCGATGGAATTCCCTCATCATCAGACTCTAGACGAATCTTTTTCATTGCAACTATTTGACCAGTTACTCGGTTGCGTCCCTTATACACCACACCATATGTACCTTCACCAATCTTTTCTATTTTTTGAAAGTCTTCCATATTAAACTTTGAGCTGCATACACTTACACGCGGTTAATTATTTAAAATTAGCAAGATTTGTATAATACGTGCGAAATTAAAATTTCGATCGAAAAGACAAATTTCGCGCTCAGTTACAATGGAAGTACTGGAAAACACACCTTTCACATAATGCAACCCTGACTTCCATTGGCATTCCTCTGTCGCCATTTTCACCGCTTTCCAGTCTTAAATCCCTTTCGCTCGCATGGTATTGTCAGTCATGAGCCTTCGTTTATCTCGTTTTCGCATTCTTCCTCGTATTTAATGCAAACCGTTCGCCGCACTAGGCACGTAAAGTTGCAAGAACGTGAATTTACTAAAGGCAAAGCAAAGGAAGAAAGAAAAGAAATATTTTTTCCACGAGTGAAACTTTCCGTACATACATTAAACAAAAACAGTGAACTATTAATTTCGTTTAATCCACGGTAACGATATACCATAAGACACAAAATTTCAATTCGCATATTGAATATTTTGTTTTTCTTTATTTGATTCGCAGTGAGAATGCTCGGTCAAATCTATTGCTAATTAAAGTGTGTAAAGAAAATAAAAAAGTGCTGCAGTAATCACAGGCTATAAGACGGCAGAACTGCAAAAATATCGTGTTTGTCGTTCTAGTATCAGTGAACAGAATACAGCTGAATAAGTGCTGGAATCTGTAAAAGTATTAATTAGGGAGCAATAAAAGCGGCGTGTAGCGGCTGGGAGAGGTACTTCATTTCGACTTTGTGGGGACAGTTCAAAGAAGATATTGAAGTAGGGAACTGGGTACACTTGACAGTTTCGAAAGGATTTGCATCAGTAAACACGTCCTAAAATTAATCAAGAGCTATTGAAACAAATAGTTGTATGGTGTTCGGCTGCTAGTCCGTAAGCAGAGAATATGAAATGAAAATCTGAAGGTACGTATTATATGAATAAAAAAGTATTGTTGTAAATAGTTATGATAATAAATACATTTGAGAGGGACAAAGTTTACAATCACACAAGTTAGGTGTCGTAAAAGTGCCACACAGGCAGGCGGTAGGCTGAACTGACTCGCCGCATACACACATGCAAGCAAACATATGTAAATTTGTATAAACACGCCGCAAACATTTCATCACGCCATCATAATTTTATCGAATGCAGTTTTATTTGTGTTGTAACTTAATGCCATTTGTGGTGTTATGTTGCAACTTCATTTTCATTTAATTTACACCAAAATCATTGTAAACCTTTATAAGAAAGAATAAAATATTGAGTGCTCAAATTATTTTAGGTTATGTTACAGAGATTATATTCTGGGCTTTTTCATTTTTTATACCACACGGGTTTTGTGACAAGCGGACGAAATGAAGTTAAAGTTCAGCATATTTTTGAATTTATAAAAAAAAACCATTAACTTGACTGCCTAGTTCCTTTTTTTGTTATTTTACGCTATGTGAATCCAAAAACTAGTCGATGTGTATCGGCTGTAAATACGCCGGTTATCAGGATAAATACAAAAACAGATTATTCAACATGCAGGATAAGTCTTCTTTTATTGTGATTGTTTTTGTTTCTAAATAATGAAGTTGCCATTGTTTACAATGCATTTTCGTTGTCATTCCTAAATTTCATGATGTTTGGAGCTTGATTTTCATATTTACATATGTAATTACACTGAAAAGGTTGCTCCTTTATTTATGCAATATATTTTTGCCCGATAGTGAATTTCTAGTAATGCAATTTAAGTACACTTTTATGTACTTTGGCAAAATGTACCACTGTAATAATATAATTGTCTCGCACGCCGTACGCTTTGGTTTTACTACATTTTTATATTTAAACACAAAACGTAGTAAAAATTGTTAAGCTAATTAAAAAATACTATTGTATTTGAATTTTCCAGCTGCGGAGATAACAGTAGATTTTATAAAAAATACTATTTTGAGGAAATACTGGTATAACGTTTTAATAAAATTATATCTCTTATTTCAGTTCTTCCTGCACCATACCGAACTTCAATTACATTTCATAGAAAAGGTTTTATTTAGAGAGAAAAATGGAATCGTCCACAACAATCAAGAATCCCAACAATAATAATCACGCGGATAATCATTTGATTAATAATCAAACACAGCAAGCAACATCTTTACAAAATAATAATCTTACTGTTTCTGCTCAGCCATTTACTCCTGCGGCCAATAACAACAATGGCATTAATACAAACAACAATAACTTAACTGTTCAACAGTCTAGCAATGCAATCGCGCCTGCTCAATCATATACACCCGTTCCGGCAGCCGCCGCAGCTCCCTTACACAGTGTGGCGGCCACGTCAGCAGGTCATCCTATTTACAATCAAGCAATGCATTCACCAAATATGTTTGTACCAGCGCCGGGTGTTCATCAAGCGGGACCTATGTATGCAGCTATGATGCCAGCGCAAATACCCAGCAATGTTTACGTAAACAATGTTACAGCCAACGTAAATTTGCACGGATGGGCACATACAGTACCAGCTTATATACCCGGTGGAGCACCACATTACATTCAGGGTGACATGCCCCCAGATCAGGTATATATTATAATACAATTATGGGAAGTAAAAATTAAACTTGGTTTCCACTTTCAGAATCCATCTGTTATGCAAGCTATACCTGGTATGCCTGTAGCGTTGGCACCGTCGAATGCTATTGTTGCTGCCGGTGGAAATGGCAATCCCAGTACGCAAATGGGTACCATGAGTAGCCGTGGTTCACGTCGCGGACGTGGTCGTGGTGGTAGTGGTGGTTCACGTCGTGGCGATTACAATAATCAACGCCATCCACCACCGGAAGGTAGTCCAGCGCCACAACCGCAAATGGTGCAAACACAAGATCAAATTGGCCAACAACAGTCATTAACACAACAACAACAATCGCAACAAATCGACTCCTCTAACCAATTAATGGCTACCGGACCGCCAAGTTACGCCGCACAACCGCAATATGCGCACCCACCAGCATATGCCGCTTATCCATATCAAGCATATTTTGCAGCTCAGAATCCAATGTTGCATCCAGCGCAGGCCGCACAACAAGCCACTGGTACACCTCTGTATGTTTCGCATATGCCAATGTATAATGCACATCCCGTCTATAACTACATGGGTAGTCCATTTGTGTATCCGCCCGTCATGAATCCGCCCGAATATCAATTTTTGCCCGGCGAAGACGGACAATGTGATGAGCGTCAAAATCCCGAAGGTATGGTGGCGCCTATGTGGCATGCACAACCGATTTATGCCGATGAATATGGCATGAATCCCGAAATGCATAATCCCGGTGAAGAAATCAATCACAACGCCTCTTCCATGGGTTCAGTTGATACACCGAGCATGCTTAGCCCCAACTATGCAATGTATGATCCACAAATACACGAGGTGCAACAACATATGGGCATGATGCATATTTATGAAGACCCTCAAATGACGCAAATGCCAAGCATGCACCCAGAAGCACCAGTTGCACAGGTAAGCTAAACTAAACAAGTGACGTGAAATTATCAAATTAATTTATATTGTACTATCAAATGAATAGCTGGAAGAAGAAATCGTTGAATGTGCTGCACAACCTGGTGCCATACAAATGGTGACCTCAGGTACAATGATTACGGCTGGTTCCATACAAATGTCCAACGAAACTCAAATTATTCATCACAGCCATGCGCAACACCAATCCCAACACATCATACAAAACGCCGTCTTGGAAGTGAAACCACACCACTCAAGCGGTAAGTGCCAAGCATTCTTTCTATTTCTATATTTATACTATAAATGGTGTGAAACCAGTTCAGTCGGCGTACGAAATGATCATACTACAATACAATACTAAAATCGGTGCAGCACATTTTTGTTTAAAATTTTTGACCAATGTTATGCCGGTGCCCATAATTTTACACTACTAAAACTGACAGTATGCTTCGGCACCGTTTTGTTTTTTTCAATCTATTTGCTTATGAACTACTGATAACATGATTGAATTGTTTATATTATAAACTATTTGACTATTTCAATTGGTTCCTAGAATAATAAGTTTAGTACGAGTTTTTGCCGTCCAGGCGCTTTCCTTATCGCGTATGTAAGCACCTAAGTTATCAAAGATAAATATAACGCTTTATTGTGCTGCAGAATTCTTTGCATTGCTATATAGCAATAATGTTCAGTTGTGTCGATTATTCATCCATTTAGTGGGAAAACATTGTGCATATACATATATGTACATCCCCAAAGGAATTCTTACTTATAAAAATATAGCTTTTTTTTACCTTTTCGAATAGATTTCTACAACGCAGCTACCTTCCAATGCATATATTTGAAATCAATTAATTTATACTCAACTTAAATGACCACAAGTGCAGCGTACTTCGGCATTTTCCGATATCAATTGCCTTAGTCTATTTAAATTATTTGAAACGTTATCGCTAACACCATATATTTTATATTCCGTTGCGTGTGTGAATGTACATGTGAGTCGTTTGTGCCTTTGTGTACACCACGATAAATTGTTTATACACTTTAATATACATACGTACAACAAATACTTCTTGCATGTACATGTATAGTGTATTGCAACAGTCATTGACTTGCGATAATCAAATACTTTACCACTCAAGTTTTATAAAAAGCTATGAAATATATTTACGCCTCATATACAATAAATATACTCTATATACATATGTATATAATATTTAAAATAGTATCTATAAAAATACTAAGTACAAAGTCCCTCGTATTGTTGTAATAGGGCAAAATTTAAACTTAGACTTTAATCGAATACAGCACTTGCTTGGATTCTCGAAGATTTTAGAACTTTTGCATCGTATATTCATGTGCATTAAATAACTTACACGAGTTTTATTTGTTGAGAATTCGTCTATTGATGTTCCTCAAAACTTATTTTGCAAATTTAATGAACAAAAAAATATAGTATTCGTATATCTATGCATGTACATCTATTAAAGAAGTTACACGAGCTTTATGTGTTGAGAATTCGTCTATTATTGTTTCCCAAAAATTAAAAAAATACAATTTCTGAAAAAATTGACTCTATGAGCTATTGTTCTTGCTGTAGCGACATATAACATTCCTTAACTAATTTTCGAGTCCTTGGTCGGTTAAAAATCCGTGTTCGTTCTGTTTACTTTGAGCCGACTGTCGTGGCAACGGTTCTGTAATTTCTAATAATTAATTAACACTTTCTTTCGGTTCTTGTGGATACTTACTGCTTTGCATTCTTGAAATTTAGTAAAACACCTGCAGTTTCTTGGCAATTCATGCATTGTTGTATATTATACAATTTATTTTCATATATATGTATATGTCACAGTATTTTATGCGTCACAAAAAAAAATTGCTGCACTAATTTTTATTAGAAATTTTTTTTTTAACTTTTTACTTATTAATTTGCAAAATTTATGGACATCCATTTGCAAAAATTCATACAATGGCATAGCTCAAATAATATTAAATAAATAGTTTTCTTTATGAATTTTTCGTTTATTTTCCTTTTTCTAAATAATACTAGTAATAACAATTTCTTATAGGTCGAATTTTTCACATTTTTGTTTTTATCATTACTGTGTGCTTTGTACATTTTCCAATTTCAACATGCTTTTCTAGCTTTTATATACTTAATTAATTAATTATACAAATGTATTTATTATGCTTTATTATAATTAGTACTTTGTGTATATATAGGCATGCCTAGAAGTTGGTGCCAGCTTAAACGCTGTGCTTATTGATTCTGTTGCTTCACATTGTTGCTTTTTGCATACATACTATGTATATGTATATATATTTCGTTTATTCTATTTCTTAATTCCTTTTTTTCAATTGCATACCGCAATTAAAACTACTTAAATAAAAAATATGTATACGTAATAATTAGTTGACAATTCGCACTGAGGTGAATACCCTTCCGCTCAGGTTGCATTGTACGCTTAAAAAATTCCTCTTTCACATACGTGAAACGATTTTCGATTTGAGCACTTTACAATGTATATCAAAATATAGCTGAAAAGAAGGCGCGTTATGTGAAATTCTAAAAAGAAAAAAATTTATATATTTGTGTCTATGCCTAAGAGCATTAGTAACTAACTGATTATATAGACATATGTAATTATTGTACATATTAATATACAACACATCAAAAATCGTTTGTAACGAGTTAACAGTGTTTTGTTTTATTGTTTCATTGAATCGAAAATATTTACACATTAACGTATAAATATAGAGTTTTGAGTTGATTTGTAAACAATACTATATTTTCGCTTCACAATCG
The DNA here is from genome assembly GCF_023373825.1 of Bactrocera dorsalis. Classification (NCBI taxonomy): domain Eukaryota; kingdom Metazoa; phylum Arthropoda; class Insecta; order Diptera; family Tephritidae; genus Bactrocera; species Bactrocera dorsalis. The sequence goes on from NC_064307.1 coordinate 42,104,957, forward strand.
CATTCACTCTCGTTTTCTACATATTTTACATATTTAGTATGCCTATCACTATACACATAAGTTTCAAGTACATTACCGATTAAAAAGGATTTTTTGCGAGTCGCTTGAATTTCCTACAATACTCGCGTTTCTAATCTCTCTCACACTTTACAAATTGCATGATTTGCCTTACAAATTCACATTTAAATATGCATATAATAATGCAGCATTTTCCTTAATAACAACAAATAATAATTGTTTAACATTTTTCGTTTTGCATTCACATTAAAATCTTGCGTACATTCCAGTACATATCTACAATACATAATAATTTTTTGTTTGCTTGTTGTTTTGGTTCGACTTTTTTGGTACATTTTGCTTAGATTACGAACTCTATACGCGTTTGGGCTTCGAATTATAGGTGTTTACTTATAAGCCAACCCTTTAGCTATATTGCGAGCTTATTGTTTCGTTTAGCTATTTCAATTAGTACTATATAATAATATAAATTATTAATTAGCTAGAAAGCTAGACTTTTAAATTTGTGTGTTTGCGTGTATTGTGTATGTGTGTGTTTGTGTATGCATTTAAAATTAGCTTAAATATTGAATAAGTTCTGCGTTTATTTGTTGTTTTTTTTTATTACTGTTATAATTGATTTTTCACTTTTTAAGCTTAATAATGGTTAGTTAATAAAAAAAATATCGCTCTGGTTTTTTGTAGTCTTGACAGCGCACACACATTCGCAATAGTGTGTGTTGTGTGTTACCTCTTGTAACACTTTCATTCTTCACTTTATATGGCATTTTCATCTAACCTATTACCGCAAAAAAAATTTCAACAAAATATTCTAACACTCCTCTAGCGTTTGTTTGTATTATTTACCACTTTATAACTTGGATTCGGCGCCACTTTTATTTGTTTCACTTGGAAATCCTCTGTCCGTCTCCTCATGTTGTGGACTGGGTAGAGTTTTCACAATTTTCGGTACAATCGTTATGGGCTGGTCTTCTTCATCTTCCGCCTCTTCACCTTGCTCCTCATCGATTGGTGTGAGCGTATCAATCTGCATTGGTGTTTCATCGGAGGTGGTGCAACGTTTTAGGCATGGCGCCATAAAGCTGGTGATCGTGGATAGCGCAAATAAACCGCCCGCCATATAGAATGGCAGATCGTAGCTTTGGGTTGCATCGTAAACAGCGCCGGCTAGTGGCGATCCAATGATGGCGGCAAAACCTCTGAATAAAATAAGCAAGCCGAAGGCATTGGTGAGCTTGTCCAGTCCCAATAAATCTACGAGTATAATTGACGTGAGTGAAATGTAACCGGAAATGGCGATACCGAAGAATATGGACATGGTCACGTAGGCACCGTAGGAAGAGCAAAGTGGTGTTAATGTAACGGCCACCGTGGAAATGAGTAGGCAAATGTTGTTGAGAAACAGTGAGTCGACTTTGGGAAAATCGGCCACATAACCGCAAATTACCCTGCCAAAGGTGTTTGTTATGCCGATAATTGAGAGTAGAAATGATGCTGAACTATCTTCGATGCCATCTTTTTTAGCCGCATCCACTAGATACACAAATGGCACGTACAAACCGGCCATACCGAATATATTGGAGACGCCGATAAGCATAAAAACTGGATCCTTCAATAAGCTGACGTCCAACATTGTATTGAAAACGGATTTAATGGAGTCTGGTATGGTGAGACAGGGACAAAGATCGTATTGTCCACGTCCTTTTTCAGCTTCAGCCAACGGATCATGTACACGTACACTTTGCATGCTCTTTTCATATTTGGTTAACGATAGCACGGAGTTGCGGTAATTCGTGAGTGATTTTTGCGATTGGTATTGTGGCAGATTTGTCACAGATCCGGAGTAGAAGATATCTTTACGTGACATTGGACGCACCATTTTGCCACTGGACTGACTCTGTGAGAGCGATATTTTCGATGAGTTAAATCCCATTTCAACACCATTGCTGTCGAGGTCGCCGCGCGATGATGCACGTATGGCGGCTAAGGATGGCTGGAAACGTTCGCTGGCTGATGTCTTGCGTACACGATTGAAAGAAGGCACCGAACCATTCTTTGGAAGACTTTGATGGTCTGCCATAAAGGCGGGCTGTGAGGCATTGCGTGTCATTGCATCCACCGAGTTGTAAGGGCTGGTCTCGGTTTCCGAATTACGATGTGAACGCCTGCCGCTACGCTTCACATCCAATTGTCCATTGCTATCGACAGTTGGTGGACTTTGTGCGCCAGTTTGATATTCGACCACTTTTGCTTCGGTGATAGTTGGTAGTGTTGAGACGGGATGTAATGAACCCTGTTGGGCGAGCAATTCCAAATTCAGACTAGAGTGTACACCGGGATCGGCATTGAGTGGCATTTTCAGCTTACGCTCCATGGTGCCGTCCGGCAGCTGTACCATAAAATGTGAACCAGCAATTGAACCACGTTCCAATTGCAATTGCTTCTCCTCGTACATACGCTGCATGAGCGGTTTAACCTTCTTCTTTTTGGGGTAGGTGAGTGGACGCATCATAGCGCCAAATATGGCACAATTCAAAATGAGACCCGCGAAGATGAGTAGTGCATTCTTCCAGCCATACAACTGCAACAAATACGTCGCTAATGGCGCGAAGGCGAACGTGCCGAATCCAGAGCCACATACCGCAATACCGGTGGCCAGTGAACGTTTGGTTTCAAAATAATAACCGACAGCCACAACTGCAGGCAAGTAAATCATACCGAAGCCGAAACCTCCGATCACACCATATGTTAGCATCAGCATATTAATGGACGTGCTCATCGTGCTCAGTACGAATGCTATACAACCCACAACGCTACCCGCAATGCATACTGCACGGCAACCATATTTATTCGCTAACGCGGACACAATTGGACCAGCGCTCAGATAAACACCACTCAGTAAACTGCCTACCCAGGCCACCTTGCCTTTGCCTTCACCAAAGTAATCGACGAATTCACCAAGGAATATACCGAACGTGTACGCGATACCGTCCACAATCATGTTGCACATAAACGACGCAAAACAGATGACCCAACCGTAACCGCCGTCTGGCGGTGGTGGCAGCTCGCCGTATTCGCTGAGATCATCCTCATCGTCTGGACTGACGGTGCCTTCCTGCAGGTCGGCGGTAAGGCGCGCGGCTTCTTCACATGCAACTTCACTGTCTGTACGATCGAATTTACGTAGACGCGTACCGGAACCCAGCGCATTTGTATCACCCATATTTTTATTTTTTTATTTTTAATACTATTTTTTTCTTATTGCTATAGAGTTAGAGGTTAAGTGGCGTATTCTAACGAAGCTAGGTAGTTGTTAGGTGTTCCAAGTATTTTTTGCTTCAACACAATAACTTCACTTATGCTTTTTTCTTTTATGTTTTTATAGTCACTTTTAAGTATTTTATTACACTTCGTAGCCGTGGTTGCACTTCAGAAGTTATTTATTTTGTTCGCTTGCTTGCTTTCTGCTTGCCGTTCTTCACAACTACATCACGAGCAAAATAATTTTTGGTTTGCTGCCTTTATTTTTTCAACTACCCTACACGTTTTTTCGTCCCTTTTTTCCTTCTACTTTGACTTTCACTTTTTTTCTCTACCACGTACGATTATAGGCGAATATTTTTGTTGTTTCTGTTTTTGATGTGCGTGTTGTTTTATTTTATATTTTTTAACTTCTTATTTAATTTTTTTATATCATTTTATTATAATTCTTGTAAGTGCGCTCGAGAACTTGCGACCACCGCGATTATTGATGGTCAATTGTCGCGGTTCAGCAAAGTTCAATATTAATTTAAGAATTTCTTCCTTTTGGATTTCGGCACTGTTTAAGCTTTATCTTCGCAGACTGCTGTGCTAACTGCTGACTGCTGGCGGTTGGCTGACTCGCTGTCACACATTAACTCTGCACGTTTGTTCGCTCGCGCTGTTAGTTACTTGTCTGGCTGGTTAGCTTGTCGGCTTGTCGGACGTTTGATGGGTGGTGGGCCGCTACAACAACACTATGCTCTCTGCTCTCCGTCGATAACGTTGGCGAAGACGACTTCGACCACAACAGCAACAGCAACGACAAAAACGCGCGGTACAACTGCCGTGTGCTCTTGATGATGATGAGTAGTCTCAGTGGCAATAGTAATCGTCGTTATTCGCCTTCAAGGGTGGCTGAGCGGTGAGCGTAATACGAGCACCGAACGTATGACAGTTTCGTTATAGAATGTGCGCTCTGCTCTTGGTTGCGCTGCTAGCACGCGGCGTGAGTGCGAGAGCACGTTTGGCTATGAATTTTTGCTTGCTATTGAAGTTATTTATTTGATAATTTCTTGATATTCTTTTACACTTTGTTTTGTTGACGTTATCGAATGGAATGACACTTTTTCGTGTGTATGTTTCGTTTTATTTCAATGATGTTTTTGTTTTATACGCTTTGGCTATAGGTTCGTATGCTTTTTTTTTGTTATGCGCTGCAGTAACTATGCAATGCACTTGAGCAAGTTTCTTTTTATTTGTATTTAACAAATTTACACTGTATATGCTACCGGAGAAGCAGAATTTTCAACAATTCAGGTAACACTAAACTACTCAATTTTTTATTTTTATTATTCTCTATTTTTAAATATATATAAACACATGTTTTGTAAGTATATAAGTTAGCAAAGCAAAGCTAAAGAAAAACGCGCGCGTTTTTAATGAGAGTGTCACTTTTATGGCTAAAAATTTGTAATGAATTATTTTCAAAAAATTTGTTTTTACTTGCTACTTTGTATAATTAACGTTTCACCTATAATTTCTTTTATTTTTGATTTTTTGTTTTAATTGAGATCAGTGCTTTTTGCTGCGTAGTAAATTTTAATATTGCTTTTATTTGAATAAATATATTCTCCAAGCTTTTTAAAGCCTATAATCTATAGTTTATTTTCTACACGTTTTTGTTTATATGCATATATGCAAGTATATATGTATGTGTTCATGAGCATTTTCTTTGTTACACTTAGCCGCTTTTCCTCAAAAGCGCTTTTCCTGTATTTTTTCCCTATTCTTTGCTCGCCAATGTGCAGCACCAGCTGTCATTTATTGTTTGCTGCTATGTGGTCTTCTTCTATATGATTATATGTAACTTTTTGAGTATTTATTTTTCATTTATCTACGCTTTTGACTCTGCTCAGCTGCTTGCGCGCTGCAACTTGTGTTTATAGTATGCGCTTTGTTATTGTTTTTGTTATTATTGAAATACTTAAACGCTGGGGCGTATCTGCACTTTCGACTTTGTTGTATTTTTATGCATATATTATTTTTTTAATTTTTTTTTTTAATATTCTGCTATTTTTTGTCTTTTTCGCTTTCAATTTGCATTGACAGCAAATGAAAATGCATAGAACCGTTAACCCCCTTACCTTAGGCTTTCGTGCATTCAACGTGTTGGCATTTTTTCTCTTTGTTACAATAAAATATACTGTCTTCCTTTCAACCTTGCTCTTCAATTGCTCGAGTTTTGTACTTGCAACGTGTTAACCGTTTGCAATAGAAATTTTAATTCAAGTTTAAATGCGTAATGCGACGAAAATGTTATTGTTGTTGTGAATCAAGTTGTTATACCAGCGCTAATTCTTATTGTTTTTTGTTTCAGTGCTGTGTTGTGGACGTGTGTTGTTTTGGTTTGCAGGTGTGCTAGTTGGTTAACATTCATCAAAATGCATTGCATTTACATGCATACATACATAAATGGCATCACATTAGAAATTTGCCAAATGCATTAATTTGTATATTTCCTTTTGTCTCACGCTGCCTCCTCTCGCTATATGCACTTTAATATCTCATTTTCCGCCTGTCGAATGTGGTGTGTTAGCGTTTTGCACCGTTTTGTTTTTGTGGTATTTTGCTATATTTCGATTTTCCGTTTTGTTCTACACGACCGCAAAGTTTCCGTTTTGCCTTTTGACAATGAATATTTAATTTTCTTTTTTTTTAATGTTTGTTTTATACAACCATATTACATTATACAAATGTGTTAGCCGAGCGAGTGCTCCGTTTCGTTCGACGCGTGATCGATAAATGTTTTCAACAAAAACAACAAATCCACGAGCTTGTTACAAAGAACGTTGTCGCCACAGTCACAGCTATGCCGCTGCTGCGTTTATGTACGCTGCCACCGTCAACGCCAACGCCGACGCCACCGACACTACTGGTATAGGCAGTAGCACCGCTGCCACTGTTGCTATTGTTATTGCTTTGGTTGTTACTGTTGGTTTTAGTTTCGTATAGCAGCTAGTCGCAACGTTGCTGTCGTCGTTGTCGTTACAGTTGACTCAGTCGTCAGTCGTCGCTGCTGTTGTCGTTGTTAGAGTTGTTGCTTGCCTAACAGCTCCATCACTGCCTCCAACCAACAATAACAACGTACGTCAATTGAATTTCAGTTGAATTTTTATTATATTACTCGCAGTTTTTATTATTTTATTGTTGTTGTTTTATTTAGCGCTGACAATTTAAATTTATTAATTATTTTATAAAATATTTCTTATATGATTTTTCACAGCGCAATTGGCTAAATGACTGACGGCCTACCTGCTTTGCTGGTGACTGTAACAGTTCGTTTGTGAACGTCGCCGTCAACGACGCTGGCGTCGTGCGACTCTTCTGTTGTTAACACTCGCAAGTGATATTTATATTTGCTCGCTTTTTTCGTCAACTGTAGCTGAATAAAAATATTATGCTAGAAGAAAATATGAATTTTGCTTTAGCTAATTGTGGTACAACAGTGTTACGCTGCACCACTAGAGGAAAGCACAATTCGCACGGTTGTTTCGCTGCCGACTGCCAACTGACCTGGCTGTAAAACTTGCCAATGCATACAGCTGTACAGCTGAACAACGAAAATGTTCTATGCAGCGCGCGCCGCCCCAAACTGTTATACGAATTTCAAGCGAAGATGATTTGTAGCGACGACAGCGGTGTTGGTGGTGGTGCAGGGTACGCATACGTAGTGTTGTACCACCAGCAGCTGAACAAAGCGGTGTGTGTACACATGTCTATGGGAATGCTTTGTATTTGACCGCCGTCATTGTTGCTGCAACGCGCTAAAATCATATATCCATACATGTTTGTGTGTATATGTGTATAGGCTACAGCCATTTTCGCGCTCTCCCTATAGTGCCCAATAGAGCAGGCAGGCGCAGTAGGTACACCGCTGTGCTCCCAACGAACGAGCGGATAATATTTCGTCGCCACTCTGCTGGCGCTACTCGCTCATTCATCAACAATGCATTGCCACCGCTCTGCCGGAGAGGTGCTGCGCTCATTGATAGATAGACAAACAAAAAGTGTTTTGTTTGCATTCAAGTTTATTTAGTTTTTGTTTGGCTGCTTGCTTCACTTCTACTTTATATTCTGCTTTGTTTTGCGAAAAGCAAATTTTCGCTGAGCGTACAATTTCTGACAATTCACCGTGTAATAACAATAAAGCAGCACGTCAGCTGCTGTCACCTGGTCTTCGGCAAAGTTCTATGCATATGTGGAGGTTTTGCATTGTAAAAGTGGTGTGATTTCAATGGAAACTCGGAGAGAGCCAGAGCGTTTGCTGTGGCAATCATGCTTGGAAATGCGTCAACAAATATGCCTCGCGGTCTGTTAGCAACCGAAAACTCAAACAACAACAACAATATCAGCAGTAACAACAACGCGCATACATAGGTGACGAAGTCTTTGCTGTCAAAAACAGCAAAATGCTGAGCCAACCAACTAACCAAACGACCGACCATTCATACCCGGCATTATGCTTGCTTACGTAGTGCAGCGCTTCTCGCCAGCAAACAGCTCAAGCGTGTATGTGTGGACCGACCGCCACTTCCTCGAGCGGCATCGCATTGCAACGCCATAAGTTAAGTCTCTGCTTTATAATCCATTAGCTGGAGCTTTAATTTACTTACGTTGTGACGTTTTTTTTCTGTTGCTCTGCATTCGGCGAAGCAAGGGTGGTTTTCTTCGTTCATTCATGCAATCAGTTGTGCGAAAAGTAAAAACCGGGAAGACATTGTTGCCATGCATATGAACTATAAGTATATGTAAAAAGGTTTCTTTTTTCTATTTGTGTGTGTGTGTGCTTTGAGCATATGTATGTATTTCTCACTGTTGGTCTGCTTGCTCAGCTGTTTTGTTCCACCCATTTTTGATGACGGTTTAGCGCATAGAGCAGTGTCAGCAGGTGACCGGCCATGCTGTAGTGTGTCATGTTTGTATGTATGTATTTGCTAGTTATCGAATTTTATCAAATTGCTAATACACTTTCGCTTTATTTTTATCACTGTTGCATGGCAACGTTGCAGTAGATTAATACCGTTTCACATGTTTGCTGTACTCACATTTGTGCTGACTTTCATTGAACACGTGCTGTCGGAATAACCAATTTGTACCCAAAGAGGTTGCTGGGTGCCCGCTAGGAAATTTATTCGATTTATTGAATTTTTTGTAGACTCTTAATTTATTGGTTCTCAAATTTTTATTTCATTAAGTTTTCAGATATTATTCCGATATTGGCCTATGGGTCGCAGAACCACATACCAAACTCTCCATACCTATGGGTGGTTTTCCGAGCATATTCCAAGCAGAGGTCTTTGCTATAAGTCGGTGCAATGAACGTATAGTTATATTAAGGGATAGTCAAAACGTTCACTGCTTACGAGATCAAATCGTTATTAGTGCAGGAGTGTATAGAACGATTGAACTGTCTATCAGATCGTAACTAAGTGCACATACTTGTCTTAAGAAGCACTTATATTATATGGGTCTAGCCCCTTGTGCGAATTGCCGGTTCTGTGACATGGAACCTGAAACTCCAGAACACCTCCTAATGGACTCCATATCAGTCTGTAGACGCAACGTAAAGGCGCTTGGATCTATGTTTCCAAATAGAGATCACATTGACTCTATAGCACTTAGGAATTATTGGAACTTATTGTAATTTTTCAATATGCTGGACTAAGTGAGGCGTTGTGAGCTAAGAGAGGGCACAATAGACCTTGTGTTGCGGTACAATTCTCATTTATTTATATAAGGAGGCCCTTTAAAACGGTAAAAAGTGAAAGAAGTTCATATTAGGTTGGGAAACATCGGAAACGAAAGATAAAATAACAACAATGAGAGAAAAAGTAATTTACAGACAAATTTATTTGAAAAATTCAAATAACCAAGTTTTTGGGTTTCTTATTTTACAACAAATTTGTTTCTTTCACGGAACTTGACGGAAAATTAATTTGTTATGTCCCAAAATAAAAAAAGAAATTATTAAATTTCTTAAAGACCCGAAAATGATTGTGCAATAATTTAGGCTAGCGTTCTGAGAAAAAAAGTTTCCCAACAGTTGGATCGAACTGTATTTTCAATCAACTTTTATTAAGTGGTCTGGTTATTATAACAAATTAGGGCGTTCAAAATCCGTCGATTTCGAAAATATTTCAACTTCTTACTGAATTCATATTTTCTTCACATAGTCCGTGCACCTATTACCTAGAGACCAGTTCTTAACTAGTTTAGGTGCACTACTAGGAAGATTCGTCTGCAGGGCAATTTGTGACACACGCGACTTTGTATATTGGCATATAGAATATTGCTGACCTATAAATTGTAATGCCATCATAGTGGAGGCAATGCATGGTCCGAACAGCAATTTGCTGTTTCTTGACAACAAAATCAGAAAAATGTCACAGCTCGCTGGCGGTTTACACGTACAATAACAGCAAATAATGGTGCTACTAAGCAGTGAAAGGCGCGACACTGTCATAACCACACATATACATGCATATTTATAACAGTTTTATTTGCTAATAAATATTGTCGAGGAGCTGAAGGATGCCTCGCTTATGTTGAAAGCCCATTCATTTATCGCATTTATTGTTTCTTTTGCTATAATTACAATCCTTTTATTTTTGCATACACCTTTTTATGGCGAATCAATTTACATACACACACACGCCAGCTTTTGTTCTGGCGAGTATTTGCATTTCGCTGCTTTGTCTTTGTACGAAATGACTGTGCAGTCGTGCGAATGCTGGTATCTACATATGTATGTATGTATGTAACAAAGAAATGGGATTTATTTTTGTGTAAACACACATCTCTCTCGGTACTATTGGTATGCAACGCCGTCATATGTGCACCTCGTCGTTTCACATACCGCGTATAACACTAGAGGATACGAGTATACCAGTATTGCATCGTCACGTTCGCCACCTTTCAATCTAATATACATAGAGTATTCTCAAGTGAATACAAACGGACATACTCGTACACCGTTATAGACAATTCTATATGGGCTCAAAAGAAAGGAAAATCAAGCCAAAGTCAAAGCAAGAACAAAACACATACACACGATTACATAGCTTAGGGGGTTTGTCTGACTGCCCTAGTCATTCGGTCAATGTCACTCACGCATACATACACACACACAAACAAATAATAGCAGAAAAAATATTAGCATTTAACATTTTGCGCTCTTTAAAGCCCCAAAGCTGAAAAGTGACTTAATCCAATTCAGCCCGAGGAAGCGCTCGTTGGTTCGGTCGTTAACCGTTAAAAGTAAAACATCGCTACCCGAATTTAATTTGAGTTATTTGAATCGTATTGACATGATTTCATCAACAACAACAATAATAGCAGCAACAGAAACAACATCAACAGCAACAAAAATAGCGCATTTGTCTTTTGTAGTGACATTCTTCCTTATGTTGGCGAGATGTGAGCTTTGATTCTACTTGCTCGGCATTTTCTTTGCCTTAGTCATGGTTATTAAAAGTAAAAATGGCGTGTAGATTTTGTTGTTCTCAAAATATATGTACATAGAAGTAATATATATTATAGTAAAGTAATACATGCATATACATATGTATGTTTTTGAAGATATATTATATCTGCACTTGAACCCACACAGCATTTAATATTACGAGCGTTTGACATTAAAGCGACTGGAAAAATGCGTGTTCTGCTGTCAATAATGACGTCAGAGTGTTGTTTATAGTTATAGCAATATGTAGATTGCCAAGTTTTCTCGGTGGATGTGAGACTGTGATTGTTCACTTAAAATCAATCACTTTTTATGTTAATAATAACGGTATAATCTGAGGACGATTTCTTCTTTTAACATTATACTAACTTTTCATATTCTAGACAGCCAATAATAATAATTAGGGGCCTCTTAAAGTCCAGAAGAAAACGTTTTTTGAAATTTCAAGCTACAGTTCGGTCTTTAAGCTTTCACCATATCATATCGGTCAATCCGTGGAACCTAATATTGAAATGCGGAGAGAATTGTTTATGTCAACAATGGGTAAAATTGGGTCAGTACTTCCGCCAGCACCAATTACTTAATTTAATTGGTTAATACATATGTATGTATGTATATGAGTTAACTCATAGAGCATCTTTTACAGTTTTACTAACTCCCACACACCTTACATACGAATTCAAGTCTTTATAAAAGGAACTTCAAATTTGATGGGGAATGTTTATTATCATTGGAAAGAATATTCCTTGCTTTTTTTGGAGATTATCTCTTTCAAATGTTGGCCACGACTACGTCGCAGATGGTCCATCTGTTGAGTCCAATTTTCGATGACTGGTTCGAGCATTTCGACTGGTAACTGGCGAGAGACACGCGAGATGTTTTGTTCTAAGGCCTGAGTCGAAGCGGGATTGACCGCATAGACCTTGAACTTTACATATCCCCAGGAAGAATTCTAACGGTGACTTTACAAGATTTTTGTGGCCAATTAACCCGCCCAAAACGTGAAATTATCTGTTCACCGAAGTGTTCTCTCAAGAAATCCATTGATTGATGCGATGTGTGGGAAGTGGTGTCGTCTTGTTGAAACCAAATTGCGTCGAGATCACGAGCTTCAATTTCAGGTATCAAATATGCGGCGCTATTGACAGTTATGCTCTCACCAGCATAATTTTTGATGAAATATGGACAGATGATTCCACCGACCCACAAACCACACCAATCCGTTGTTTTTTCTGGATGAAATGGCAGCTCTTAAAAATCTTTTGGCTGCTCTTCGTCCAAAGTGAGACAATTTTGTTTGTTTACATACTCGTTGAGCAAGAAATGGGTCTCGACTCTAATTCAAAATGAATTCCCAAGCTGTAACAGCAAGCCTTAGCATCTGCTTTACCCACTAGGATCGTTTGGGTAAGTGTCTGTGCGTCTTTTCAACAGAATTGTCACTTTGCAAATCTACTGAAAACGCCTCGTCAGTAGCCACTTTGCCGTTTTAGCGGCGCTATGCAAGGCAAACGCATAATTTATGTAAATGCTTGGAAGGATTCAACACCAAGCAGTGCAGGTCTTACCTTCGGCTACTCTGTCATTTACAACTTGCTCGCAAGCCCACTTTGCTTTGCATAAGCGCTCGACTGCGCGACTTACTAATCAACGTTAAAGGCGAATACTTAGCTGCACTTTAAATTGCACCAAGTCACTTATTTATTTACCATTACAATCTGTTTTATATTTGTGCACGTGTACACATACATACACACACACACGCACACACCTAAACAGTCATTAGTAGGCGATTTGTAGCAATTTAAAGTAATTTACACTACGAGCTTATTGTTTGAAAAAGGCAATGCGGTTGATTTTGCATCGATTTTATAGCAAGTGCATTGTATGTATGTATGTAGGTGTGTATGTCATCAATGGAATTGTTGTGTGTGAAACTTTTGTTGTTTTTGCGTAAACCGACTCGCTTCTCTACAAACAGGAGATTCATCACTAAGCGGAAGTGTTCGTATTGTTGAAAGTAGTTTGTTGTTGCTATTGTTTTCTCTGTGATCAGTTTTTGTTTATGACTTACAATTGTTGTATTTACTCAAAGTTTTTCTTGTGTTACATTGAGGTGAAATTAGAATTGTTTTTGCAATAGAGAGGCAAAAATATATGTATGTATAAAGAATAGTAGGTGTGTTGGCGAGACATTAAGGCCAATATCAGTTCGAAATTTCTTGCTTTCCTTCATGACTGTTCGGCTATTTAATATTTTTCATATTCATTTTGGCTATACAATCCTTAATCTAACACCGCTGCAAATATATTTAGCCGATATTAAGCTGTAGAAATTACTAAAGCAAAGCAAGAAGGGAGATTCGGTGTTTATCTTGTCTATCTATTATATCCACATCACAGCTTTCACGAGTTCTATGTTTCCATGTCGTTAGTCTGCAGTCTTTGTTGCTCTCGCCAAAATGGCACTTAATAGATTTTGTGTATTGAATTTCTCTTATTTAAAGCATAATTATTTTCTTTCTTAATTTTCTGGCGAAAGAAGAAGCTAGAAAGCCGTGAGTCAGTTTTATTCAAATGAAACTTTTGCTGACACATTTTCTTCACTTTTTTCCATTGAAGCAATCGATTTGTAATGTTTTCAGTTATCGGAAAATATGTGTTGAATTCCAGAATCCAAGTCAAGTCAAGCATTTGTTTATTAATAAAAAATGTCAATAGTGAGCAAGAATTGATAGACGTCGAGTTCACTTGACATATTATCTGTTGTATTCTGCAAACATCCACCATCTTTTGTTTGACAAAAAAGAAAACAGGAAACCTCAGCTGATAACGTTTTCCGCATTCCCTTGTCATAGGGCTCGTTGCACTTAAGTCTAAGAATTCTGATAAGACATAGGAACAGTGGTACAAGTAATGTATTTCCATTTTAGATAGCTTTTTATAGAATAATCTCCATAAAAAGTTTATTGTAGCAATTTGAGAGAACTCTGCATAAGTATGATAAGTGTCATATCGCCGCCCTATACTTGTTGATCGTCGTGTCTAAACTCGAAAAGAGAGTATTGAGAATTTTATGCAGTTAAAGTTCTTCAAAGAGAGAAAACGCTATTCATTGATTGATTTTTAGCATGAAAATATAATACATTTGTATAACTAAAAAAGAAATTTAATATAATGCATTAAATTTTGTAATTTTTTATTTCCAATTATTGGTTGCTTTGGGCTTTCTTGTTTTCGGAAAGTTTGAAACCGCAGCAAGAGCTGGCTGGTTTATTTTTTCGTTAATGACTATTCACAGAAGTATTTTTTAATAAATGAGCGTGCATATCTACATATGTACATATATGAATATATATTACTAATTTACACAGTTTTAAGAACCTCATTTTGCGCTTTTCTAATTTTTAAACTTTTTTGGGGAAAATCATCTTCAGAAACCATGTGGTTTTTTTTAATTACATTTTGTTCAATTTTATATATTTTCTAATGAAGAGGATTTTTGGTAATATTGTACAGAAAGTCGCACAACATGTTCTTAGCTTAATGGGTTAAGGCCAGTCTAGTACCATCAATGTAGACAAACTTTGAAAAGGAGTAAAAGGAATCAGAGTTTTCTTTTCAGATTGTATTAAACATTTTATTGAAAATTTGATACAATGGCGGTCACAGATAGACTGATTTGAAATATTCAGTTCCACCTACTGAGGCTTATTCCCTTGTTCGTGGGGTGGTTCTTCAATTCATAATCAGTGCATATTAAGTTTGCCAAACTCAAGTCCTTGACAAGGTATCTTTACAAAATTTGGCACAGATTGTTATCTAAAGCAAAGAGGCCATCTCCGAATATATTGTTCACTTCGGACCATTATAGCAGACAGCTGCCTTACAGACGTAACGATGAAAATCAAGATAAAGATTTTCTATTATAAGCATAGCTTTGGTGCAGCCGAGGTTAGAGGCTACGTTAACCTTTTCATTATTCTATCAATTTAATACCCTTAATTTGTATAATGTTGAGACTCGACTATAAGTCTCTGACCAGTTGAGTTTGAGCCTGAAATCCAGCTATATGTCTAAATTCAAAGTTTTTCTTCGAACAATTAATCGGGACTGGGCTTAGGGCTGCTCATGAAACTTGATTTTAGGGCGTTAGTCCATATTATGTGACGGTAAATACGATTTAAAACTGTCTCTAATTTATGATGTCAAGATGAGAATTTGAGAATTTTACTTAAAACAGGAGAGAATTGAGAAATCTTATTTTTATTAGCAGTATAGTCGAATTGGTGTCTACGCCAATAAAGAAGAAGAAGAAGTATAGCCGAATTTCCGACATTTTACGCTTAATTAATTGTAAATTCCAATAACCTACTAGCGCACCCTCGTATCTGTATACAATTCACATGATTGAAAATTCAACGCATATCTCTTTACTTATTTACATTTTCTTGCTTTGTGAGGTACCCCATCATTCTTCATCAATTGAAAAGAAAATGTATAAAAAGCTCTTTAAAATGTGTGCATTACTATGCAGGATTGTTGAACTGCTCTGAAATGAGCGAGAAGAGAAGTAGGAAAAGATCAATGCAATTGGTATACCAATACATGTAAATTTGTTTATGGCGTATATAGTTACTCAAGGCCATTAACGTGTCTCCTCATTAACATTTCGTTTCATCAAATTAAGTAATTTGCATTATTCGCACACAAACGATACGCTCGCCGCAATCAATGCTCCCCAATGAACTTTCGATTTGAGCTTAATGAACCGATAATAATCCTTACCTTACGGCATCGAATGCTGTCGCCGGTGACCTGATTAATTGTGCATGCAATTTGACAAAAAAGGTGAGCAGCGAGAAGCAGCAAAACACCCAAATTTCGCTTTTCACTTGCAATACTCGCTTTTGGGTCATAAATTTCGAGACAATCGATTTGTGGGCGACGAAAACACAGCAGCGAAATCACACGGTCGGGAGCAGGCCAGACCAACGAGCGTCAAGTGCAAGCGAGTAAAATTATTTGCGCACTTAAATGTGTGTATGTATGCATGTGTGTGTGAAAAACTTTGTATTTGTTTTTGCAATATTTTACTTGAAGACCACTCGGTCCATTTTAGCTACAACAAAAACGAAATTATTTATATTTTTTTGGCTTAAATCCAAAGTAAGTTTATATTCTTTTTTTTCTGCTTTGATTGTAATTTTTCCTGATTTTGTTGCTTTTTCTTCGTTTTTTTGTTTTTTTTTTGTTTTTTGTTTTTTTTTTCGTTTTTTTTTTGTTTCTGTTCTTGTTTTTCTCATTTATTTTCGCTTTTAAATGTTATTTTTGTTGTTGTGTTACTTTGTTTTTATTATTATTTTTGTTGTTATAGTACTTTTTTTGTTTTTTTTTTTTTGGCTGTGACAGCGAAATGCGAATGCAATGGTGACGACAGCTTTTGTTGAGAAACTGTTGGCCAGCATTTCCGTTTGTGTCTAAAGGTTAATCAGTGTATCGAGTGGGGCCCGCGGAATTCTAGAAATGCATTAGATTTACTGCCACGAATGTGATATACATACAGCGAATTTCTACTTTATATACATACTTATATATATGTATCTATTTATATGCTTCACGATACCTGTGTGTCTTTCGCTATTTGTACGTATATATACATACGTATGTATACATATGTGCATGTCTACATATATACAATTGTATTGATACTCGTATTTTGCCTCTGTGTGCTCTTTGCTTACTTCAATCATTTAATTAATTGCAATTGTTTGCATTGGAAATGGATGTCTATCGAGTTGGAAACACCCACAGCGTCATCTATCTTATTTGTAATTCTCTATGTACTTCAAAGTATTTACTTATATATTTAGATTCTTTCAGCAATTTGCTTTGTTTTTTCTTCTTTTTTTTATTTATTTTCGTGATCATATTTGTAGTTTTGCACTGACGTGCGACCAGTTTTTGTTGTTTTTTTTTCTGCCGCCAACCGAAGCAAAACACACAAAGGAGTGTTATATGATCTCGAATTCATGCAGTTGCTTATATATTATATAATATATATATTTTTTTATATATGTATGTAAAAAGCACTCGACGCATATACATATATCTATATAAACAGGTTCACTTAAATGTGCTCATCATGCATCCCTGGCTGCTAATTGTACGATGTGCCCTCTCAAATAACTCAAAAAAAAGTTGTACAATTGCATTGAGCTGACAAAAGTTGTAGTTTTTCAAGTGAAACGTCTAAAATAACATACATACCGACAGTATATGCATATTTATGTCACGTTTTGTCTAATATAAACTGGGAAATAAAATTAATTTACTTTTAAACTGAAATCATTATAATTTGTTTATACATTGTGACAAACAAGTACACAGGAATTGTAAATGAAACGCAAAATGGTTAATTATTCATCAATATTTATCTTGTCACCTTCAAAGTAATCCCCATCAGATGTAATACACTTATGCCAATTATTTTTTCAGTCCTCGAAACACTTTTCATAAACACTTTTTGGGATGGTCTACAGCTCCTTCAGCGAATTTTGTTTTATCTCTTCGATCGCCAGAAAACTAGTTCCGGCAATTTCAATATGAGGAAGTAGAAAAAATCACACGGAGCCAAATTTGGTGAATGTGGTCTGAAATGCGGTGGTATTCATAGCGTTTTTGGCTTTAAATTCTGTCACAATTGTACTCTTTTTGAAAAAAAAAATCAGCTTTATCGGGACGTGTCGAACAGGAACGCGTTTCATACCCAAAATATCTATCAATTTCATTCGGATTTCGCAGATCCGCGAGAAATGTCGAGCTCTCTTGCCATCTCTCTAATACTTGTCTGACGATTTTTCAGCACCATATTCTGCATTTTTTTTTTAAATATTTTTATCAGTTACAGAGATCGAAGGCCGTCCAAAACAAGGCATGTCTTCAAGGGTCTCTCAACCGTCTTTCTAGGCTTGTGTTTTTGATAAAACTGAATCAACGTACTAAGCCTTTTTCAACATTCGCAACGATTTCGCACAAGAAATTTGGTTAGAAACATGCAATATGAGACAAATTCTTTGTTCGATATTTTTATCCATTGTCAAAATGAGAACGCACTACTAAGGTGTACCAACTTAAGTAGCTGCTGTAAATAAATTGGTTGGCGGATCGTGCTCATATTTGGCAGAGATATATGTAGAGTAATATCATTTATCCTGGGAATTTAAATACAAATACCGGGTGCTTTTTTGTCACAATGTCGGTCAACGTATACCCCGCTTTTTGGTGATTATTCTGGTAAATTGGAGTGAAAAGTTTTACGATTTTTATATTTACATTTCGAAATTTTTAAAATTTGTTTTATAAAACGTTTCATTTAAGCTGTTACAAACTTCGTGGCAAACCCTGTTGGGGATATATGTAAAAATACTAATAAAAATACAGAATAAATTTTTTTTTTAAATATTGTGAGTATGTATATATGTATGTATGTATGTATGTATGACAGGTTTATTTCCGCTATTATTAAAAAATTGTGAATTAAATTTGACAATGAAATGTCTAAAACACTTAATGAGAAAATCTTCTAAAAACAGTATAAATATATAATTTATATGTGTATATAAGTATATTTATTTGAATGTACATACATGTCAATTGAATTGTGGAATATTGAAAGAAATTTTGTTGTGAAAAAAACCTAAATGATTCACAAAGTCACGTTTAGAAATAAAATAAATCATTTAGTAAAGAAAGAACATAAAACTAAATAAGAGAAATAAATATGTAATTATATGTATATATGTATAAATAAAAATATATAAATAACAAGTAAGGAAGGACTAAGTTCGGGTAACATTTCACACTCTTGCAACTTTCAAGGATTAAAGCCGGGGCAACATAAGGCTTGTTAGTTGTATAGGCTCTAGGGCAAGTTTTCACCCGATTTTAATCATTCTAATCGCAAAGATGCACCGTTATTAGAAAAACATGCGCTCTAAATTTTAATAAGATAACTTATATATTGGATTTGGAGGCTGACGCTGGCTCAGACATCACTTTTGACAGCCATTACATTGAAGTCGTAGATAATTTCGTCTGTCTTGGAATCAGTATCAACACCAACAACAATGCCAGTCTCAAAATCGAACGCAGGATAACTCCTACCAAGAGGTGCTACGACATACTGACTAGGCATTTGAGAAGTAAAGTCCTCTCTCGACGAACAAAGACCAAACTCTAAAAGTCACTCATCATCCTCCTCCTGGGTTGAAGGCATCACCTGATAGTCGGCGTTTCGAGATTTCGAGAGAGAGGTTCTGCGGATGATTTATGGTCCTTTGCACATTTCCGACGACGAAAAAGTCAACTACAGGCACTTTGGTCCACATATTAAGTGCCTAGGGGTTTGATTTGGGAAAATTTATGGTCATAAGGTCACATATTTATTGGTGCAGTTTTATTTTGTAGTCATAATTGTAGCTCGATTTCGCTTACTTTCACACTGTAAAATAGGAATATCAGAAGAATGTCATATATCGAATTTGGTTGAAATCGGTTTTAATTTATCACGTTTTTAGTCAATGGACTTTTATAGGGAGTGGGTTTATCAACCGATTTAATCAACTTTCGCATCGTCGGTGGGAGTTGTTATAATATTTTCTTTAGGCGAATTTGGTTTTTGATTTTGTTCAAGTCAGATATAGGGTTATATATTATACCAAAGTGATCAGGGTGATTGGATGCACGCCCACTGTCCGTCCGTCCGTGCCACTGCAACCTGTGCTTGAGATATTATGATCTTGGTAACGTATTTCTTGGTCTCGATTGATGGCGTTTTGTGATCGTGATAGTGGTCCGATTATGCCCACCTACGAATTCGTAATTTTTTACTAAGGCGCGCATACCAAGTCTCATACACTCGTATCTCAATTTTCACTCAAGTTACAGCTTGACAGACTGTCTCAATATTCCCATATTGAGGTTTAGAAAATGTGAATCTTTTTCATATCAGGATAATACAATAATTATAAGTTTATTCCTTCATGTGAATCACCCTGCACCAATTTTACTCTAAATATAATTAAGAAAATTATAAATGAGTTTCATTTAAATTTCGTATGTTATGACTGTACTTTACAGTACTTCAGTTCGATAATTATTTCAAGTAATTCAATATCTTAGAATAAAATCAACTCAGCTGTCAGCTACTGCTCTCCAGATGCTCCTGAAAGCACGTCGCCATCAATTATCTGCTTTTTTTATTGAATCAATGCTATTGCTTAATACGAACTCTAATAATTGGTCAAAAGTACTCAAGTATAAACACTTGAAACCGAGACCATTTTCAACAAAGATTTCTTCTACATAACTGTTTTGTTGACACACAAATTCATTAAGCCGATTGATGATAACTTCAATGGTGGACATTCTGGAGTGCGTCGGGGTGAAATGCTGCCCTCAGTGGCTGCTAATTTTTTCATTCTTAAGTGTGTCAATATTTTCGACCACTTTCCAACGCTCAATTGAACTTTTCCAAATTATTTATTAAAAACTAATTTATAGAAAATACGCGCTTGGCTGTTGTCAACAGCTTCCCTGTTACTTGAGAGCTCTCTAGTAAATTCCGCATTGCCACATAGCTGGCGTTGCCGTTGCCAGGTCGTAAATTTAAATCAATTGAGGCAAAATGAAAAAAGATTAGCTATCAATTTGTGGGGAATCGTAAAACTGAACAACAAATAATAACAGTTCTATTCACAATATAGATATGGACGTGTACATATGTTTGTATGTAAACGGTAAATAATCAGAGCCAAAGGAAGTATGGCAAATATTTACGTGGCCAACCATTCACTCTATTCATGTATGTATGTATGTGTGTGTCGGTATCTGTGCGCTGTTGCTGTGCCATCGAGTTGTAAAATTTATCAATGATAAAATGGACAACAACCACAACAACAATAGCAGTAATCACAACTCGCTACATTGTTTGAATTTGTGACGCCTTTGCGACTACTTTACTTTATTTCCGCTTGTATTGGTGCGCTTGTAGCTAACTGTATTCTGTGTGAAGCGACCACCTATAGCAAAATCTAACAGTGTACGCGATTTAAATCCTTTTGTTCACACACATTCATGCCGTTTTGCGTGCGCTGAGTTTACCTTGTGCTGATAGCGGAGATTAAACCGTTAGCAATGTGACTTGAGAGTGTGGGAATACGCAAGCCTATCGTCCGTCCAATACATACATACATACATCTGCAAATAATTGTTAATTTGCTCACTGATAGCGGTCTTTAGAGAGCAAACAAGTCTACAAACAACTAGAAAAAAACATATTTTTAGAACTGTCAGTAGCTGCTTGAGGATTGTTTTTAGCATTTATTTTATCATTAAGTTGGTAGACAGACAAAATAAACAATAAATTCTTAAATATGCACATAAAAACAAATAAAGTGTGATTTTAAGCGAGAAAAGACAAACAACAAAAGCGCGTCGACAAGTGGAAAAAACCGCCAATTCGCTTACATACGAGTATATACGCACATACAAATATACATACATATTTACTTATGTACTGGCGTACGTGTGGGCGTTTTTGGGTGATCGCTTGGTCAACAAACTTTAAATTTGTTGTTATTGTTACAGATATGTACAAACATCCACCCACTGTATGTTGCCCTGACGTATATTTTACACTTTAGTTGTTGTTGCAGCTGGTATTGTCACCAATGTTGTCAGTGTCGTCACTAATATTGTTGTTGTTATTGCTAATATTGTTCTTGTTATTACTAATATCGTTTTTTTTTATCGCTGTGGCTATCAATGCTATCTTCAGCAGTATAGTGGTTTTTATCATTGAAGTTGTCACCAACATTATTGTTGTGGACACCTATGTATATTGTTGCTGTTAACACCAATATTGTTGTTGTTATCACCGATATTGTTGTTGTGGTCACCAGTATTGTTGTTTTATCACCAATATTGTTGTTGTTAACACTAATATTGTTGTTGTTATCAACGATATTGTTGTTGTTATAACTAATATTGTTGTTGTTGTCACCAGTATTGTTCTTATTATCACCAATTTTGTTTTTGTTGCCACCAATATTGTTGTTGTTATCACCAATATTGTTGTTATCATCACTAATGTTGTTGTTATCACCGATATTGTTGTTGTGGTCATCAAAATTGTTGTAGTGTTTTCTTCTATTATTTTTATTGTGCTACTACAATTCGTTTTGTTGTCCTCCAATTTGCCTTGTTTGCATTTTCGCCGCTTGTTAACTGCTTGCTTGGTCTTTGACCATTGTACATCAGTTTAAACACCGTTTTGTTGTGCTCACCTGCTTACAGTAGTCAAGCTGTTTATTTAGTAAGCATGACATAAATAAATATTTAGTTGTTAGCTACCTGTTATGAATTTTTTTCATATGAATTTCTGTTTTGTTTTGTTTCCCTCCCTTCTATTTGACTACATAATAATGTAGTATTTCAGTATAGCAGTACAGTAAACGGGTTTTGTTGTCATATTCCCACAATTTATTTAAGATGCTTAGAACTAATGTATTTATAATCAGAGAAGGACTGGTCCAGAACCTTCGAATCCGAAAGCCCTACATAAAAAAATCAAAAAGTGGTTCACCTCTTGCATTTGTGTATGGACTTTCTGAGACAGTGTGCCTAAAGTAGGAATCTGGGTCGGTTATTACGTCGGCACTTCTTCACTTGGCTTCTGCCAGAGCTTGCAGGAAATCTGGAGGTGCGGCATATAGGCTGAAACAAGCCAGATTTTTCCGACATTGTCTTCTATAGCACTGACGACATCCTTGTTGCTGAAATTAGGAAAAACATTAACAATAAACAATCTCTGGTTCTATCTGTATTAATGATTGCTAAAAGCTTGTGGCTCTTTGATCTTAATCCAAAGATGGCATTGCAGCTTAGCCATGGATCATGGATAAGGACAATGTCAGCTTCGTTCCTTCCCAGTTGAAGCAAGGTGTCGTTGAAGGCCGCGTGATAGAGATTAATTCAAACAATCTTCACGTTTACAACTCTTCTCTAGTAGTGCAACTTCCGCATCATCGTCTTTACCGAAGTTACTCGACTAACAATCGCTGGAGTCTGAGGACGAATTCATCAACTGTCTCACCGCGTACGAGAGGATAGAGTCGATTTCTATTTTTGTTTTCTCTCCTTTCAGCTCTGTCTGCACTGATGCCACCAGGTCATCTGCTCTGACTTCCGTCGCTGGTATCCTTGGATCTCATCGGGTCCGGGAGGAGAGAGTCGATTTCCATTTTTCTTTTCTCTCCCTTCTCCTCCGACCGCACTGAAGGCAGCAGGTCATCTGACCTACCTTCCGTCGGGAGTATCCTTAGGACTATCCGCGGGAAGCCATGACTTATAGTTCCCTAAGAGGTGCGAGTTACAATTTCTTTAGAAACTTGTGTATACAAAACATTTTAAAAAATTTGCTTGGGATCATTTGGGTCCGAGTAATCACTCAAACCAGTTTGAAAAAACCTATTTCGTAAACTGAATCTGGTAGGGCTAATTGATCTGAGTGGTTACATTTTAGAAAACAGCTTAAGGGGATTATGACATTTTCTCGTGTCCGAAATATTTTCGAAGGTAAACAGTATTCGAAAAAAATCTATTGAATAAACTAATCTATCGGTTGCTTCGTCCATTGAAGTGAACTGAGTTTCAAACTCAGTGTAAAAGTCTGTGTTTGTATGAAAGTTTTATTGGCTTTGACATCAATATTTTGTAGTTATAAATACATAAATTTGTCTATATCTATGTGGTTTAAAGAAATATAGTTTTTGCTCTGACTCATCCTTGATTAAAGCTCTTCAATAACTATTTCGAGGCTTTGGTTGCCTAGCTTGAACTTAATGTGGAATTACAAAATCCATAAACAGGTTCATATATGTATGTGTGTTTCTATATGTACATACATATGTATGTACCACAACTGCATTGTTCTATTTTTGTTATCTGCACTAATGGCATAAACAAACTGTACTTTTATGAAATAAAACAGTTACAAGTGCTTGATATGTGTTAGTACCCAAGCGGTCATCCATACAAATATACAAACATACAAATGTCTATATGTACTCTTCGCTAATAAATACTTAAATTAGCGCTTCAAAATATACACTTGTTTATTATATTGCCTTAGTAATTAATAAATATTTAATTTATTCACTTCAACCGCGATTGGCTGGCGCATAGATCGTGCGTGGAGCGTGCTAAATAATTTATTGCGTCCACCTTGGCTATAAAGTTGCATTACACACACCCGCATCTGCTCGTGTTCATAAACTGATGCGAGTATTTTGAATTCGGTTGCTTCAAAAATGCGCACTCCTGCGAACCGTGAGCTATGAATGAGATCACTTCGAAAGCTCACACTTTATCCAGGCAAAACAAAGTCATAGCTCAGTTGCATAAAAGAAAATCGTTAAACAAAGCAACTAACTATGTACTAACACTTGTAAATATGTATTTAATCACTTCTTATTACATGCTACATCATCGTGGACTCTTTTTATTTACCGTCAGTGCATTCGTAAATATTGTCGAGTCTTTGTGGTGATGCATTTTCGAAATATGGAGTATGACTAATAGCCTTCGCATGACAACAAAAGTCATTTTTATTGCTTTATTTTCTTATATCGTAGATATGTAAATATAGTACAATGTGTGCGCGTCGTTGCTGCTGTTGTCTCTATGTGCATTTTAAACTTTGTCAGCTTTTTAATGACATTTTTTATTACAGAAATTATAAATTTCACTATTCGAATGGCAAAAAATTACTTTGTGTGTAAGCAAGTTGACAAATGAAAGTGAAATGTATAAAATATTTGTCATTTACGTTCATATATCATATAATCAAATTTTGCCCACACTGAGAAAATATTATTATCACCCTCGAAATAGGCCGTAATTTTTATAAACCCATGTCTCCGCACCAGTAACGTCCACATATCATATGATCAAATTTGAACCGGACTGAAAAACATTTATTATCACCCTCAAAATAGGCCGTAATGTTTATAAACCCATGTCTCCTCACCATTAATGATGTGTTTGATGACTGTGGGGTCCTTAGCCATCGTGTTAAACATATCTTTTGCGACCTCTAACCGACGTCGTTTGTGCATAAAATTCATGCCTTTTGATACGAGTCGACCTGCTCCATACCTAACGTTAAAATATGTTGAGTCGATCCATATAGATGTGGAGTTCCTCTGTTATCTCCTTGCTGAAAAGGACGATTTTCAAACATTATTTCTTACACTTTTCGTTGTTATTGTTACTATAATAGAGGTGGATGAATGACTCGTATGAGGTTAGTTTCCTTGACTTCACGCCTTTCACTGTATGCTTTATGCCACTCTAAAACTTGTGTTCGCGATCAAGTAGTCTCACTTCTGCAATATTATCAACTCTTCCTTAGTCGTGATTTCATTGAAAACACAAAATTTCAAGCAAATCCGCTATTCAATGTTTTTCTATGACAAAAATCACCAGACAAACTTTTCGTGTCACACTAACTGATCTATCGATACCAAATTTCACATGAATATAAAAAGAGGTTATACCCCCTTAGAAAAACAAAGTTTATCGTTTTGCTTTGCGCACCTAGTTTAAGTGATCCAGTACGGGTTAAATTTGTTCAGATGGTATGTGTATTTCTATAACGAGTATAGGAATTGTTAGTTTAGCCAAAAAATGTTTTCCTATACTCGTTTATCCTAGAAAGCCTTAGATGGACCAACTGTTTGGTCATATTTGGAAATTTCTTTACTCTATCGTCTTAACCATGGACGTACTTTGTTAGTCGATTCGACCAATCATCGTATTTTGTAAACAGCAGCAAAATAACGAGGTTAAAGGAAAACATTTTTTTTATTCAACATATATGTATACCATCGAGGGTCATACACAGCGATCTTCGAACTATAAGATGGGTATTTCGTTTCAAAAAAGGATTAAGGCTGAGTCCTTTAGTGCCGGTCATTTCCTTTCTATTCTTTTGATTTCTGAGAACAAGAAAAAATCGCTGGGAGCTAGATCTGAAGACTGTATATGCAATGAAAACAAACAGGGATTTGTAAGACGTTAAATCTGTTTATTGTGAGCATCCTCTTTGTACAAATCTTTCGCATACGTAAATATTTGTTAAGGATACGAGGTATGACAATTAAGTAATGAGACTGATTCCATAAAAACCGTATATTTGAAAATTATTCTACAACTCTGCCATCCCCTTCAAAGTAGTCCCCTTGGGCAGCTATACAGCGATTCCAGCGCGTTTTCCATGCTTCGTAACATTTCTGGAACGCTTCGACTGGGATGTCCGCGAGTACCCTCGTCACGGCCGCCTGGATGTCCGTAATCGACTCAAAATGGGTTCCTTTGACCACCGATTTTGTTTTAGGAAACAAAAAAAGTCACAGGGTGACATGTCGGGCGAATAAGGCGGCTGTTGCAACACGGCGATCCCTTTAGAGGCCAAATACTGGGACACGCTGAGGGCGGTGTGGCACGGCGCGTTGTCGTGATGAAGGATCCAGTTACGAGCGATGTCTGGGCGCACCCTGTTGACTCGTTTTCGCAATCTTTCGAGTACTTGGCAATAGTAGACTTAATTCACAGTTTTCCCCGGTGGAACGAATTCTTTGTGGACGATTCCACGGCTATCAAAAAAGGCAATAATCATCGTTTTCACCTTCGACTTGCTCATGCGAGCTTTTTTCGGGCGGGGGGCGCGCGGAGACAACCATTGTGAGCTTTGGCACGACTAAGAGCACTATCACCATACACTCTTACAATTTTAGCGTACGTTTTCGAAGCTGTTTCGCCCAATCTGGTGCAAAATTTTATCGCGATGCCTAGCTCTTGATTTTGTTTTTCCATTTTCGTGACGAACACAACTTGACGCAGCAGGCGCACTAAATAAGCTAGAGCGGTGGTACATATATCAATGGAGAGGGGAGGGATGTCGGAAAAAGGAAAAGGAAATTTCAAGGTCACAAGTTTACCACAAGCGCGGTAATAAAGTCAGTCTCATTACTTAATTGTCAACCCTCGTATATTCATTGCGTTCCTTTGATAGCTTATGAATATCATAAAATACTGTTACTTTAATATACAAATTTCTTTTAGATGTATTTAAAATATCAAGATCTGAGTATAAAACATTAGCATTAAATTATGCTGACCTCTCTCATAGAAACCGCACGAGTTACAGAAATAAATTCATACAGTCATAAGTTAAACCAGAATTTGGAATCGTAGTATTGATTCCGACCATTTCGAAAATTATGTATTCGGCACTTTTTAGCTTTCTATATTTGGATATTCTATATTAATTTGATTACGCAAGCTGTGGTTTGTTCGTTTTGGCAATACAATTTTTTATACCAGTTCATGTGTTTTTTTACCAGTTGTTTGTTCGATTTGCCATTCTCCATTTATTTTATTTATTCTGAAGAATTTTTTAAAAAATACTGTCATTGCCAATTACTTCAGCCTGTTAACACCGCGTAGGGTTTCAGTTTCAATATTTGAAAAGTATCGCAATTACATGGTATTATTGGCATATCCAATCGTTGTTCATTTGCGGTCATATGCAAATATTCGCGAAGCAACCAGAAATGCTACACTTGTGATCTTTAAATGGAATTGAATATTAATTAAAAAAGAACACTGAATAAATAAGTGTAAATATTATATGCAAATAGATATAGACGTATATTTATATAGTATGTAAAAATGCAAATATCGATATATATACAATAAACTATACACATATATTTACATGTCGAGAGTAAAAAAAATTATAATTTGCGGCTTGTTTGTGGTGAAGCTTGCGGCGTTGTCGGAATATGGAGCACGCGACATACATACATACATATGTATGTATCTACGAAAAGCTAATTGACACTTGGAAACAGAAGATCAATTCGAGCATTGAATTGTTTTTCACAAAAATACCAAATGAAATGAGTGTAAACTCTTACTCAAGCACTTTGCTAATACTCGTCCACATTTGTTGTTGTTGCTTTATGACTGCCCGCGCTTGTGGTGCTGATAATAAAACGATATGTTGCAAGCAAATTAATTTCAACTCAGAAATAATAAAGCGACAGTAAGAAAAAAGTTGGCATATTTATATCGAACCACATGCACACATGCATACATACATATGTACAAGTATGTATGTATATATAGTTAAAATGATATGTATGTGAATTTGAAATGAACACAAAGTGCCCTAGTGACCAGTGATCACGCAAACGCCTCTCTGTTTTTAATTAAAAATGATATAAATGCTCGTATGTATGTTAATATATCTGTATATTTATATGTGTGTGTATGTGTGAAAACACAAAAACAAGTTTGTTGTAATTATAACAAATTTACATGGAATTTGTATAATATTTGTATACTCATTTCTAACCAAGCCACCTTTAATTTTAGTAATCCAAATCGATGACGATTGGGTTATCTAATTCAACATCTGCTGGTGTTAAGCTTTCACTGCCATTCAGCAGGTTGGAGAACTGTTCCCTCCATAATTTCAGTATGCTCTGGGCATCAGTCAAAAGATCACCTTTGCGGGTTCTAAAAGATTATGCTCCGATCTTGAAACCTTCTGTTAGTCACCGCATCTTTTCGTAGAACTTTCGAGTCGACAAGGGTGGTCAGCTTGTCAAGCTCTTCGTACTCACACGATTCGGCGTATCTCTTTTTTTTTGTCTGCAAATGCGTCTCGCTTCCCTCTTCAGCTCTCGGCATCTAGCGCATCCCACAGATATTGTCGTCGATTGTAACTTTGCGAGGTAGGCAGTCTGTTTTCTCTTCACTGCGACACGACACTCGTCATCGTACCGGCCTTTTCCGAAAACCAATGGTTTTGTTTGCAGCTGTACGTAGGAAGCTTGACGAGTTCTCAAAGGGCTGGAGTGCAAGTCGAACAGATAATTGTTCGACCGTCCGTTGTGATGACAGCTTCTCGACGTCAAACCTTCCTCCTGTTTGTTGACGTGCATTGTTTTCTGAACAAAGGCGGGTACGTATCTTGGCTGCAACAAGATAGTGGTCCGGGTCAATGTTAAGACCTCGGAGCGTACGCACGTCGAAAATTCTGGAGACGTGTCTTTCCATCTATCACAACATGAGCGATCTAGTTGGTGGCTTTTCGATCCGGAGACAGTCCGGTAGCTTGATGAATTTTCCTATGCTGGAATCAAGTACTACAGATAACCATTTTTCGGCCTCCGGCGGAATTGATCAGCCTCGACCCATTTGGGGATGTTTCATCATGGAGACTGAGTTTACCGGCCGTTGTGTCAAAGATACCTTCTTTTCCCACCCTGGCATTAAAGTCGCCAAGGACGATATTGGCATCGTAGCGGAAGCAGCTCTCATAGGTGTGTTCCAAGCGATCATAGAAAGCATCTCCGGTCACATCGTCCTTCCCTTCCGTCGGGATGTGGGCGCAAAGCTGCGATATATTGAAGAACTTTGCGTTGACGCGAATTGTGGCTAGACGTTCACCCACCGGGGTGAATGCCAGGTCTCGGCGACGGAGTCTCTCTTCCACCGCGAGTCCCACACCAAATTTGCGCTCCTTTACACGGTCACTGTAGTAAATGACGAAAGGATCTACTCGTCTTAGTCCTTGTCCTTTTCATCGAACTTCTTGGACGGCGGTGATTAGAGCTTTACCTCTTACGAGGATATCAACGAGCTGGGCAGCGGGACCTTCTCAATTAAGGGACTGGACATTCCAGGTGCATGTCCCTATATCGTAATCCTTAATGAGTTTGCTGTGGTCGTCATCAAAAGGGGTCTCTCATTCGAGGCTGTTGTATCCTTTTCATTGGTAGTGTCTTTTTACGTGGCGGGTCGCAAACTGGGGAGGGATGACTCGCCTTTCAACGGAGTCATGAGCTGCTTAAAAGAATAAACAAAAAAAAAACAAAAACAAAAATATAGGTATTAAGAAGATAATAAAAAATAAAACAAATTCGTAATTACAGAAGGTGAAAATTAGCAAATATAAATTGACGTAAACATATACAAATAACAAACAATTCTATAAATATAGGCATTAATAGACTGTGCCACGTGCTCGGTCAATATTTAAAGCAAAACACTTTTAACAGGTCTTCTGAGCGGCTTTCCTGCATTTGCTTGCTATAGTTAACAATTAACACTTTAGTGAAAATCGGCAAATAATTCACAAACCTATATGTACATTTACAGTTGCTTTGTGGTTGTTGTTACTTTTACTGTACTTGTTTAAACACTTTTACTAAAATTGTGCTCTTTCCCCATCCACACACTTACCTCTAATTCACGCTTATCGCTAAGCGATTAACGGCGATAGCATTCAGATTTGACTAATTGAAATTTAATTAACATAGAACGAATATTTGGCGTGGCGTGGCGTGGGGTGGGGTATACATATACATATACATATAACACATTCATATGACCATATTTAGTATGTGGAAGGTGGGTGTGCCCCGTGGCTCATCATATGACAGTGGTTACTTTTTAATGGATTTTGGATTTGCGTGCAATTTTTGGCAACAATAACTTAGATGCTGACAATTTCAATTATGAAGTTGTTATGGACTTTTGAAAATAGAATTAAGCCAAAAATAGATTGTAGACACATTATTTCACTCTTGACTGGGAGTGTGCCAGCTGTGGCTTTGCAGAGTGACACCTGCAGCATCAAGTCAAATTAATAAATAAAAATAAAATATAATACTTAATATCAATTGCTTGAAGAAAACGAATTTAATTAGTGATTTTGAGGAGCTCCCTTGATCTTGATCCCTTAGTCGATCTCCACGAGGACCTCCAAAAACGGTGCCTGACATTAAAGAGGAATTTTCTGCTTACAATCAACCCAAATTCAAAATCCAAAAAATGGTGTTGTTACTATAGATGGCGCTGAATGCCATTCTACACATTGCACCTATAGACCTAGTAGGTGCTTGGCGGCGAAGCAATTACCCGACTAAAGGAAGCTGGTTATAAAAGGGCGTGAACAGAAGAATATTCTCCACTGTTTTGATTTCATTCCTTCCAATCTAGATCACTGCATTGCGGAACCTTCTCCTGGGAGTTCCTCCTCTGCTCACACCCATGCGGAGAATTATAGGTGGGGAGAATCGTTGGAGTAGAAGTGCAATGAGCGTTTTAACGGGTAGATCGAAAATATGAGGGAAAGGTAGAAGGTGGAGTCTTCTGTCGGGAGCTCTCCATCAAGTATAGTTTTAGGCTATCAGGCCACTGTACCGGTAGATATATAATATATATGTACTACTCCGGACTGGGGTACATTCACTCCGATGCTCTCAAAAGTCATGAAGTACATGCCCTCATTAGCAATTGATTAAAGCTTTTTCCATATTAGACTTGTATGCAAAGGTGAGCCTGCTAGCACCTTAACCCAATTTTGTTCGCAACGAGTTCTTCGCTGTCTTCTTGTGTTCTAGCACTGGAGCTATGTACCTCCAATGAACTCGGCAAGCGTTGGCCCAAAGCAAACCTTAAGATGTCCTCCGATCGCACTTAGCAAAGTCAAGCTCGCCACAATGGCATGTGTTCCGACTGGACACTGTCCAATAGGTGCACAAGAAATGTGACTAAACATTTTGTCAAGACAAAGCTGTTTGAAGGAAGGCACGGTGGAATCTTCTACTTAATCACTTTCTCCTCTGTTATCCGGCTTTTGTCTGACTGAGATTAAAATATATCGGTAGGCACACCTTTGAAAAATCTAGCGAAGTGTTGGGAACTCATATTAACATCTTAATAAATTTCTGATAAGCTTAAAACGCTTCGTTGATCTACATTTGAGGTGATATACTTTAAGGAGTCTTTTAGTTTTAGAACTATCTGTTCAAGTGAGATTCATAGATTTTGGATCAACCTTATGATCTAACCTAACCTATACTTATATATAGTTGTGATCGGAGTTTTGATTTTGGACAAAAAGGCGGCTTCCTAAATAAATCATATTTTCTTTAACAAATTTGTATTTTGACAATTTGAATTAGAACCAAAGAAATCGTGGGTATCGTTTTGAAAAATATAGTTTCGAGAAAAACGCGTTTTAAGGGGTTATATCCACTTGCGAGGCAGAAAAAAACTCGAATTTTTGTGAATTTTTTCTAAAGAGGCATTTTATTTTATACATTAATGGAATATGTACTTAAACAGAATTTAATGTACTTTAACAATAAGCGGTTTATTTAAAATATGGATCCCCTTAGCTCCTGTAGATGATCTGCGGAGAGACTCCAAAAAAGTGCTTGGCGGTAAGAAAGATATCTCTGGTCCAAATTACCCTGAAAACCAAAACCAAAAACCAAAACATTTAGTTTTGTACAGTTAATGATCGAAGGTCTAGTCAAACATTTTTGATTTTTGACAAATGGCGGCTGTTGAAAAAAAAAATCAGTTTTTCATGAAAATTTTTCACTTCAAAGTGGGCTTAAAAATCGAAATTATTGTAAAAAACCTTATTCCTTCCATCATTGCCTGACAAATATATCTAAGTAGATCGTGTGAAAATTTCAAACCGATCGGTTTAGCGGTTTCGGAGAAATTTTCCTCACCGACTCTGAAAACACGGTTTTGAGATAAACGCGTTTAAAAGTTTCGAGAACGATTTACGTGCTCTGCCTACTTTCGAACGCTCGGAAACGTTGTTAGTAATACGCTTATATCTCCGAAATTAATTGTCAGAACGATTTGAAATTTTCAGAGAATATTCTTGAATATATGTGCATTAAAAAAAGTGAAATTGCCATAGGGAGAAAAGATCGATTTTTTGAAAATCACAAGTGGATATAACCCTTAAAGTTTCAGTTCCGGCCGAACCAGTCTGGAAGCTGGATCTGCGAAATACCTAAATATATCTCCGAAATGAAAAAAATGAAACCAATAAGTTAACAAATTCTTCTAAATACGTTCATATCTCCGAGACTAGATACTCTTTTTGAAAAAAATTCAGCTTTGTCGGGACGTCTCAAACAAGAACGCGTCTCATATCCAAAATGTTCACCAAAATCATTCGAACGGACTGGTGAGAAATGTCGAGCTCTTTTGCATCTCTCCAAGACTAGATATTCTTTTTGAAAAAAATTCAGCTTTGTCGGGACGTCTCAAACAAGAACGCGTCTCATATCCAAAATGTTCACCAAAATCATTCGAACGGACTGGTGAGAAATGTCGAGCTCTTTTGCATCTCTCTAACACTTGCCTGACAATTTTCAAGTATCATATCCTACAATTTTTTTTTTATTTTCATTAGTTGAAGATGCATGACATCAACGATCTCTCGACCGTCTTTCAAGGCTTTGTACCACTCGTAGGCATATGTTTTTGATTAAAACTAAATTTCATTTTTCAATATTGTAATTTAATTATAATCTCCGATTGCTTTTTCGTCTCAATCTCTAGTCAAAAAATCAATTTTTTGAAATTCACAACTTGAAATACATAACTTCATATTAATGTGTATCAACCTCCATCCATACATACAAAAATATTGAGTTCGATATATATGCGCGTATTTTTAAGCTCCGAATTTACGATCATCTATAAATATATAAAAATTCATGTCAAGAAATATTCGAAAACAAAAAAAAACACAGTTAATAAATGCTTGAGCAAGGTACGTGCCAAGTGTTGTTAAAATCCAGCGAACACCAACTTATATACATACATACTTACGTATGCGGCCATAAAACCCATATAAATGTTTACAATACCTTGAAATTATCGAAAGAAAAACATTGTCGACGCCACTACTAAGTGAAATTATCGCAAAACGGCAATTTAACTTTAGTTGATAACTAAAATTTGTACAACAATCGACATGTGACACTTGAAACACTCCAGATTCTACAACAGTTGCTAATTAACATGCTGACACACAAACATACAAATGTATGTATATACATATGGGGTTCTTGGGTCTCTGTCCGCAGTGAATTTTGAATGCCTGCGTCAAGCCACTAGACTATTGAGAATTGCTGAAAATTTCTTTTTCGTCGACAACTTGTAATTGTTTGGCTACCAGAAATCACTCATAATACGCCTGACGACAGTCAACTGTACCAGGAATTGAGTGAAGCGTATCAAAAAGTCATAATTTTATTTAGAGCAATAACAGCAGATTACGTAATAAACTTTGTAGACAGCGCTATTGTTGTCGCTTAATTATTGCTGCATGCACGCACACATACACCCACAGCTCTTGGAACAATAACAGTTGTACGCGTGCTAAAAGGAAAAACATTATAAAGTTTTGTAGAATAGTAAAGAGAAGAGAGTGTGTAATTCTTGTTTTTCAATAAAATTATATGGGTGATTAAGTCCAAGTCTCAAGCGTTCAGGCGATAATAAATGCATACCAACATATACTACTATATAAATATACATATATACATGCAATTATAACAACAGCTAATAGTTATTGGAGCATTGCGTATGTATATAGTTGGGTTAAAGATAATATTTGTGTAAGAAGTTAATCCTTGATAATAAACTGTCAAGCTCCACAAAGTGGGGTTTTCGTAATTTATTCTTCTGCATGTCTATTATTAATAATTGATTAATTTTTCTAAATTGATTACGGGATACACTGCGACTGTCATATTTTAATACAAATGTTGTTGAGAAGTGTCAGTTGTATAGGGTTAGCAGGGCATGCAAAGAGGCGGTTAGTGTCTTGCGGGGACTCCTTGCATGCTGGACATATGTATACTTGATATATTCGATTCTGGATAAGTATGAATTTAACTTGCTACAGTATCCAGAATGAAGCTGGGAAAGCATCACTCTTGATTCTCGCGGCAACTCGAGCTCCTGTTCTGCAATGGGTGGTGGTTTGACTTCAAGTATGCCATTCAACACGGTGAAAGTGTTGATGGCTCCACTGTGATTGGCGGGTCAGTGCATGTCTGAAGTTAGTTGCGTCCAAAGTCTGGTCAACGTATTGTGTTATGTCGTCGACGTACTTGTGGAAGAACCTCTTCATGCTTCTGACAAGACTGTAGCTTCCTCGTCTGCGTTTCACTGCATTCAAACAACCTTATTGGGTGCGGCGAAGATACAAATCTTTATTATCGCTTACAAAATAGGCTTCTTTTGAGCCAATATAAACAAGCCAGCACTTCATCAAATTTCAGATTATAAGCCTTGGCTGTCACAGTCTTCAATGCTTTTAGCGAATTTTAATTCTTTTTCGATTGCGGCCCTTGTTTGGATACCATTCGTGGATTGTTGGATAGTTTTGACGTTAGATTCACAAACCTACGTCTTGTCACCAGTCATGATGCGTTGTTAAGCATCTGTTTTGCGACCTCTACTCGACGTCGGTTTTGTAAAAGATGCAGGTTGCTTGGTACTAGTCCAGCATTGGCATGCTTCACACGCCAAACATATCTTTTGCGACCTCTACTCGACGTCGGTTTTGTAAAAGATTCACTCCTTTCCGAATAAATCTAGCATTTTACCCGATTCGTACCTAAAACATTAACCAAAATGCTGTAAGTCGGTCCATAAGCGATGTTGATATCATATTGAGGTTAAAATTACGATCGTATAATAATCTAGGGAAACCATTTTTATCGATTTGGTGGATTAGAGACCCTGTCAAATCCATATAAAAATTATCAGCATGACTTTCTGAGTCGATTTAGCCATGGTAGTCTGTCTTCAGGTTTTGAGATATCGATCCGAAATTTTGTACAAGTCCTTCCAAGTCCTTTTCTTCCTTAAATGCTGCTTATTTGTCGGAATCGCCGACTTCGGACCACCATAGCGCATATGTACTTGCCATACAAACTAAACGAACGGAATCAAGTGTTTGTATGGATTACTTTTTCATTTGATCAAATATATTCACGAATTTTGGCCACTATTATTGCCTAAACCAATGGTGTAATCTCAGAAGAAAATGTTCACATCGGATCACTATAGCTTAAAGCTGTCATACAAACTAAGCGTTCAAAATTAAGTTTTTGTAAGGAATATTTTGTATTTTTGAGGAGTATTATAGCTTCAATAGCTGCCAGCCAACCGAAGTTAATTTTGTTTTTTTAATTTCATAAAGTAATTTAATTTAAGTTCAAGTGAAAACTAACACAATTCATTATAGAATCTTTAGTTTCGACCTCGTAATTCGAAATATGGTACACAAGCACTATGCTCCAAAATATAATAAAATATTCGAGTGCAAGCCAAATATGCATTCGTCAAAGCCCATATACATAAGTATGTATGCGTGTATATGCATAAGTACTTGCGCCAGTATCAATTTAATAATTGATTTTGCCGATTTTATGGCGAGTAATCAAAAATTCGGTTTGCAGCTACACATATACACGCATACATACATGCCAACATGCATGAGAACACATATTTTGCAGTCGAGTAAATTTCAAATTAAAATTCATTAGCATTCTGTAGAGGAATTCATACACATAAGTATGTACATATGTCTAAAATGTATATGAGCATGTGGTGTGTGTGTATGAATAACAGATTTCAAATAATTGCATATAATTAACTAATTATTTTCATTTTAAACAATGACATTTTAATTTGCAGCGAAACATTTTATTGACTCTAATAGAATTGCCAAATGTTTTCTACAATAAGACAACAAAAACAACATTAACCTAGTCGGTTAATTAATCTAAATGTTATGTACTTATGTTTACTTATATCGCTGCCTCTTCAGATTACTTTATCTTTTATCTGTGTTTGTTTGTAAACACCTGTGTGCTTGGCTCCATTGCCAAATTGCGCTTATCACCCGCTGGTCACACTTTTTCTTGGCTAAGCAAATACTCGAATTGAAATTTTACTACCTTGAAATTGTGGTAGCTGCCAACTTCCGAAAATGGGTGGACTATAATGTATATTGCACATACATACATACACACATATATACAGGCATATACATATGTATATGTATAAGTATGATATATACTATTAATAAATTATAAAAATAAACTAATAATTATGATCGTCTTAAATCTATTGCTTCATCATATTATGACAGACTGTCAGCCCATAAGCCATATGATCCATATGATTTAACCAACTACTATTGCATATTGCCCCACATCTGACGCCGACTCCAAACGCACGTACCAAACGCTCAACCGACCAGATAAGATAGGCGGGAGTGCGCTCAGTGGGCTTTCACATATCAACATATGCACGAATATAAGCATTTTTACAGACATTTTTTATTATACTAGCCTTACAAGTCTTACTCTATGTATATACATATGTATGCGTGTGTTTGTTTATGCACTCATGTAATTTATCAATTTTGTTCTGAGTGTTATTGCAATAAAGATACAAGAATATCTACATGAATTGCTGCTGATAATCGCTTATCATTAGCGCTAAATATTTATATACGTAAGAGGTCAATTGAAAAGTCCCCGCCCTGCTATATTTTTATTGGCAAAATTGGTTTTTTTTTTATTCAACATAGTTCCCTTCAAGGGTGATATACAAATTATATAGCGACCCTGCAACTTTTTGCTGCCATTTTTGTAGTATGATTTGTACTTTTCTTCAAAATAGGCCCCAATTTCGATGGTCACCTCTTCATTCGACGAAAATTTCTTCCCAGCGGGCATTTTTTTCAGATCTAACCACAGGAATTAGTCGCTGGGAGCCGAATTTCTGAAGAATACAGTGGATATGGAAGTAATTCGAAGTCCAATTCATTGATTTTGTCATCGCTTTTATGGACTTGTGACACGGTGCATTGTCTTGGTGAAAAAACACTCTTTTTCTTCAAATGCAGGCGTTTTTCCGCTATTTTGGCCTCTAAATGGTCCAATGACGCTATGTAATGATGGTCCTTCCTTTTTCAAGGTAATCAATAAGAATTCTTCCAAGCACATCGCAAAATGCAGACGTCATAACTTTGCCAGCCGAGAGTTGTGTTTTCTCACGCTTTGGAGTGGATTCATCGTGTGCAGTTTTCGCTCGTAAGGCTGTCGATT
The DNA here is from genome assembly GCF_023373825.1 of Bactrocera dorsalis. Classification (NCBI taxonomy): domain Eukaryota; kingdom Metazoa; phylum Arthropoda; class Insecta; order Diptera; family Tephritidae; genus Bactrocera; species Bactrocera dorsalis. The sequence continues at coordinate 42,142,832 of NC_064307.1, forward strand.
GGACTTCGAAGCATGGTGTTTCATAAATCGACGCAAAAACTCGAGGTTTTATGCTTGAACACCTTCCAAGACTGTTCCGAATCATCAACTTCACGCTTTGGAGTGAGTTCTTCGTGCGCAGTCCACTCATAACTGTCGATTGGAATGTTTCATCCATTGACACTTATAGATGTAAAAACTCAGGTTTATTACGCTTGAACACCTCAAAACACTGCTTCGAATCATCAACTACTCGTTGTTTTTGATCAGAAGTGAGCTCCCGCGACACCCACATTGCACAAAGCTTTCTCATACCCAAATATTTGTGAATGATGTGATGTACACATTAAGTTGATATCTTTAAAGTGCCTGCTATCTCGAACAACTTCGCTTTACGGTCTTCCAAAATTGTTTTGTGCACTTTTTTGATGTTTTCGTCGGTAACAACGTCCACTTTTCGCCATCTTCGGTAGTTATTTCACCACTTTTAAGCTTAGCATACCAATTCTTGATGGTTGAGGTGTCAAATATACGAGTATACACCTTCATTATATTGAAGACTATGACTAACTAAAAATCATATGGATTTAATTCTAGTAGCACCATCTGTGTGTCGGATTCTTTTCAATTGATCTGTTATATAAGTACATACCTACATACATACATGTACAGTTACTTGTATAAAAAACTAATCAAACTTATTTTCTAGGCATTTACATGTACAAATACATATGTACTCCGTATATTGCGTTCTCTCGTCATCGAACATGCCATAATTGATAAAACGAGTATCCGCTACTGATACGAGTATTGCCTATTTGTCATTATGCCAGTCAGGCAATATGTTTAATTGATTCAATAATAATTTGCCTTGTCAAATAAAGAGCATCATAAAAAATCAATTGCAGTCAACGGGTTAGCTACTAGCCTAGTGGTTAGTGTGACGTCCAATATGCCTGAATGTATATGTATATACATATCTAAAGTATACTATTAGTTACGTATATCACGACTCACATATCACCAAGTCTTGATGATTTAATTGCATTCTCAACTCAACTTTCTGGTTGTTATGGTTGATTGGGTTGCATCGTTGATTCTAATTTCAAATAGAAACTATTGATTAGCTGCAGTGTCATTTAATATGTTCTAACATTGTATACGTATGTCTGTACATATGTATATGGTGTCTTATTGTCAGGGGTCTAAAATTTTTTTATAATGAAAAAATATCTATTTTAGGCTAGGTTTTGTAGCTGATTTTCGATTAGGAGATCACATTTGAAGTTTCGGCTTCATACATATGCGATGTATCAAAAATTTGTTATTGTTCTTGTTGTAAGCACACTAAATTTTTCTAACATCGTGTTTCAAGTACCAGATATGTACACCCAACTGCCCCCAAAAATGTTAAGAACACATTTTGCTAATATCTCACATTTTCTTTCCTTAAAACCTTCGCTTATATCGATTTTTTAGGCTAAAATGTCTGGAATTGTAGATCGTTATTATATATAGAAATAATTTTTCCATTTAAAATATTTCTACATTACTTTTTTCTTATTGAATTTTAAATTAGACATTTATCTTCCTTCGAACAACTTTCTGCTTCACTATTATTTGTCTCTCGAAAATTGTATAATTCGCTTTTAGAGATCATATCCATTTTTCAATTAAAAAAAAAAAATTTTCTGCACTTGTATAAATCGAATTGAAATATATCTGAAAATATTCTCCGAAGTTGAAGTAGATCCGACAAATAGTACCGGAGATATGAGCGTATTTGTAAGGACTTTTTAACCTAGAGTAAATGCTGTTTTCAGAGTCGGTGAGGAAAATTTCTCCGAAATAGCTGCACCGATAGACCAACCTTCTTACATATACTATTTTTTTTTTAAGAAAAACCGCAGAAACTTCAAATTTAATAAGGAATGTTTACTATTATTCGGAAGAACATCCTTCGGCATTAATTTTATGAAGATTACCTTTTACAAATGTTGGCCGCGGCTACGTCTCAGATGGTCCAACCATTGAATCCAATTCTTGATGACTTGTTCGAGCATTTCGACTAGTAACTGAAGAACAACACACGTGAGGTCCTATTCCAAAGCCTGAGTCAAAGCGGGATTGTCTGCTTAGACTTTACATGTCCCCACAGGAAAAAGTCTAACGGTGTGATATAATATCATACGATCTTGGTGGCCAAACGTTCTGCGCAAAACGTGAAATTATCGGCTCAACCATATGTTCTCTCAATAATCCATTTATTGATGCGATATTTTAGAAGTGGCGGCGTTTGTTGAAACCAAATGTCGCCGAGATCACGAGCTTCAATTTCAAGCACCAAATAGTCGATTATAATGGCAAGGTAACGCACGCCATTAAGGGTTACGTTCTCATCGCCATCATTTTTGAAGAAATATGGGCTAATGATTCCACCAGTCCACAAACCACACCGAACAGTAGTTTCTTCTGGATAAAAAAGCAACTCTAATCTCTTCAGGTTGCTCTTTGTTACAAATGCGGCAATTTTGCTTGTTTCCATATTCTTTGAGCCAGAAATGTGTCTCATCGCCGAACAAATTTTTTTTATCAAAAACGTCGGATCTTCTTAGAACTTCAAGAGCACATAGAGCGAAGCGATGTCGCTTGGAAAGGTCGGCTTCTAAATAAACCATTACCTCCCTTTTATTTAAGCAAATCGTTTGGTAGATTTAGCTCACTAAATATTGGAAAACACTTTAATAGTAAAATATTTCTTTAAGTATTATTAGTACCTATACTTTTTATTATAATAAACATATGACATATTTATGTGCATATAAATCTATATAAAAACGGACTTACTCGTCCATATGCTGGAATCAAAAACATTAAATTCACATGTTTCTCAGCCACTTCTCATATGTGCTAGCTTTATTTATTGACACCTATCCATTTATTTAAATGCTAATCAATCGTCTATTTTTAAAACAAATTATTTAGTGCTTTTTCGATTCAAACTTTGTTAGCAATACTCTATTTACCTATTCAATTATCGATAAAGTAAATAACCGTGAAATAATGCGAGATCAAATGGCGCTAGGTATTTTCCATAAACACAAATGAATTTGTTTGGCATTTCGGTTCCACGCGTTTCATTGATACGAAGAGGCAAACAGAAGTGCCACATTGCGAATTGGTTGACTTGGCGTCTTGTGACTTCAATGTTGACACTAAAATTGCACGAGTATGCAAAAATTTCAGCGCTGCATATGCTTACATACGCCGCGTGTCCGTGTTCGTACACTGTACACACTTCTCCACCAACTCCGCTCTCAAATCGTTTGCTATTTCATTGATTTGTGGCGCTGAAAATTTTTACACTGCTAGAATTGTCGTATATGTACTAAAACCTCGACCATTTAACACCTTTAACTGCTCGTTTTCAAAGTGAGTTTCAGTGTTATTGCTATTGATTAGAGACCGATCTTCCGATCGTGGACAAAGTGTGCGGCGAGGTGAGGCGAAGTTAGAAAGAACAGAAATTTTATTATTTACAAATTTAATTTTTTCTGTTTTGGTATTTATTTATATAAATTTTATTCATTATTTTTTTTATTTAAGTATATATTGTTTTTATTTATTACTTTTATTATTATTATTATTCTTTTTATTATTTTTTAATATTTGTCAATTATTTTTATTTTTATTTATTTATTTAGTATATTTTAAATTTTTTTTACTTGTTATAATTATTTATAATTTTTTATTTGTTATTATTTTTTTATTAATTTTTTTCCCCCAATTACGCCTACTATTTTTTATTTTTAAATTTTGTTATTTATTATTTATTAATATTTTTGTTAATTATTATATTTGTTTTTTTTTTATTTATTAATTTTTTTTTTAATTTTGTTATTATTTTTTTGCAAATACACTTTTATTAGTTTTTAAATTTTTTATTAATTATATTTTTGTTTTTTTATATTTTTTTAATAAAATTTTTTATATATTTTTTTTATTATTTTTCCTTTTTTTTATTTTATTTTTTATTTACATATATTTTTTTTAATTATCTTTAAATTATTATTTTATTTTTGGTTTTGCTTGTTTTATTAATTTATTTTCTGTAATTTTAATGAGAATCAATTAGTTTGAGGCCACCTACAATAGGCTTAGAATGTGGAATTCTGTGCGCTTTTCTGTGAGCATATCAAATTCTCATGTAAAGTGAGAGAACTGTGTCACCAGACATTTCCGCCGCAAGCGATTAAGAGATGATAATATCAAATTTTTATATGCAAACGCTAAACTTAATTTATAACTTGCCCCATATACTTTTGTGTAGATATAAATATATGATTGTAATTTTTCCTTTTTTGTTTTTACTCTTCCAGAGAGCGAAATTGTCAATGTTGAGACCAGCTCCCCTGATGAGGTTTCCGAATTGCAAGTCGTTGGCTCTGTGACCAGCCTAAATGAAATTCACACACACCAGAGCACCGAAAATATCGTTGCCGAGGACTATCAGGCGCAACAAAAGCAACAACAACTGCCATTACCGCAGCAACAACAGCAAATAACCCAGTCACCGCCAAAGCAGCAGCAACAACAGCAGCCAGCTCAACAACAAGCGCCAGCACATTTCAATTCACACAATGTTGCTGACATGCAGCCCGTCGTCGTTGCGGCTACTGAAGTTTATCACAACCAGGATGACAATGTGCCAAAGGAGGAGCCGACCGAAGTGCCTGTGGCGACAGTGACCCCAGCAGCAGCACCGCCACCAGCACCAGTAGCTATCCATGCGGCACCTCAGCAACAACAGCAGCAGCAACAGGCACCAACAGTGGCCGCTGTAGTGGCTGCGCAGCCTGCTGCCACCGCTGTGGCAAGTGTTTCGACTGCCACCAATGTGCCGACACAACAACAACAGATACAGACTTCACCGCCTTTGCAGAAGTATCATCATCAGCAACAGCAACAGCAACAACAACATCAGCAGCAGCAGCAGCAACCACACCAACAAACACACCCGAAACATCAGCAACAATCGTATAATCGTTATGATCAACAACAACAACATCATAGCCAACAGTATCACCATCAACAGAATCATGGTTATCAATATGAACAACGTAGGCCACAGCAAAATTACAACAATAATCAATCGCGTCGTAAATACGATTACAACAATCAATCGTACACGCCGAACAATAATAACAATAACAATGGCAACAATAACAACGACTCGGCCATTCAGACTACGAAGACAATGTCTTGGACTAATTCGAGTAAAAAGTCCACAGCATCGGTGGCGGTTACCGCTACACCTAACAGCTACAACAACAGCAACAATAGCAACAACCAAAATAGAACATATGGTCATTCCACCAGGACATATACCAATCATGGTCATAACTATCAGCAACAATCGCACTACCACCAACAACATCAGCAGCAACAACAACAACACGGTGGTCACTATAATCAACAGCAGATGCGCAATGCTGGCGGCATGAAAATGCCCCCATCGCCGGTGAGCGGCAACAATGCACCACCACAGTTCGGCAACAACAATGCGAACGAACGCCGCAATAGCCAAGCCGAGCAGCCGAAATATGCGAACCATGGCAATAATAGCTCATACAACAACTACAACCAATATGCCAGTTACAGCGGCAGCAGCGCGACGAACAGTAGCAATGTGAACAACGCGTCAGCGGCCACATCCACGGCCAGCACCACAGCAGCGCCGCAACATTTCCCACAACAACAACAACACCAAGCACAGCAGCAGCAACAGCAACAAGCGCAAGTCGCACAACAACATCAGCAACAAACAGCTGCACAAGTGGCGCAAAATCAGCCACAACTACAACAGCAAGCGTTAGTAATTGACAGCAAACAATATCCCGGCTTTACTAGCAGCAAGAAAGCTGCCGCTGCAGCTGCTGCCGCCACCACTGCCGCTGCCAGCACTACGCCAATTATGAATTTAGCGCCACCAATCACAGCCAACACCAACACTACCGCGCCCAGCACCCAATCCTGGGCCAGTCTATTCAACGACACCAATAACGCCAACGCGCAGTCCACAAGTGCCAGTGGTGCTCAGTCTGGTAGCAGCAGCAGTAACAATAGCAACACAAGTGCCAACATACAGAATAGCAACTCCTCACCCGCGCTGCCGCCACCATTTTCATCGAAAAAACCTGTTGCCAAAGTAGCGCCTTATGAATGCATTGTTCCCGCGCCGGTGAATCCCACACCGCCCGTGGTATTGCCAGGCGCTATGTCCTACTCGGCTGCCTCTGCACAGGGCATACCACCACAAGCAGCCAGCGTAGCGAAGGCACTCGTCAAACCCGAACCACCAACGCCGACTGCGCGCGCCAATCTAGACGAATACACGCTGAAATTCGCCGATTTCCTCACAAAGTCTAAAACCGATCTGTCCACAGTTAGCCTGCGTCCACGCGGTCTCACCAATCCCTCGAACTATTGTTACATTAATTCCATTCTGCAAGCGCTGTTGGGCTGCGCGCCATTCTACAATCTGATACGCTCCATACCCAAACAGGCGGCGGCCTTGTCCGAAGTGCGCACGCCCACTGTCAATGCGCTGTAAGTCACATTCCCATTTTTTCCCCCAATCCATTAGTTTATTTGCTTTTAATTAATACTATAATAATAATTATTATAAGCAATGCCATAAACAGTCAGCGGTTGCGTTCTATTCACGATTGTATGTGATCGCGTTACATTTATGGCAAAGTAATTGTTGACGAAGCGCCATGTGACGACGCGTGAAACCGTTTTGGTGTAGCGCTGCTGTTGCAGGTATTTTGTTGTAGTCTTTGAATCGCATAGTGAAAGCGGCTCCCAGTTGTCGTTAGCACAAGGAACAGAGACGAACAAATTGAAAACAAAGAAAAAGAAAAAAGAATGTTAATTTTTACAGAACCTGAAATAATAACAATTTTGGTTTGAAATTATTTATTTATCGTTTATTTTTATTTTCACCACAGCATTTCCTTTGTATCGCAATTCTCCACACTACCATCTGGTATGCGCTTGCGCACCAATAAGGGTCCCAAAGGCAAAGACGAGTTGGGCAGCGAGCTGCAATGCGATTCGGCCTTTGAACCCAGTGACATTTATCGCTTATGGGTCGATAGTCGTGAGGAGTATGTCGAGGGGCGTCAAGAAGACGCTGAGGAGTTCTTGAGCTATGTACTCAACAAGCTGAATGATGAAATGTTGGAGGTGTGTGCTGAGAAAAAGTGATATTAAATTGGAGTTTTTGCTAAGTTTACTTTTTATATTTTTAAAGGTAATAAAATTAGTTGCCAAACCGAATGCTGAACAAAATGGACGCAATGAAGTTTCCGAAAGTGAGGATGGCGATGAGTGGCAGGTATGTAAATTGATTTTTAGAATTAAAATTTATTTATTTTTGAAGTCAAAAATGTATGTTATTTGAAATATTAATATTAATAGATAGCCTGAGTAGGACCTTAATTGAGTCATTTAACGTTTTTATACCCTGAACCCTATTAAGTATTTCACGTAGTTTGTAAAGCCCTGAAGGAAACGTCGGAGGCCCTATAAAATATATAGACTTACAAATGATCAGCGTCACGAGCTGAGTCGATTTAGCTATGTCAGTATGCCCGTCCGCCGCTATAAACACAAACTATTCCCTCAGTTTTTGAGATATCGATCTGAAATTTTGTATACGTCAATATGGTGCTCATTTTTCGGAACCGCCAATATCGGACCACTATAACATATAGCTGTCATACAAACTGATCGATTGAAAATAAGTTTTTATATGGAAAAGTTTTTTATTTGACAAGCTATCATCCCCAACCTTGCCATGAATTACTGTCGAAGGTAATTTTACAATATCCGAAGTAATTGTTCAGATTTTACCACTATAGCACATGACTGTCATACAGTCTGTCAAGTAAGAGCGTGGTCGACTTTACCGACAGTTAATGAAAGATTTCGCTCTAATTCCTTCGCGAGCCGATAGAGGGAAGCTTTGTCCTTGATGCATTGTCAACAAAGGTTCAGTTGTCGTTGATCTTTTGAAAGAGAATCACGTTAAACGCCATGAGTGCTAAGTACGCGTCGCGCTACGAAGCTGTGTTCCTTTGCATCCACCCGAAAGATCCCAAAATGTCGCAATCAGCGGCTGCTAAATATATGAGAAAGTCGAAGGCATTTGTACAGAAGTGGATACAGCGATATATAGTGGCTAAAAATGTCGATGATTTACCAGAACGTGGTTCGATAGGAAAAGTGAACAAAAAAGATGAAAAAATAATAGTGAATCTGTTTTCGCGGAATCCTGCTTTAACACTGCGGCAAGGACAAGCAAAATTAATGGTAAAATATTTAGATATATCCTACGAAACTATCCGAACCCTTCTTCATACTCATGATCTGAAATGGCGCAACACAATGAAGAAGCCTCTGTTGACTGAAAAACTTGTGACAAAGCGACTCGCTTGGGCGCATGAGAATATTGATAAAGATTTTGAAAATATCTGTTTACTGATGAATGTTCTATATGGCCACGTTCTGTCCTCACGCGAGCCTGGTCAACTTCCACCAATATGCTTGTTCAGCGGGCCGTAAAACATGGAATAAAGGTGTTTCTTTGGGGCTCTTCTTCTCAAAGCAGGGATTCGGCACTTTATATCTTTTTCTGTCAACCTAAATGCTGAGAAAATGATAAAAATCTACAAAAAGGCTTTACTGCTATCTGCCAAACGATGGTTTATCAGAAAAAATTAAGATTGGAATCTGCAGGAGGACAATGCTCCTAAACATCGCAGCAAGCTCTGTACTCAGTGGAAAGTTCAATCTGGCATCGTTACATTGGACTGGCCGTTGCAGTCGCCTGATGCAAACCCTATTGAAAATGTGTGGGCATATATTAAACAGAAGCTTCGTGGAAGACGCACATACACTTTGAAGCAGTTGTCTTACGAAATTCGTCGGATCTGGAGATCCTTGCCACTAGAATACGCCGTCAAATTAGTAGAAAGCATGCCTCGGAGATGCCAGGCAATTATCGACGCCGGTGGTGACTGGACATATTATTGACCAAATTGCATCATTGTTTGTAATGTGTACAATGTATATATAAATATGAAAGTTTCATAAAATATTTTTTTTTTATAAATTAACACGACCACGCTCTTACTTGACAGACTGTACAAAGTGACCGATTGAAATTACAAGATGTGTTCCAAAGAAAACAGGAATTAAAAAAAATAACAAATGATTTTTCGACAAAATCCATTTATTTTATTAAAAATAGTCTCCTTCTGCTTCAATACAGCTTTTTGCACTGTCGAATTTTTCGCTCGTTGGCCGGTATGGCCGCCAGTATGTCGGTGTAAGCCTTTTGAATGGCCTCTACGTCTGCGTAACGCTTTGCTTTCATGGGCAAATGCATTTTTCCGAAAAGGAAGAAGTCGCACGGCGCCATATCAGGTGAATGCGGGAAGTGATTAATGGTTAAAATGAGATTTTTGGTCAAATATTTGGTCATTCTAATGTTTGATTCTGAACAATTTTTGGTCGTCAGTTAATTTGTGTGGAACAAACCGTGCACACACCTTTCGTTAGCCCAAATGTTGGGATAAAATGCGATAAATCGATGTTTTGGAGATGTCCAATTCCATTTCCATGAATTTCAATGATGAATTCGGCAGATTTTTTATGAATTCACGCACAGTTTCGATGGAATTTCCTTCCCTGCAGTCGTAGTTAATAATTTTTCCTGTTTTATTGTAGAAAATTAAAAAAAAAAGTAATTTAAATGCCAATATAAACTGAAATTACATGTATTCGACTTAATACACCATTCTGTAATCCTAAATTTTCACCATACTCTACGATTTTTTTCGCTAGATGATTTGCAATAATCGCAATAAAGGCAGCGTCACACGCCAACAAGATTTCGGACGCACTCCACTGAGCGATATATTCCGTGGCGAGTTGCGTTCCCGTCTGCAACGTGAAGGAGAACACTCCACCGATGATATACAACCATTCTTCACATTACAACTCAACATTGAGGTTAGTTAAAGTCTTACGATTTTCCTTAGTTGCAAAAATATTAACTTATATCCTCTTGTACTGCAGAAAGCCGCATCGGTAAAGGAGGCACTCGAAATATTGGTTGGTCGCGATCAGCTTGAGGGTGTCACCGGCAGCAAGACCAAGCAAGAGGTGGTAGCTTGGCAGCAAATGACATTGGAAAAGTTGCCAACAATCTTGATTTTGCACTTGAAATGGTTCGATTACCGCTCGGATGGCTGTACGAAGATACTGAAGAAAGTCGAATTCCCAGTTGACCTGAAGATCGACGCAAGTAAGTGCCACCAGCCTATTTCTCCTTTAAATATAGTTTACTAATTTGATATTACTTTGAATTTTCTTGTCAGAAATACTCGCCTCCAAGAAGTACTCGATGAAACAGCGCGCCTATCGCCTGTTCGCCGTTGTCTATCATGATGGCAAAGAGGCGACCAAAGGCCACTACATCACCGACGTCTATCACACGGGCTACAGCAGCTGGCTGCGTTACAATGATAGCTCCGTGAAACCGGTCAGCGAGAATGAAGTTCTCTACCCGAAAACACCACGCGTGCCTTACCTATTATATTACAGGCGTTGCGACACAATGCCACAGCAGAACAACTCAACGACCGGCGGCAATGCCAATGCGCACACAAATGCGGCTGGTAATCATGGCGGCCGCGATCGTGATGGCAACAAGTAAATGGGCATGCGCGCAGTGTGTAAGGCGTGTCAAACACGCCTGCGAGTCAGTACATACTAGGAAGTGGCCAAGCCTAAATCCGAGTACGCATGCGCCATGCGGCAATACGGAGTATACAAACACAACAATAACAACAACTATTACAGTAATAGCAACGATAAGTCGCCAGCGGAGAGTATATATACACTATTACGTACAAAAATGCAAGAGGCAACGGATTATAGCGACAAACCGTTGCAACGTAAGCCAACTGCTAGCAAAAATAGTTCGAAGTAGAACACCATGTAATATACACAATACATATTTAAAGGAATATATTTTTTTTAAGTTTATGCTAGATATTACGCATGCAGTTAGGGCTAGCACTTGAAAAATTATAAACGCACGTAAATATTAACTTTTTAAGCATTACTCTTATTTGCATTCTATTAAAACAAAAAACAAAAACGATTGTTGCCTTTGAACAAAAATTGTAAGGGTGAATGTTGGTGGTATGCGGGATGTCGAGAGAAAGAGAGTGTGCGCCTGCGTGACTGCTTTTAATGAGTTTTGGTTGCTTGCGACGCATGCAGGCGTGCATTTTGGGAAAGATAAGCACGTCTGTAGCCTAGCTTGTGAAGTGTTCCCGTAGGAGGCAATGTGGACCATGTGTGGTGGCATATATAGTATATATACATATAGTAGTAGTTTAATGTAAACAAAAACTGAGCGCATATAAATCGTGTAAATAAACTAGGATCATGTACAAATTACATATATAAAAATATTAGTTAAATAAAACCGCTGCACACATGTATACAAAACTGTATAGAAGAAAAACAAAAACAAAAAACATTGCAAATAACAATTAATGGTTTTGGAATTGAATTATTTCCATTATGAAATAATAAATGATGAATAGTAAAAACAAAAACAACAACTGTAACAACAACGAAATAAGTCATAAAACAGTTTGTGAAGTTGAAAATGTAATGAAATGAATTATGTCTGCTTTGTAAATAGAAAATGAATAAATATGCAATAAATGCGGCGGCGCTTTTAGCATCATTGAAATGCTTGAGTGCCAATTGGACCAAGTAAATACGTATGAAATGTATACAACAATGAAGATCAATTTAGTTTAGTTCTGTAGTGTAACGTGTGGAACTCATTGAGTGGAAGCAAAAATATTAAAGAAGTTAAAATACATTGCCTTTTTTTCTATAGAAAATAAAAATGTCAACAAATGAAATCTAAAACAAAAAGCAAAAAAAAAATTGTTTATTGAATATAATATTAATAAAAATATTATTGCGACTTATAAAACTAAAATAAACGAAAAAATATTTACCTTTTTTTTTAATATTAATAAAAATAACATTATTTAAAAATATTAATATATAAAAATATTATCACAAATTCTTATCAAAAAAAACATTAATTAAAAAATGATTAAAAATATTAATGAAAAAATTATTATTTCCCAATATAAAAAAAATATTATTACAAAATATTAATAAAAAAATGATTAAAAATATTAAAATAAAAATAATAAATATAAAAATAAAAAAATAATTAAAAATATAAATGAAAAATATTATTATAAAACACTAAAGAAACAATTATTATGAATATTAAAAACAATGTCACCACTAAAAAATATTAACGAAAATAATCCTAATCCTTAAGCTAAAATATGCGTACATAATATTTATTAATATATATCCTATAACTGGTATGGTATACTAGTTTATGTTATTTGTTTTTTTTCACACCAATTGCAGTCATAAGAACAAACGATGTTGAATATGAAACAGCGTTAAATATAGACACAAGTTTTAAGAAACGCTGAAAGTAATGAAGTTTCAATATAACAATTTTTTTCTGAAGCACACACAATAAAAGTAAGAGCGCGTATTCAGTTCACTAACGTGCCAAAAAATGTTCTATTTTTGGTAGTACACAATGTTTTCTTTTTAAATTAATTAAATTAAAAATTACATAATTATTTTGTTTAAGCGAAAGAAATGTTTATATATTGTTTGCTAATTTTTTTTTGTTATTTGCTAAGAGTGCTGATTTGGTGCTTGCACGGTGAAATAATAATAATTTCAACATTTTATTTCATGAAATTTTTTTTATTGTTCTTATAACTTATTTTTAACTTTAACTTACTTATTTTTTTAATTACTTAAATTTGAAAATTTATTTTTTTCTTAATTTTTGTTTGTAAAGTTTTTTTTAATTCATTTATTTTTTCAAAATTTAATTTTTTTGCTTTAATTTAATTTTTTTTATTCATTATTTATTTTTTCAAAATTTAATTTTTTTGTTTTAATTTGTTAATGTTTAATTTTGTTTATATATTTATTTCTTGTACTATATTTTTTATTTACGTGTTATTAGTATTTTCCTAAATATTTTTTGATACTTTTTTTTTGATTATTTAGTATTTTTTAGTTTTTTTTTTCTTTTATAATTTTAATTTTTGTTTAATTTTAATATTATTTATTTTATTTATTTATTTATTGGTTTTACTTTTTTTTTAAAATGGGTTTAATTGATTTTTTTTTTTAATTATTATTTATTTCTTCTAAATTAAATTTTTATGTTTTAATTTTTTATTCATTAATTTTTAATTTGCTTTATATATTAATTTTTTTTCGTTTTCGTTTTTATTTTTATTTTTTTGTTTATTTATTATTTATTTTTTATTTTTATTTATTTTTTATTTTTTTTTTTATGTTTTTTTTTTTATTTTATTTTTTTTTTTTTATATTTTTTTTATTTTTATTTTTTTTTTTAATTTTTTTTTATCTTTATTTTTTTTTACTTCTTACCATAATTCAAACACATTGCCATTTGTTCTTATAAACTTGTTACTACGCATTCTTTTATACAAGATAATATAAAGCATTAAATTAAATTTAAGTTAATATACCATACATGCTTTGAATATGCTTTAAAATTGTGCAGACACACAGTTGGGACGAAAGTATACGACTGCTGTATAAGTAGTTCACCAAAATGTGAATCGTAAAGGTCAAATGTGAATGTTGAAGTATATTTTTTAATGTTAGTCTAAGCTATCTGAATATATTGCTGACAGATTATTATTATTATTGTTATTAAAAGTATAATAATTATTAATATTAATACTATTATTAAAATTATAATAATTTTTATGAACATTATTATTATTACGAATACGAGCATAATAATTATAATTATTCTCTAACAATTATAGGTCTCACTTTATAGGCGTATATCTTTACTTCATAGAGCACTGTAGCCATTTAAACAACACACATAGATATTTTATTGCAATTAATTTACATTTAAGAACTTGTAATTTTTGTAGGGTTTGTAACATTGCATGAATTGGTTTTATCTTTTTTGTTGTAGCTTTAATAACGTTTGCTGTATGCTGAAGTAAAGAAACTAAATTATTTTTTCATGTTGGTGAACAAAAAGAAAATGATTTTAACTAAGAAAATACTAAATAAAAGAAAAATGAAAAAAAAAAATGTTTGCGCTAATAATAAAAATAAATGAAAAACAATTTTTTTTTGCGCTAATATAAAAAATAAATGAAAAACAAATTTTTTTGTATTAAAAATAAAAATAAATAAAGAAAATAATATTTTTTTGTGTTAAAAATAGAACAGCATAATATTAGCAAAAAATATTTCTAACGACTCGTATTTTACAATTCATTTTTTTTTTTTCATTTTCCTTTCGCTACACAGTGGCACACAGCGCTTCGAAGTAAACAAATTATATGCAAAAATATATGACAGCTATTTACTTACCTTATGCATATGTAAATATAGACTCTTTAGAAATGGTTGTTATATACTAAATATACAAAATCTGAACATGGACAAAAGAAGCAACTAAAAAAATTACAAATACTAAGTTAAAAATGTATGTAATCAGTCGCTGCAATTTAAACTCTAGGGATACAAATACGTACATACATACATATATATACATCATAAATATACAGAAATAAACAAATAAACAAAATATTTGCAAGCTAAACCCTAAATAAACACTGAACTTATTTTTTGTTGTAGTTGAATGTTAAATTTAGAAATGCAAGTAAGACATAAGCGTGATTTGTGACGGATCTGCACTTATATACATATATATAGCGTGAAATGTAGCATTTAACGAAGAAGAAAATATTAGAATTATATATTTGCAATAAAATATGCGTAAAGGCGTGCCAACACGAAACATTTTGCAAAAGTTTTCCAAATACAAAAAAAAAAATGATTTAGAAATAAACAAATATTTATATAATTAGGGAGAAAAATGTATGCTGAGCAATAATTGTAACAAATGATAAGAAATGAATGTGAAGTTGCATGTCAGAAGTCAGGACTATCTATTACTAAGAAACAATAAGTATAAGCCGTATGGGGAAATAGCAACACCAATTTATCGATAACTACAAAAGCAGGCAGTTGAAGAGTGCGCAACACAAACAAACATGACTTGTGGCAACCACTTAACTTTTTCTAACTTTATTACAAACTTAAACCTTAATTTTTGCTGCAGTACTGCACACTTTCGGCAAAAGCTAATACAAATGCAAAAAAAAACTAATTTTAATATTTTTTTGAAACTCAATATATCGATTAATTTAAAAAAAGTTGTAATCAAATTACATGCCGCAAATATATAGAGACCCTAATATATACAAGCACATACCTAAATACATAAATAAGTAGCAAACAAAAAAAACAAATACAAATACAAAAACTGCTGAATATATGCATAAAAAGTATAAATATAATTATCGATAAATATGATAAATATCGTAATGCTAATGCAACGTTAAGCTAGTTAAATAGTTTATATTTTTTTGTAAACTGCAAAATAAATGCAACAACAAAGTGAGACCGCAAACACCGCAAGGCACGGAAAAGCAACTTTTTACAACAAGAACAACAAAAGCAGCGAGAAGCGCACTTTTCTCGAACTTATGCGCAGCAGCATTCTTTACAACCACTTTGGCTATGCTTAGCAACGCTACAACAACAAGAACAAAATGAAAATCATATTTTATGTAAAAGAGTTAGCTGTCGGTAGTGCGCTTGCGGTGCGGTTCGCTTTTGTTTGTTCTAAAAATTAGGTTCCTAAATGTAAGCACTGCAAACATATAAATATAGAGTTTTAGAAAACTTAAAAAATACGTTATAGAAATATTTAAAATAAGTAGCTGAAATGTAAAAGCATAAATTATGTTAAATGCGCTATACACATACACACACACACATACACAAGCATGCGATACAAAATTGAATTCAACGTGTTAATAGAGATACAATATTGTTTAAATAATTTTGGTAAAAATTAAAAAAAAAAATAATTAATTAATTTTGGAAAAATTAGAAAAAAAATAATTAATTAATTTTGGAAAAATTAAAAAAAATTAATTAATTTTGGAAAAAATAAATAATTAATAAAATAATATCATTTTTGTTTGGTGCTGAAATTTATTATTTGCACTTTTTTGTTTTTTTTTACAGTAAATATTTTTTTTTAATATTTTAGCAAAAAGAGAAATATTTTATTTAATAATAAAAAAATAACAATTTAATAAAAAATAATAATAATTAAAAAATAATAATTTCACTAAAAAAAAAATAATTTAATTAAAAAAATATGATTTAATTTAAAAAAATATAAATTTAATTAAAAAATATTAATTTAAATAAAACAATATATAATTTAATTAAAAAAAAAATAAATTAATTAAAAACTAATAATTTCATTAAAAAATATTATAATAATTTAATTTAAAAAAAAAATAATTCAATAAAAAACCAATAATTTAATAAAAAACAAATGATTTTTAATGCAAATTTTTGTTTTTATAATATTTTCTCTAAATACTGAAATATTAAAATTTTTAATTGTTTACTTTCATTTTCGCATTACATAATTTATATTCTATAAATTAAATAAATAGTGTCTAAGGCTGTGTGCATAAATGAATTTCCCATAACATTTATTTAATTTGTTTACTTTTTATTATTGTAATTATTATATTTGTTATTTTGTTTAATGCCTAGAAAATAGCAAAAACAATGGAGATCTGTAAAATTTGTGCTAAATTTATTATTAATGTTATGCAAGTGTTGATGAAATTATATACGGTAAATACATATATAATATTATGGTGGCAATTCGTTGGTTTGAAAATAGTTTATTTAAAAATAATTGTTCAAGTGAATATTTTTTTTATTAATTTCAATATATTTAGAATCTGTTTAGCTATAAAAAACAATAACTAAATTTCATGAATTGAAGTGAAAATAAAAATTCTTAAAAATTGAATAATTTTTCTTTAATAACAAAAGTGAATTAAAGCGTAAAACAAAAAAGAGTGTAATTATAAAAATGTATGTGTTTACTCTTGAAAATTGCATGTTATACATACATATTGTAAAAAAAAAAATATTTTTATTTTAGTATAATTTGTATTACAAAGTTGCAAAAGTATTTGCTGAAAAAAAGAAATGAAAGTTTATATTCACACCTGTGACATAAAAAATAATAATAGAAAGAGTTATGAGAAGAATTTTTAAACCTTAATACTTTTTATTTGAAGTTGGAGCACCCATATACAGAAAAACTAAAAAAATGCCAACGGTTGTACTAAATTTTGCTAACAAAAGTAAGGTTATGAATTGTAATACAACATCTGTATGCAGTAAAATGGGTCTACAAATCTATTATTCAGTCCTAACAAAAGTAGAAAGTAGTATTTGAAAAATCATAAAATATGGCAAAAATTGCTACACAGCGTCATCTAGCGTATGTTTTATTCAAAAATAAGCCGAAAAAACGAATTTCGCGACCAAAAAGAGAGCAATAAATGTATTAATGGTTCGATTCTTTCTAAATTTTTCCTATATACAGGGTCACCAAGTATCAAAACTCTTGAAAAACAGAAAAAAATCACAGTGTACCGCCATCTAGCGTATGTTTCAGATAAAAATAAGCCTCGCAAATGAATTTTATGTCCCCCAAGCAAGAAATAACAATATTTGTTGTTCGATTTTTTTGTAAATTTTTCATGCATACAGTGTGACCAAATATTAATGATCCTAAAATACAGAAAAATTTGCACCACAGCGCCACCTAGCGTATGTTTTAGATAAATATTAGTATCATACTTGTGTTACGTGGCCTCAGAAACATAAATAACAATATTTATGGCATAAATTTACAAAAAAAAATGTGTTGTATACAGGGTCAGCCAAAATATAAACTTTCATTTTTTTCTATCAAAAACCAAGAAGTGAAGTTTACTTTTTTAGGAACTAAAATTATAATTATTTTGGAACTGCCAACAAAGTTTTATCTCTTTTGTTGTAATAAAAATTTTTAATAATTTTTTAAAAAAGGCACAAAATACACATACACACTTACTATGTTATATTAGCAGAGTAGTTGTAAAAATTCTCGTATTTGCAAAAATATCAAAAAATACATATTTTGTTCAGTTACAACAACTAATCATTAATTACCGCTGAACAATTTTACATAAACACATACACACATACAATTTATTTGGTTAGAATTCAGCAAAGCTAACAAAAGAATAGCTTAGGCAATGCGAACAACAACAAATTGGCAAGTGCACTTATTGAAACGCATTTAAACAAAACAAAAATAAATGCAAACGAAGCAGAAAAAACGCAGAAGTACATACACAACAACAAAATAAATATAAACAAAAATATTAATTAAATATATAAATGAAAAATATTATATACGAAATAGAAATGAAAAATGTACGAAATATAAATAAAAAATATATATGAAATATATAAAAAATACTATATACGATTATATACTTATATGTAAGTGATAAAAACATAGTAGCAAACAACAACAAATAAAAATAAATAATTCTAACAAAATTAGTAAAGTTATATGCAAATGAAAGTATAAATACAGTAAAATTAGTAGAACAAAAATGAAAACAACAACAAGTCAACTTACAAACAGTTTATTACATTTTTCTATAGCAAACAAAAAATATTTAAATAAAAACAAAATATAAATGCATAAAAATAAATAAGAAGAAAGAAGCTAAACAGCGAGCCAAGTGCGCAAAGCAATATAAAATGTAAAAACAAAAACAACAACAAACAAACAAAATTATTAAAATCACAGAGAATGAAATAGTATATGAAATGAATGTGCATATGTGAACCAGTATAAATGTCTGATGAAATGTTAATCTTAAAAATACTAAAAAATATAATAACAATTAATATTAAAAATACAAAAATATTTTAATAATGTGTAATAAGGAATTAGCTTAATATTAAAAATTAATAAAATCAATATAAAAGCATTAAAAATAATGAATATTGAAATGTGTATAACATTAACAAAATTAAATATCTAATAAATATATTTAATATGGATAAATTTAATGAATAGAAATTGCCTTTCAATCTTTTGGTGGGTAAAATTTCAATATTTGAAGTATGGTTCTTCGCGAAATTGATTTTTTTAAGGGGGGTAGGGTTTTAGGGTTTCATGGTATAAAAATGACTTTTTTGCGAATTAATTTTTTAAATATGGAATGACAATATAGGTTCATAAGAAATTTTAATTTTTGTAGACAATTATGTAGTCTTGCATATATGTAAAGATTCCCTCTTTTTTTTAATATTAATTAATATTCTACTCTAATTCTCTCTCGACGAACAAAAGCCGAACTCTATAAGTCGCTCATAATTCCCGTCCTGCTATATGGTGCAGAGGCTTGGACGATGACAACAACTGATGAGTCGACGTTACGAGTTTTCGAGAGAAAGGTTCTGCGAAAGATTTATGGTCCTTTGCGCGTTGGCCACGGCGAATATCGCATTCGATGGAACGATGAGCTGTACGAGATATACGATTCAGCGAATTAAAAGACAGCGGCTACGCTGGTTAGGTCATGTTGTCCGGATGGATGAAAACACTCAAGCTCTGAAAGTTTTCGACGCAGTACCCGTCGCGGGAAGCAGAGGAAGAGGAAGACCTCCACTCCGGTGGAAGGGCCAAGTGGAGAAGGACCTGGCTTCGCTTGGAATATCCAATTGACGCCACGTAGCGAAGAGAAGAAACGACTGGCGCGCTGTTGTACGCCAGTAAAGAAGAAGAAGATTCTACTCCAGAATTTTTAAAAATTCGTTTTTTATTTTTTTTCACATATTTAAAGTTTAGACCCTTAAGAACATATCCTCCAAAGGTACCGGCATTATCTCAAGTTCTATACAACCGATTTACTTTAAATTTTGTGTGAACCTTCTTTATATAATCCTTTATCCTTTATCTTTATATAACCGTTAATCCTGTGTTTTAATATTTTTAAAAAATTCAGTAATTTCAAAAAAAAAACGTAAAAAATGATTTTTATTTTCAGGCAGTCGCCATTTTTCAAAAAAAAATTTTTTCGTGTTCCCTGAGGTAGGGACCATAACAGCATCCTTACTGATAAAGAATTTCTTTTGATTTTTTTCAGACCACCAGGAGAGTCAGGATCAATGTCACCAGGATGCGCCATTTTTTTTTACACCTGTCTCTCCCCCTCTAATTATTTTAATTTTTAATATTTTTTTCTAAAATTTTTTTGGGTTTTCTTTTTAATAAAATTCAAAAAACTGCCCAAAATTTGATTTCTAGAGTACTCGTAGAATACTCCCTTAAGAAAAAACATAGAAACTTGAATTTAATGAGAAATTTTTATTATTATTTGAGAGAACATTGTTCGGCATATATGTTTAGAAGACCTCTTTCAAATGTTGACCGCGGCTACGTCTCAGATGGTATATCCCTTGAGTCCAATTTTCGATGGGTTGTTCAAGCATTTGGACTGGTAACTGGCGATTTACACGCGGGATGTTCTGCTCCAAGGCCTGAATCTAAGCCGGATTGTCCGCATAGACTTTAGACTACATATCCTCACAAGAAAATGTCTAACAGTATAATATCACACAATTTTGGTAGCCAATCGACCGGCCCAAAGCGTGAAATTATCTGCTCACCGAAATGTTCTTTCAATAAATCCATTGATTGACGCGATGTGTGGGAAGTGGTGCCGTCTTGTTGAAACCAAATGTCGCCGAGATCACGAGCTGCAATTTCAGGCATCAAATAGTCGGTAATCATGGCGCGTAAACGATCACCATTGACGGTTACGTTTTCATCGACATCATTTTTGAAAATATCCACAAACCACACCAAACCGTTTTTTTCTATATTAAATGACAACTCTCAGTTTACATACCCATTTAGCCAGAAATGGGCCTCATCGCTGAACAAGATTTGGCTCGAAAGCGTCGGATCTTCTTGAAACTTAGCCCATAGAGCAAAGCGATGTCGCTGTAGAAGATCCGGCAACTTCAGTTCTTGCAAAGCTGTTGTTTGAACGCTTTCAATTTAAGATCTCAACGTAAAATGTGCCAAGTCGTGCCATATCTCAGTCTTCGAGTTGCTGCGAACGGTGTCGAATCGACTCTTCACGGTCTTCATGTACACTCTCAGTACGGCTGCTATATTTTCTTAGCTGTGAGCTCGAAACTAGTAAAGGAATGTCTCGGTTCCTTATCTCTAGCAAGGAGTTACTTCATGCTTAGATTGATATGTGTGACTGACCACGGCAGAATTGCAAGCCTGATATAATTTTGCTACTTCAGTCTCACTAGTTGACAGTCTTTCGCCCGATATATTATACTACATAACCGACTGTTTTCCTTTTCATTGAGAGTGGTTTCTACGTGGCGGGTCCCAAACCAAGCGCAGAACTTCACTAGGTACTACTCGCCTTGTGAGGTTTTATACACATTCATATAGTGAACCGCTTGTTTCAAGACCGACGCCCGCAGCCGCACCTCTGGTGAATGGACGCTGAAATAAACTTCAGGGAACGCTTAAACCGTATATATCCGAGTGGCTCCACTGAAGCTTCCTCTGTTTAGCCCCAGGCTTTCGCAAATAGCGAAAAGAAGAAACGACTGACAGACATATCAAATATTATGCGAATAGTTTCTTTTGATGTACCTTTTCAATTTACTTTGTAGCGTCGTCTTAGCGATTTTGGCCGAGCTCATAATAGCCATTAGTCATCAGCTGATATCGCATACTAATTTTTCGAAAAGATTGGTTATACAGTTTTAGTCAGAATTCAATTCCCATTGAGCATGCTCTTGCTTTATATTATTTACATATATTCAAATTCGACACTGAGACGAACCGGTTTTTGGCTCAACGTCGCTTGAAACGCCAAATAAACTTTGCGGGCGAAGCAGCGAGTAACGACCAGCGATATGTTATTTGTTTATTATTTGCTTTTGAGCAGCACATTGTCAATGCTGCTTACTCTTCCATGCCATTCCATTTCAGTCCATAATTTTTGGCCAAGCTTTGGTTTGTTTTGGAATGTGACGCGCTGATATTTTTAGGCCTTTCAAGTTCAAAGCTAAGAGTGCGCTCCCAGCTGTCGATCACAATGATAGGCTCAGAGAGCGCGGCATGCTGAAGAGCGAACAAAAACTTTAAGACGAAATACCATACTTGAGATGATCATATACAAATGACTCAGTTGACTTTCAGCTGGACCACAAGTTAGTTCGATCGTATTGGCGCGCTTTGTGGCTCTCGGATGTAATGTTGTGCTGTCGGTCGTTGAAATAATGTGAATGAAAGGTGGCTGGACTTACGTCTTCACTGCTGCTGTTGTTTACGTAGGTGTTAAACTCAAAAAGATTGCGCTGCACTGGAGAGTGAAAGTGAGCATCCAGTTTTTACTCAAATTTTGTGAAGATTTATTATTTACACCTTTAATAATAATCACACTGTGATTGGGAAAACAAGTTCCCAAATATGTTCTTTAGAAACGTCGTGTGCTTGCTGATTGGCTTGATTGTTGGCGTACGTCTGACGGACTTCTGGGATTACGTCAAGCTGCAGCAACTGAGCAACAATGCGCGGCTAAATTACACAAATTCCACACAGCCGCTGACGCGGACGTCGGCGCAGGATGCCGATACACTTCCGGAGTTTTTGTTCAATAATACTCGTGTGCTGTGCTGGATTATGACCATGCCGGAGAACCATTTGAAGCGTGCGGTTCATATTAGGAACACGTGGGGTAAACGCTGCAATAAGTTGCTTTTCATGAGCACCAAAGCGGATAGTTTCTTGGATACTGTGGTCTTGGATGTGCCCGAGGGTCGTGATTATTTGTGGTACAAGACACGCGCGGCCTTCATGTATATTTACGAACATCATGCCGATGAGGCGGATTGGTTTCTCAAAGCCGACGATGATAGGTGCGTTGCTCTTTACTCGCTCTGCGCCCGCTTTGTTTTCACATTTTTTACTTTACTGTTAACTTTCAGTTACTTTATTATGGAGAATTTGCGTGCGTTCTTGTATCAATTTTCTCCAGATGCTCCAGTTTATTTCGGCTGTAAATTTCATCCATTTGTTAAGCAGGTAAATCGTTGTGTGTCTAATTTTGTTTTTTCTTTTACAAAAAGGGATTGAAAAGTTTGTATCGTGAACCTCACTTCCTTATATGTGATTACAAGATTGTCCCACAGCGACGATTCTTAACATATGGTGTAGATCACAAGCTCGAATAGGCAGACTTTGTGGAAGAAAGATACTGAGGAAGGTTTAAATACCATAAAACGGTTAATATCTTATAAAATGGAACATTTCACATAAATTAGTGACGACATCAAAATAGTTCAGGACTTAACTTATGGTGGACAGGCGTACGGAAAACCACATAGAGGATGTTAATGGAAAGGGTCCAGAAGCTCGCTGCTTTTTGCATAACGGGAGCTTTAAGAACAACTCCTACGGCGGCCATTGAA
Source organism: Bactrocera dorsalis (assembly GCF_023373825.1). Lineage (NCBI taxonomy): Eukaryota > Metazoa > Arthropoda > Insecta > Diptera > Tephritidae > Bactrocera > Bactrocera dorsalis. The sequence continues at coordinate 42,166,484 of NC_064307.1, forward strand.
CTGGAACTAAATCTGTCACCTACCGGAACGACTACTGACAAGAGAATTTACATATAGAGGTCGGTGCCTAATAGCGTTTTAGCAAACACCGACTGTATGATCCTACTTTTCAAAGACGCGGAGCTGGCTTCTAATGCACCTGCAGGCAATTACAGAGTCAACATCTATGTTGACAGCCAAACAGCAATCAATACAGTAACCTCGTATCACGGCCAGAACTGTTTTAGGTAGCAGGACAGCAGTAGAAAGCGTGGGCAGAAGCAAGAAGCTTTACTTCTACTGGGTGCCAGGCCACAAAGGCATCGAGGGCAATGAAATAGTGGACGATATTGCCAAAAATAATACCCGAAAACGTGATCAACACTGGGAAAGCCATGCATTGTCTATACGACGATCTGAACAGAAGCATGGTAAAGAAAGTCAGAATCCAATTGAAAAAGTTACCTGGGTGCGAAACGATAGATCGGAAGTTCACAAAATTCCTATTGGCACTCAATAGAAGAGATTGTAGGAACATGATCGCAATACTAACTGGTCACTGTCTGGTAGCGACACAAGCCCACAGAATGGGGCTGACAGATCGAGAAGACTGGAGGAAATGTCTAGAGCAAGACACCAGGGAAACAATGGAGCATCTCTTGTGCACTTGTCCCGCATTGGTGAGCCTACACTGTAAGCAAGGTCCCCACAGTATGATACACTAGAGAAGATATCGATAGTGAGGCCATAGAGTCTGTTAAAATTCGCGTCAAGTGGAGGCATGCTAAAGAATGACTACTCATTATAGACCTAGTAAATGAACTCCATCTGGTAACGCAAAGGCCTTATTGGCTTACCAGATTAACCTCACCTAACTGACAGTTAAGTATTGTCTGTACAAAAACTATCACTCCATTTGAAACTCGTCGCCATACCAAAAGCGGTAACATTAACCACCAAAACACCGGTAGCGTAAATGGGATTGTCGAGAGATAGAAAAGATTACGCTATCTGTTATATTCCAAAATGCCTTTGATTTAACTTAACCTTAGAACAAAGGGGCGTTAATCCTCATGATCTTGGCAGCTATTTAAGTGGGCCATTTGTCGAAATTAATGAGCCGCGAAACTTTGCACGCATGGGTCCATGTTTAGAGATGAATATGAGGCGGCATACCATATTGTTGGAAATATAGATCGTCCGGGTCTATGAGTGACTTGTAGAATTTGGTCTTTGTTTGTCGAGAGAGAAATTTACTTCTCAATGGCCTACTCAGTCCGAAGTAGCGCCAAGCAAGAGTTATGCTGCGTTAGATTTCAAGGCAACAACGGTTGGTGTTAACGCTGGTTCCAAGAGAGACGAAATTATCTTATGAGTTTACGTGAGAACAGTTCTGCGGATGCAACGGCGAATACCGCTGCCGATAGAACGATGAACTGTACGAAATATACGACGACATTGACATAGTTCAGCGAATTAAGAGACAGTGGTTACTCTGGCTAGGTTATGTCGGCCGAATGTATGAAAATACTCATCGGGGAAAGCAGAGGAAAGACCTACATTCCGTAGGAAAAATTAGGTGCAGAAGGACCTGGCTATACTTGGAATCTCCAATTGGCGCCAAACAGCGAAAAGGAAGAACGACCGGCACGCTGTTGTAAACTCGGCTTGGGGCCGCGTAAGCAGTGTCTACGCCAATAAAGAAGAATAAGGCACAAAAGATACAAGGAAGACAGTAAAATGTTGCCGTTTCAAAATGGATGATTGAATAATACTTAGTTTGTATAAGGTTCTCCTAAATAAACGTTCAAACTGAAAATCCACTAACTTGCTTGAAGTTGGTGCTCAATTTCACAAAATTCGAAAATATGAATTGTAAATTGTATTTACCGTACGTTGCCCAGGCGTCTCACATGCACCACAAATAAAGGAACGTAAAGGATTCGTGTGTTGTTCAAATTGCTCCGTGTACAGCGTGTGACCCAATGGCAAATATTTGCTTGGCAAACGCCATCACACAACCAAGCAACACAATCACACACCAACACACACGCACATACATACATTTACTTATTTGTCTAACATAACCAAAATTGCTAGCATAGCGGTACCTGCAGACATTCCCAAAAATCACCGTTAAACGCATACAACATTAACTGCACGAGCAACGGATTGCCAGCCACCACCCAGCGGCCATTCCCACACTCTCACGGCACGCGTGAGTCAAGCGCGCGTCCTGACACATACATCGTTATATTTTGTATAGATATATATGTGTGTATATATATTTGTATGACTGTATGTAGAGTATGTTAAGCAAATGTATACTCGCACAATATTTGCTGTCGCGCGCAATATTCACATATTTGCACAAATTTGGCATTTGCTTTTATACTGATTCCTTTATTTCATTTTCATCTGTACTCTATATTTTTGTAATGCTTTGTTGTTGTTGCTGTTGATTTTTATTGTTTTTGTACATTTCTTTTTTTTTTTTTGGTTGGCAAAATTAGGGTTACATGTCTGGTGGTGCCGGTTACGTGCTCAGCCGTGCCGCGTTGCGTCGCTTCGCCGAGGTCGCTGCCGCCAACAGCTCGGCGTGCTCGCAAAATCAACTCTCCGAGGACAAAGAGATGGGCATTTGTTTGCAGAATGCTGGCGTTGTGGCGGGCGATGCGCGCGACGTTGAGGGCGCCGAACGCTTCCATCCATTGGCGCCGATACATCTGATACCTGTCGATACGTCGGAATGGTATCCATTATACCTGTTCTACAAACGCGATAAGGTCAGTTGGACACACGAAACATATACACAGCGAGTGGGGAGGGAGAGAGTGTGCCGTGTGTGAGTGCGAATGCGAAAGTGTGCTGGCATAGTTTAGTGTGAGGTTAGGTGTAGTGGAGCTGTTGGGTGGCAGAGTTGGCACGAGTAGTGGAGCAAGAAATTGCAACTGTCGACTGTCGGCTGTCGAATGGAGATTAATTACTTACTCGCTTGTTATTTTTATTGCTCGTTTAATTTTGTTAGATTTGCCAAATTGCTTTTATTTACTCTGGCAAGCTTTATATAAACTTCAACTGCTTAATTTGTCTCTCGGTGTGTGTGTGTGTTTATAAGAACATTTGAAGGAAGTGCTTTTATCTTTTCTTTTTAATGAGATTTTTTTCTATTTTATTTTGCTTTCTTTTCGCATTTAAATTTCAGAATTTGCAGTGTTGTTCGCGCAGCGCCATTTCGTTTCATTACATTAAGCCGAAGGAGTTCTACGTTTTGGAATATTTCCTCTATGAACTGCGTCCCTTCGGTGTGGGCAATGTGGCGCACACTCTGCCTGCGAAAGCCAACATGTCGGCGCTGATGAAGAAATGGCAGCACGAATTGTCCAATAACATTTTCAAGGATGAGGATTAATTGCAAAGTCGTTTAGTTAATCCGAAGTAAAATAGCTATAAGAACAATTAGCAGCTGTCAATTTTGTATACCTTTTTGTACCTTATTATAATCGTGTGAATATGTAAATAATGTATTATTCAAAGGATTGAAGTGTGTTTTCAATTTTGTATTATGAAAAAAAGGTTTTTCGTTGTTTAATTGGGACAAAAATGCACCAGGAAATTGTAATTAATTTCACCGGGCAAATGTTATTTCAAAAAAATGTATTTTTCTTAGTTGGTAAGATTGTTCTTAATTACTTTGCCAAATATGGGCGCGATCTGTCAACCAGTTTGTCTATAGCAGCTGCTTAAGTCGGTACACCTCAGTAGTGTGTTGCGATTTTTATAATGGATAAAAATATCGAAGTAAGAATTTGTGTAAAATTTTGTATTTCGAACAGAATTTTGTGTGCGTAATCATTGCGAATGTTGGAAAAGACCTACGATGATTTATTTTTATCAAAACCACAAGCCTATGAGTATTACAAAGCCTTCGAAGATTTTCGAGAGATCGTTGAAGACATGCCTTGTTCTGGACGACCTTCCATCTCTTCAACTGATGAAAATATTAAAAATCTGAAGGATATGAGCTTGAAAGTTGTCGGGCAAGTGTTGGCGAGATGGCAAGATAGTTCGTCAACTCGCGCTAGTCCGTTCGAATGATTTTGGTGGATATTTTGTGTATGAAACGCGTTTTTGATCGACTCGCCCCGAGGAAGCTGAATTTTTTTCAAAAAGTGTGCCGTAAACTCTTTGCTTGATCGAACTCCGATTCCATTAATGGAGAGCCTTCTAATTGCCAATGAGTCATGGGTTTATGTCAACATGTCAACAATCATCGGAATGGAGGGAAAAAGCGAAGCGAGATCAAAAAACCATGCCAAAGCGGCTGTCAGTTTCCGTTTATCATTTTTTTAACTATAATTTCTGCATTGAGGTGTCCACGCTTCTTTTCTAATGTTCTCCGTGCATATCTCCATCGTCTCCATAAATACATAAAGGATTTTCGGTTTTCTTCATATTGTACAGGCTTTTTCGGTAATACTAGTGACAGGAGAGCATCTGTATTAAGTAGTAGTTTACCTCTCCGTGTTTCGTGCCTCATATTTATATCTTTGAGTAGTTTGGCGGTATATCTTCCTTTGCGTTCCCTTGTCCACCGATCTTGCCAGCGTTCATGTGTTTGCTTCCAACAACAAAAAATAAAAACTTTCAATACCTTTAACGAGTTTTTTTTAGCTTCGGCTCACTTTTGGAAACCTACATCTCATCATCAGTCATTATGCGTTTGATGAATGTAGGACCCTCAGCATTGCTGTCAAGCATCTTTCCGGCGACTTCTACTTGATGTCGATTTTGTAAAAGATTTTGGTATTTTGGTAAAAGTCTAGCATTGCCACGCTTTATACCCAAAACATTATCCATAATGTATTTAGTCGATCAGTAGGAGTTGTTCAGATTCTCTGCTATCTCTATGTTGCTAAGAGGGCAGCTCGCATGAGGCAAGTTTTCGATGACTTCACGACTATTTAACTCACTAAATTTGTTTAATGGCTTGATATTCTATTTTTTTATTTTTTTTTATGCCAGTAAATATGATTTATGTCAGTTATTTGTTCCATTTCTATGTTTCCATAGAACTGTTTATTTAGAAAGATCTCCTTCCTCATGTTGCCAGAACATGTATAGGTATATTACTTCGCAAAAAGTACAAAACAGGATTTTAAGTGAGCTCTGATCTCCGATACACAGCATACCGGGTGTAGTTAAGTAAGTTAACCAAAAAAAAGAAATATTTATTTCGACTTTGGCCTTAGACTTAGTAGCCTAGATTAGGTAGAACGTATCCTCGAGCCAAAGTACACGAGGAATCCCACTTGGATAGCTGTGTACGCTGGTTAATTGCGACAAATTTGTTAAGGCGGTTATTATGAATCATTGCCATTTTGACAAGTTCGCAGAAGGTGTGTCTAAAGAGATATTTCAATTTCAGTGTAGTAAAAACTGGACTATAAGGAAAGTATATGATTCAACTTTGCCTCTCCATATAGACAAGAATTATAGCCTCACGGCATGTGCATCAATTTAATAATGTCCAGTCAGAACACTTACAAATTTGGCGAGATGAACTTTACTAAGGGCAGCTAGTTCAGAAGATCTGTTGCGTTTCAGAAATGTCTCACAACTGCACTAGTTCTGGATGCTAAGGACCGCATGCCAAGTTCTCGGGTGATTTATAGATTCAACGTTAGCATGCCAAAAGAAGACGAATTACTGACTCGTTTTGATGAAAAACAAACTCATCGGCTCAGAATTTTTGTGGAGTCCGCTTTTGCCAAACAAACATTCTGTGACTAATCTTCGGCATACTGTCTGCGATTTTAAGGTAAAGATTCAAACTTTTCTCAATTCCTACATTACAACCGATACCTACTTCACCTTCCCAAAATATTTGTCCTTCACGAAGACTGTCTATCTAGCTTAAAGTACTTCACCCTGTCTCTTGGTTGAAAGCTAGTGCCTTCCGGTGAGTGGGGAGAAATAACTGGTATCTTATACCTCTACGTAAATTATTCTAGCTCAATCTCATTACCCTTGATGACCAAACCAGTTTTATCTGCCCACTTGGTTACCAAATTCAGCTACCACTTTAAAATTTTTGATCACAAACATTTGAAGGCTGTGAGTAGACATTCGCAGTATAAGTACAATGTAGTAGATACTTAGCGGCCTAACAAAACTAACGGACTTCGTTTTCTTCTAAAATTAGGGTTGTTACACTGTTTGTAATACTCAGAAGGAAACGTGGTAATGGTATATTTTCAGGAAATTTGGCATTGGTTATTGTCTATAACTATGATGAAATCTCCGAAGAATTTGTTCAGATGGGATCTCTAAGGAATTATGTTCTTGTAACTTCTTCTTCTTCTTTACTGGCGTAGACACCGCTTACGCGATTATAGCCGAGTCAACAACAGCGCGCCAATCGTTTCTTCTCTTCGCTACGTGGCGCCAATTGGATATTCCAAGCGAGGCCAGGTCCTTCTCCACTTGGTCCTTCCACCTCCGAGTGGAGGTCTTCCTCTTCCTCTGCTTCCCGCGGCGGGTACTGCGTCGAATACTTTCAGAGCTGGAGTGTTTTCATCCATCCGGACAACATGACCTAGCCAGCGTAGCCGCTGTCTTTTAATTGCTGAACTATGTCGATGTCGTCGTATATCTCTGTTCCATCGGATGCGGTATTCGCCGTGGCCAACGCGCAAAGGACCATAAATCTTCCGCAGAACTTTTCTCTCGAAAAACTCGCAACGTCGACTCATCGGTGTTGTCATCGTCCAAGCCTCTGCACCATATAGCAGGACGGGAAATGAGCGACTTATAGAGTTTGGTTTTTTCGTCGAGAGAGGACTTTACTTTTCAATTGCCTACTCAGTCCGAAGTAGCACCTGTTGGCAAGAGTAATCCTGCGTTGGATTTCTAGGCTGACATTGTTGGTGGTGTTAATGCTGGTTCCTAAATAGACGAAATTATCTACAACTTCAAAGTTATGACTGTCAACAGTGACGTGAGTGCCAAGTCGCGAGTGCGACGACTGTTTGTTTGATGACAGGAGATATTTCGTCTTGCCCTCGTTCATTACCAGAATCATTTGATTCGCTTCCTTGTCTAGTCTGGAGAAAGCAGAATTAACGGCGCGGGTGTTGAGGCCGATAATATCAATATCATCGGCATGCCCAGCAGTTGTATACTCTTATAAAAGATTGTACCTGCTCGGTTCAGTTCTGCAGCTCTAATAATTTTCTCCAGCAGCAGATTGAAAAAGTCGCACGATAGGGAGTCGCCTTGTCTGAAACCTCGTTTGGATTCGAACGGCTCGGAGAGGTCCTTCCCGATCCTGACGGAGCTTTTGGTCCCGCTCAACGTCAGTTTACACAGCCGTATAGTTTTGCGGGGATACCAAATTCAGGACATTGCGGCATAAAGGCAGCTCCTTTTCGTGCTATCGAAGCAGCTTTGAAATCGACGAATAGGTGGTGAGTGTCGATTCTCCTTTCACGGGTCTTTTCCAAGATTTGGCGCATGGTGAATATCTGGTCGGTTGTTGATTTTCCAGGTCTGAAGCCACACTGATAAGGTCCAATCAGTTTGTTGACGGTGGGCTTTAATCTTTCACACAATACGCTCGATAGAACCTTGTACGCGATGTTGAGGAGGCTAATCCCACGGTAGTTGGCGCAGATTGTGGGGTCTCCTTTTTATGGATTGGGCATAGCACACTTAAATTCCAATCGTTGGGCATGCTCTCATCCGACCATATTTTGCAAAGAAGCTGATGCATGCTCCTTATCAGTTCTTCGCCGCCGTGTTTGAATAGCTCGGCCGGCAATCCGTCTGCCCCTGCCGCTTTGTTGTTCTTCAGGCGGGCAACTGCTATTCGAACTTCGTCATGGTCGGGCATGGAACATCTGCTCCATCGTCATCGATTGGGGAATCGGGTTCGCCTTCTCCTGGTGCTATGTGTGTTCACTGCCATTCAGCAGGCTGGAGAAGTGTTCCCTCCATAATCTAAGTATGCTCTGGGCATCGGTGGCTAGATCACCTTTGGGGGTTCTACAGGAGTATGCTCCGGTCTTGAAACCTTCTGCAAGTCGCCGCATTTTTTTCGTTAGATAGAATTTTCGAGCATTACCCCTGTCGGCCAGCTTATCAAGCTGTTCGTACTCACGCATTTCGGCCTCTTTCTTCTTCTGTCTGCAAATGCGTCTCGCTTCCCTCTTCAACTTGTTCTTGTAACTAGTGGTATCATAAAATGGACTGCTATATCTTCTTTCACCGAAGCTATAATTCTCGTACCATACATTAAATCATTGGGTAATAGTTTTTAGTTCTCAACTTTGAATATGAACTTGTCAAGATTAAATAACTAACATATAGGCAACTTCGACAAGAAATAATAACCTACCCCATAGAATTAATGAATTCTTTCTAGAAAAGCCATGGACTAGTCTAGTGTGATCATTCAATCATGAATTGGTTGAGAAACAAAGAGAAATCTCAGCTGTATTCTTACAAACTCTTTAAAGCATATGATCAATTTCATTTGCGATCCCGCTTATTTTCAATCTAGCAAAATTTTTAGACTTGCGAAATTCGGCATATTCAATATTCGTCAAGCGACTGATTCATCCAAAGGTTTTGACTGTTACTTTCAGGTTCGATACATCTTTTAAGTTGTAGTCTTTTTAAGTCATTGATCACGCGGAGCAAATTTAACGATTGAATATTTGCGATCCAACAAACTGATTGGAATTTATCAGTGTGGCTTCCGAACTGGAAAATAAACAACTGACCAGATATTAACCATGCGCCAAATCTTGGAAAATACCCGTGAAAAGTAAATTCTTGGTCGATTTCAAAGCTGCTTTTGACAGCACGAAAAGGAGCTGCCCTTATGCCGCTATGTCTGAATTTGGTATCCCCGCAAAACTAACACGGCTGTGTAAACTTACGTTGAGCAATACCAAAAGCTTCGTCAGGATCGCGAAGGATATCTCAAAGCAGTTCGATATCAGACGACGTTTCAGACAAGATGACTCCCTATCGAGCGACTTCTTCAATCTGCTGCTGGAGAAAATAATTCGAGTTGCAGAGCTGAATCAAGAAGGCACAATCTTTTATAAGAGTGTACAACGGCTGGCGTACGCCGAGGACATCGATATCATTGGCCATAATAACCGCGTCGTTAGTTCTGCTTTGTCCAGATTGGATAAGGAAGCGACGCCATTGGGTCTGGTAGTAAACAAGGGCAAGACGAAATTTCTCCTGTCATCAAACAAACAGTCGTCGCAGCCGCGACTTGACTCCCACGTCACTGTTGATAATCATAACTTCGAAGTCGTAGATAGTTTTGTCTACCTTGGCATCAGCATTAACATCAAAAACAACTTTAGTCTCGAAATTCAACGCAGAATAACTCTTGCCAACAGTTTCTGCTTCATACTGAGCAGGAAATTGAGAACTAATGTCCACTCTACACGAACAAAGACCAAATTCTACAAGTCACTCATCATCGTCGTCCTCCTATATGGTGCAGATGTACGGACGGTGACAACATCTAATGAGTCGGCGTTACGAGTTATCGAGAGAAAGGTACTGCGGAAGCTTTATAGTCCTTTGCGCATTGGTAACGGCAAATACCGAAGTCGAAGGAACGATGAGCTGTACGACATATTTCAGCGAATTAAGAGACAGTGGCTATGTTGGTGACCTAGTCTGTCGTCCGAATGGATGAAAACATTTCAGTTCTGAGATTATTTGCCTCAGTACCGCCGGGAGAAGCAAAGAAAGAGAAAGACCTCGACTCCGCTGAAAATACGTGGTTGCACTTGCAATCTCCAGTTGCTGCCAAACAGCGAAAAGAAAGAACGACATGCTGTTGAAAACTCAGCTATAGCCACGTAAGCGGTATCTACGCCAATAAAGAAAAAGAAGATGTTTGAACTGCGACATCTTCCCAGAAGAGTTGATTAGTCAGTTACCATGGGAGGGCTTAAACATTTAGAGACTTAAATTTTTTGGATAAAATCGTTGCTTCCAGCATTATCAACAGAAAAGGAATCTCTATCGAATATTTAGCAAAGCTGTAAACGTGTTATATAACGGGTGATTTTTTGAGGTTAGGATTTTCATGCATTAGTATTTGACAGATCACGTGGGATTTCAGACATGGTGTCAAAGAGAAAGATGCTCAGTATGCTTTGACATTTCATCATGAATAGACTTACTAACGAGCAACGCTTGCAACTCATTGAATTTTATTACCAAATCAGTGTTCGGTTCGAAATGTGTTTCGCGCGCGTGTTTTGTTCAGCGATGAGGCTCAGTTGAATGGCTACGTAAATAAGCAAAATTGCCGCATTTGGGGTGAAGAGCAACCAGAAGCCGTTCAAGAACTGCCCATGCATCCCGAAAAATGCACTGTTTGGGGTGGTTTGTACGCTGGTGGAATCATTGGACCGTATTTTTTCAAAGATGCTGTTGGACGCAACGTTACGGTGAATGGCGATCGCTATCGTTCGATGCTAACAAACTTTTTGTTGCCAAAAATGGAAGACTGAACTTAGTTGACATGTGGTTCAACAAGATGGCGCTACATGCACACAGCTCGCGATTCTATGGCCATTTTGAGGGAAAACTTCGGACAACAATTCATCTCAAGAAATGGACCCGTAAGTTGGCCACCAAGATAATGCGATTTAACGCCTTTAGACTATTTTGTGGGGCTACGTCAAGTCTAAAGTCTACAGAAATAAGCCAGCAACTATTCCAGCTTTGGAAGACAACATTTCCGAAGAAATTCGGCAAATGCTCGAAAAAGTTGCCCAAAATTGGACTTTCCGAATGGACCACCTAAGACGCAGCCGCGGTCAACATAAATGAAATTATCTTCAAAAAGTAAATGTCATGAACAATCTAACGTTTCAAATAAAGTATCAAGCTCTTAAAATCACCCTTTACTTATGTACAGAATCTGTAAACTTTGTCGTAAATTTCAGACATACCCATTTTATATAAATTCCCATATGTTATAAAATTATTTTATAAAATTGTAAATTGCAAAAAAAAAATTTTAATACTCAACAGAAAATCGTTTCGTTTTCAATGCTGATGGAAGGGATTTTCATTTATTTGTCACTAACCCTTAAGTAGGTACAGCACAAAATCACTTTTTTATACAATCAAATTTCTGATTGATTGATTATATATAATTACAAGCAAATTTAAAACTGTTTGACATAAGAAGTCAGGCCAAGTTACTGAGGTATGAAACTCACCCTTTTTCGCATACTCAAAACTCCCCTTAACTCCTTTAAAGTCTTGCCATTGAGATTTCCTGGCAAATCCGTCATTTGAATTGCTTGCAGCGTAGCAAAAACGGACGACAAGTCTGCACATGGAAAATCACCCACTGAACGAAGCAATTTTTCATGATTCTTCTCCCGCGGATGCGTGTGCAAAATCCATCTCTTCGATTATCACTTAAGTATGCAGCCGTCATGAAGGGGGCGCTGGATGCACGGACGCGCAGATACACCAGAGGGCGGACGGAAGGACGTTGAATGCCTGTACCGATATCCAATTACAAAGTTGAACTCTACAGTGCGCAACGTTAACTCTTAATCCACAGCGACTTGAGAAATGCGAGCACATACCTTCATATTAAAGCGAAGAGGAGCTGCAAAAAAAGAATGGCAACAGAGCAATCATGCAACTACTGCATGCAATAAAAAGAACAAACACTTAAGAGTGTGCCCTCCGTACGTGCGCCCGTCCGTAATAGTGGCTGTGCGGCATTGGCAGTAGCGGCGTTGCATGGCTTTGTGTGCTGCGTGTGGCATGTGGCAATTTATCATGTGGCGCGTGGTGCAAACATACATTTTTCGCCTTCGATCACAGCAGCGCGGCGCGACGCATTGCGTTCGCATTGACGTTCGCCAATTTATCATTGTTGCGGCGCGTCCGCGTTTGCATTTTGCGGCGGTCGGTCGCATTGTGGTGCCGCGTAGTACGAGTAGTGGTGGCACGCGTCGCCAAGCGCCGAACATACACACGCACACAGCTGTAGCGCCAAAGATTATGAGTGAACCGGAAAATCACATAAAACGTGACGCACACGTGAAAATTACCTGGGGAGATTCCAAGCGCTCATGCATGCGCGTATGTTTATATGTGTGTGTATGTGTATGTATCAAGGGTGCGCGTAAGTGTATTGTACTCTACTTAATTTTCAGCGCATTTTTCGTGCACTTTTTGTTATTTATGGACATGAAATGTGAAAATGAAGAAGCGGCGCTATGCGAAGCGCCACTCGTCAGTTAGAAGGAAAAGCTGAGGGTCGCTCGTTTGTGCGCCGCTGTTCCAACGTTGAATGCAGAATCCGCAGTGGTGGCATGGCACGCGTAGCGCCTTCATGTTGACTGCAGGATTTACGAGCTCTTTACGGTGCGCGCGCGTCAGATATGCCTGCCAGGCTACACAGCTGACGTTACTACTAGCAGGAAAAAAGGCAGGAAAATTCGACACAATAAGCAGTCCGCATCGAAATTTCCACCTTTGCTGGCGCGCGTCATGCCGCGGCGTGTAGCTTGGTAATTAAAGCAAATAAATGTTTTAATTTTTGTTTATTTTCACTCGAAAGAGTTAAGCGCACACACACAAACATACGCGCACATATAACAGCACACCTATAAATTTGAGCGTCAAAAGTGTCTGCATTGCTGTCATACATATTTATAGCGTCATACATATTTATAGCGCGTCGACGCGCCGCCGTGTTCGCAAGTTCATTACAACGAGTTTTCTTCAACAGCACAACAAAAAAGCTGGAAAAAAATTGCGGCGCTTTCTAAGCGCTCATTAGGTTGGCACGTAATTGCATTTCGTTACAAGTCTCGGCGTTTTTTTTTCCGGAACGTGTCTGCGTAACCGGTTCGTTAAGCATGCGTAATGTCTGTTGTTAAGGGTTGGGCACACTTCGCTCGTTTCCAATTGGAATTTCGTGTGCGCGAAGGGTTTGCGCTTAATCTCTACACAATTTGCATATCTTTTTCGTAACGCGCTTTTGTTATTAGAAAGCTGCGTTGCTTATGTGTGCGCGCGCGCATACAATCATAGATCTGCACATGTGCTAGCATACTCACAGGCGCGCTTGCCTGCTTGGTATTAAACACTCCGGGTAAAAACTCGTTAGGCGGGCAAACACTCATTTGCCGAAGGTTTGTGATTTCCATTTGAAATATTTTTACATATTTCATTTACTAGTTTTACAACAGCTTGATAGCGTCGATGATGCTTTTCAATTCGTACATATGTTCTCTGAGTTTTAACTTACCACATGTCAGTGTAATGCGCAGGGTTGCTGCTGCAAGGGGCATAATATGCAGGCAGAAAACTGGTTTTGCAAGCCTATTTTTTGTTTATTTGACGCTCAGTTTGTATTTCCCATTTGACAACCTTGTAAGTGATTAAAATGCAAATCACGATTTCGTTTGACTCGCGTACTTTTTGGTAGCTTTTGTTTGAGCGTGTGTTCGAGATTTGCATTACAATACTTCTACAGGCGCACGACTGGATTGGGCATTGAAATGGTGAGCAAAGGTTTTGAAATAATTAAATAAATAATAAATAGTCAGTCAAGATAGAACAGTATTCGCTCAGCAAATGTACTGAAATTGCTCTGAACTGCCGCGTTCTGAGTTGTCAGACCTCAGTTTTGGTGATCACCTCTTCATTCAAAGAAATTTTAATATATTCAATATTTTTTCAGCATGTGAAAAACGCTTTATCAATTTTTTCATAACAACAAAAGTTGTTTCACTTAAAATGATATAACTCATAAACTAATGATCCAACAGCTGTCAAATTTATAGTACACGCGTTTTTTGAAGTAAGTATAAATCATATGGATTTAATTCTGTCAGGCCGCGCACTTTTCAATTGATCTGTTATGTTTAATTAAATATTAGTTGTTTTTACTACTCGCCTCTCTATCTTGTACGCTTCTCTGCGGTATCACAGTGAGTCACCTTCAGCATCGAAATTATTTTATGACAGTTCCCTTGAACCTAAAATTATTCTGTAGCAAAAGAAAATGTCTATTATCTTCAGCATTTATCAGATCAAAGAATATTATTCCCTAAACATGTTGAGTTCTGGGTGTTGGGTCAAACCACGTCAAGTGGTCCATGAAAATTTCGAAAAATCACCGATTTTGAAAATTAGCAATTCATATGTTATTTTTTTGGAATTGGACAGATCAAATAACTATATGATATATCTGAAGTATAACCGATTATGCAGATTTTTAGTTTTACAATATCTTAAAGCAAAGTATTAAAGGCTATATTTAAAAAGCTAAGCGCTCGTAATTCGGGTTTAGATTCATATTCCTTTATGGAAAATTGTTTAGAATAATCCATAAAACACTTCCGACAAAACCGATTATTTTTTTTTGGCTCTCTGTAAGTTTAAAAACACCAATATAAATAAATTTCAGTCGAGAGACCCAAGTTTCGACCACTCTTTCCAGCAATTGGGGTCATGTGTCATGTGGATTGTCATATAACTTAAAATATGATAAATTTGTTTATTTACATTCCTATTAAACTAAAAGTGATGCGATAGCGGATAGACTCATTTCGGTCGTCTCTGGTACTTTGCTTCACTGCAGCAATAGCGTCTTCGGTGCGCACAGTACGTCATCTCTGATGTTGCGCTTTATCAGCTAGAATAATCGGGGTGGGAAACCGATCCATGGTTCTCGAATGATTATGTCGACCGAATATTGGACGCAGTGTTAAATGCTTCGCCGTACCGAGCCATAATTTTGGTAATAAATTTGATCAATTTGCAAATGGTTTTCTGGAGTAAGTCTTTTCATTATAAAATGGTAAACTAACTAAATTGCTGATAAATCAAGCAGGAGTTGTCAAAAAGGCCAATTTTGAAGAAAGGAGTGACCGGAGTATTTAGAATATAGCTGCCGCTAGCTTATCAATTGAGGAAGACTTAAATCAGTCTCTCACACTTCATTATCAAGCGTTGGGTATCTTTGGCATCTCTTTATGTCGAATTTGAGAAAATATCTTGCCCTACATCCTTACAAGGTCAAATTGTCTCAAGAACTCAAGCTGCTGGGCCACCAGAATTGTCGTATGTTCGTGAATTGGGCTGATTAACAATTTGAAAATGATCGGATTTTCATCGAAAAATCATTTTCAACGATGAGGCTCATTTCTGGCTGAATGGCTTCGTCAATAAGTAAAATACGTAGGCTGCTATATATATTTCTGGACTAGGCAACACTAAGTGTTGCCAGGTGCAATCTGACATTTCCATTGGAAAGTTTGACATTTTTTAGCATAACATCACTCAGAACGTTTTGTCATTTAATCGTGAATTGTTTTATTTACAGGGAATTAAAAAATTCATCTCAGCCAAAAAATGGAATTAACTCGTGAACATTTTCGTGCGATCATTTTTCACAACTTTCGACGTGGATTATCACGACAAGAGTGCATCGATGAACTAAAATCTTTGTATGGCTATGAAGCACCATCCTATAGCACTGTGAAAAACTGGTACAACGAATTCAATCGTGGCCGACGCTCGCTCAAAGACGAATTCCGTGAAGGTCGTCCAAAAACAGCCGTTGTGCCAGAAAACATCGATGCCGTACGTGAACTGATAATGCAAGACCGTCATGTAACATACCTTCAGATAGAGGCATGCCTATGCATTTCTCTCACCAGCATACATTCGATATTGCCGTAAAAAAGGTTTGTTCTCGTTGGATCCCGCACAATTTGACAATCGCTCAAAAAAAGGCTCGTGTGGATTGGTGTAAAGAAATGCTGAAAAAATACGATCGCGGTGCTTTAAAAGGCGTTTATAAGATCGTCACAGGTGACGAATCATGGATCTATGCGTATGAGCCCAAAACAAAACAGCAATCGACCGTGTGGGTCTTCCAAGACGAGCCAAATCCAACGAAAAAAAAAACCTTTTTCGTTGATAAATATTCCTATTTAGCCTATTAGGCCAGAAATATATATAGCAGCCCTCGTATGCGTTATTGTTCCGGCAGCCTTCCACACGTACTTCATGAGTCACCATTTCATCCCGAAAAAAATCACGAAATTGCCCAGTCAATTTACCGCCTCGGTCGTGCGATTTGACGTCGTTAGAATATTTCCTGTGGGGCTACATCAAGTCCATGGTCTATGCCAACAAGCCAACGGCCGATTTATGCTTGAAAACCGTCGAAAATCGGGTTCAGCGACTGGACTTCTGCGAGGATGCCCGTGGTGGCTATGTAACAAAAATCGAGTAACATACATGATGACATCAAATGAACTTTCAACAGAAAGAAAGAATTTTATTGATATCCGTTTTTGTTTTTTAATATGTATGTACTTGCATTCACGATTGTCAGGCACAAGGACACAACGGTTACATTATGATTAATCAAATTTTGATCAAGTTCGAAGAAATAGTTGTCACTCATCCAGTTTAGGCTAGTCCCTCTCTGCTTTTTTGTAACTTTTTCTTGTTCCAGTATTTTTTTCTTGGAAGCAGCTACAGTGGAGATCTGGTATGCAGGGTTTTCCTTTCAAGACTTATGTCTATGTGTGCATTGAATGGTTTATAGCCGTTTAAAAATAGTTTTCAAGCCTTTATGAAATATCAACAATTCCTTATTCGAGTATTAAATAAGTCATGTGACCTATAGCGGCCGGGTCACAATAAAAAAACTCTTCCATTACAAATTCCTGAAATAAGGCATTCTTCCTTATTTATTTTCACAGATGGGTATTTCTTTATGAGTGCGGATATTTGCCTAGACAAATACGTGTGTATGGATATGGATATGTAAGTGTGTATGATTTTCACTCACCTTTTATAAAAGAATGTGGGTAAGTAAGGAACTGGACACTCAAAAGCATTCCATTGTCGCATTGCCTTGGCTTCCCTATGAGATTCCTAGAAGAATGTGCACAAAAACACGCACATATACATACATTAGTTCATATACATATGCACACTTGAAAAGCAAAAACACTCATACCCATATCCTCAACAATGTCTTAAACGTGTTGCTGGCGCGCAAAACCGAAGGAATTTCGAATAAGTCATATTTCCCCAAACCACTCAAAAACACCACAAGCACACAGGAGGCAAATATACGAGTATGTATGTATACAAAACACAACAAAAACAGTAGACAATAACACGAAGAGAGTTTGTAAGTCGCTCGTTTCATTTTGAAAACGACTTTTTATGGCCGACGCTGCTCAAGAATGAGTGGAAGGGAGCGTACAAATCTTAAGCGACTGTTGCTCAGCACACACACACACATACAAAAAGGCATACATGTACCGTTTATAGTACACGCAAGAGTGCCATAAACAGTCTCAAGACAGCGTCAGGGGTTGCACGAATAACACGTTTTATGGATGGAGAAGCGGAGGTCACGTAAGAAAAGCGCAAGAAACTGAGCGCCGGCTGTAAAGGAATGAGTGAGCGCGTAGGGGAAGTGAGTTGTCGCACACCGCAGAGAGGGACCTGTAGCATGCCAAGCTCAAGACGAACGACCGACCGGCTAGGCCAAAGGCTGCGCGCACCTTGACGGCGATCCTCAAACGTTTCACAGACGGTGACGGGTGTGCGTTGTGTCGTGCCGCGTAGCGCGTGCTTTAAGAAATCAAAGGCGATTTGTACGGAGTCATGGCGGCAGGAAATTGGCATGTTATTTTAGTTGCGGTCGTTGTCGCGAACTTTGGCTGATTGGCTAAGCTACAAGCTGGTGAATAAGTAATTGCTAGTGAGTCACTTGTCGCAGCGGTGGCATGCTATATTTGCAGTTTCAAGCAAAAACGCGCACTTATATATGCACAAAATGTGACAGTAGTGGGTGGCGCGGTGGCAAAGCAGCATGAAGTGAGTATTGCATGTGGCAAGACATATCCTTGCAACCGCACACGAATGCGCTGTATAGTGGAGAGTAGCCACAATGAACTTGCAACGGAAGTGGCAACATTCTACGAGTGTATTTGGCCAATTTTATAGTTGTTTCATAATTAATATGTGTTATTGTTTTACGTTGTGACGTTGCTACGCGGCAGCAAGTGTGTCTAAAATGCATGCAACAACTGCAGCAAAGGTGCCTGCATACACGGCGAACGGGATTTTTTCGTGTGTGTCACAAAGGCGCATTAAAAATGCAAGTAAAAATGGAAATAAATATATATAGAAAACTTAAAATAGTGCGCGCGGTCGTTAAGGTGCAAGCAGCGAAGCGGAAAATTGAAAATTTCAACAAAAACAACAAATGTGTACAATTTGCTTAAAAACAAGGGAAACGCAAGGCATATAATTATGCTTAAATACAGGCGCACGTGCATAAATCCGCACATGCAACGCGCGCTGAGTAGTTAACAAATATTCATATGTGTATGTGTGTGTGCATATGCCGTTAGCAGTGCAAAGCAGTTACTTTGCCGCGACATGTATGTGTACGTTATACAATTATTAACGAAGCATTGCGCTGACAAACAAGCGCGCTTGCTATTGCCGCCTTTAAATACATAAAAACGCGCGCACATAAATACACACGCGCGCATACATACACAAATGCACATATAAACAGAAAACCGCTATGTATTTGTGCAAATAATGCCTAAAATTTTTCATCATTTGTTTTGATATCGAAATGTATATCACAACGCGCGCGCGCTCAGCCAACGCCCCTCTCCTCAGAAGCACATCCGCGCTGTTCATTGAACTCCAGGCGCATGCAACGCGCGGCAGCGAAATCAAAATACCGCCGCATGTGCCGCGCGCTATTCCCATATAACACCGATGCAAGTAATATTCGGTGTAGAGTGGTTCACCGTGGCGCTTGCGCCTGTATGTGTGCTCTTATTTGCTTTGTCTTGTTTGTCTTTGCGGCCGCGGCTGTGCAAATGCAGCTGCACGCGTTCACAAAAAGTCCTGCCGCAGTGACGATCGATCGAGCGTGTTATCGCGTTTGTTGTGTTGTGTTGTGTTGTGTGTTGCGCCGTGTAGTTCCTGTATTTCTGCTTGTTCCTGCTGCTGCTCCTATTTCCTGCCTTCTAGCCTAGTACCCATTGCGCTTGTCATGCACAATTACAATAAAAAGAATATTTCAACCCTATTTTGCCGCCCTTGCGCGTGCGCTTTATGGCTATCATTTGTTGTACTTGTTGTTTGTGTATGTGATAATGAAATTTATTAGCGACATTACAGCTTAGCACCGCACCCGTGATAAAGCTGACGGCTGGCTGCGCATGTGTGCTCGCAGACCTTAACTATCGCCAGCCAACAAAGGTGTGTTACAATCTGCTACAACAACAATAAAAATAAATGTGTTAAATCAAATTTTTATATATACGTCCATCTGTGTCGTTCATATATGTATGCAGTGGTATAACTAGTATATGTAAAGGACCTCACATTTTTATGGAATTTATTCATGATTTGTGATAAAATAATTTTGTATGGTAATTAAGGAAAAAGTGGACAGCTGGTCCTAATGGCCACCGGAGTAATGGTATTCGAACCTACTTTATATTCATACGAGTACAAATATCTTTACGTCACACTGCGCTGCGCTACTTTGTTGCTTATCCGATCTACGCCCCTGGTCTTAATTAATTTGGTAATCAAAATATGTCAGCGACACACTTATGCACTTAGTATCGCTAGCCTAAAGCCCTAACATGATCGAATGTTTCGAAATAATTTTGCTGCAATTGCTAATATTTTGAAGATCAAATTTATCGATCAAGCTTTTTACTAGGCGATTGGAGAGAGATTTATTAGAAAAAGCTTCTATAAAGGAACTTCATTGTGATCGGATATACGGCTGCGATTGTTGGCATCAGACTCAGAGAGTTTGGGTTCCAAAAAAACACTTGTCTGAACACTCGGAAATCCTCACATACTTTGACTTCATACCTGATAACATGGATCATGGAGTCGCCATATACCAGCTAGGGAGATGTGGTAGGGAAGAAGCAGTTGGAGGAAAGGAACAATTAGCTTCTTTACGGATAGGTCAAAGCTGGGGGGAGAAGATTGGTGGAGGGGTTGCTGACAGGAGTTCTCTATCAACTCCAGTTTAAGACTTCTTGCCTATTGCAGTGTCTTCTAGGCCGAGGTTACTGCCATTTAGGCAGCAGTAAATTTACTGTTCCGGAGTGCAGCTTCCTACAGAGAAGTGATCATTCACTCAGCTGGCAGAGTGTTGATAATAGCCTTGAACTCATTAACAATACGTTTAGGGCTGGTCAAAGAGTGCCTAACCTCGCAATCAATATCATCGTGTGTCTTTGTGATAAGACTGGTATGGATTCCAGGTCACAGCGGAATCGCAGGAAACTGTAAAGCTGCTGAGCTAGCAAGAAAAGGCACCCTAGAACCGATATCGGTATAATGGAAACTGATCGGTGCTCTCATATCTTCTTGTGTTCTATTAATAGATAGCTGGGCTTCATGGAAGCTTGGCCAGCGCTAAGCCAACATCGGTGCATGCACTGACGCAAAGACCTTTCGGACCCAGATCGATCGAAAGTGATCTAGTCAGTAAGGCTATGAATCCTACTAGACGCCATCCGCAGAAGCTGTATGGAAGAAGTGGAAACAAGTCAACACTTCTTTTTTGACTGTCCCGCGTTAAAGAGAGTTCTTATTTTCTATGGCCTCACAGGGAACTATATTTAGTAGTCATTGTGCGAGGTGGTTCAGCATGACGGTGGATACTTTTCATAGGAAGAACATTCCTCAAGAGCCCGATGTTAAATGCAAAAGATCAGCAGAGCCCCGTCGGAATGTTGACCTGCTTCTATTTATAGGGGGATAAGGTTAAAAATCATACCATTAATCACTCAACACTTCTTACTTGGACAGTGAAGTTTGAAAGATTAAGACTAAAATATTTTGGATCTGACATTTTCAGCTTTCCAAACGAACTAACAAAAATAGGTTAAAAATGCCCAAGCATGTTGGAAACAGTTTCAAGGCGCTTTGCCGAACACACTGGCATTTATCATTATTAATTACTAGGATGGATAAAATAAATAAAATAAGAAACTAAAAGTTATAAACTTTCGCTGTTTTTAGGGAACAGCTTTGTTTCATGCTATCAGTATTATCATTATGATGTATACAATAGGATATGTTAAGACTTTAAGAACTTTCCTCAAGGCTAGTAGCTCATGAATTGGACTTCGATTTCTCTGTGCGTCTCCTGCATACTCAGGCGCTGATCTCCAGCGGCAGTTCCCCTTTTACCAGACCTCTAAGGAACATTCGGTGAAAAAAAAATTTAGCACCGGCGAAGAGATATCCGCTGAGACAGAAGCCAATTTTGAAGCACAAAACAACAGTATTTCAAAAATTGAACAAAAAGTTGAAAGATCATTGTAATCCCTATAATGCTCTCAATAGTTGAATAAAAAAATTGAGCGCCGAAAGAAAAGTATGATTTCCTTTAGAAAGATGTGAACTTTTTAGCCTGCGTGTTAAATATCAGAATCACTCCGACATTTTTAAAGAAAAAACACAGAAACTTCATATTTAATAGGGAATGTTTATTATCAATTAAAAGAACAATCTTTGGGGAATATTTTTTGAAAATTATCTCTTCAAATGTTGGCCGCATCTATGTCTCAGATGGTTAATTCGTTGAGTCCAATTTTCTATGACTCTTTCGAACATTTGGAATAGTATTTGGCGAATGACACGCGTATTGTTTTTCACCAGGGCCTGATTCATAGACTGAATACTTGACATATTCCCACAGGAAAAAGACTAACGGAGTGATATCACCACATCTTGGTGGTCAATTGACCGTCCCAAAACATGAAAATGACTGCGATATGTGGGAAGTTCTTGTTAAAACCAAATGTCGCTGAGGTCACGAGCTTCAATTCGGGTATCAAATGGTCGGTTATCATGCCGCAATACCGGCTGCCATTTGACGGTTACGTTCTCACTGGTATTATTTTTAAGGAAATGTGGACCGATGATTCCAACGGCCCACAAGCCACACAAAACCGTTGGGTTTTCTGGATAAAATGGCAGCTCTTGAATATCTTTAGGCTGCTGTTTAGTTTGCTTTTCGTCCAAAACGCGACAATTTTGCTTGTTTACATACCCATTGAGCCAAAATCGCCGAAATCATTGAATCTTCTTGGAACTTTTCAAGAGCCCATAGAGTGAAGCGTTGTAACTTGGGATGGTCGAGCGGCTTCAGCTATTGCAAAAGCTGCATTTTGTACGCTTTCAATTTAAGATCTCGTCGTAAAATGCGCCAAATCGTTCCATACGACAGTCCGAGTTGCTAAAAACGGCGTTGAATCGCCTCACCACGATCTTCGTGTACATACTCAGTCACGACTGCTATATTTTCTTCGTAAGCGCGTGCTGGACGTGATCTATTCTGTCGAATATTATCCAATAATGAATGCTGGGTCTCAAGATGGGTGATAGTGTTGGCAATATAATGTTGAGCGAAGTGCGCAAAGCACATTCTTTACAGAATGTGGATTGTCGTAATAAAGTTTAACGATTTGTAAACGTTGTTCAGACGTAAGTCTTTCCATAACGAAATGTCAGACAATACAATACATGACAGATGGATAAGACTCCCGCGTGGTCTGTGAAAGAGAGGCTATTTGAAAAAAATTACCTCTACTTGCATCTCCTTTCTGAGTGTTACAAATTTCTTAGCAAACTTAAAATACTCAAGGGAAACTGCCTTGAACTGCCTTGTACTTATAAGGAAAGATTGATTGAGATTACCAAGTTACCCTACTTCATCGAGCTATTCAACATGAAGTCCACTAAAAACAAAATCCACAATCTACAATTTTTTAGCATTGTACATTGATCTGCATAAATCGTAAAGCAAAACGTGTACGCACTAAAGTAAAGCATATTAGCCTAGGCAACATTACCTTACTTTTTCCATTGAAAAAAAAGCAGTGAAAAAATCAAAGATGCGTAGCCAATCGTATCGAACGCCACAAATCATACTCTAATCACATTTGCCGTGCCATCAAGCGTGGAAATTATCGAATCTTGAAACGCCTCATAAAATCGACACAAAGCGCAAACGACCGAGTGCTCGGTAGGGTGGTCGGCCCTCAGACGAACTCTCCCTCCGATGTTTGTCGCCTGCTTAGACTGTTGGGTGCGCTATACAGGATAGCTAACACTGTGATCTACCTTTCCTCTTAGGCGCATATGTACCGTACGCATTGTGTGGCAGGCTGAGCAAAAGTGAAAGCAACTCCCGTTATTTGATAATAATATTATTAAATGCATTTCATATGTACGAATATGTAGCAGTCATGTATGCATATAAATGCTAAATTTATTGCTTTCATATTGCTTGGGTGTAAGTGTGTTTGTGTGCATGTGTGTGTGTGTATGTGATCTACATAAGAATGCTAAAGTATCTGTGATGCGCTTGACTGCCCAGCGACAGGATAACAAAAGGAAATAAAAATTTTCTACAAGCATAAATAAAATATATATGTACATTGAGACTCATGCAGACAGATATGAATATGTAAATATGTATATACATAAATGTACATATACTTACAAACATAAAAACACTTCGACTTGCCAACTTATAATAAAAAGTTCGAAGGAAAGGCAAAGCAAAAAAAAAAATACAAATATAAAATAAAAGTACAATAACAATATCAACAACAACAACAAAACATTCAATCTCATTCAGTCGGGTGTCGCGGAGCACCTCGGGCACGCGACCAGCCAGCCGCTAATGCCACTAGCGAACGCATTCAGCGTGCTCGATATATGCTTGTTGCCACCTTTCGCACACCGTACACCGCTGCCGCATGCAGCATGCCGCTTTGTGCCAATGCCAATGCGTAGCTAACTGTCTAAGTTGCCTCACTAGGCGGATTGGTGTCGCTGTTGTCACAATTGTTGCCGATACCGTTACCGTGGCCGTTGATGGTGGTGATTGCTTTTTGCTGCCTGGAACTCGAATCTGTTGTTACTGCTGTTGTTGTAACTCCCGTAATGGTGGTGGTGGCGGTTCGGTGCAGCGCCACAGCGTTGCAACACGCCAGAAATAGCGACAGCCGCAGGCAATTTTCGAAAACCTTTCTGCACAATGGCATGTGTGGCGTGCGCGATGCGGTGCGGCTTCGCTGGCCTTCGTTGCCATACGACCAACCAAAGCAAAAATAAAAAAATCACAATAACAATGTAATTCTGCCAGGTGCATTGCTCGACACAAAATCGGTGGAGGGTGCACACAGCGCCGTGCGTTCGGGGTGCACTCGCGTACGGTACAGCAACGGTGCTGGCGAGCGCTTCGTTGGGTTCGTTGGGTTTTGTCGTCGGTCGGCTTTGTCGCGCCCGGCCGCATGCCAGCGGCTCAGTGCACTGCTCGAGCGTTGCGATTTCTGGCCCTGATTGATGGTTGCCGGTGCAGCCGCTCGCAGGCTGATCCTGCCTGCCTGCATGCCTGTTTGTCTGGCGTTGTGGCAAGTATATTATTTTGTTGCACGGAATAATAACGAGCGTGAGTGTGTAAAAATGTGAAATGTAGGGGAGCGCAGTGGTTGCGAATTCGTTCAGGGCGCACAAAGCCGCCTGGCTTTTGAACAATGCATTAAGGGTGGTTGGTTGGTTGGTCGGTCGCTTGTTTTGCGGCTGTGGCATGTGCAGCAGGGGTTTGCAAAGACAATAACAACAAAAATCAAATACAAAAAAATCGTTTCTCCTCTACTTTTATCCGCACTTTGTTTTTCGTAAACATACAAAAGTGCTATTCCAATTGGAAAATAACAGCAGCAACAACAACAATCAGCGGTCGTGTCGCGGGGTGGGTGAAATTTTTGTGAAATCATTTTCGCAGAATTCGTGTGCAAAGATCCTGTCAAAGATTTCTCAACTCATTGCCTGTCGGCTGCTGGGCGTTGCTATTAATGTGGCTGTGGCTGTACGTTGCTCACATGTACATACAAGTGTTGTTTGTGCGTTGACTTGCAGGCGGCTGGACGAAAGCGGGTTATTAAGTTGAGCGCAATAAAAATTACTTGACATTACCGTCCCCTTTCGTGTTCTGCCTCATACGTGCCACACACACACACACTCACATACATATCGATAGCACTAAGTACACATATACTCAGTTTTGGTTTATTTAATGAGTAACGGCGTTTGTCGAAAAGTTCATTACAATATCCACCCCCGGGATTTCCTACACCCAATCTCACCTCTCTGCACCGCTCCTCGCGGCACCACACCGCCCTCTATGCATCACCGTGCCGCCGCTTGTATCGCCTTGAATCGCACTTTGTGCACTCGATCAAATTAATTTACACATACTGTTAGGCGTGGCACCCAATTTTGCTCGGGCATATGCTGTGCAGCGCATCTCCTTTGAGCAGCGACAATCTACCGTTTGAAGCATGAACTAAGCAATTCTTCGCTAGGTAGTTGTAATATAATTCGAAGTTTGCTCAATTCATTTATCATGTGTGGCTTGTATGCAGTATTCCAGTTACCGTTAGCGTTTGTCCAGCGGGAGCACTCAATTTTAATCAAAGTATGAAACTTACCTCCGTAACACGCTAATTTCATTTGATTGACCTCAGAATTATCTCATATGGCTAAGTTGCAACATTTTGTTGCACTAACGCAGTACAAACAAGTAAGGAATAGAATTCGAACATGAGCTGCTTTAAGAAATACTGCAGTAATTTAGAGCAACTCTTATCATTGGAACTTTCAAATTTGTTTAATAACACTTAAATGTGACCTGGTCTAAAAGGAGCTAACGTGCGAAAACTAGTTTTCTGGGAAAAAATATGACGGGTGTTTTTTTTGGACGTGTAGTGTTAGAGGGGGTAATATTTGTTCAGAGTTGGTATTTTTGACAACTGTTACTTGATTTAAACTCAGTTTGGTTTATTATTTCATAATGAACAGACTTTCTCCGGAACAATATTTGCAAATCATGCAAATATAACGGGTGATCCACGTAGAAGTAACTTTTTCAATAGCCCCTATTTGACAGATCACGCGTGAGTCGTGTAAAGCTGTCATATTATTTTGGTACAGTATTGTTTGGCATTTTATCATGGAAAGACTTTCGCCTGATTAAATTTTACAAAATCGTCTATCTTTATTATGAACGTTCTGTAAAGGGGAATCACTCACATCGCTCACTTTATGGTCAACATAATCGGCTTATTAAGCATACTATTCGCAACACCCCTATTGAGACTCAGCATTCATTATTGTAGCAGCCGCAGATGAGAGTGTACACAAAGACCGTGGAGAGTCGATTCGGCGCCGGTCGCAGCAACTGGGACTGACGTATGGAAAGACGTGGCGCATTTTACGTCGATATCTTAAATTGAAAGCGAACAAAATACCGAAACTTTTCTGTGGGGATATGAAAAGTCTAAAGTCTTCGAGTATCTCCCTTCGATTCTGACCTTGGAGCAAAACATCACATGTGTCAGTTTCCAGTCAATATGATTGAACGAGTCATCGAAAATTGGACTCAACGGATGGACCATCTGAGACGCAATCACGGCCAACAGCCAACATAGAGATGATCTCCAAAAAATAAATGCCAAGAATGTTCTTTCGAATGATAATAAATATTCCCCATTAAATTTAGAAGTGGATCACCCCACGTTACCAAATACCTGGCGTACAAAATAACGTGGCTACCTGCCATACAGCCAATAACACAATTCATTTATGGAAGAAAACTTTAGGTGAACGCAGTATCTCGCGTCCTGAGTGTATGGTCACACAAGATCGTGTGATTTAGCACCGCTAGAGTATGTTTTATGAAGAATATTTGGGTCGTTATTGCTGACAAATGGCCCTAATTGCAGAAAAAGTGATCGAAAATTGGGCCACTAGCTTGGAATTTTTTTAAGTCAGCCAGTGAGGTCATCCTTATATTTTGAATAAAGTTAAATTATTATTGGCCTCTTGAAAACCTCACGTTTAAAAAAACTCCTATACAAAATGATCTTCCTAGTAGAATACTTTAATCACACAATCTGTATTCGCAGTACAAAAATTATATAGTTACCCTGCTGGACCTGTTTTCCATCTGCGAACCATTGTTGAATCGCAACAAAATCGATCTATTTCTGAAGCTGATAGTCGTTGGCGATGAGAAGTGGATCCGCAGACGGAATCTTTTGCTATGTGTTTGGTGGGACTGATAGGTAATCAACTACGACCAAACTCTTAATTAGAGTCTGTACTGTGAACAATTGAAACGTATTAAGGAAGCAACCGAATTCAGTTCCTTCAGGCTAATGTCGGACCATCCATATCCATAGTGCCACGGCAAAAGTTCCAAGATTTTAGGTGCCTTCTCATGCATCAATCTTATATTCTGGACCTGGTACCAAGTAATTACTACCGATTACATTCTTTGGCGCATTCTTTTACTGGTTAAAAATTCGACCCTAGAGAAGTTTATAAAAATCTCCTGACCTGCTAATAGGGACGATGTTTTCTGTGAGAGTGGTTTTATAAAATTGTCTTCAAAACAGCAATAACTTAACGAGCAAAATGGTGTATATTGGACGGATCTAACTATGTTAGACAAAACCTCAAATTATAGTCAAAAATAATGGATTCTTGTTTACCTA
This sequence comes from Bactrocera dorsalis, assembly GCF_023373825.1. Classification (NCBI taxonomy): domain Eukaryota; kingdom Metazoa; phylum Arthropoda; class Insecta; order Diptera; family Tephritidae; genus Bactrocera; species Bactrocera dorsalis. Next base: position 42,194,155 of record NC_064307.1, read on the forward strand.
TACCAAGTACATTCATAGTTATCTACAAATTTTCCTTTAACTATTGAGCTTGTACTATTTTGCTTCAAAATGGATTTAGTTCTCGGGAATGGCGGAGACATTTGAATTTCCCTATTCAGATACTCTTCCCTCCCAAATATCCATGAACGATATATCCAACAGTTTTCTTTCTTAATTGATACGACAAACGAAGAACCCGGATGACACTCATTAAGCTACTTTGGGGTATCGGATGAACTTGTTCATTCCAAAAAATTGATAGATCTTACAAAAGTATTGAGAGAATTCTGTTTCACCCTTTTACAACCTACGTCTACTACTGGCATCAGATAAAATGTTTAATATTGTAAATGACATCTATAAACCAATAACTATTTTTTATCTGGTTGCAGTTGTTTTTTGGGATTATCTGAAGGTCAACCATGCGGTAGTGAATCGCTAGAGGATGGTAGAGCTCCGTCTTGCAAGCTCTTCAGCTTTATGAAGTAGCTCGACATTATTGATAGTGAGGCTTTACAGTTCTTGATTAGTCAAGACCAGTATGAACTTCAGTCAGACTAAAATTAGGATCCTTTTTTTTGTTAGATGGTTCAATAAGTACTTCCCATAGTTGTGTGTCTATTTGATTCAGATTTTTAGGTATTCTATAAGCCAATCCAAATATATATAATCTAAATACCACAATGCATTCGATAAACATACTTATTATAATATGTAAGTTTCCATGCAAAGTTTTATTAATTTGCAAATCAAGATCTCAAATTTAGAACACAGGTAAAAATTCCTTACGACCACAAACCAATGCATTCACATCAGTCAGTATTGATCATCATAACAGTGGGCCCTGCAAAAAGTTCTGTTTCATTCTGACGTTATCATGCCTTTTTTTAGTAGGCGACAGTGTTTGTAAACAATTGCTAATTGGCCTGAAAGGTGTCTATAGTTCGAGAAGTGATATATGACACCCGATGTGTTTCCGAACTTCAAAAGTCTATGTTCGATTATTTGGAATATTAGAGATCATGTTATCTGGGGTTTAGCAAAAGAATGCCACTGCCGGGGGGCTTTAGGAGCTTATCACTTGGCAGCAGAGTGTTACAGATGACTTTAGTGGTTAAATATCTGAGTTTTACTTTGGTTTCCATTATTCGGCGGAATAATCATGAATAATTTTGGCAACATTCGGGGTTATGCTGGAACCCACACCGTTCCACCTTGTAATCAATTAAACATACATTGCTTCAAATGACAGTAGAAGGGTTTTCGAAAGGAAAGATAATCTTGGCTCTTCTCCCGAAGGACAGCATCGCCAAAACCTAAACCTTGCAAAGAAGTTTAAAGTTACTCTCGGGCGTTAAGCTGAATGAACTGAATGCACGTTTAACCTACTGCAAAGGGTCGCACTATTAAGTGGTACACTGACGGCTCGGAAACTTTGGAATCAGTTGATGCAGGACCACGCACGTTTTCCGAGAATTTCAAAAGCAGCAGTCTTTACTAAAAGTTGGTATGTAGAATTAAACCTTCAACCAACGATCGCAGTGAAAATATTGCCGAACTCAGTGATAATCAAGCGGTACTTAAGGCGATCTCAGCTTACGAAATCAAATCACTATTGGCACTGACGTTCATAGAACGGCTGAATAGCTTATCGGGTCGCAATCAAGTGCACCTTATCTCAGTGCTAGGTATAGACAGAAAGGAATAGCTTGATGAGCTTACTCTGCAGCTGCCATCCTTTATTGTGGTTGATCCCACTACCTTAAAGGAGCTGCTCCGCAAGGAGGAAAGAGTGAACAGAGAAAGGTATTGGCGATGGGTGTTTACAACCGCAGGTTTAAGAATGTAATCATCCTCCCGAGAGACAAGTTCAGGTTACTTGCCTGCAAGCTCGTGAAACACTTATTTAATATAAGTCTAACCTCTTGAGCAAACTGCCGGTTCAGCAACGTGGAGCCAGAAACTTTCGAACATTTATTTTTAGTCTGCACAGCAGTCTGCAAGTTCAGGATGAAAGACCTTGAATCCATGTATCCGAATAGGGATCACTTCGCCTCAATAGCACACAGTAGGACGAGTATACTGGAATTTTTCAGTGCGATCGGTCTATATGAGCCCTAAATTTATTTCTATCTATCTATCAATGCTATATGGGATATGGCGTTTATTCCATTCACAGTGATATAAGAAAATACGAATACAATACCTTTATCCAGCATCTATCTCAAATAGATACTCTAATTACTACAATCTTTACTGTCGCAGTGGTGGAGATAAGATTGAAAAGTTTGATCTATAACTTCGTAGAATCTCAAAATGATCACTGGGAACGTGATAGAAGTTTTTTTAACTTACCGTTTTTTTTATTAGTGTCTAGCAAAAGCAAGCAGTGTTTATATAGCAATATCTACTCAGATGGATTACTTACATATGTATATTTGACGAAAATTGATTTTTATGTCTTAAAGTTATGAGGAGAGTACAGAAATCACTGAAATTTGAAGAAGGTTGGTGTCTGTCAACCCTGTCGTCCTCTTTTAACCCATTAATATATTAAATCTTAATATTTTACATAAGTATTAAATCCATTACTGAAATTGTCATTAATTAATATTCCGTTTTTATTTCACAGACCCTCAACCCATTGTTGCGGAGGCGACCATTCACAGCAGCTGCCATCTCATAAAAGTCTGAAGGACAGACTCGAGTCTCAATTGCTGTTACCTTGAAATTTGGCGAATTTTTTTTAACATAACGAGCAAAACTGTGAAATTAAATGTAATTAATGCAAATAAATACAATAAAAGCTGGTATTTCGAAATAAATGCGAGCAAAATTGAGCGACTTTCATTTTCAAAAAGCTTCAGGGCGTACAAGTGAAGAATTTAATTGTGTTGCATCCTGAGGGTGTGTTTAACGCCTAATATCTTTATGTGTGTCGCGCGCGCTAGGAAATGGGTTGTGCTAAAGGCGTCGGAGTCTAGGGGTTGCAAAGCAATGCCGGTTGGGAGGGAAGGAAGACTTGTTAAAAGCATTTTGAGACATGAAAATGCATTATGCCACATAAACGGTGCGTAATGCAACATTTCGAACGTTAATTATTTTTTGTCGTTGCTGCTCAAAGTCCACACGCGCGCAAACAAACACATGATGCACTTGCGCTTGCACTTGTGCGCGCAGACACAGACACCGACACAGACGCCGACACAAAGCGAGTAGGTGAAAGCCAAGTGGCGCATGGTGAAGGACAAACGGCGACAATTGCGCGTCGGTGGGCTAAGCAAGGCATGCAAGCAAGCGCATAGGTGGGCAGTGCGCGCAGTCGGAGGAGAAGGCAGCGGCACTCGAGATTACCATAAAAGGATGCACTTAGGGGTTAGCACAAGTGCCATATTCGGCGATAAGCACCAGGTTGTAGCCACAAGGCGACTGTCATAGCGGCGCGACATACCAAAGTCGCCGGCGACGCAAAAGGCAGAGAGGCGTGCAATTTATGTTAAGAATATCTTTGGGCGGAATTCACACACAAACTTGTGGCAACGGGATGCTCTAAGTAAATTACAACGCATTAAACAGAACCCGAATGGCAAACGAAGACAGCGCGAAGGACACATGAAGCGTTTGGATGGGAGGGCAGCATGTTGCATGCACGAAATCATGTATTTATTTATGCCAAAGTGTGGGCGCTTGCCATAGAGTGGAAGGGTTGGAAATTGTTGCGAATATGCTGTTTGTTTATTGAAAGCGGCGAGTAGGTATTTGGAATTTGCTGGAATTATCTACGACGTATTTAAAGGCTAAAGCACTGATATACCCATAATGGACGCGCGCGCGGTGGGTGGATGCAGCGCGGTGGTAAGCGCAACAGCAAACACTTAAGTGTGTATGAAGATTTGCATGTGCGCGTTGGTGTTGGTGGTGGTTGCGGGTGTCGGTTGGCAGGCAGCTACCGTTGTAACATGCGAAGACGTAGCGTAGCAACCCCCACTTGACTACGCACGCTCGGCGAGCTTCCGCATACGCATACGCGTATGCTACCGGTGTAGCCGCACAAAGACGCATCGTACACATAGGACTGTTCTGTAGGGAATTCGTTCGTGGGAAGCGCACACAGAAGACAGCTTAAAGTCGCACATGCACTGACATTACGCTGAGCATTGCGCTTCCTTCGCGTTGCACTACAGGTCGCGCTTGTGAGAAAACAACCGAAAATCAGCGAATAGGGTGGCAACTTGACGACGTTACCGGCGACCGTTGCTACGCATGCACGTGCCAACCGTAATGCACTGTGCCACCAAACAATGCAAAGCAATAACAGCGCATACTAAGCGCGCACAATGCAAGCACAGTGGAGACAAAAGAAATCGAAAATACTTGTAATAACACATAAATCCGTAGAATTTGTTTGCCCAAAAGACAAGCCATGCAAGCGCTAGCTTTTGTAGACGCGGCAACAACACGCTGGCAGTGGTGGTGGTGGTACATCAAGCCGCGTCGGCTCTATTAGTAGCCACCAAGCATTGGCAGCGCCTATGTGGCACATTTTTTGTGCTCGCAAACAACCACTGCGTGGCAGTAGAGCCAGCGCTTACCTACCCCACCAAGAAAAAGCTGCAACGCCAGCCAGCGCGCAGCAGCGCTTAGAAGCTAAACAACGAAAATGCAACTTAGCAAAACAAGCCAAGTGGCCTGCCAAGCAAAGGACTTTCACTGATGCCGCCATTAGCGCTGCGGCGCTGCTGCAAAGCACAATCAACGGCGCTAAGCTTCGTCAGCAATGTGGCAATGCCGGTGCAGTAGTGGCGCTATGCGCTAGGGTTGGTGCGTCCATAGCAGTGTGTGTGTGCGCGTGTGTGTTGCGGGAAAAAGGGTGACTAATGTGTGTGATTGCTAACAAAAGATTCCGGCTTTCCTGTGAAGCGTCGCGCCACGCGCTGTCGCTAAAGCTGCCGACGTCCGCTGCCAACGTGTCGTTGGCTGGCTGACGCAGGCGCGCGCACATTGGTGTGTTGTGTGTGCGCGCACGCAAGGGGCTAAAAGGACAACGACTTCGGGGGATGAAATTTCCAATATACGCAAAGTGTAGCCACGACATAGCACAACACAACAACAATAGCAGATTGACAACAATGCGCTAGAGTACGATTTCAATTTCGCTTTCAGTGGCGCTGCGTTACGGTGCGATATCCTTTTGACTGGGGCGGCGTTTGCGTTAACACTGGCAAGCGCGCGCGTTGACTGCTACGGCGACAGCGCTGCTGCCGGTGACGTTGCATAAATAGCCGCGCCAGGATGTGTTGTTAGTCATTCGCAGTATAGACGTCGGCCCAGACAGGAGGAAACAAAAGGCGCACAGCAACATCGCAACAGATACACTCAGTTCAGTTAAATTCTGTTTGTTTTGTTCGGTTTAATTTGTTTTTGACTACATACATACATAACTATATAATTTCTTTGATTGTTTGCAACGCATCGATAACTCATACTCACACACACACATCGTTCAACATTGCTTAAATGGTTGTTAAATCGGTTTTATTACTATTTATTGTTGTTGTGTTAAAACATAGTTAAGTTAAGAAGACATTCAAGTGCAAAAATAGAAATAAAGAAAAACTACTTAAATATATACCAACAAGTGCAATGGCTACGTTTACGACTACGACCACGGCTGGCGCACAACACAGCATCGTACAAATGGCCAGTCGACAGATGCCGCACGGGCTGGGTCTGCTCACGACGGTCGCCTCGTTGCCGCCAAAGTATCGCAGTCGTTACCTGAATCTTAAAGCTAAGTGTGAAACACCGTTAGATCTCTCGGTGAAACCGAACTCACCTGTACCTACTAACAATAATAACAGCGAAGAGTTGGCCAACGATGTACCTATGGCCGCGACATTCACAGAGGTCTACACGGAGCCCAGTGAGGAGGCGGTGGCGTCGCAGGTGTTTAGTGAAAGCGGCGAGGTCTCATTAGTACCCATTAGTAATGAAGTTTATGTCGTGCAAGACAGCGCACCACAAACGGAGGAGGCTGTTGTCACCATAACACAAATCGTCAAACCCATAACACCACCGCTAACGCCCACCAAACGCAGCCACGCAGTTATGCTCGACGAGGAGGCTACGGAGCAAGTGTTTACAGTTTTGGAATCGCAAAAAACTTTGCAGGCACGTGAGAATCCCGCTAAACTGGCAAAAACTGCCACGCATCCGACTACCAAGCGCGACTGCACGCCCACGAAACCCATTAAAGCCACCGATACAGCACCGAAGACCGTTAAAGCTCAACCGCCTGCGACAAAAAGCACCAAAAATAAAGCGACACGTAAACTAAAGTTCGACGAAGAGACGAGTTCGCCTGTCTCGGGCACTATTATACGTCCGCTGGAGGACATCACCGATGGCACAGTGCAGTACAGCAATGGCGATATTGATCCCAAATACAATATAGTCGAGATCACCGAGGAGACCAAAGCCGAATTGGCGGCCATTAAAAATGTAATAGGCGATTACATCTGCAAGTTGTGTCGCATCAAGTTCGATGACGCATTCGGTTTGGCACGTCATCGTTGCGCCTGCATTGTGCTGCTCGAGTATCGTTGCCCGGAGTGTGGTAAACAGTTTAACTGTCCCGCAAACTTGGCTTCACATCGTCGTTGGCATAAACCGAAGAAAACCGATACAAATAATGCCGGCGTATCGCGTAAAGAGAACCGTAACACTACAAATAATGCCTCACAAACCAGCAGCACAGCGGCACTCAACGAACAAGCCGCGGACTTGCCTTATCCCTGCGATATCTGCGGGAAGCGTTTCAAGCGTGCCGCCTATTTACGTAAACACCAACAGACCCACAATAAGAAACGTACGACGAGCACGACAAGTGTCGGTGGGCCGTTGCAGGAGACGCCAGCACTTGTAGCCGATGGTGGTCTCTCTGCAGCATCCACTGCAGTTATGGGCAGTTCCTATCCATCATATGCCGGCTCGACCGCATCTTCGTCAGCTTCGAGTTTGCATTCATATAATGGCGCTATCGTCGAAGAAGAGGTAATCAGTTATGCCACAACCAATGGTGGCTACATCGAATATGTGGACGAGGAAGAGGACGTGCGGTCCACCACAAGCAGTTCTAGTTCGACGGCGGGTTATGGTCGCCTGCAAATCGTCGAGACCGGCTTGACGGAGGAGGAGAATATAGCAGCTGCCGCATTGACAAACTTACGGAACTGTGCCTCGGTGATTCAGCACACCACACTAGCGCACTGATTGCCGGGTTACGCTGATTGCTAGATCGAGGGGTCGTTGCCCGCCGTTCATCGCACAGTCGGTCGGTGGTCGTTTGGTTGATTAGTGTCCCTGTTCGTGCGCATAGTGTGTAGTGCAAGTGTGCGTGGGCAAGGTGGCTCTAGCGTAAATAGTGTAGTGCGGTGTTGTTTCTTGGTAATGAGCCGACGATGGCGAGGGTGGCCGAACATGCAACGAATATGACGAGTGTTAGCAGTGTGTACGTGAGTGGGCTGGGGTTGGGGTGTTTGGGTGGCGGTTTGTAAATACTTTTAGTGCAGCCATTAAGGGTTGATTTGTATGTTTTCATTTATGAAAGTTATGTTTAAGTTCTACGCCATTCGTTTCAAAATGCTTAAATGCTTAGGATTTTTTTCGTGTTTTGTTTTCTTGTTTTGTTTTGTTTTGCTTCGTTTGGCTCTGCAGCTAAGTATACCAAAGATTAGTTTTAAAGCGTTGGCTTGGCATTTTCGCGCATCACAAACGAAATTCGCCAAACGCCATTTTATGTTTTCTCAATCATTAGGCTTCTTCGGTTAGGTTTACCTTATGCTTAGCTTAGTTTTTAGGTTAACTTTTGTAGTAGGCACAAATAAGACGAGCAATTCTAGTCATTGAAATGCAAAGATCTAGTCACTAATTTAGTTAAAACATTTTTTACAAATATCTCTCAGGATTTTGTAGAGTCAGCTCCATACAGATCTCATCTCAGTTAGTTTTTTTATAATGCAGATAATCTAATTTGCTGCTTAGTGCATAATTTAACGCAAGTTCGTGAAAAGTCAGGCGAAATAGTGCAGTAAAATTTAGTTTAGTTTAAAGTTAAAAAAATGTCTCTCTCTCTCTCCGAGGAGTACCAAAGAAATGAGTGTGAACTCTAGTCAACTAAATACGTAAGTGGAAGTTTAGTTCTTTTGTAGGACTTTTAGGTTAGGTTAGGTTAATTATCGTTTTAGGGACTTAGTTATACAAAAAAACAACAACAATTTACTTTTTGCGTTGTTGTAAACTATGAAGACCAGCAAACCACTACCAAAACTAAATACAAACTACGAAGTACAATACAAACTAATTTCTAAATGTATATTATATAAAGCTAAGCGGTTGTATACTTAAAATTATTTATGAAAAATTTGAAAATTGTGAAAGTAACGAAATTCAAACAAATAACGAAATATCACAACGTTATTGTTCCTTAAAACAGAATTTTAGGAAACCAAATTAGTTTCAACTACAATAAATTAATTGTAAATAAAAAAAATAACTCTTAAATAATTTTTTTTTTATAAAAGCAAATAATTTAAAAAATTAATAACTGTCGTAAAAAAGGATTTTTTATATAAAAAATTAATTTTATGAAAAAAAATACTTTTTTTATATTTATTTTTATAAAATCAAATAATTAAAAAACAATAATTTTCGTTAAAAACAAAATTTTTATTTAAAAAAATATTTGTTTTTATAAGCAAATAATTAAAAAAACAATAATTTTCATGAAAAACATGATTTTTATATAAAAATAAATAAAAACTATTTAAAATTTTTTTTTAAATAAAATAATATTAAAATTGTTTTTATAAAAGCAAATAAGTAAAAAAATAATAATTTCATAAAAAAAGTATTTTTTTTTATATAAAACAAAATAATTTTATGAAAAAAAAATCCTTTTTTATATTTATTTTTATAAAATCAAATAATTAAAAAACAATAATTTTCGTTAAAAACAAAATTTTTATTTAAAAAAATATTTGTTTTTATAAGCAAATAATTAAAAAAACAATAATTTTCATAAAAAACATGATTTTTATATAAAAATAAATAAAAACTATATGAAAAAATAATTTTTTTAATAAAATAATATTAAAATTTGTTTTTATAAAAGCAAATATGTAAAAAAATAACATTTTCATAAAAAATAATTTTTATATAAAAAAGTATTTTTAATAAAAAAATATTACAATTTGTTTTTATAAAAGCAAATAAGTAAAAAAATAGCAGTTTTTTTAAATATTTTTTTAATAAAATAATATTAAAATTTGTTTTAATAAAAGCAAATAAGTCAAAAAATATTATATTATTATAAAAAATTCTAAAAAAAGTGCTTGGAAAAAATTATCAAAAAAATATTTTTGTTCAAAAATTATTTTTATAAAAATATTTCTAAAATATATTAACAATAGCAACATGGTTGTATGTGTCTAACAAGAGTACAATGCAACGAAAACTCAAAGCAAAGAATGACAAACAAAATGAAAGCAAAAAATTAAAAAAAAATATTTAACAAAATGTTATAAAATGGAAAACAAACAAAGAAAACATATTAAAAAAAAAAATAAAATTACTAATTATAAGTAATATAAACAAACTAAATATATTTATGTTCAAATATTTACAATTAGTATAAGTAAGCAATAACAATAATAATTAAAACAAGACTAAATGCTGAAATTAAAAAATTCATATCTAAAACAAAATTATTAAATAGTTTTGAACGCAAACAAAGTTCTAAGTTGCTAAAACAAACTATATCAACATCAAATGACTCTAAAATAAGAAAAAAACAAACAAAAATTTTATAAAAAAACTTCATAAAAACTTTTCTAAAAAAATGTTTAGAAAACAACTTTTATAAAAGAAACACAAACACCAAAAGAAACATATTTTTATACCTAATAATAAGTTGTATAACATAGAATTTTAAAGATCTACATAATAGTTAAGTTTTTCTTATAAGATTGTGATATTAAATATTAGCTGTAATAGCCGAAGAGTATTTGGGAAAACATAAGATATTTACTTTTTATACGAATATGCGCAAAGTGTAACTAGTTAAGTATTTTTCTACACATTTTCTAGTAATTAATCTGAAACTTGCTCAAACCGACATGAAATGTGTACGATAAGTATTAAATGAAAATAAAGTTTATAAAAATTGAAAGAAATGTATTTTTTATTAAGAAATACTGGACGACTGTAAATAGTTGGCGATTGTTGTTCCTGAAACTTCTAACAGTACTAATAATGTTCTAGAAGGAGAATCTACATCGTTGAACAGTGGTGATAGGGGGAGCTATGGCCAGTGTGAGATACACGGAATTATGTCTCTAACTTAAAAAGAAATTCCTGCACATTCCGTATCAAATATATATAATTTTGTGATCTACTATAAGAGAGAGCTTTCTAAACCTAAGTTACAGAACAGAATACTAGAATAAGTGCTATCAACAATTTTCTAGCAGACATTAGGTTAAATTTCAATGGTTACAAATATCCTCCAGTTCTTGGGAGTAGCTAAAAGCAAAGTAATATTTCCTTTTACACATGATAAATCAAAATTTCACAAAAGCATGCATTACACATGGGAAAAGAGGCTCGACCAATAGGTTAGTTTTTGGTAGTGGGCAACTGCTTGTTCAGAACGGAATGGGGCAACGCACTTGCTCGACGCACTAATGGTCAAACAAAAGTTTCTTAGTACCGTAACAAGTTGACGCAAAGATATCTCAGCAAGTTGGGCAGACGAAAGTGGTCTTGCCATCACCCCAAATAAAACCGTGATGGTTTTATTTACTAGAAGACATAAGATCCTGGTGTCACTGCTGCCCTAAACGGATACATTGAAATATCTAAAGCCCATAATGGATAATAAGATTTTATGGAAGCCAAGTATCGAAGATTGAACGCAAAAGGCATAGATTGCCTTATACTGCTATAGAGGAGACATTGACAAAAGGTGGGGTCCCTCACCGAAAGTAGTTGTCTGGATCTACGTCACCATATCCAAGCCCATTATGTCCTACGGAGTCTTTACGTGGTGAAGGGCTCTAGAAAAGACAGCACTTACAAAGAAACTAGAGAATCTGGGTTCCCAAAAGAACACATATCTGAACACTCGGAAATCCTAACATATTTTGACTTCATACCGGATAACGTGGGTCATGGACTCTCCAAACCGAACTCTGGCGGTTCCTTCTCTGCCCGTATACCACGAGAGTGTTGTGAGTGGGAAAAAACAGTTGGAGGAAGGGAGCAGTGAGCTTTTTTACGGATGCGTTAAAGCTTTGGGGAATAGGTTGGTTTAGGGGTTTACTGTCCACCGACATAAATAGGCAATTCGCATAGAAAATTTTTAGTCCTCTGATGGATAGATGTCTGAAAATCAGGAAGATTTTTCTGCTTAAAACTACTTGAAATCTAAAAAGAAATATTATTACTATAAATGAATACAGATAATGATCGAAGGGCTAAGTTTTAACTTTTGACAAAATGGCAGCCACTCAAAATAACGAGATTTTTCTAAAAAATTTATTTTTCAAAGTGACTTAAAAAGTCGAAATTATTAAGGAAAATCCTATCTCTTCGATCATTAGCTCAAAATATATCTGAAGAGGTCTTTTGAAAGCTTCAAGACTTCAAGTATAATGGCATGTTTTTGGTTATGTCTACTATATTATGAGCAGATCTTGAAAGTTATCTGGAACTTGCTTAGCCCTGATCTTGAGTACATATTTAAAACTTCTCCACGGAGAAATACTTAATCCCATTATTGGCTGAGATAGTCACGTGGAGTAAGCTTGGGTTACGTATTAAACACCGATGCGCCGAATAAAATTTTTCCATTACATACATATTTCCAAAGTAAACAGGATATCTATATATCGACTGGTGCGTTAGAGTCCGCCATCTTTATCGATTGTCCAGTGAGAATTTCATGACATTTCATTGATTGGAAGTGAAGTTATTGTGTTTTAAGTGTCAATATATTTGTGTTATTGGTGGGAAAATGAGCTTCGAACAAAGAGCCAACATTAAATTTTGTTTGAAAATTGCTAAAACTTTTACCGAAACGTTTCAATTGATAAAACAAGTTTATGGTGATGATTCCCTATCCCGTAGCAGAGTGCTTGAATGATTTCAACGTTTTCAAAGTGGTCGTGAGGACATAAATAACGATCAACATGTGGGCCAATCAAAATCCGTGATCACCGGAAATTCCATCGAAACTGTGCGTGAATTCATCAAAAATCAGCCGAAATCATCATTGAAATTCATGGAAATGGAATAGAACGTTTCCAAAACATCGATTTTTCGTATTTTGACTGTACATTTGGGCTAACGAAAGGTGTGTGCACGGTTTGTTCCACACAAATTAACTGACGACCAAAAATTGCTCAGAATTCAACATTCGAAGGACGTTTGTGACCGATTATTTGACCAAAAATTACATTTTAACTATTAATCACTCCCCGTATTTACCTGATATGGCACCGTGCGACTTCTTCCTTTTCGAAAAAATGCATTTGCCCATGAAAGGAGAGCGTTATGCAGACGTAGACGCCATTCAAAAGGCTTGCATTGGCATACTGACGGCCATACCGGCCAACGTGCTACAACACTCGATCGACATACTTTTGGACCGTGCAAAAAGCCGTTATTGAAGCAGAATGAGACTATTTTGAATAAAATAAATTTATTTTGTTGAAAACACCATTTGTTTTGTCTTTTTTTAAGTCCTGTTTACTTTGGAACGTACCTTGTAGTTATATCCAAATCATGCGTTCTGAGCGCATCAACCGCTCTTCAGGTGCCAGAAAAGAAGTCATTCGGTTCCAAGTCACGACTGTAAGATGGGTGGCTTATCAAGTTGATGATTTGAGTATTCAAAAATGCAGTTGTACAGTTGTTTCAGTCGCTGTGTGAGAGTTTGCATTGTCGTGGGAAAGAGTGATGCACCTTCGGCGGTTGATTTTCTTGATTTCTTGAAAGACAACTGGCAACTGACACAATTTGCTGTTCTACGTTGTTCTAGTGGTATGGTTGCACTATATCTAGTTGTTTCACAAAAAACAGGCAACCATTTGCTTGGAAGTGCTTCTTTTGTTAGATTTGACTCATCTGGAAACACTTCTGCGGTCGACTGATCTTTATTTTAGGGCTCATACGCGTAAATTCACAATTCATCACCTGTCCTGATGTTATAGAAGTGTTTCGAAGCATAGCTATGGTATTTTTTGTACATTTATCTTAACCAATCAACATGATCCTCTTTTTGAGCGACTGACAGTTTGCGTGGGATCCAATATGAAAAAATTTTTCTACATTTAAATGTTCATGCAATATTGAATCTATGCTGGTCCCACTAATACTTATAATTGTTTTAACCTCACGATGGGTCACATGACGATCTCGCAATATCATATCAATAGTTGCGGAAACCACAACTGATTTTGTATGAATTCAGGAAATTCATCTTGGAGTGATCTAACTCGATTGATCTCGATTTAATTAATCATACCATCGATAAACACTGGGTTTTCATGAAGCTCCATCGCCAAAAATTTAATTAGCTCATCAATACGAGGGCTGCTATATATATTTCTGGCCTAATAATGAAAATAGGCATATTTATCAACGAAAATGGCTTTTTTTTGTTGGATTTAGCTCGTCTTGGAAGACCCACACGGTCGATTGCTGTTTTGTTTCGGGCTCATACGCATAGATCCATGATTCGTCTGTGACGATCTTATAAACGTCTTTTGAAGCACCGCGATCGTATTTTTTCAGCATTTCTTTACACCAATCCACACGAGCCTTTTTTTGAGCGATTGTCAAATTGTGCGGGATCCAACGAGAACAAACCTTTTTTACGGCCAGGTGTTCATGCAATATCGAATGTATGCTGGTGGGAGAAATGCATAGGCATGCCTCTATCTGAAGGTATGTTACATGACGGTCTTGCATTATCAGTTCACGTACGGCATCGATGTTTTCTGGCACAACGGCTGTTTTTGGACGACCTTCACGGAATTCGTCTTTGAGCGAGCGTCGGCCACGATTGAATTCGTTGTAACAGTTTTTCACAGTGCTATAGGATGGTGCTTCATAGCCATACAAAGATTTTAGTTCATCGATGCACTCTTGTCGTGATAATCCACGTCGAAAGTTGTGAAAAATGATCGCACGAAAATGTTCACGAGTTAATTCCATTTTTTGGCCGAGATGAATTTTTTAATTCCCTGTAAATAAAACAATTCACTATTAAATGACAAAACGTTCTGAGTGATGTTATGCTAAAAAATGTCAAACTTTCCAATGGAAATGTCAGATTGCACCTGGCAACACTTAGTGTTGCCTAGTCCAGAAATATATATAGCAGCCTATGTACACTGTTGCTGAGTTAATCATTGTTGAAAGTTGTTGTTTGTTCGAGATGAATATTTTAACTTACTGTTAACAATACAAGTAGCGGTTGTTTGTCAAAATTTTCTGAGTTTGTATAACATCAGCTAGGTTGCAGCACTAAGATTGACAAATCCCGAAGTATAAAAGGCAATCTACGTATTAATGAGTTCAAAGAATTTGTGGAAGATGTGTGAAGTTTAAGTAAATTTATTTAACAATTTATTAAATATCTTTATGTAACTGCTAAACAAAAAAATTACAAAGTGGGCTACGGATATTCATATAGTACAAATATCGACATTCTCTGTTCATAAAGACATCTGTTACAGCACCGTTATTAGAGCTTAATACCGCCGCCCACACATTAAATTATGACAAGGCTATGTGCATGAAGGACAACGGCGCATAAGCGCGTACCTTTCATGTGTGTGGCAGCGATATGGTCCGTTGATAGAGTACTTAACCAGTAATGCACACTTAACTAATAGCCAAAATATTTACGTTCTTACGCATTGCGGTGCGGCGGCAATACATCAACGTGGTGTCTAATTTCTTAAAAGTGGGTAAACATAAATGAATTGTAAAATGCCAAACCACAGACAGTTGTACACAAACACATACACAGACACATGTGTGCGCTGTGGTTGTAAAAACGCATGTTGTTGTGTAAATAATCGTCTTTTAATTGCATCAAATGCGCACTTAAAAGGCCGGAACAACTGAGTTCTTCCACCGCGTAAGGAGTTAGCGCCAAGGTTGCGGGGATGAAATGAAGCGTACAAGCCATTGATGGACATGTCTTTTACATATGTACATATGTTTATACATATGTATGTATATAGACAAGGAAACAATATGTCAGTACTTCAAATGTTGCATGCGAAGATACTTAGAGATAGCTGCAAATGGGCTTGTAAACGCGCGCATGTGTGTGGTTGTGTGTATGTGTGTGCGGGCGAGTGTTAGCCGAATGCGAGCGCTAAACACAAAAGTGTTGGTTTTTTATTTTCGGCCGTCTTAAATTGCACTTAATGAGCGGTGTTTTCCGTGTATAATTTTCACAGTTTTCCAATTTTTTCCAACCATCCGCAACGCTTTTCACGCTGTTGCCGTGGCGATGTCGAGCTGTGAGCGCAATTAAAAAATGAAAATAAAAATATGTATAAGCGCGTGTGAGTCCAGCAACGCACAGCGGAAAAGCGCCGCCGCGCAAAGGACATTGACTGGCGCGGATCGATGATAGTGCGGTGGCTGGTTGGCCGAAGGGAGTGGGACACCCTCGCCGCGCGGCAAAGAGCTAAGGTATGCGTTTGCTTTCGACAAAGCGGATAAGCGGATGTGGACAGTTGCAGCTGAATGCTGAACGCACAAACACACACTTGCAGCATACACGCACCCACACGTGCGCGGGGACGCACCAGTGTAAGGTATGTCTGATGAGTGCTTGCCGCAAATGAACAACTGTCGCTGTTATGATCCTGTCGTCTGGAATGCGTGCGCGCAACGAATCCACGAATAACTAAACGCTTCGGCACTGCTTGGCCGTAATCAGGGGTAGTGCTGTTGCTGTTGATGTTGGTGGTGGTGGACCAACTCATGCTGTCTGCCGCACAAATGCTGATGCCGTCTAAACATGCAGTGCGGCAAGGGGTGTGGGGCGAATGTTGCACGACATGCCGTACCAAACGGGTGGTTGTGGAAACTTAATGCAGCAGCACGAAAATTAAAACGGAAACGCATAAAAAACGCTGTATCGAATACGTTCACATTGCCATGGACAGACACAGCACAACAATAATAGCGGCGGCAATAACCAGAAAAGGCTGTAAAAAAACAAAAAACAAAACCAACCAAACAAATATGGCAACAAAAGCGCGTACAGGAGTGTGAATCAGTTGCAATCGTCGCAACTGCCGCCAGGGACGAAGCATCAGCACTGGTAATCGTAACAGACATCCGCGCAGCGCTAATGCCCTTGAAACGAGAGGCTGCACTGTGGTTTAGTAGTAGCGAAAAAGTGCTCAGAAAGTTATACGACATGCTATCGAAAGTTTGCTAAACTCTTGATTGGTTTCTTCTTCTTTATTGGCGTAGACATTGTTTACGCGATTATAGTCGAGTTATCAAGAGCGCATTGTTTCTTCTTTTCGCTACGTGGCACCAATTGGAGATTCCAAGTGTAGCTAAGTCCTTCTTTGCCTGGTCTTTCCAACCGAGTGGACGTTGTCTTTTCGCACAGCTCATCATTCCATCGAATGCGATATTCGCCGTTGCCAATGCGCAAAAGATCATAAATCTTCCGCAGAACCTTTCTCTCGAAAACTCGTAACGTCGACTCATCAGATGTTGTCATCGTCCATGCCTCTGCACTATATAGTAGGACGGGAATAATGAGTAACTTATAGAGTTTGGTCTTTGTTTGTTGAGAGAGGACTTTACTTCTTAATTGCTTACTCAGTAGCACCGGTTGGCAAGAGTTATTCTGCATTGGATTTCGAGGCTGACGTTTTTATCGGTGTTTAAATTTTGCCGAGATCAACGACCCTTTTGTTTACATTTTTCGACGTTATTGGCCCTGTTGTTTACATTTAGCCATGTTCACAACTTTTGTTAACGTTTATCCAGCCGACAACGAACTGGTTGATGAGCTCGCACGCTCCGCAGCCTCCACAAATATGGTAGGGCCCGAACCATTCACCGGGGTGGGCCCCCATACCGTGAAGGAGCAGCTCCGCAAGGTAGAAAGAGTGGGCAAAGAAAGGCATTGGCAACGAGTGCGGGGTATACGTCACGCCAAGTTGCTGATTGGGGTGTACAACCAGAACAGGTTTAAATCAATAATTAACCTCCCAAGGGATAAACTCAGGCTTCTGGTCGCATTCTACACCGGCCACTGCAAGTTGAAAAGGCACTTATTTAACATGGGACTAGCCTCTTGCGCTAACTGCCGGTTTTGCGACAGGGAGCCTGAAACTCCGGAGCACCTGCTAATCGATTGCATCGCAGTCAGCAGACGCAGGTCGAAAGCCCTTGGATCCATGTTTCCGGATAGGGATCACATCGTATCACTAGCTCTCAGCAGGATACTAGACTTTGTCAATATGCTGGAGCTAAGTGAGTCCCTGTGAGTTAGGAGAGGGCACAATAGACCTAAGGTCGCGTTGCAATCCTCAATTATTTATCTATCTTACGTTTATCCAAGGCAACAGCCTTTGGTTACATTTGGGGTCAATGACAATATTGTTAACATTTTATGAGATCAGTCACCTCTTTGTTTGCAGAGGTTATTGACTGTGTTGCTTACATTTAGCTAAGTCCGAAACCATATTAAGTAAGTATTTAGGTATTATTTACATTTATTAAAAAGTCAGAAATCTTTTTTTACATTTTATTGGGTCAACGATCTATTTGTTTACATTGTGAGGCTAATGAACTTTGTGTTTACATTACAAGGTCAATTCTTACCGTTTATGTGGAAAATTACCCTTTTGTTTACAATTAGCCCTACATTTATATTTAGTCAAGTCAACAGCCTTTGCTTACATTTTAGGGGTTCTGTGAAGTCTATGGCCATCTTTTTACATTTTGCCGAGATTTTCTTAAGATTTTGAAGAGAACCCTACAATAGAGATATTCGAAAAGGGACATATAGTCCAGCTAACTTCATTTTTACTTGTACGGTTGAGAAAGCCTCAGAAAAGGTATCAATGATTTATCTACATATGTATGTATGTATATGCGTGTGGACTGATGCTCGACACAAAAAAGTTTTTGCGGCAAAAGCCATGTGTAAAACGGTAGATCGGAAGTACACAAAATTCTTACACGCACTTGATGGAAGGGATTATAGGAACATGATGGAATACTAACTTGTCACTGTCTGGTGGCGGCACACGCCCGCAGGATGCGGCTGACAGATCGAGAAGAATGCAGGAAATGTCTAGAGCAAGGCACCATGGAAACAATGGAGTATCTTTTGTTCACTTGTCCCGCATTGACAAGATTACGCTGTAAGCATC
Organism: Bactrocera dorsalis; assembly: GCF_023373825.1. Lineage (NCBI taxonomy): Eukaryota > Metazoa > Arthropoda > Insecta > Diptera > Tephritidae > Bactrocera > Bactrocera dorsalis. The sequence continues at coordinate 42,212,646 of NC_064307.1, forward strand.
TGGGGTCCACATGGTATGATACATTGGAAGAGGTATCGATAGTGAGGACACAGAGTCTGTTGAAATGCGCGTCAAAAGCAGGCATCCCAAAGGATGACTACTCCTCATGGATCTAGTAACTGAACGCCTCCATCTGGTATCGCAAAGAACCAAAGCTGGTTTATGCGTGGCTTATTGGCCTACCAGATTATAATAACCTAACCTAATAAACTGATTTGCTCTTTTATCACAGAATCTTCTAGAGTGTCGGAATCTATTTCGCTATTCCTTTCGTAGTATCAGTTCTACACTTGTATGCTTGCGCTTGAAGTAAACATGAAACAGAGTATACCTGAATGCCACCAAGAAAAGCTCTCACAATATGTTGATACGATAAAGGTAATATCGTATTTTCGGTGTTTGCATGTTTCCTGACATACAAACGAAAGATTATACCAGCTTTAACCCACCTCCGAATGGAATCGAAATACCCTCGAAGGTAAGAAATTGTTAGATATTGGCGAAGGCTGGAAAACAACCCGCATTCAAGTGGATTCTATTACCCCTTTTACCACTTTCACTGCATTTTCTTTTCAAATCCGTGCAATTAAACCATATTTATTCGATTACTTCGTGAGTGCATCAAAACGAAACACTGTCGCAAACAGCTTTTTATTTCTTAGGCGTGGTAATACTACCATACAACTGCTTATAGGCAGTGCACACATGCATAAGGTATAATTGTGTGTAAGCATGAATCGCAGGATTTCCGTGCAAGTTCAAAAAAGTGGAAAAACTAACACCGAAATGAAAGTTATGCACTCCGTTGAAGGGTGTAAATGGGCAAGCTGCGCAGGGTGAGAGTGAAAGTGCCACAAGCGGATATCGAAGGAGTGACATTTTTGGACAGACAGGCGGACAGCAGCGGCGACGGCGGCACATATGTCACCAACAACTCAAACAATGCCAAAGATATTGTTGATGCCAGCAACAGTGTGTCTGAGAATGTAAACGTCAACATCAGCTGCAGCAGCAGCAGCAGCAGCGACCATCAGTGATGGCCAGCCGACGCACAGCGATGCTGCCAGCAGCCGCACAATGGCCTGGGCAAAAGCCACCCCCAAACCAAATGAAATCGTAAATATGCACAAATACAATGCAGGCAAAAATACGAACATATGAGCAATGAGCAGACACACACACACAAACGCGCGCAAGCAGATTCACCGTTCAATGGCTGAATGTTGGTGAATCCCTTCGTTGCATAAATGTGTCTGTGGCAGCATCGTAATGTGCAACTGGCGTACTTTTATGACAATACAGTTAGACATACATACATATATATGTGTGTGTGTGTGTGTATATATGTTGGCAAATAGAGCATGCATGATTGTAGTTGAATTTTGTTTTTGTTCTTGCTATTGTTTTTGTTTGTTTTATTGAAATATTTATATTAACACACATCAAGCGCAAAGCCAGAAAGACTGTTGTGTTGTTGTTATGGTTATTGTTTTTGTTGTTGTTACTGCAGTTGTTGTTGCTTTTGCCTTTTTTGTTGGTATTTCTTCTTCTTCTTCGGTTGTTATTGATATTGCTTGTTGTTGTTGTTATTATTGTTGTTGCTGGTTTTGTTGTAGTAGGTTTTGTGCAAATTTTGCTATTGATTACATATTTGCTGGTTGTGTTGTTGCTATTGTGGTTGTGGTTTTTGTTGTTGTTGTGCTGGTAGTTGTTTTTGTTGTTGCTATTAGTGTTGTTGCAAAATTTTGCTGTGGATTTCATTATTGTTATCAGGTTGGTGTGTTTTTGTTGTTGTTGCCTTTTCTTCTTTTGCTATTGCCATTGCCTTTGCTTTTGTTGCTATTTTTGCTATGTAGCTATACTCTGTTTGCCGTAATCATTATTGTTGTTGTTGTTGTTGTTTTGACTGTTGAAAGGCGTTATCAGAAATTGATATGGACACTGACGTCGCGCAATGCTGCTGGGGAGCATCATTTCGTTGATGTCACCGAGGGTGCGGGCGTGGTTGAGCCGGCTGATGGCATGCGCTCATGTTATGCAACAACTCATACACACGCACACACATGCATATGTGACTCTATTGTATGCATCTGCGCTATTAAATTACCAATTGAATCAAGCAAATAACCAACCGAGAAGCCAAAGGACGAAATTTTTATCTGCTTCCTCTTCTTCTCCTATACTTTGTTTTTTTTGCTATAAAAAGAAATGCAGCACAATTAAAAGTGGAAGAAGCTAAAAGGCAAATGAGAAAGGCGAAATTTGATAGCCGAAGATGTGCATTTGAATGCCGTTTCTTTTATGCGCCCCTACTCCATCAAGGGCATCAACGGCTTTTTGTCGCCAATGCCGCACCGTGAGGTCGGAACACACACACACACCGTACATACGTGATACAGCATTACGCATAAAGGTTAAGCATATGCGAAGGCGCAGCGGTCGAGTTGAGATAATGCAAACATTTGCACCTTTAACCAGCGCTCATTAATACATACATTCACACACACACAAATGATAGTGCGCATGTGTCAGTGCATTCCGTTACTGTGTAAACGCACACGCCTCAAAACGGCACCCGCATCCGAGTGTGCGAGTATGTGCGGCGATTGCATTGCAGCCGGTCGCTGGAAGCGTCAAATGTGCAGTGCGCATGCGTATCGAAAAATGCCAACCCGTAAGGCTATGCGTCTGCTACAAAAAAGGTTCGAAATAAGCAACCTTTATCCCGAACTGTGCGGGCATCATCGATATGTGTCTGTATGTAAGCAAATAGCGAATAGTTTTCATATGTTTGTGTGTGTGTGCGCAACAGTGCAGCAGTCAAAGTTCCCTTTGTGCTCCTTGCAGGCAAAGCAGTTTTGTGCGCAAATCGGCGCATACGCTTGAGTAAACGCTCAAGTGGCCGCCTGAAGTGCCAATTTTGGTGTCGCAATTTGCACAGTTGAAGCTAAAAAACTAGAAATTCGGCAACAAATGCTACCCTATATGGCGAAAACTGGTTCCGCACAAAATTATTGCATGCTTGTTGAAGAAAATATATGAGCGCCAGTTTTAGCAAGTCGCAGCTTCAACAGCATGTAAAATTCCTCAGCAGATCCTCCGTCTATGTAATAGCATAGTCTAATAATTTTTTCTAATGCATGTTTGTGGAAAATTCGGAGGTTTTATTGACTTGTAAAGGGTGTGGAGCCGCGTGGCACAAATTTTTTTCCGAAATTATAGAGGGTATACATATGTAGATACGAACACTGCAGTGCCGACAATTAGCAGCTTTTTTCAATGTCTGGTTAGTAGCCAATTGTCAGTTAAATTCTGGTTAACTTAACCAAGAGTACTTCTTTCAGTAAATACTCTTTTTAAACGGAACTTAACTGATACATGGCTGCTAAATAGTCATAGTGAAAACGGCCCTTATCAATCTATGTACAAGGTCTTCCATTCCATTCATTAATGATCACAGAAGACTAGCTTCAAAAAGTTAATAAAGTTTCATATTCGTTAATCATTGAAATTGCTTACAGAAGTGTTTTCGGGAATCTACTTGATCTCAAACATAAATATTTCAGCGGCATAAAAGCACTCAATTAAGGTCGGACTTCCTCTCCTGTTAATGACGATATCATTGAAAAGCTTAAAGAAACAGTGTTTCGAAATCTTCGTGTTGCAATCAGGGAGATTGCACAGCATCTCAACATCTCTTATGATCGAATAAACCAATTTCGTATATTGTTTCAGTATGAAGCATGTCAATGCTAAATTCGTACCAAAAGACTAGGTGACGTGGTTTTATGAACTTCATGTTGAAACTGTTCAGGCAACTGTCGAATGGCGCTCAAAAAATGAGCCGAGACTCAAAAAACTAAAATACGCTTAAAAAAAAAAACTAATATATGATGCAATGAAGGTAAAAACATATTCCATGAGTGAAAAAATATTCCGAATCATTGAAAAAGTCGAAGGGTGTTAAGTCTGACCTCTAAGAAACCAATAAGAATAAGCCACTGATTTCTCTTTACCGCTGAATAGATGTTATCGAATTAATTGTTCGTTTTATTGGTATAAGATTAAAATGACTAAAAGGGTGCTACGTTATCTTTCATTTTACTTAAATATAAATTAGACAATTAAATATATGTAATATATTCTAATGAGTAAAATTATGTTTACTGAAATTATTTTAAATGTCGTATTAAGATTCTATTTGATCAAAGTGTAGCTATTTATATTTATTGCCCATGAAAAATAGTTTTTGTATAACCGTATGTACCGCATATAAAATTTAGGAGCACTGAGGTCAAGCGATAGCTAACTAACTATAGATTAGATTGTCTCACGAATATCCCACTAGGGTAGCTAGAGACACTTGTGCATTGTGATGCCCAGAACTCAAAAAAAAAACCGTCGCTTATCGGTAAACATTTTTGAGTCAGCCACAATTTTATTGAGGGGCCTAATAATAATTCTAGTCAGTTCGATTATTACGTAGAAGGTATGACAAAGAGGTGCTTGAACCTTAGTCTAGGAAAAGCAGGACGGTGGAGGAGAAAGTTGTGTCCTTCAAACCTCCAAAAATTTTGTCTCACCGCGTCACCGTCCTCTTAAGAGATCGTCTCAGTGTGATATTTTCGAAAAATCGCTACAGCCTTTCTTATAGAATGGGAACAGTGTGGGGAATGAAGCGATTCCAATCTTTAAACGCGTTTTTCTTAGAATGGTGGTTTTCACAACGGTTTGCACTTTCAAAAGAGGAGTTTTGACGACATCTAGTACTAATTTGGAGAGATCATTTCTAACGTCATTCGCTATCTAGCTATGGAAGCTTTTATTTTTGTTTTGAAATCTTTTTATTTTTTTTCTACGAAAAACTGCCAAAAAAGAGTCAATTTCGAACAAATTTTTTTATTTAATTTCAACATTAAAAAAAATCGCGAAAATTAGTGATTTTTCGGAGGATCACAGTGAGACAGTCCCTTAAGTTAAACTCTCGGCCAAAAAGATTTCGCTACCTCACATGTGTAGGTTACTGACCAATGCTTGCTAAACTCGCGTGAGTTTTACTCGTATATATCTAGCGCCCTAACGATAGAGGATAGGCGAACAGCGAATCGTTCTCATCCTGATGGGATCTCTTTTAGGTATGTGAGCGGAGACGATATTATAAGGAGTATGTATAGAAGGTATAAGTTATCTGGTATGCAGTCGCAGTGAGAGGGGATAGTAATTAAGGTGATGGCCGTTATTATTGTTGACGGATATCTGTAACCTAATTTAACTATACTCTAATTTGTTTCCTAGCTTGAGCATATACATATGTACATTGTACGCTATATTTTATGTATCTAAGGATATACAAATATCAGTCCGATATTAGTGTGTATCTGCTTAGCGTCCAGTTTTATTGAGCATGGAACCATCATTGGCCAATATGCCCGAAAGCACAACATGAAGCGAGTGGTGGTTTGCTCCAAGGGTTGAATCGAAGCGGGATTGTCCGCATAAACTATAGACTTTACATATCCTCACAGAAAAAAGTTTAACGGTGTGACATCACACGATCTTGATTGCCAATTGTCCGGCCCAAAACGTAAAATTATCCTCTCAAGTGTTCTCTCAATAAATTCATTGATTGATGAGATTTGTGCGAAGTGGAGTCATCGTGTTGAAACCAAATGTCGCAGATAACACGAGCTTCAATTTCAGGCATCAAATAGTCAGGTCGCCATTGACGGCTACGCTTTCACTGGCATCACTTTTGAAGAAATATGGACCGATGATTCCACTGGCCCACATACCACACCATTCTGTGTTTTTTTCTGGCTGAAATGGCAGCTCATGAATCTCTTCAGGTTTCTTTTTGTCTCAAATGCGGCAAATTTTCTTGTTTACATATCCATTGAGCCAGAAATAGGCCACATTGCTGAGCAAAATTTGGCTCGAAGCGAAGATGTCTCTTCGGTCTCTCTCAGCTACGGCTGCAATATTTTTTTCACTGCGTGCTGGAGGTGGTCTAATCGGTCAAAAATAACATAACAGACGAAGACTTTTTTAACATGTACTTTTGCTTGGATATTCTTACTGTAGTAGTACGGTAGCGGTGATTTCCACAAAAAGTTCCGTTTCTTAAACCCAAAAGGGTGTGCGCAAAATTTCAGATCGATAGCTCAAAAATGAAGGGCTTAGTTCGCGTGTATACGGACGGATATGGATAAATCAGTTCAGCTCGTCCCGCTGATAATTTTTATATACAATTTACGGGGTCTCTGATGGTTCCTTTCGCGTGTTACAAATTTCGTGGCATACTTAATATATCACGTTCAGGGTATACATTTTTTAATCCCTGTAAATATTTTACAAATATTTTACATATAACAGAAGCATTAAATTAAAAATCAGTAAGACCATATTTTAAATCTTGTAACTGTACTACACCACATTATTAACCTCCTTCTTCGTCTGCGTTCAAAGTCATTCCGTAAAACGCATGAAAGCGATTCCCTCTAATTTTGCATACGAGCTTATTAAAGCGCACAGTTAGACAGTTGAATGCTTATGCGCCTCCGTACTTATGCCGAGATGCATGTATATTTAAGTGCTTTTATGTAAATGCATGCATAATACCTATAATTTGTGCAACAAAGTGTCAAACCAACTTTGAATCGAGAAGAAAAGCTTTTTGTTCCGTTTTTGTATTGAAATAAAGCAAAGAACCCACTCGAAGCCCAAAAACGACACACAACAAAAACGAAACCGAATCAACGCCATAAGATGCGTGTAACCCGCTGCTTAAGGGGTTAATTTGCCTAGGCACCACTTCCGCAGCAAACCTTCTTAGCTAAATATTTAACGTACTCGCATTTGCTTACACGCTTTCTTGCTTACCTGCGCGTCTGTTGCGCGACGTTGCGTCGCCGAGTTCCTGCACTGCAAGCCGCCGATAAGTGGCCGCATAATTTTCCTTTCGACAATCTTTATCAATCTTTTCATGCTGCTTGCTTAGCTATTGTTACATTTAAGTGCCAATTGAAAGTTCATTAAAGACTCAATTTCAAGTGTTGCAAGTAGGCGCTGCACAAAAGGTGCGCCACAATGCTCTGACGCAACAACTCAAGATGCTTTTCTTACTATTTACTTGTAATTTCTTTGTGTATGTCTGTGTACAGCGCATGCAGCACCGTAATTAGGGCGGGTAATGTTAAATTATCGCCTGCGGCGAGTGATCGCACACTCTGCTGTGCTCGCTTGTGGGTTCTTAAGTGTTAGGCGTGTTTTGTTCACACATTATACGCCACATTATCCGTGCTTAGTTTGCGTTTTTCGGTTCCCTTTTTTGCGCTCTTGGTGTTTCCCTGCTGTTTTCAGTTCTTTTGTCGATTCTTTTGGATGGAATTATGTTGTGTACCTTTGTTAAGATGACTGGAAAGATTTCGTTCGATTTTGTTTCTTATCCGAGCAGTGAGAAAGAATGAAAGCGCTGATTATGTTTTGAGTAATGATACTGTTACTTGACGCTGGACATACCTAACCGGAAGGCTGGACGATTTTTGTACTTTTTATACAGTAAATTACCTTGATTATGAATTTATATCCCTTAATTACAACTCAGTGATCTCACAGGCTAATCCAGTTTGAAATTAAATATACATTACTTTCTCACACTTTAATATAAGGTCTTGTAAAAATAAGTCAATTATATTTACAATTAGTTAAATGGTTTATTTATTTTAAAAGCAGTTTTTAAGTTGCCGGACCACTGCAGTATATTCTAAGCTGAGGTCTTTGGTATTACGAAAGTCGCGGGGCTGTCCTCTAACGCATCTGCGGGCAATTCCTGAAAGTGTTGCCAGAAGCAAGCAACTTCACTTTTACTGGGTGCCAGGTCACAAAGGTATCGAGAGCAATGAACTAGTGGACGAGATTGCTAAGAATGACGTACGAATAACAAACGTGATCTACATTGGAAAACCCATGCATTGTCTATACGACAATCTGAAGAGAAGCATTGTAAAGAATATCAATTCTCGATGGAACCATCTACCTGGGTGCAAATGTGCAGATGTCATGAATAAAACGGTAGATCGGAGGTACACAAATTTCCCAGAAGACACTATAGGAAAATGATCGGAATACTAACTGGTGGTGACACACGAGCGCAGAATGCGACTGATGAAATAAAATTTCATAATGCTATTCTCATAAAAGTCAATCAGTTTTTAAAAGCTCTATTTGTACTTTAGCTGAATTTGTTAACAGAAAAATCATTCACCCTAGACACAACCAATAGATGCATAAGAACCACCCAACTAAGCCCAAGGAGCTTCTGGCAAGGCGCGATGAGTTGTCGTATTTTGTTTTGCATCAGCAGCGATTCGCAGATTCGATAAAATTACCGGAACAAAATCAACGAACCCATAATTCATCTTCTATTGGAGACTTAAGGATTTTCTTTTTTACTAAGCGTATTATTAGTTGTTTTCGATATGCCTGCTTTAAGCAGTAGTAAATCGAACAAACTATAGCAGCTATTGAAACAGATTTTGAATTATAATTTTTGACAGAAATGTTTGATTTGTCCCCAAGAACGCCAGTTCCTTGCAATTCTGCTTCGATTTGTCGCCACCACATATTAGTTGATTTCCCTGGTCTGCGGCTTCCTTGATGATTCCAATCTAATACTGTTCTCGTGATATTGCCTCGGGGCTTACGCAACGTGTTCCATTTCAATTTACGGCAATTGATTTCATAGTGGCCAGGTGTTTTTTTTTTTGAATACCCGCAATATAGGAAAATAGTAAAATTTTTACACATATCCTCAATTCAAATACCAAATAAATGTATAATCGCAAAACTAGAGAAGTCGGAGACAAATATGTAGATTTCTTGACCGATATTTTCTACCCTTTAATTATCGTTAAAAATATGAAATGTAATATTCGAATATTCGTTGTTGAATATCTGGGGATATATTTTTTCTCCCTCTTCGAAATTTTTGTTTCCATGTTCGGGGAGGTAGTTATTACCCTCAAGTGCTTCTTCGAAACCGTAGCTAGCAAATTGAAAATATGACGATCCTTTTATGGTTTTCAATATCTATCATTTGATATTCAAAACTTTCGTAACGGTTTGGGTCAATTTATTGATCACGTGAAGTGGACCCTCAAAGAAAGTAACCTCGACGTGATTAATATTTCTGGTTGTACAAATATAGAATAATGTTTTGCCCCTACACATTTTCAGGTAAGATTGGACACAACCATTTCCATTGAAAAATTAAATTAAAACAAATAAATTATCATATGAAAATTCTACGTCACCGCGAAGGCTTCGAATCTTGTGTTCGCTCAGAATATGTTCCGCAAATCTTGGTTAAGCAATTATGATTCTTATCTTGTTTGTTACGAGCTACTTCGGCGACTACTGGATAACTCTGTTCGACACAAATTAGTAATTAACTTTAAACTAACTTTTGTCTATGTATATGCGGCAATCATGTTTCGATTCAGTCCTTGGAGCAAAACATCCCGCTTGTAATTCGTCAAAAAATGGACTTAACGGATGGATAATCTGAGACGTAGCCGCGGCCAAAATCTGAAAGAGGTAATCTTCAAAAAATAAATTCCAAAGAGTGTTCTTTCGAATAATAATAAACATTCCCCATTAAATTTGAAGTTTCTTTGCTTTTGCTTTTAAAAAGGTAGGGGATCTCGAAATGGATCAATTTTTATATTTACCAAGCGCTGTCTGCGAGATTGTTTTGGAGTTAAGAATTTGTAAATTCTTCCATCAATTATATATTACACAGGTTTTTTATAACGGCATGTGTTCTAATTTGAAATGAAATCACCGTATTGCATAAAGGTTTGGTGATTTATATATGTAGTTGTTTTATATTAGTCGAAACTGTGAAGAAGAAATACGAAGTTCTTAAGTAAATTATCCTCTGGGCACTGTTCATAGTTACATCTATTAAAATCGTTGTTTAGGACAGAGAAAATTATAAAATTCGATAGTCTTCATACCTTTTAAATATTTATTCGTCTAGATAATTCCGAAAGCTACGTAAAGGCATGCTACAAGTTGGACTAATTAATTTATTAGCATATGCTCAGGTATTTCCAGATTTTTCAATATATATTTTTTGTAGTTATCGAACGATTTAGGGTCTACCTGTGAACTACTGAAAAATAATTCTCTAAATGAATTATGCGATATTCTTACTAGAAATATTTTATGTAAGAAGAAGACTTTCTTAAATACTCGCCAAAAATTTCGTCAAAGGAGCAACACTTTTTCTCGTTTTCACCACGAGACAACACGAATGACATTTGTCCATACCGAGTCTACAATACAAATATCCTTTAACCAAAGCGAAGTTGGTAGCACTGTTCCGAAAATAACGGTTACTTCGGACAAATGTCTACAAAGCAAATTGCTGCTTACACCGAATAGCGTAACACAACGAGCGGCACGTTCTACATGACAATAGAGCGGTAGAAAGAGAGAGAGTGTGCGCGAGAGTAATGGAGATTGGCGAAGAGCGTGAGTGGTGAAAGTGGATGCCACGCGCCATTCGTGCGGTTAGCAGCCCCAACAAGCGCTGACAGTTGGACAATTGGCAGGGCTATGCAACGAGCGCAAACACCTGACATTAACCGTTGTGACGACGACGCAGCCAGACGTGCCGTGCCGAGTTGGAGCCGTGCGAAGTAGCAGCTGAACCAAGAAGCTGAAGTAGAACGAAAAGCGCTTTGGGGGTAAAAAAGAAACAGAAACAGAAAAAGAAAAAACGCAAGCGTAAAGCAGTAGCAGAAGTCGAGCCAAAAATACGAATGACGAAAAGATTTGTGTAGGTAAAATAACGGACTCAAAACGAAGTTGAAAATTAAAGGAAAAAGCAACAAAAACAACACGAGAAGCTCACGAGAAAACGAGCGAAGAACAAAGTGTGTGGCAAGAAAGCAATGTGAAAAAGAACAAAATTAGATTGTGGCTCGCTGGCAGCTGTATGACAAGTAAGGTAATAAATTTGGAGGCGTGGTCGCAATTGCAGAAATTGCCAAAATTCTGCTGCAAAACCGAAGTGTTTGATTAAATGAGTGAGCGTTTTTTGAAATCCTAATAAATTTGGACTTCTTGTGGCTATAATTTTGCAGTGAAATAACTGACAACAGCGCCAGATAATAACAATAAAAGAAGACACATACACACATGCATACAAACATATACATACATACAAACTCATGCAGCAATAGAAAAAGCAAAAACAAAGGGAGACATTGAAGTTCAGACTTGCGGGCAGCAAGCAGCGCATGCATAAATATTACACTTGGCAAACTCACCACAGCAATCCTCACCACCAAATACACCACAGCGATGCGCGCGTACGTACTCGTCGTCGTGAATGCGTCGCATATGCTCGCTACTCGTTCGAGGCGAGCGTGCGAGCTCGTCCGTCATACCCAAAGCATTGGATTCTGTCAGCAGACCGGAGCTGGAGCAGCCAACTTGGGCGTATGGCGCTAACGATATTGTTACAGTGGTGGCGGCGAAGCTTGAAACATTGGCTGCTGACGCTACAATTGTGCCTGCGCCACCGCTCTTCTTCTTCCATTTCTGCTCACACTTTTGCTCTGTGCGTTTCGCCGCCTCAGAATCCTTGCCTGTGTTCGCTGTCGTCATTCTCGTCACTTTCTTCGTCTTGTTCGCCGCCGTTACGCTGCTCGGCTGTGTAGACTTATTGATTGCGATAGTTTCAGCGTGTTGAGCAATGTAGCGTTGTGTGTTGTAGCCCCCCGCTACGTTTCTGCGCTGGCTCGGCTCTCGTTCGTGCGCATGCACAGGCATTGTTTTTGCAAAAGAAAATAACGGTATGTTGCCGTGAAGCTGCCACGGCTACTGTCAATGCTGTTCGAGGTGAAGTTCGCTGTGGGTGGTCGGGCGCGCTGCCTTTGACTAACGGCAGTGTAGTGTTGTAGTGTTAGCGTTGCAATCTCCATTACGTTTCTCGGTGTTGTGTGTGGTTTGTGGTGAATTATTGCTGTACATTTGTACGTTGCGCATTGTTTGTGTGTCGTGCCTCGTACGACGTTATCGTTGTGTCTTTTTCGCCCCACATTTAACTGTTTATGTCCGTTTTGCCGTCAACTCTCAGCGTAATCATCGTTGCACTGCCTCGTGCTGCTTTCGTTTTTACCGTTATTGTTGGTTTTTTGTTGTATATGTGTAAGTGTGTGTGGTGCGCCTTGACGCTCGCTGTGCGCTTCGGCATTCACCGTATTTTTGTACCGTTATTTTGCATTTGTTGGAACGCAAGGCTCGTGCGCTCGTGGAAAATTCACCAAAATTTTCATTTTCAGTTTTTCTCCGACTGTTTAGGGCGGTTCCGCAGGCAGCAGGCTGAAGAAAAGTGTGTGCAGTGCAGTGTGCAAAAAAGAAAAAATCCAAAAAAATAATGTGTAAGCAATGAAAAAATGGAAAAAAATTTTGCAAAATTTACAAAAAGTGCAAAGTGTGCGAAAAGTGTGTGAATTCCGTGCAAAATGTGTTTGCTCCAGCACTGCGTGCAATAATATTTACAAAGTTAACCAACATTGAACGGCAGTGCCGTGGCAAAGCACATCGGCTGGCTGGCGTGGAAGTTGGTGCGTGCGAAAAGCCAATAAAACGGATTCAAGGTGCCTGCACTGACACTGTTTTGCTGCGGCTGGAAAATTTGTCGAAGTAAATCTCGAAAGCAGCTATAATTTGTGGCAAAACTGGAGACTGTAGCACGGCTCCGTGGTTTTGTGGCAGTGCAGCGGTGGTTTGGAAATATTTCGTTTAAAAACAGTAGCGACGTGCAAGGATTTGCAAGTGCCCTTATACATACAAGCCCAAAAATTATAAATGACATTTACTGTTAGACTGCGTACCCAGCACCCAGCCAGGCAGCCAACCAGTCAGCCATTTAGTCCTCCCGTTCTACACAATTAGTCAATCTTTTAGTCAGTGTGTCAATAAAGCAATCGTGCAGTGTCCGGACACGCGTCACAATGACAGCCAGCAAGTGTGTAGCGCGAGCGTGTGTCTGTATGAATGCGTATGTGTGTGTGTGCGAGTTTAGTGTGTCTGCCAGCCCACCGACCCGTTCTGCCCGTTTGTTAGCCAACCTGGCAGACAAATTGTCGTGAGCGTGTTATTGGCAGTCAGGTGGCCTTTGGCTGGCGCTTGCTGGCGAGCAGCGGAATTGTGTCCTTCGCTAAATCTCGCCATTACTAAAAAAAAAATGGGGGAAAAAATCAAAACTCACACACACAAACACACGCGTCTAACTTAAAATAGTATGTCTACTCGCTACTTCTGGCCAAGCGTCTGCCAGCTTGCCATTCCATTTCGCTTGCCGTCTTACATTGTATGTAATGTGAATTCAATGAGTTGTAAACTTCGTCTCGTGCAATTTGAGATTACCGTCAACCCTCCCCCCCTGTTGCCCACCACGTTTGCTGCCTCGTCTGCTCTCCAACATGCTTTTGACGTTTGGCCTCTGCGCTGCCACTACTGCTGCGCTGCTGCTACTATTGCCGTTGCTGCGCTACATTTAACAGTTACTCGTTCGCTCCTTCGCCATCGCCGCGTCCTTCTTCGCGCTGGTGCGCTCCGCAGCAATTTGGCGTGTACAACTTAGCTTTTCATGGCTTTCAATGCGAAATTGCCCATTCACCACACGTCACGGCGCGCCTTCGTCCGCTTGTCCGCCCCTCGCATAGCCTTCGTCCGCCCCACAGTCAGCGTCGAGCATAGAAAATCGCATTTGTCTACCACAGCCGAGTTGATTACTTTTATGTTTTTTTTCGTCTTCTTTTCTTCGGATATGTTGAGCTGTTTTGTGTTTAAAAGTGCACGTTTAATGTGTTTTTGTTGTTATGCGCATGTGTGTGTGTGTGTCTTTGACATTTAAAAATGTCCTGGCTAAGGTAAAATATTCGCTGGTTTTTTTGATCTTCTTTAAATGGTCGCTACCTCCTCATCTTGCTGTGGCATCAACAGGAAAACATGAAATAAAGGAATCCTTTCACTATAAACAACAACAAAACAAACAAGCTTTACATACTACATATCTATTTGCAGTTATTTACCAATAATTTCTTGTCTAGTTGGATAACGGTGCAGAGAGTAGTGATTGAGGAATTCTGACAAATGAAGATATTGTAGTTGTTTTTGTAGAGAAAATGGAAATCCTGATGATTATTTCGAATTAGTTGACTGAAATTTGGTAAATTAACTAATTAACTCGTTATAAATTAACTACATTTAAATTAACTTAACCGAAAAATGGTAATTTTATCTAAAGTCGTGTCAATTTACTTCATACAACAGTCAGAAAATTCATATTATTACTTTTACCATATGTAAATCTTCAAGCTTTACAAGAGATCTTTATTACCAAGTTACTTATATGTAGGTCTTCAAGCTTTTCAAGAGACCTTTATTTATATTTTTCGAAACCATAGTCATACCTGTAGGTATATCAGTGACAAGCGTAACATGGCTACGAGTTTAGCAATTCGACTCTAGCGCATTCCATTGCATACTTTTAGGGTGCAAATTTCATTCGCATATCATGTGTAATTCTCAACTGAGCTATGTTTGTCTTCAAAATCAATATTTTGTGCAATAATTCAATAACTGGTTAATGTAGCGTCTCCAATCCTAAGAAATATGCTTAAGTATAATAATTATTGTAATTATTTTGCAATTATAATTATTTCTAAAATAAAATTTAGCCAGAAGCTTGCATGCTAACTTTTTTTTCGAATAGACCACTCGTCTTCCATCAAATATCCTTCATTCATATATTGTCAAACTCATTTTTAGCTAAATTGGCATCCAACAGAATTGAATTCAGGAAAAAGTTTTAGATTCTGCCAAAACCAACCCAAAAAAATTTGGTCCGGAAATTCAAGTAAACCATTTTTGTGGCTTAAATTATAAAAATATAAATTTTGCTTTATGTAAATGCGGGAAAATATTTATAGCGACTATTGCCAAACTCTGAAGCATTCGAAATCCAGAGAGTTTGAATTTGCTCAAACTATAACTAGAGTTGCCCGAGTGGTCAGAGTGATTCTCGGGGGATTAGATTCTGTACATTTTAGTAACGTAAACTTCCATTAATCTAGATTTAACACTAACACACCCAATCTATTTTCTATGAATATTATTGACCAGGTCATCTAACACACGGTGCTTTTCGAGTCTGCTTTTTGTTTGACCTACCTTTAGCTGACGTCTATAATAAAACCTATGCTGCCCAATGATCCAAGGAAAGAATTGTTGTTTGATATTACAGTTTCCAAGTCAGATCATTGGCTGGAACCCTAATGGAATCTGAGTGAAAGCTTCTTCACAGTTCAAATGTTTGGGCTATGTCTCATTTGATCCGTGTTGTCTAGCGTAATCAGTTTAATGTCTAGATCATATGTCCTTATGTCATCTGCAGTATTATGGTATTATTATTTTTTTTATAGTAGGAGGACGCATCGAAAGCCGGAGTGCGGGACTTTAATCCGCTAAACCTATATACTCTATACACTCTTTACACGTCGGACAATATGGACTAAGTTCATGTCGATATTTGTATAGGTAGCTTCTAATGCACCCACGGCTACTGAGTACTTGGGTTAGGTGTAATTCCAGGTCCCCATGTTATTTATCTATCCACGAATGTATGTCCGAAATCAGTCTGTATGTCCATCATCTTTTGCATAAAGTTTGTCTCCGTTGCTGCCACATTGCGATGCTTTTGATTCTATCCTCTCTCTTTGCTGCGATAGACGTCTCTGACAAATTATATATTCGCGCGAATTCGTCATCTATAGTATAAGATGCAAACGCCTGCAGTAAAAAAAAGTTGTAGAAGGTGGGTTACTAGATTAATGAGGTATACAATGCAACTTGTGATTGAAATTAATTCTAAAATCTATTAAGTACGGAAAATGTATCTACACGTGCCTAGATTACACTACAGAGCCCACAACGTTCGTCATCTAAGGATTTTATAGAAATTTTTACAGGATTTGTACCTCTCTGCAGCTAATCTTCACTTGGTTTTATCGTAAGATCAGTGATTGAACTATCATTATATGATAGTCTCACACAATTATAGGACAAAATGCTTAAAAAATATGGTTCCACAGGGATGTCATTAAAACTTCTGCTCTACTTCGTTTGTGTTTTACAAAACATTTTCTCGAGCTCAAAACATTTCACTCAAAATCTAACTAAATTACATTTGGGCTTTTTTCTTACAGTGTAGCATAATTTTAGATGCCGACGCATTGAAAAAATTAGAAAACACTATAGTGATCACTAAAACAATAAGAAATTAGATAAAAATTTGAAAAAATAAAATAAAGATAAGACAAATAAATAATACAAAGAACAAATTAAAACTATTTAGCAATTCCGGTCATAAATAAAACAGTGTTAAAACATATACAAAACAATAAAAAACAACCCTGCGTATCCGAACGAATAACCATTGTTAAAAATTCTAAAACTAAACCACAACGAAATGACGAATAAAAAATTTAAATAATAGAAAAAAAATTAAGCAAAATTTAAAACAAAAACAACATTAGCAAAAAGTCAGTGAATGCACTTTTAACCGTTATCAATGCTTAAACATTGTAAAAATCCAAAAATCTCAAAAAATTGTAATACCGAACGTTTCAAGTGATCGTAGCCGAAACCCCGAGATTTATTCAGATTTATTCGTGAATACCGTTACATTTTTATAATACACGTAAATGTCCACGCGTTTGCATTTGGTGCCTTCCTAATGTTATCAATGTGTTTGTGCGTGTTGGTTTGAAACTAAAAATATTATATCTGTTCAATAACAAAAGGAAGTAATGAATAAACCATAATTGTTGTGTGAGGAAAGTGAACGAAAATTGTTAAATAACATAATCGAAGCAGTGTCAAATTTATGACAAATTACAAGCGAAAATTTCAACTAGTCAAACAACGGCGTAGTATTGATGAAGATGTGGTGAAGAGTGGGCGGCTGGACTTTCAAAACGGTGAGTTGCAATATTTTAAAACTTTTGAGAAAGAGTATAGTGTTTTTCATTTTTACATAATCGGCGATTTTCTGGCATATTGGGTAGTCGAAAAAGTCTTTTCGTATTTCTAATCAAACTTCAACTTATTTTTTTTTTATATTTAGTATAATAAACTTTAATGAACCAGATATGTATCATTTTGGTCGACCATCATTTATTTTTACTCCATCAGTGTAAAACTTTTCTGGTTTCTCGGCGAAAAACTGCGAAAACTCATTTTCACAGGCTTCTCTTGAAGCCAACTTTACTCTATTAAGGGAGCGCTGCATTGACCAAAATAAATGGTAGTCCGTTGGTGCAAAGTCAGGGCTATATGGTGGATGCATAAAAACTTCCCAGCCAAGCCTCCCAGTTTTTGCCAAGTCATCAAAGATGTCTGTGATCTAGCGTTGTCCTGATAGAAGACGAAACCCTTTCTGTTGATCAGTACTGGCCGGTTTTTTCGATTGCTTGCTTCAAACTCATCAGTTGTTGACAATAAAATGTAGAACAGACCAGGCTGGAGCTGTTCATAGTGGATAAGTCCTTTCCAATCCCACCAAACACTCAACCTAACCTTTCGAGGCGTCAATCCTGGCTTTGCGACCAATTGTGCAGCTTTACCACACTTGCACCATGATCTTTTTCGCACATTATTGTCGCATTTGATGCAGTTTTCGTCTCCTTTTATCACTCGATTCAGAAATGGTTCGATTATATTTCGTTTCAGCAAAGCATGGCAGATGTTAATTAGGTCCTTTAAATTTTTCACAAACAATTCACGTGGTACCCAAACATCAAGCTTCTTTTTGTAGCTAGCCTTTTTTAAATGTATGTGATAAAAATCTGGTCAATAATTTTTCAACGATAGGACGCATTGGCATTCCTCCCTTTTTTATACAAAAATTTCAAAATATGACGAATTTTTTCATTATTTTCATTCAATATTGAACAGCTGTAACTTTTTTTCAACTTCCTCTAATTTAATTCTTTACATTTAAATGAAAATCTCACCTTTCCAACACTATATGGTATGACACAATGTGATGGGTAGCACTGGTGATATGTATACGACTGCAACGACGTCTATTGACAAATACGAAAAGACTTTTTCGACTATCAAATTTTTAGAACATCGACGTTTTACGTTTAATTGATGAACTTATACCGCATCATAGCTAATGTTTAAGACCATGCTTCATTGTTGATAAAAATATTAATTGTAAAACGAAGAGATTAAGATCTGGTAGCTCAGTCGGTAGAAAATTTTTTATAAAAAAATAAATACATATATGATTGAATGAATGAATTAGAAAAATATACAAAATATTGATGAATCACCGTACATTAAAAAGTTATCTGTACAAATATAAGTACAAAATAAAAACTTTCCACTTCCTGCCGGAATTCAGTTACTTAAAACCGAAAGCGATCACATACATATAAAATTACTATTTTCACCCTCAACTTTTAAAGAAGACTTCAGAAAAATTTTCGACGTCAACAAATCTAACATAGCAAAGGTGATGATGAGAAATATTTCTATTTACTTTTTTCCGCTTGGCATCACCCTCGCCCTTCAAGTGGTATTTCCCAAAACACGTTTGTTTGTTTATCATCACTCAGGTTTGAGTCGTTGGATTTCCTTATTTATTTTATGTTTTTATTTTTATTTTTTTTGTTGCTACGTTAGAGTTGATGTGATGAATGGTAGATCAAGGGAAACTTATTTGCCATACGACAAAAATAGATCCATCGTTTACTGCTGCTAAGCAACAAAATTATTGCCAAGTAACATAACCTAAAAGCGGCAAATGGAAATTTGTGGCATTGCGGGCTGTTGTAGAGCTCTAAATTTATATATATACAATACAGATAAAAAGATATTTTTAGTTGTAATGGCTTAAGCTACCTAAAAATAACTCAAAAAAACAATAGCTAAAAGACTCGACTGACTTCCACATGGCAGTTTCGTTTTTTTTTATTTTTCTGAAGAGTTCGAAGAAGTCGTATAATTTCAATTCTCCTTGGCAAATTCTACGGAAATTTAAATGTATATAAATTGTATACTATTTCTGGTATCCGAAGAGTTAAAAGAGAATAAATATAATTCTAAAGAAATAAAATGCCAAGCCGTCAAATCCGAAATTCAATATCAGTCAGGTTATTGGCGTAGCTTTTATACAATTACATATCTGAAGAGTTGAAGGTCTTTTATAATAATTTTACAGAATACACGATAGAATTCCAATGATCGCTTGCTTTGCTCATATCTTTATTTCGATATTTCTTTTCTATGAATTCTCAGGGCCATGGAAGTTCTTGAAGTAAGCCAGAGCAAACTAAAGCA
Organism: Bactrocera dorsalis; assembly: GCF_023373825.1. Classification (NCBI taxonomy): domain Eukaryota; kingdom Metazoa; phylum Arthropoda; class Insecta; order Diptera; family Tephritidae; genus Bactrocera; species Bactrocera dorsalis. The sequence continues at coordinate 42,232,077 of NC_064307.1, forward strand.
GATAAACTAACCAAAGATCGCTTACATGAGAACAGTACCTAAAAGGAATATGACTCGTATTTCAATTCGATAAATTTTTTTCTTTGAAAATAAAGGCATATTACTACTTCAATATTGATTTCTTCCTCATTTATGATTCTTCTAAAAAAAGCAAATATAGGGAAAAAATTTTGTCTTTACTTAACTCTACTTTGCTGAAATTCAAGCAATGTTTGTTTTTGGATTTGTGTCAAATTTTGTTCGTGTATTCTGTAAGGATTGCCCTTGCATCACGTCGCGTCAGCTTGAAAGCTGTCCAAGATTATTATGCAAATTCACGTTCTAAAAAATCACCAATTCTTGTTCATCGCAAAATCACCTTCTCAGCCGTGGGCCATTTCTGGTTTAATGGTTTTGGAAACGCAAAATTGTCGATATTGAAGTGTTTCAAATTCTCTTGTGATTCGGAAAATGCAAGTGCTTTCACAAAAATTTACCGTTTGGTGCGGGTTATCGGGTCCTATTTCTTTCGGAATGAGACAGAAAATGCCGTTACCATTAATAGACACGATGTTGATCGAATTTTTTCCCCGAAATTTGATGAAATCGGTACGAAGTAGTGCGCGGCCTCATGCTTACCCGAATTTAAATTGCTCGAATTTATAAGCATCTAGCTATATCCATTTTGCCATAGTTCTCCCACATGGAACTCTCTTCTTCAGTACTCATCGCTCAAGAGGAGGGCTCCAAAGATCTTGCGCAGAACAGAAAAAAGTTGTTCTACGTGTGATATCCATTGTTTATCCTAGTTTCAAAATGGAGACAATTATTCACTCTTTGTGTGGCTTCTTGATACATTGTCTTGCTCTCGTTCACAACAAGACCAACTTTTTTAGCTTCTTTTTTTAGGCTCAAAAAAGGTTGCGCTAACGATTCTGTTGTTTATCTTGTCAATGTCATCTCTGTACCTTATTAACATTGCTCTTTTAAAGTAGACAGCTTCACTGCGGTTCTAAGTACCGACGCGTTTCAGAGTAGAAACATTCTTTTGCGGAATACGTACACGATATATGTATCTGTTGTTCTAGGCGAATTCTTAGCGTACTGTTATTTCAAAGTTGTCTAATTAAATTCTACACAAGAGCCATTGTGGATACCTCGTTAAAATTGTAATCTTCTTCTTCTCTATTGGCAAAGACACTGCTTACGCGGTTATATCGATTATCTTTCCGACTTGCGTCGAATACTCTCAGAGATGGAGTGTTTTCATTCATTCGAACGATATGACCTAGCCAAGTGGCCGATGTCTCTTAATTCGCTGAACTATGTCAATGCCGTCGTATATCTCGTACAGCTCAACGTTCTTCGACTTCTGTTGAAATTGCTCAAAAGATCTCAAATCTTTGTCTCGAAAACTCGGTACGCCGACTCATCAGATGATGTCTTTGTTCATGCCTTTGCAACATGTAGCAGGATAGGGATGACAAGTGACTTGTAGAATTTCGTCTTTGATCGTCGAGAGAAGACTTTTCTTCTTAATTGCCTACTCAGTTCGAAGTAGTACTTGTTGGCAATGGTTATTTTGCGTTGGATTTCGTGTCTGACGTTATTGTTGGGTGTTAATGCTGGTTCAAAGATAGACGAAATTATCTACGACTTCGGAGTTATGATTGTCAACAGTGACGTGGAAGGCAAGTCGAGAGTGCGTCGAGTGTCTGTTTGATGACAGGAGAAATTTCACCTTGCCCTCGTTCACTACCAGACCCCTTTGCTTCCAGACCTGATCTTTTCTGGCTACTCAGAGAATATTTGATCTTAAACCGGAAGTCGTAATTTTCTTGAGTTATATGTGTGTAAAAACTCGTTTCTGGATAGAGAACTTTCCTCACTTCTACGTATACACATAGCAACATTCTTCATATACACAGTTACTCTTGTTATTTTGAGCATCAGCGACTTCTAAAAGCCACTAATATGCAAACAAAATCGGGCAGAGATAGTTATTTAGGTATATATTTATCTAAAATGCTATAAATACAATTGATGGTTCTTCTCGGTGGTGCAATTCAGCGCGCTACAACGCCATTCAGCTGGATATTCAGCACAGTTTCTTCATTTCAAATAAAAGCACAAGCACAGCTCGTTTGATTTACTGCGTTGACTTTTGCGCGCGATGTGTGCAAATATATTGCGCCTAACGAACTGTGCCATTTACACTCGGCTTTGCTATTATTGTTGTACACACACACACACCTATCTTCTTTCTATTTGTATTTGTTGTGGTGGCTGAATGGTGGCCTTTTGCAGGCAATATTCAATATTTGTAATATTTTGTTGCTCGCACACATACTCTTTTTTGGCATGTCTTTATTTATACACACGAACACACACACACAAACACCTCGACTATTTGCATTTGTATTAGTGGTGAGACACCAAATCCCGCCACCCACGTTGGCCGCGTTAGATCAGCGCGCGTATGAGCTGCTTGTTAGGGTGTGTGTGTTAGTGTGGCTGCGGTGAAGGTGTTGAGGTGTGAGGTGTTTGGATTCTATACGCAAAACCAATAATGACATGACTTTTAGGTTTGATTGGTACATAAATGCTCGTGCACACTGTGCAAATACGCATATGTGTTGGTAAATACTCGCTGGCACTCACACACACATACACGCGCAAATAATATTCGTTATTTATGGCCACCGTAGCTGTTTGTTTGTTTGTGTGCGTGTGTATTTTGTGGCTTCAAAAGCATTCTCTATAAATGTATGCTCTATTAATCGCGCTTACAGCGCTAAAAGGATAATGTCAACAATTGGATTGAGTCGAGTTGCGCAAAAACAAGTCAAAAAGCAAATACATGCGTACATGGGATACATAGCATAGCACAGCATTGCATACATAGCATAGGCAGTGATAATCCAATCGCTTTAAAATATGTGCCACTTACTGGGATTTTGGAGCAAACGTTTACACATATATACTACATATGTACATATATACAAGTACATGCATTTATATACAAATTTATAGTCAAACCGGTAGGCCTGGTTACATGCTAGTTTAGACACATGAGTGTAGTGAGAATCGTTTGGACTTAGTGCTGAGCTATTTGTTAGAGATTAAAAAAAATATAAATACGAGTATTATGCCAAAAAAAACAAGAAAAAGCGTTAACTAAGATTGTACTTAAGGGGTGGGCCTGCTTTAGAAGCTTTAAAAAATTTAATTCTTCTTTGCTTAAATCACTTTAAAAATTATCTAAGAATATTACCCCAAAGTTATAGATGAGAATTCGAAATATTGTCGAAGCTAGAAGGGAAATAGTGACCGAGCGTCTAGCAAATACATATATGAGCGCTTGAAAAGAAAGCGAAAACTTTGACGCGCGATTTCTCGGTTTTTCATTTTTACGATTTTTCTTAATTGGCGGGCAGGATAGAAAAAAAAAACTAAACGTCGTATGAAATTGGGGCAAAGTTTATTATCTTTGGCATTAAATTATCTTCTATTTAAACTAAAATCAACTAAAAAAGTCAAGTTTTATTTTTAACATGAAGTCAATTTGTTTTTGGCCAAAAACCACTTTTTTCAATTTATAAAAAAATTTTAAAATTAAAAATTTATTGCAAAATGAAATTTGTTTAGTTTAACTAGAAGATAAATTATTAAAAAATATGAATCTCTTTGAATTTTTTGTTTCCGACAGAAATTGCGACGTGCATCCTGCCCGCTGTCCGACAAATGCACAAGCGAGATGCATCGGGCAATTGCTTTCTAAAGGCAGAATATCAAAGATTTCGTATCCAAAAAATTTATAAATGATGTTTAAACATATGCAGGGTCCGGCACTCGAACCAATTAAAGCAACCATAATTTGGGTTTGGAAAATTATTTTCATTAATTTTAAAGTACAAAATGTGTGAAAATAATCATAAGTTCAGGATCAATTCACTTTTGCTCGATATGACCACCTTTTGTCTTAATAATGGCCTTGAGGTGGTCAAAAAAACGAATCGCAAGCTGACCGAATGTGACTTGCCGGTATTTTGGCTCACTTACGGTCGTAATGAAGTTCGGAACGTTGTTTTTCAGTCATTCTTGGTTCACTTGCGCTTTGTGAGACGGTGCTGAGTCTTGTTGAAACGTCCATGGCTTGCGACCGAAACGTTTGTTTGCCCACGACTTCAAAGCAGCCTCTAGAATACTTTCCCGAAAATATGTCGCATTTACTTTGATGCCAGGCTCGATGAAAACAATTGGAGAGCGCCCATCTGCGGCGACAGCGGCCCAAACCATTATTTGTGGCGGGTGCTGCCTACTGGTGGCCAACCGATGACTTAGATTCTCGTATGAACGGTTGGTCAAGTAAACCCTATCGTTTTGAGAGTTTACGAATTGCTCAATTGAAAAAATTTTTTCGTCAGAAAACACAATGCTCGGAATTTGACCGCTTTCGTCCAAGTGACGAAACTGCTTCGCTCTCTCAAGTCTTACTTGTTGCTGCTTCGGTCTGAGATCATGGGCATTTTGGTACTTGTAAGACTTGGCCTTAAGGTCATTTTTCAATATGCGTCGGATGCTGCGGTCGGATATTTTCAGTTCTTTAGCCATTTGATTGGTATTTCGCTCAAGTCGCTTCATCACTTTCCGAACCATCTTACGTGACGTTGCAGTCTTTTGATGACCACCTCCATGGCGTTTTGCGATGCTACCAGTATCATTGTGACGAGTGATGGTGCGATAAACAAAAACTTTATTCACAATAAGGTGTTTGAGCTTACAAACAATTGCTGGCTGTGATTTTCCAGCTAAATATAAAGTATTACGTTTGAATTCCATCGCTGATCACTTTTTTTTTGCGTTCACTTTTGGCAAAACGCTTTTGTACACTTGTGAACAATATTCCGAACTGTCATTTAGCAAATTTATAAACAGCTGATTCCAGTGCGACAGCTGCGCGTACGGTCTGAAGTTGGTTACACTTGGAGTGCGGGACTCTTTAACTATAAACCCTAGAAATTTCGCTTTAATCAACTATTTCTTTCCATCCCAAAAAACTGCTAATAAAATCGATTTTTTTAAGCCTCTAAAGCAGACTCCGTTAAATAGTTTGTATGGCAGTAGTCCGATATCGAAGATTCCAACAAATGAGCAGCTTCCTGGAGATAATAATCTTTCAGACTTCCTGACTATTGCAAAGTTCTTAAAGCCGAGGTTGCTTGCACTAAGGTAGCAGTAGATTTCCTGCTCCAGGGTGTAGCCTATTTCAGAGAAGTGACTATCGTCTCTGATAGCAGGGCGGCGATACTAGATTTGAGCTCACTGACCGTGGTTTCACGTCTGGATAAGGAATGCATAACCTCGTAACAAATGGCAACGCGTCACTTTGCGATAAGATTAGTATGGATGCCAATCTACAGCGAAATCGCAGGTAACTGTAAAGCTGATGAGTTAGCAAGGAAAGGTACCCTAGTTGCCTTTGTCAGTAGAAAGAAAACGAGTCGGTGCTTAAATTTCCTCGTGTGCTCTTCCACTAGATAGTTGGCTTGAGTTTGGATAGCGCTAGGTTACCATCCGTTCATGTGCTGCCGGTAGATCCTTTGGCCCAAGATGGATCGCAAGAGATCTAATAAACTGTTGTTGTTGTAGCGGAATAAAACATTCTTCAAGTAATTTCGAGGCATGTTACCAAATTGACAGTTCTTGGTCGGCTAAATATCCTGGTCCGTTCCGCTTACATATGTAGATACCACTGTCGTAGGAATGGATCTCTAGTGAGCACTTTGTTCTCAGTAAGGCTATACTCTCCATAGTTCTGAGGATTCTAACAGACCATTACCCTATCGGCGTTCAAGCCGTAAGGTTGGCAGTTTTACCGGACACCAGCTGCAGTAATTGTAAGGAAAAGGTGGAAACATTTCAACACTTCCTTCTTGATTGTCCCGCGTTTGAGAGGCCAAGGCTTAAACGATTGGAGCACATACATTGCACCGGACTGGTGGGAATAGAAATTAAACGTCAATGCAAATTTGTGCTACTAGTTTTGCTAACTTATAAGATAAAAAGCAGATGTTCTATTTTTCTTTGGCTTCACAAAGGACTGCCATTTCTGGATCAACGATCTAGCCTAGCCTAACTTGCAGAGAAGAGGACGTGTGAAAAATTACTGATCGATATGTCAAAAGCTATGAAAAAAACCGTATTGATGAGGTATTTGACTCAACTTGTTGCGCTAATTATGTATAATAAATCAAAAGAGAAACAACAGAAATTTCTAATTTTTGCGAAAAATCCACTAAGGATAACATATATATAAGAGGACCTTCATATGTAGCTCTCGCTGACGTCGATGCAATTAGAACAATTCGATTATACTCCATTCGACAGATTATTAACACAATGACTATTGTGCGAATATAGTTTGATCCACTGCAAGAATACATAGTGAAAACCTAAAGAGAATAACTTTTTAATAAGAATATTGTGGAAAACTTTATCAAAGGTTTTGGAAAAATCTGTATAAACACAATTTACCTGAAATCCAGCCGTAATCACTAGAAACAGCTAAATTTGACACAGTAGATCGATCGATCAGACAAAACCCATTCTGATCGACGTTAATAGGTGATTTAACTGTAAAATCTAACTTATTTTTAACAGAGCACCCAAAATTTTGGAAATAGTAGTTAGTTTAGAAATAGGCTTATAATTGGAGACTATAATACATCTAATGAATGTCAATTTTCTGTCTCAAGTAATAAAGCCAAATGACAGCGATTTATTGAAGAGCAGCTTGAGAGGATAAACGACAATAGACAGGACAATTACTTATAAGTACAGGCGGCAGCCCATCAAGATCAATTTTGAAAGCAGGCTTGATATGACAAATAACGTTGGCAATATCTTCCTGTGAGAGACAGGATAGAAAAAGATATGTAACTATCAACGTTAAAAGACAGTGATGAATGGCAGCTGGAGTAATGAAAGAAAAACCATCAAGGAACCTAAAGTTCAAATTAATGAATGACTAAGTCAAGAAACCGAACAAAATTATTTGATAAGAATTAATTCATTTAGACTAAGCAGGCTATCAATGAGATATAACTCGTGAGAAGACGAAACATTGCTGAGGACTATTAATGCAAATCTAAAGAAGACTATAACGACGTATTTGTTAAAGACACTTCGAACTTAAAACAGATAAGAGTATGCTTAGTTATAGATTCGCTACTTTAATAATGACTAGTCATTTCTAGCAGACATTTTGTGTGTGAGATGAGAAGAAAAATGACCGAAAATCTTACTAATTTGTTTACTAATTTATATATATTTATACCAAGAAAATAGAAAATCAGCGAATAGAGTTATAAAGCACAGTTTTATTAATGTCCGAAACTGTTAAGCTTTCATCTAACTGCCGCTCGTCCTTGGCTGTGCTTCCATTCGCTGGAAGCGTTGTAACTACTATACTCATATTTTGATACCGCCATGGATGCGCAAAGCAGATAAGAAACATAATTGTGGGGCGAAAACTGCGACACAGAACACAAAGAGATAATATGAGCTCAGTGTGGGCCATTGTTTCAGAAATATAAAAGCTGATGGAGTCATATTTTGCGTACTAAATTTACGTACTTAGAGCTAACTGATTAAATCAAGATGCGATGAGATAAGGTAGATACCAATTTATACCATATCAATAGGGTCGAAAGTAATTCCTTTTTCAGGAAACACTGTTCTTAGAGATATTAAGACAACGCTTCTTATAAGTCATACATGTTTTAGCAGTTTGAATTTAAAAAACAGGTGGAAACATATCGACACTTTCTCCTCGACTGAGATTAGAGTTAATTGAATACTATACTTTCGAAATTTCACAGACTTAAATCACGTTCTATTGATCCATAGCTAGTGATTTTTGGTACTACAAGGAACCAGTGATATCGTTGTTCAAATGAGACCGCCGTAATCTCAGTCGCCAGAATCTGCGCCGAAATTTAATATAACTTGAGTAGAATTGAAGATTCTTTCCTCCAAAATGAAGGTAAATGACTTAGTAAAAATATTTTAGGGTGAAACGTCGAGTTCTCTACTACTTTTTCTAACCACCTAAGCTTGGATCTTAATACCAGGGAAGTGAGCGTCCAGACGATGAAACTAGTGGATGTCTAAATGAGTGTGTTACCAAAGGAAACATAAAAATTTCAGGAATTGATTTTGAATGAATCCATTTTAGGGTAATGAAGTTAGGTGACCCTGCGGTATCAAGATGGATATCGAAGAAATATTGTGGGTATCGGATGATTATAAATATTCGAGAATGTGGAAGCTCTGTAAAAGTGAGTACCTCACGAGCTCACAATCTACAAAAAATAACAGCAAATTAATAAGCGCCTTTTGTCGTTGTTCCGTCACAAAAAGGCGAATTTTTATGCCGGGGTATGACTATGTCTAATGAAAATGGTCTAAATAATGGCATACTGACCGCATTATTCGCAATATCATCACCCATATTGATATCAAGTCTTCATTATAGGATAATATTTGAACAAATAGATCACATTCAGCACGCGGTGAAGAAAATATAGCAACCGTAGTTGAAAGTGTACACGAAGACCCTGCAGAGTTGATTCGGTGCTGTTCGCAGCAAATTGGACTGATGTAAGGAACGACTGGATGAACTTAGATCGTGTGATAACCACCATTAGACTTTTACCTGTGGGGATATGGATAGTCGAAAGTCTATGCGCAAGTTGCCAGTCGAAATGCTAGAACGAGTAATCGAAAATTGGACTTAACGGATGGATCATTTGAGACGGAACTGCGGCCAATATTTAAAAGGAACAATCTTCAAAAAATAAATGCCAAATAATGTTTTTTCTTATGATCTCCACATTAAATGTGAAGTTGCTGTGTTTTTTCCTTTAAAAAAGTGGATTACTTTTTAGATACGAAGTCAACCATTGAGTTCGACATCAGAATCCTCAATACCAGAACAATTAACTAGGTAGAGTTTGGAATTGAATTTAACTTTGGACAAAGAAAACTTCATAACCGCTATAATTAGAAAAGAGGTGTCACATATAATGAAGGCTCAGCGGCTTCATACTTCTTCTTATTTACTGGCGTAGACAACGCTTACGCGGTTATTGCCGAGTTAACAAAAGAGCGTCAGTCGTTCTTCTATTCCGCTGTTTGGGGCCAATTGGAGATTCCAAGCAACGCCAGGTCCTTCTGAACCTGGTATTTTCAGCGGAGTGGAGGTCTTCTTCTTTCTTTGATTCCCACGGCGGGTAATGCGTCGAAAACTTTCAGAGCTGGAGTGTGTTCGTCCCTTCCGAAGACGCGACCCACCCAGCTGTCTTTTATTTTGCTGAACAATGTCAATGTTGTCGTATATCTCATACAGCTCATCGTTCCATTGAATGCGGTATTCGCCGTTATCTATGCGCAAAATCTTGCGTTGGGTTTGGAAAACGACACAATGAAAAATTATCGACAGCTTTGGATGAGATACCCCCCACCGGCTTCGTTGGATTCATTTTAGTGGTCTGCATAAACATAAACTTTTAAAGACTGAACACGAGCTCTACATACCTATGAATATTGTAGCGAAGCACTTTGCCCACTCGCTTTTCATTTTCATTAATCTCTGATACAAAAGACCAAAGAACCATAACCGGATATGCGATAAGTAAGAGTTTTCTCTTATCCTCACTGCCTTTGCTGTTCATCTTCGATTATTTTATGCACAAATAACTTCACATATTTCCACGCATCACAAATTGTCACACATCAACTATTGTCGAGTATTGGGCGCTTTCAACTTCCCCTTCCAACGCAACGCTTCCAACCGACGGTGCCACGTACTCTGTGTCTATGTGTCTTATCAACCCCTCAATATCTTATCAATCGTATGAATTGTCAGCGCTTTGTTTAAAAATATGAAGGTCCCTGCTTTATTATTAAGTATTCTTCAAGCGTAACGGAATATTACACACTTGACCACTTTACCGCTATCACCGTTATGAAAATGTGTGTAAACGTGAGCTTATTGTATTCTCCGTTCAAGTAACACACTTCCTGCTTAAGTTAGTTTCCATTTTCGGTTTCACAAAAACTTATTTATTTGGTTGTATGCACACGAGGATATATACACGAATGCGTTCGTATCTATAGTTCTTCGTGCGATAGTTGCTTAGTTGCCGCACTTGAACAATTCACGAAGTGTTCGAATTTTCAATTCGGCAAATGTGCTGGAAACCCCAACTATTGACATGCTGACAGGCGGTCAGACACACAGATGAACAGACAGATGGCCATATTGACGAACTCGTCACTGTCATTTATGCAATCAAGCGAAGCTTTCGACGCGCCCACAACTGTACCGTGGACCTATCGACTAATCGACACAGCAGTCGTGAGCGTGCGATCCAACGCTCGTCAGCACGAAGCACTAAACGAGTATGTATGTATGTATATGCTGCATCCATTTGAGGTTATCCAACTAGCCTTTTTGGCACATTGGTTCGACGAAGGCAGTGACTGGAATACTGTCATTGAATCATAATTTGTGACAAGTATTCGGGCAGCAGTGGATTTGGGTTGAAGTTGTTTGATGGCCGTTGGCAAATGTTGATGGGCTGTCACTTTTTCGCTGTGTATATGAGTGTGTGTGTGTATTTCAGTTTTTTCTTTTTTTGCTGATGGCGGTGGCTTGTGGGTGGGAAGGTCCATTGCTGTCGTCATCGTTTCTAACCTTAATCAAAAGTCAATCTCGGTCAATGCTGAAGCTTCATTAAGTTTTCGTAGTTGACCGTAAAGCCATTGTATGTCCAAAAAAAAATATATATATACATACATATGTATATATAAATAAATAAATATAATGCAACGGAAGACAAAAACAAAAGTTGCTTTAGATTGTAATTACGATAAAATAAATGAGAGTGCACTCGTGAATATGCAAGAGGATTTTGAAGATACAATAGAAAACATACATATATACAGATGTACATTACATTATGGGTTCGCAAACGTTCGTCCAGCCGAGGTCGCAAATAATGTCAAGTTTATTTATCCGAAAATTATTTTTTATAATGGTCTGAAGATTAAGCGAAGTCAATGATTATCCGCTGAGAAGTTTAAGACTGTTTTCTGAGCATTACGTCAACAAATCTTTCTACTTTGAGGCAATATGTTCCGAAACAAGGAATCGTTTTCAAGAAATGCAGATCCTATTAAGAGTCTATTAAAAAAGCTCTATCCTTGTCAATTTATTCTGAAATAGAATTCGAACTCTTCGCTTTGGCCTTTTTATACTCTTGAAACATGTTGCTACAGAGTTAACCATTTTATTCACCTAACAGCTGTTTTTATCCCCTCAAATAATCCAGTTAGATATAGGGATATAGGGTTGTATTTAAATGATCAGGAAGACGAGACCAATTGAATTCCGAGTGTCTGTCCGTATGTCTTTTCTTCCGTATTTCCGTCCGTCTGTCAGTGCAAGCGATAACTTAACGATAAAAAGTTAGATATCTTGATGAAACTTGGGACACACATTTCTTGGGATCAAATGGGGATTGGTATTGCAGGTGGACGGAATAGAACCATTATTATAAAAACCTATAAACAGCCGTGGAGGGAATTGAGACGCATTTGCAGACAAAATAAAGAGAGACCGGAATGCGTGAGTATAAAGAGCTTAAAAAGCTGGCTGACAGCGGTAATATTCTTAAGCTCTACGAAAAGATGGGGCGACTAACAGAAGGTGTCAAGGCCCGAACATTATATTGTACAATCTCCTGAGATGATCTAGACACTGATGCCCAGAGCATACTGAAGTGATGGAGTGAACACTTCTCCACCTTGCTGAATGGCAGTGAAACCACAACACCTGGCGAGCCCGGTTCCCCAATCGATGACGATGGAGCAGACGTTCCATTGCGCGACCATGAAGAAGTTCGAATAGCAATTACCCGTCTAAAGAACAACAAAGCAGCGGGGGCCGATGGATTACCGGCCGAGCTATTCAAATACGGCGGCGAAGAATTGATAAGGAGCATGCATCAGCTTCTTTGTAGAATATGGTCGGACGTAAGCTTGCCCAATGATTGGTATAAAATGTGCCTTGCTCAATCCACACAACGGGAGACCCTACAATCTGCGCCAATTACCATGGGACAAGCCTCCCCAATATTGCATATAAGGTTCTATCGAGTGTACTGTGTGAAATATTAAAGCTCACCGTCAACAAACTGATTGTACCTTTTTAGTGTGGCTTCGGGCCTCGAAAGTCAGTAACTGACCACATAATCATCATGGGTCAAGTCTTAGAAAAGTCCCGTGGAAAGAGGATCAACATTCGTCGATTTTCAAGCATCCCCTAAAAAGAACTGCTTTTATGCTGTTATGTCTGAATTTGGTATCCCCGCAAAACTAACACGGCTTTACAAACTGACGTTGAGTAATTCCATACGCTCCGTTAGTATCAAAAATGACTTATCCGACCCGCTCGATATCAAACGAGGTTTCAGACAAGGATACTCTCTGTCGTGCGACTTCTTCAATCTTCTGTTGGATAAAATAGATCGAGCTGGAGAGCTGATAGAGAGGATACAATCTTCTACAAGATTGTTCAACTGTTGCCGTACGCCCAGAACAAATCTTTTCGACAGCTCTTGCTCTTGAAATCGACTTTCAACCACGCCTACTCCCCCTAGAACGGATATCTTAAAAACTATAAAAAGTGCGATACCTCGACAACTTAGTCCATCGGGGATATTCATTTTTGCCTCCAAGATAGTACAAGAGGGTTTTATTATTAGACGATGATGGTGGCTTCGCTCACTTTTAGATGAAACAACTCGCAATATATAACTATGAATATAACGGGTTGAAACTTTGCACAAATAGCATATATCAAGCCTCCAAATCGAAAATATAGACTCAAGTACTTATGGCTGACTTTTTACCGAAAGAAATGAAATGAGAGAATTCTATATCTATATCAAAAGTTGGTTGAATTGGATCGATACTTTCCTTATACCCACATACGTAGTTGAAACATTTTCGAGTTTCCAGCTGACTTAAAGTGACAAATATGTAAGTTTTCTTAATAAAATTGAGTAATTGCGTTTTTCTAAATAAAAATAGTGTATTTCCGTGCATACGCTTCCCAAACGTGAACCTCACTCTCAGCGGTTACTCTCTGTTCAATTCGAACGCGGCTCTGACGATCGCGCAAAGGTGGTAGAACCTTATAATCGGCGCGGAGGAAATTTCTTCGCTTTTGTCAGCCTAAAGTCAACAGCGGCAGGCGCCGAACCAGGGTCGGATATAGAATTTCCTACTCATCTGAAACCTCATAATATAGATATACATATATAAACATATATAGTTATATGTGTATGCTATGATGTTCAAATTTTTATGACTTTCACTTTCATTCGGCTTCTTCTCAAATTCACAAAAATTACTGATATTTTAAAACGCATTAGTCATAAAACCAATATTATTTAGCATATCATATGAAAGCAAAGCTTCCTTTATGTTTTATAGCTGGGGAAAACGACTACTGAATTCGAAATGCTATGATCCGGCAGACCTTTTAAATGAAAATGTATTTTAGATAATAACGCTATAGTTAGAAAATTTGAGGAAAAGGTACTTCATAAGCGTCTCAGAGATTCGTTCCGTGATTGTTTCAGAAAATATTGTTAAAGTCTTGATTAGATTAAGAATTATGGGACTGGAAGGCATATGAAACTAAAGACACCCAGTAAGAACTTTAAGTTTTTATTTCAGTGACGAATATGCCAACCTCTGGGCTAATAATCTTAGATTTTTGATTTATTTGAATTTTTCGAAAAATAGTAGTTTCTTAAGTACAGATTTCAGACATTATTTGTTCAATTCCAGTCTGTTTATAGGCATCATTTGGTTTTCAAATTATTCGAGGTTGGGGAATAATCGCTTTAGTTTCGCCAGATACCATAAGTGGTTTTCACCTCGAATTTTCTAGAAACGGACCTTGAAATCGATTGATTACATATTTCTTTGCTATGTTTTTCTTATTAATAAGTGTTTGCTTCATATATCGTTGTGAGATACATACGTTAGCCGCCTTCTATTTGCCATCTCTTTGCTCGCTATATTTGAGAAAACATATAGCACAGTTAGTGAGTTGACTTGATTACGAGTACTAGAGAACATGTGGACGTATCGCTTAAGTGATATATTCGCAACTCGTATCGCTTCACTCTATGGCCTCTTGAATATTTGTTCAGAAACCGGGCGATTGGCCACCAAGATCGTGTGATATCACACCGTTAGACTTTCTCCTGTGGGTATATGCAAAGTCTATAGTCTATGCGGACAATCTCGCCTCAATTCAGGATATGAAGCAAAACATCACGCGTATCGTTCGAAATAATCGAAAGTGTCATCGAAAATTGTACTCAACGAATGCACCATCTGAGACGTTGCTTCCAATTAACTAATTTTATACTAAAAAATTTTTACACTTCTGTTATGCTTTATGAAAGGTTCCTAAAGTGTAGTTAATTATTGTTTAACTCTTTTCAAATATTAAATATTTGGGAGGAGTATTTTTGGGAGAATTTTTTTTTCACAATTTCATTGATATTTACGAGGATAATCAAATAAGGTCTCTGCTCACCACTTTTGAAAATATCCCATTGGCAGCTGTCATAAGCTAGATATCAATATTGTTCTCCTAAAAATATTACTTCTATAATTATGCAAGGTTACTGAAATGAAGGATTGACAGATAGAAAATTCCTTGAGCTCTTAAATCATTTACTCGCATATCAGTTACTTAGGGCTCGGAGATTTAATAATGTATGTAAGTAAGTGTGTATTTATAGCCGTTTATTATGCTGGCGTTCCACGGCTTGGCCTCTTAATTTACCAACAAAAATCTCATAAATCATTGATTAAGTTCTTTTTTCCATTTCCGGCTGAGATGTCATAAATTTTTTGTTGTCAGTTTGATAAGGAAATGTCATTTTTGTTTTGAAAATTGCGCACATATACACACACCCAACAACAATAACAACAACTTGCATTCGTGCAAACTTATTTAAAGTGCATTTGCTGCTTTAGCCGACTAGTTGTTAGTTGCCTTAGCCACGGGGTAGGGGGCGAGTGGTGGCAGCGGGGCGCCGCCCAATCGTCCACCTGTCAAGTTGCGCTATTTTTTGAGTTGTTTGTTATTTTGTTATTGGTTATTTTGCTCATTTCACTTTATTTTATTTCCATTTTCTGTTTTGATGTTCGATTCGTATTTCTTGATTTTTATATTTGCCTCGTATAGAGCGCAGAAATAAAAAAAAAAAAAACAAAAACAAAATAAAGAGCGAAAAAAGCAAGAAAATAATAAATAAGCGAGCAGCGCGGAGCAAGTTGCCGTGACGTTCAGCGGGCTATGTGGATTATGTGCCATGTTTTCCGCTTCCTCTGTACAAGTGTGCACATACTTTTCGAACCGATTGTATGTGTGTGTGTGTGCAGTGGCTCCATTGCAGCTAACTCCTGCATCGGGCTCGTTCGCTTGCTTGCTATCGTTGCATCACAACACATCAACATCAGGCGATTATGTAAACAAATACGAGTGAATATAGTGAAAAATAATACTCTAACGGTATGTATGTGTATGCACGCGGTGCATGGTTATATGCCGTTGCATATCCACTAAATGAAAGCTGATAAATTTGTTCGAATTTCTTTTATTTTAACGAGTTTATCGATATATGTATGTATAAGTATTCAGACATATTTTATTGAAGTCTAATTAAAGTGGATTTTAAGGCACAGAAAATGTAGAAAATATATTGAAGGTAATGAAAAGGAAGGCGAGCTGAGTCGATTGGAGGCAGCTGGTAACAAAATTCCTATAAACTGCCCCAAACACCATTCAGATTTTTCAAGAGTAATTTGAAGAATGAACCTTAGAGGAACACCTAAGGTCAGGGAAAACTGGCAACATGGGACATTCTACAAAGTTACTTTGGGTTGATGAGGAATAAACCAAACAGCTTTTACTTCTAGGCAAAAGAGAACTCTCAGTACCGTTGCAAGGGCTTCACAGAGTACCAAACTTTAAGATCTCATCTTCAGAAAATGGAAAAATTGTTTTTTGTGAAAGGCAGAGTATACGCGGAGGCTTTTCACTATAGAATTTGCAAATGGAAGAAGATTTTGTAGAAGATATCATAAAAAAAAAATTCGGCACCAACTCTGCGACTAGCGTCCAATGCTTATTAAGAACCCCCGATCCGAGTGATATAAAATTAATTCTAATTGATAGTCTCTCGACAAACAGTGTCACGCTTCTGAGCATATTTCTAACATGAGCAAATGCATCTAGCTGCTTTTTATGAGCTAAAAGTTTGCAGTTCCTTTTATTCTCTTTATTGACGTAGACACCGCGGGTATCTATAGCCAAGTTTACAAAAGCGCGTCAGTCTTTATTGGCGCCAATTGGAGATTCCAACTGTAGCCAGGGTCTTCTCCACCTGATCTTTTCAACGGACTCCATGCCTTCCTCTTCCTCTGCTTCCCTCGGTGAGTACAGCGTCGAGTACTCTGACAGCTGGAGTGTGTTAATTCATTCGGACGACATGTCATAGCCAGCGTGGTCGCTGCCTTTGAGTTTGCTGAATTATAGCAATGTCGTCGTATATCTCGTACAGCTCAAAGTTCCATCGCCTGCGGTATTCGCCGTTGCCATTGCGGAAAGGACCATAAATCTTCGGCAGAACGTTTCTCTCGAAAACTCGGAATGTCGACTCATCAGATGTTATCATCGACCATGTCTCTGCAATATAACAGGACGAGGATGAGTGACTTGTAGAGTTTGGTCTTTGCTCGTGAGGATTTTACTTCTCTAAAGAATTTCGGAGATGGAGTCATGTGTAGATGTTCACGGAGGTGAGGAAAGTTCCCTAAGCGCGAATTATTTGGGAGTGGCCAGATGCGATTATTTTACATATGGCTCAAGTAGCTCACTACTTCCGGTCTTAGACCAAGTATCCTCTGGGTAGCCAAAATTGAGAAGGCGAAACATTCCTCCCCGGGGTTGTGTGCTAGGTCAGGGAACCGCTACGTAAAAAACACCCACAATGAAAAGAAGAAATCTTGTAGTTTCCTAGATTGTCGAATAACTCTAAGGTTTTCACAACAAACGTTTTTTAACTAAAAAAAAATTGTCAATGAGAAAGAATCATAACACTATTGGGAATACATTAGAAAAGCCGTTAGCGCAGGATTGCATCAGAAATGTTTGAGCATCTGTTATAGTTACTTCGAATCGGTGTGGGGTAACTCTTGGCAAGTTTTTGAAAACTAGGTATTTTCGATCTGGGTGTAGTCAGTCTCAAAAGACACAATATGGTTATTTAAAAAACAAGTATCAAAAATGCCACTACTATCCTTTCCATAAAAAATGTTCCTCGTATTGTGATGCAATAAAAAGAAATGAAAGAATATTTTAAAATTATTTTCTCTGCGGGTGCCCAACACAAGTATGGAATTCGGTCTCGAGTTTTTGAATAGTGAAGTTTATAGTTCCGTAGATCATTTCAAAACATAAATTGGGACTAGGTAAACCCACTTTTTATTAACTTAACTCCCTGAATTAAAGTTCACCAATATAAATTAAGTGTTAATGATTAAAAATGATATTAATTAATAAAATTATTTTCTCAAAAATATTTCACGGATTAAAATCTAAGCTGTTCTTCAAATTCGGGATCACCTTAAGAGAGCGTAAGTGGTATTGGCTTCCTAGTACTATTTCGATTGGCACGAAGTAGCACCTGCTGGCAAGAGTTATTTTTATTTCTCTTTTTCTGCGTCGGATTTTGAGGCTGGCGTTGTTGTTGGTATTAATGTTGGTTCCAAGATGGATGAAATTATAGATAAAATTACCTATGACTTCGAAGTTATCACTGTCAATAATGACATGGGAGCCAAGTCGCGAGTGCGACGACTGTTTGTTTGAAGACAGGAGATATTTCGTCTTCCCTCGTTCACTACCAGACCGATTTGCTTCGCTTTAAGAACAAATTATTTAAGCTTTAAAAAAATTTTCTTTTAGAAGTTTTTAATTTCGTGAAACCCGAATATAATTCGGTTTTATGTGCAATAATTTTGGTTTATTTCAACTATATACATATCTGTATGTATATCTTTTCTCTCTCTTTTCGATATCTACACAGCGGTATCAGTGTTTTTTTCTGCTCCTTTGAAAACATCGATATCTTCGACTTTCGATAATTGCTCAGTAGTATCGATAACATTTTAGATTTAGAACGAAAATAAGTACCTCGGTGAAGAATAGAGGGAATGCGTTTAAATTCTTCTTCTTTAAAATTTTCGGATTGATAAGTTCTTAGAAGAATTTGAAAGAAAGCAGAGCTAAGGAACTCGATTACAAATCGATCTAAAAACAAGTACGGAAGGGCTACGTGGGGGTGTCACCGAACATTTTATACTCTCGCATGATAAGGTGATAATAGAGATTTCATTATCCGTCATTTACATATTTTTTTTTATTTTGGTTCCTAATGTATATACATACTCGTATTATACAGAGAAGGCATCAGATGGATTTCAAAATAGCGTTATATTGGAAGAAGGCGTGGTTGTGAACCGATTTCGCCCATATTTCGTACATATCATCAGGATGTTAAGAAAATATTATATACCGAATTTTATTGAAATCGGTGGAGTAGTTCCTGAGATATGGTTTTTGGCGACGCCACGCCCATTTTCAATTTTTAAAAAAGCCTGGGTACATCTTCCTTCTGCCATTCCTTCCGTAAAATTTAGTGTTTCTAAGGTTTTTCGTTAGTCGGTTAACGCACTTTTAGTGATTTTCAACATAACCTTTGTATGGGAGGTAGGCGTGGTTATTATCCGATTTCTTCCATTTTTGAACTGTATATGGAAATGCCGGAAGGAAATTTCTCTATAGAGTTTGGTTGACATAGCTATAGTAGTTTCCGAGATATATACACAAAACTTAGTAGGGGGCGGGGCCACGCCCACTTTTTCAAAAAAATTACTTCCAAATATGCTCCTCCCTAATGCGATCCTTTGTGCTAAATTTCACTTTAATATCTTTATTTATGGCTTAGTTATGACATTTTATAAGTTTTCGGTTTCCGCCATTTTGTGGGCGTGGCAGTGGGCCGATTTTGCCCATCTTCGAACTTAACCTTCTTATGGAGTCAAGAAATGCGTGTACCAAGTTTCATCATGATATCTCAATTTTTACTCAAGTTACAGCTTGCACGGACGGACGGACGGACAGACGGACGGACGGACAGACAGACATCCGGATTTCAACTCTATTCGTCACCCTGATCACTTTGGTATATATAACCCTATATCTGACTCTTTTAGTTTTAGGACTTACAAACAACCGTTATGTGAACAAAACTATAATACTCTCTTTAGCAACTTTGTTGCGAGAGTATAAAAATTAAAGATTTAAATTGTTCAGTCAGTTTATGAATTTGCGAGAGAGACATACATACGTACATATATGTATTACACCTAACGTTAGATTAATACTGCATCGGCATTTATACTATAGTACAACCCGTTAACTATTGCTTAGTGGGTACGTGAGCTTTTTCCACGTGAAAAAATAGTTTTGTTAAAACGTATATATAGTAGTCTATATATAGACAATTGTGTGCCTATTTGCATGCGATATGTTATTTATTAAAATAGGAAAATCAAATGCAAAATTAAGTAACCTAACAAACAACGAATCAAAACAACAATGCCAACAAAACTAACAATAAATTGAGCGGTGCAGTGGTCGATGCAACCAGAAATTGGGAGTACAATAGTGAAGTCAGTTGCATGTATTTCGTTGCACAAACCTCACCACGTACACAAGCGCATAAATATGTATATTGTATATTCCGCGAATATTGGCAAATTTACTTCGATGAGATTACAGCTATTTTCGCAACAACGAGTCGAAACCGCCAACTCAGCTTTCTGTGGAAAACATTAAAATTTGCGCGAATCAAAATAAATTCGATAAAAAATATGCAAAAATAACAACGAATATGTTGAATAGATTACGCATTTGTTATTTTGGAAAAACACAATCAAAACCCGAAAATAATAAAATTATGCAGAAAAATAAAGTGTGTGGTAAAATTTAGTTACCAAAATAACATCAAATTGCGGTTATGGAAATAAATTCGTTTCTGGGTTGAACATATAGTACTTGTGTATCGATACATAAATGAGGGTTTGCGCTAGATTTTGTTGTTTTTATTAGTGCGTGGTATTAGTATAATAGTTAACCTGGCGGTTTTCAATAGTGATTAAGTAAAACCTTTATGAGTTTGTAATGTCGAATTTTCAGTAAGCAAAGCTTAGGGCTACTTGTATGTTGGTGGACTTAAATACAGGTATACCTTATATCTATGTATCTCGATTAGTTTTAAGTGATACGTACAACCTTTAGTAGCGGGATTCTGTAACCAGTCTCTAGTCTCTATTTGAGACATTTTGAGGCAAAGTCTCAAATTGAGACTATTTACTATTCACTAAATAGTCTCTAGCGTTAGTCTCAAAATATTGAGACCTGATGGTTAGCAGATCACAAAACTAAATGGATCTCTTGCGATTTTGAATATACTGAATAGAGATCATCATAGATATTAATCGATTATCGTTTCTTTATATTTTGTAAGCAACTCAAACACGAAAAGATGAAAAATAACTCAATTTTACATAAATTTCGTAAATATTATGAAACAAAGTCGACATATATTTTTATTTTTATTGATAATTATGTTTTTTGACTATGCTAGAGGAAATTTAATATTTGTTATCGACATATTTATTTTCATTCAAGTGTAAAAACATCTCTGAATAATGAAATGTAATAGATTTTGTGACTGTCACTTACAGAATAGCAAAATCATCTCAAGTCTCAAAAATTGTCTCTAACTCAAAATCTCAAATTAAGAGACTTGAGACTGCCTCACGTTACAGAATCGCACGGTAGGTGTACAAAACTATTATACTCTGTAGCAACATGTTGCTAGAGTATAAAAGCAAAGCAGTCACTCTTTATTAGCATTGATGTTAACAAATTATTGTATCTGGAATTGCTGTGTAATCCCGGGCAAACAACAAAGCAATGTAGATTGTTCGTTTTATGTTACTGCAAACTCTTCGAGTGATCCTCTGTAATTTTGTTATAGCATGCATAACAGTGTAGGAATGTTACATATTCCAAACGCAGTTGGCTCGTCATCACGAAGCAGGTGAGCAGCATTACAGAAAATTATAAGTGCAACAGAATAACCGAATGTTAATGCAATTTCATTCATGTTCGTTAACATTCTCTGTCTGATAGTCGTGTGTCGGTAAGTTTACGTCGGTATGTGATCGCGTTCAAAGCTCGTGAAAAATTAATAAATTAATCAATTGCAATTTTTTTAGTACCATTCAAAAATTATTTTTATTTGTGAGTGCAAAGTGATAAGTGTGTGTTAATTAATGAAATGAAAGTGTGCAAATGCAATGTAACAAAGCAGTGCAGAATCTGTTGGTTTATCAAACATGTTACAGCATGCTCGTGTGAAAAATGTGTTGTTATGCAAAGATTCCATAATATGTATAATATGTATATAAGTAGTTTAGTGAGAAATTTATCAATATTGGTGATATTAAATTGTTTTTATTGTTCGATCGTAGCGTTTAAAATACCCGACATACATACATATGCATGCTTAATTGAAAGGAATTAAATATGTACAGGCAATGAAAGGTAACAGTGTGTGACATACATACATATGTATGTACATATACATCCTTTTTAAATTAAAACTGTTTATAGTATATGTCTTTTATATAAATATATAAGTATGAACAAATGCATATAATTAGAAATAAAAAAGGGCTAAGTTCAGGTGCAAGAAGAGGGTATAAGTATGCTCCGTAATTATACTCTCGCAACAAAGTTGCTAAAGAGAGTATTATAGTTTTGTTCACATAACGGTTGTTTGTAAGTCCTAAAACTAAAAGAGACCAAAGTGATCAGGGTGACGAGTAGAGTTGAAATCCGGATGTCTGTCTGTCCGTCCCTCCGTCCGTCCGTCCGTGCAAGCTGTAACTTGAGTAAAAATTTAGATATCATGATGAAACTTGGTACATGTATTTCTTGGCTCCATAAGAATGTTAAGTTCGAAGATGGGCTAAATCGGCCCACTGCCACGCCCACAATATGGCGGAAACCGAAATCCTATAAAGTGTCATAACCAAGCCATAAATAAAGATATTAAAGTGAAATTTGGCACAAAGGATCGCATTAGAGAGGGGCATTTTTGGACGTAAATTTTTTTTGGAAAAGTGGTCCCGCCCCCTACTAATACATATCTCGGAAACTACTATAGCTATGTCAACCAAACTCTATAAAGTCGTTTCCTACAGGCATTTCCATATACAGTTCAAAAATGGAAGAAATCGGATAATAACCACGCCCACCTCCCATACAAAGGTTATGTTGAAATCACTAAAAGTGCGTTAACCGACTAACAACAAACGTCAGAAACACAAAATTTTACGGAAGAAATGGCAGAAGGAAGCCGCTCCCAGGCTTTTTTTAAAAATTGAAAATGGGCGTGGCGTCGCCTACTTATGGACCAAAAACCATATCTCAGGAACTACTAATCTCATTAATTTTACAGCAAAATAAAAAAAATATGTAAATGACGGATAATGAAATCTCGATTATCACTTTATCATGCGAGAGTATAAAATGTTCAGTGACACACCCGAACTTAGCCCTGCCTTACATGTTTTCATTGAGATAACTCAAATATTGGTCGATATATGCGGCAAAAAGGAAGTTCGAAAATATTTATATTACGTATATGGGGGGACAGGAAAGTATTGACCCGATTCAACCCATTTTTAATATTCTTCATATTTTTCATTCGACGAAATCTTCATAAAATTGCATAGCGATACAAAAAAGAAAAAAAATCGAAGTAAGTACCTTGGAAGTGCTGTTATTTTCCTTGTAGGGCTTGTCGAGTAGAACGAGAATCCAATTGTCAAACATACCAAAAATTTCGACTGAAGCTTAAATACCGATTTTTCATTTATTTGCTTTTGCGCAACAAATTTTTTTAGACTGTTCCTCCTTTTTTTGCCTTTGTGGATATTTTTACACACTAAATGACTTCTGATTTGGTTGAACCAAAAGAGTTCGTCAGTAGAAAATTTTTATGTTATTAAACTTTTTATGAAAACTATAAATTTTGCACGAAAATATACTTAAATATCTTAAAGATGGGAACGATCATGGTTTCTCCTGCCTTCCTGCATTCCGTCGCTGGATTTATAGATTTCCTAACTATCTAAATGACTTTAGACGAAGCAACTTGTCAAAGTTGTAATGAGAAAGATGAAGTGGAAACATCTATACACTAACTACTCCGCTGTCCATATTTCGACGGACTAAGGATAAAGCATTTCGGTGGCCATACTTTTTATGAACTCGCCTAAATAAACTTGGGGCAGGCTCTAGGCGTTTTGTGGGACTATTCGAACTTAAATTCTAAGTGTTGATATGTTTAAAAAACATTGATATGTTCTTCCTAATATCTGTTAGTTTTCCGTTTTTTTTCCTCTTCGTAATTTTTGGGAGCGTAACTTGACATGGAGTCATGTGTAAAACTTCACGTAAGTGAGGAAATTTCTCTGAGCAAGTTGCCAGAAACGATTCTTTTACATATGGCTCAAGCAGCTCACGACTTCCGATCTTAAACCAAGATTACTCTGAGTAGCCAAAGGACATCCGTTTGAAGGCGAGCTAAAGTTAGAAGACGAACCATTCCTCCCCAGAGTTGTGCGCTGCGTTTGGCACCTGCCACATAAAAACAGTACCAATGAAAACTAAACGACAGCCGCGTAAGCGGTGTCTACGCCAGTAAAGAAGAAGAACTTGACAATTTTCGCACTCTTGCTCTTCTTTATAGCTAGCAGCTACTGAAAGTCTGTTTGACAACTATTCCCATGGAATTCTATACCACGACTATATGTCAAAAATTCTTTGAAGAAGAAGTGGAAATTAGATTAAGATTTCCAAAACAAAAGTATTTCTGATTTAGGGGCGGTATTTCAAATTCTAATTTTAATTATTAACACAGAATCTTTTTCTCTAATCACCCACTGTGGGTATACGTAGCTGCATTCCTTGCATCAAACGGCATTTTAATTGCCTCTAACTGAGAATTTACTCATAAACTCTCATATGAGCAAAAAAATGGTAAGATTTTGTTCATAATTTTAAAATTATTGTTTTATTCTTCATAATACTTATATGTCGTTCCCCTCGAAGTAATCCACCTTGGCCCCAACACATTTGTGCCAATTCTCGAAATAGTTAAATATTTTGATGTAATATTTGACACAGATGTCGCCGACAGTCATATAAATTTAAAATTAAAAGTCTTACTAATTTTTGCTCACAGCAGTATATGCGTCTATGCCCATTTCCATGTTTGCTCATAAACTTCGTTGTTTTTTACTTTCAGAGTAATCTATGCATTTATATTAAAATTAAAATATCTCTGTTTGCTTATAAATTTTCCACACAAACACACTTATACAATGACACGTATGTGCAAGTCACACAGAAAGGCACAAATAAAACGATTTTCATAGCTTCCCATATTTTATGCTGTTTGATTAAGTGATAGAGCAGATTTGAAAGTTTGGCTTAGCCGCAATGGCTAAATGACATTTGCGTATGTTCGCGCCAACAATAGCAACAACAGCGCAGGAAAAAGAACAACAAACTAAAAAACTAAACAATAAAAATATATAAACAAAAACAATAACTCACGCCCACTGAGCGATTTGCCCGCTAATGCATTGATATATAGTATGTGCATTCGCCAAAGCTTTGCTGGTGTGGAACTGCGTTAACCATGACACACAGTCACACACACATGCACGCGCGCAGCAGCTCTGCAATCTCGCATGTGCGATAGCCGATGTGTCCATTTCGCCGTTATTTATTGCAGTTGTCTTTACGTTGAAATATATATTTGCTCACACAACTTTTAATTAATATTTTCTTGTTATGTTTCACTACAATAATTTAAGTGTGTGTGTGTGTACGCTTCGTTTGGTTGTAGCTGTGAAGTGTTTACAATAAATTAAGTACTTTGGTTTTGGTTAGACAAGTAGTTATAAAACTGTTATAAATGAGTATTTTATTCATGTGGTTAACGTGGTGCATGTTGTGGTGTCTCCAGCGGAATGTTGACTATGCAAAAAAAAATATATACACAAGTAGTTAGGGCTGGTTTAGGATGACACCAGAATTATGTACGAGACAGTAATATCAATGGGAGGTACTTACATTTTTGATATTGAGTTAGACTTTCATAAGAGAAAAAACAGGTTCTTCGTCTTCTTTTTCACTGAAGACCGCTTATGCGGTTATAGCCGAGCTAACAACAACGCGCTAGTCGTTTCTTCTTTTTACTATTTGGCGCTAATTCGAGATACCAAGTGCAGCCAGATCCTTCTCCATCTATTCTCTCCAACGGAATAGAAGCTATTTTCTTTCTCTGTTCCACCGGCGAGTACAGAATCGAAACCCTTCGAAGCTGGAGTGTTCTCTTCCATTCGCATACCGTTACCTAGTTACCCTCCGCACCATATAGCGGGACGGGAATGAGGAGGGACTTGTAGAGTTTGGTTTTTGTTCGTCGGGAGAGGACTTTACTTTTCAATTGCCTACTATGTCCAAAGTAGCACCTGTTGGCAAGAATGATTCTACGTTGATGCTGGTTCCAATGTAAGGAAGCTTTTCCCATGGTAATTGGTGCAAAATGTAGGGTCCCCTTTTCTGTGGATTATTTATGTTCCAATTGTCGGGGATGCTTTCATCCCACCATATCTTGCAAAGAAGCTGATGCATGCTCCATATCAGTTCATCGCCGCTAAATTTGATTAGCTGAACCGGTCCATCGTCCTTTGTCTCTTAGTTGTGCTTCAGGCGGGTAATTGCTATTCGAACCTCATTTCGTCGTCTTTGAACATTCGGATTTAGACTCACCGCCCCATAACGGCATTATCGCAAGATAAATTTTGCTGTCATGTCATAATCGGACTCCTTATGCTGTTTTTTTAGCCTGTGGAAGCGGGAACAGTTCCTTGAAATGAAAGTGTGAAGTTTTGCGAAGTACGGAGACTATTCTCTTTCGATGGTAGTTATTACTTATTAGTTTATTAATTTTTGAAGTGTCTTTTTTTAATGAACCGAAAACGACTTTCACGATCTCGTAAGCTTTTTAGTTGCTTGAAATTTTGGGAATGAGAACGTAATTGGTGCGTAGGATGTTGCGTTTGCTCCGGAAGGTACTTGGAGCTAAGGAACAGTCCTGAGTACTGAGGAACTTGATCCGAAGAAAACAAAAACTGTCCAGTTGGTCGGATAAATGGTGGCCACATTATTCTCTGATTTACAGGGAGTGGATCCAGATCGAGATTCTTTAATTTGGTTACAGATCTCGACTATGCCAGATTATTGGGCCAATTCGTAGCCGTATGTCAAAACCAACGCTATTTGGCATAGAAAAACGTGATCTTTACCATGACAACGCAATGCTTACAGCTACAGCGTCGTTACAACAAATTGGCTGAAGTAGCCTACGAGCTGCGAACGTACCGTTGCCCCATTCAGCGTATATTCCAGATTTGTTCCACGAAGTCATACGTGTACTTCAAAGTCACTCGCCGCATGAGGAGGAATCTGTATTTTTCAGACGAATGAAGAAAGTGGGAAATCGCCTCAAAATTTCCGTTTTACAAACCGTCCTTACTAGTAGGTGCATGAGAGAAAGAATAGAAATTTATTTTAAATTTATTTCTACTCGTATAATTGCTGATGGCTAAATAGAAGAGATCGCATGCAGATTTGGAGTTCCACTGATCGTCGGTCAGCTCTTTTAAGTGAACAATTAGAATTGTTAGTGAGAAATTTCCATCCAAGCCGGCTGAGTAAATGTAAAAAAAGCTATTTGAAGTTTTTGTTCGAATCTACCAAATTTCCAAAATCTTTGTTTTAAATTTGGCGAATAATATTCGTGTCTAGTGAGCTTAAAATGTACAGTATTTGTGCTATATAAAAAAGTGAAAGCTTTTTATTGTATTATTTGGACTTTACTCAAACTATGGCTTACTTAAAGTTATTTAAAACTGATTTCCTTTGCCGATTAAACCAAGAAAAATTGCTCTTAAAGTACCTAAATATTGCCATTCCTATAAAAGCAAATATTCCATTGGATTTTTACTTAACATCAAAGGCAACAAAGCTTGAAAAAAACAAGAACCGTCATTTTCCCCTGGAATTATTGCAGGTAACCAACACTATTTTCCTGACAGCGTTAAAAATTATAAATGATAGAAATAAATGAATTTTTCAAGAATAAAGTATGCTCATAAAGACTTCACCGTTATTGTATTTCGCATTCTTTTATGTTGCCATCAACTTTTTTCATGCGAAATAAAGCAGCGTCTTTACGCTGCAAACTTCTTCTATGAATTGCAGTCAATCAAATGCACACACACACACAAGCACATACGTGTGTGCTTGCGTTATTTACTACTAACTGCTGTTTTTGTTGTTGCAATGTAAGCAGCACTACGCCTGCATTTGAGCTGTGAGCAACGCGCGTTGAGCGCTGAATAGAGAGTGAAGCAAAAAAAGAAATGGCTAACAACAGTCAAAGAAAAAGCGCAAGCACAATCTCAAGAGGAAGATGGAATATTATGAACGCTTAGCCGACTGCAGGATATCAGTCAGTTTCCGTAAATATACTGCCAGCACAAACACACACGCAAACTGCACTTATGAAGGGAAACGCATGCTTATGCGGGTGTGGTTGTTTGGAAAAAAATGCGCAGAGCTGCTCATGTGAGACTCGACGCTTTTTTCTACTTTTTCTCTCTTAAATGACCTGTAGGAAAAACTGGTTTTAATGCAGGTTGCTTACAAAGAAATATTACTAATCTGATATTATAGTCTTATTAATCTTTTTAGTGCCAAAAGCTGCGGATAGGTGGCGCAGTGATAGTTGTTTTGTATGGAAGCTATTCTCTGAGTGAGGTTTAGTCTTGTTTGACGAGGAGCGATCGTGGTTAAAAAATAATTGTATTGGTGCTCTTCCCTAGATTTATGATAATCCTAGTTAGGATTAGTGGTCGATCCTAACAAGGATCTCACTTGAACAGCTAAGAACGTCGATCCGTTGTGGTACACAAACAACTCCTTTATATTAGATCATAAGACCATTACAATTCGACGAAACCCTTTGAGCCCCCTTACAATTTTGTTGAGACGGCTTATGCTATGTCTTCTTATTTGACGAAGGTAAGACTACCGAGATGTTTCAGCCTCAGTCGTACAAAGGTTGGACAAAGGAGGAGAAAGTGCATATAAGTTTCCACCGCACACTCCTAGCTTAATATTTTAATGGTTTCGGCAGAGATCAACCAAGTTTCTGACCAATTAACAATACGTAGATCACAGATTATATTAGGAGAGTTTGAAAAGAGCTTTTTATTTTATATTTTTCAAAAAAGAGCTTTAAGCTCCCAACTTATTATCCAAACTAAAGATTAAAGAAAATATTTGAATTCTTAAGACAGCATTTTAAAAGCTCTACCTTTGCAGTTAACTGCTATAGCAACTTTTATTTCTCATCGAATGGGTATTAACCTGTAGCCAATTTCCGGCAACCCCAGACAAGCAAGGAGTGATTTTTAATATAAGTCATTAAAACTTTGTAAAATTTAAGCAAATACTTAAAGCATTAATACATTAATGATTACTAAACTGAAGCTGTTCAAGCAAGTTTAAATGGCGAAATAATTTGTTTTAAATAAATACAGTTGCCACCTATTTTAAATATCGAATTTTTGCAATGACGCAATGAGTACCTTACAAAATCAAAAATATGAAAATAAAGTTTAGTTATTTAAATCTCAACATTAGCTTAAATAGGGTTGCCACCTTTTGTGAAAATCAAAATTATTATTAAAATAAATATAACTCTCATAAATAAAAAATTAAAATATTATTTGATATGAGAAAAGCTACATCGAATAAAACATTTTTGCACTTATTTTCTAGCAGAGCAGGGTTGCCATGTGTCTAAATTAATATTAAACTAAATATACCCGAATACATACATATGTATCCGGATAAATAAAATGATAAAACTTATATTAAATACAATTCGCGTATATTTTTGAACTGGGCTGCCATATATGTATGTAAAATTAGTTTTAAAATAAATATATGTTTATGAATGCATGAAAGACATCATATAAAATGTTAGTAATTACTTTTATTGGGTGATATCTAATTTTTTTTTAACAAAGTTACCATACATCTAAATAATGTAAAATTTTTATATGTTACTGGTATATAAAATTATGCTGTTGTCCAATATTATACTCATTTGTAAATATGTTTTACATATGCTACACATATTTATAAAAATGTTTATTTTGATACGTAAGGTAGGAGTTGCCACCTAGAAGTATATTAATGTATTTATTTCACTTCAGTGCTTGCAAAATTATATCTATTAGGGTTGCCAGCTATGAATAATTTAGTGTATATGAAGCACAAATTTTGGTTTCTTTGGTCCAAAGTTGAGATCGGCAATGTGCTTGATAGCATATTTTATTATATCAATTAAATTTTTTTGAAAGTTCTGGTGTGGCCATTCCGGGACCTCTTAATGAGCACTTGCCGTGGGAAATATTCTTCATGAGTGCATTAGAACGCATGAAAATAGTTGTAACCTTGCATATCTGAAAATCAAGTGGAATTATGACGTACTATAGGATTGCCAGATAATTAAAATTTTTTAAGTAAAAATTATCATATCAAAAATTTCTGGCTGGGTTTCTGATGGTCCGCACCGAAAATGTAACGCACCGTAAATATAGCGTGTATAAAATTGTGAAAATTTCATAGCGTAGATTAACGGCAAACACAAAAATTCCACATACGCCACGGCGTAGCTACCACTGGGTGTGTGTTGCACGCTTGCTGCTGTTGCTTGGCGACTTGGTCGATGCCTTGCTTGCAACTTACTTTCGTTTGTGTTGCTGAGCTGACTAGTTTGCGGTTTAAATTTCAAAGTGAGCGATGCGTTGCCGCTGCTGCGCTGCCGTTGTTGCCGCTCTGCCGCGAAATGGCTGAGGCACGAGCGCGCGAGTTATCACCAACGGCAACCGCGGGCCAGGGCGACATTGCCACTGAAGTGTCGCCGTTCAGCGTGTTGTTGAAAAACTTCCAGCTTATAAGAGCGCACTCGCACACACACCCTTGGATATATAATATGTATGTACGGGTATGCACATATGTATGTGTGTGTGTGTGTAATTTCATCTTCATCTAACTGCTGCGTTGTTGTGATAAAATATTTTAGGAGTATAACGGTTGCCAGCATTGACGGCCGCAGCTGTCAGCAGAGCAGCAGCAACAACAACAACAACGACAATGCAGTGAACTAAATTGGGCACAGAGCTGGCAATTGCAGCAAGTTTTATGTCACTACTCCCTGTTTATTCTTCCGCTTGTTGTTGTTGTTGTCGCTTGTTGCCATATAAGAGTATTCTAACAAAGGCTTAGTGGCGGAAAAATGGCAATAAAACACTTGACATGCTTCAGACCAACCCTAATGCTGCGGAAATTGGTAGGGTGCACACAACACACACACACACACGCACACTCATACACTCGCAGGCACACAAAAGAAAAGCGGCAAATAGAGCGTCGAAAAGGGGCAAAAGTTGAGAACGCAAACAAGCGTTGCAGGCAAAAGTTTTGTAAACAAGACAGCATAAATTAAAAATATCAAAAAAGCAAGAAAAAACCAGCACCAACAACAACAACATAAACGTACAAATATTTGCGCATTTGCAGTGCATGAGCGAGTGGGGGGCAGAGTTTAGAGGGGAGAGAGAGAGCGTTTAGCTTGCGATGACTTTATTTAGTAAATACTCAGAAGAGTAGCGTAGAGTTAAAGGTGGAGAGTTGGGTAAACACTCGCCGGAGTCAAGTCAAAGAGCAGCAGGCGTTGACCGGCAGTTGAAGTTTTCAAAAGAATTCAAAGAGATTAAATAAATAAATATTTTTTAAATGCAAATTTTGCTGAACTTTGAAAACAAGATTTGCTTTGAGCTAAAGAAAAGCGCACGCGGTGAGGTAGGGTGCGCGAGAGCTGCGACGGTCACTAGCTTTATTGTGCGCTTTGGGAATCTAGGCAAGGGTGAGGAGTTTGAGCGCATCATTTGATATAACATTTACTGATTTACTTGCTTAAAGGACTACATTGCACCGTAGTTATAATTCCCTTTACAAATACAAAAGTTTCTCTAAAGAATATAATTTTGACCAGTTAGTTTGTATGACACCTACATATATGATCTGATCACAACAATTTCTTCGAAGATTGCACCTATGCCTTGGATAATAATCCATGCCAAATTTGTAAAGATCTCTCGCCAATTGAAAATGCTTTCCATACAAGTATTTGATTTCGATCGAGTAGTTTGTATGATAGCTTTATGTTATAGTGATCTATAGTGATTTATACACTTTCTTCAGAAATTGCACCATCACTTTAGCTAATAACCTATGTCAAGTTTCTTGAAGATATCTCTTTAAATGAAAAAGTTGTCCATACAAACACATGAACCCGATCGTTCAGTTTGTATGACAGTTATACTCGTATGCTACATTGGTTCGATATCGGCGGTTTCTTCAAATGAACTATTTCTTGGAGAGAAAAGGATGTGTGTGAAATTTCAGCATGATATCTCAAAAAGTGAGAGACTAGTTCGCGTCACAGACATAGTTTATTTGACTCAACTTATGACACGCGTGATTTTATGCTCCAAGGCCTGAATAGAAGCGGTAATGTCTTCCTTTTCGACTTCACATATGACCACAAGAAAAAGTCTAACGGTGTGATATTATACAATCTTTGCTTGTTTTGGAACTTTTCAAGAGCTTTTAGAGCGAAGCGATGTCGCTTGTGAAGGTCAAGCGGTTTCAGTTTTTACACGAGCTGTATTTTGTCGTTCTCTACGTCAGTCCGAGTTGCTGCTATATTTTCTTCACTGTGTGTTGGACGTGTTTTATTCCGTCGAGTAGTATCCAATGAATGCTGGGTCTCAAGATGGGTGATGGTGTTGCAAATAAAGGGTTATTTTTTTGAGGTTAGGATTTTCATGCATTAGTATTTGACAGATCACGTGGGATTTCAGACATGGTGTCAAAGAGAAAGATGCTCAGTATGCTTTGACATTTCATCATGAATAGACTTACTAACGAGCAACGCTTGCAAATCATTGAATTTTATTACCAAAATCAGTGTTCGGTTCGAAATGTGTTTCGCGCGCGTGTTTTTTTCAGCGATGAGGCTCATTTCTGGTTGAATGGCTACGTAAATAAGCAAAATTGCCGCATTTGGGGTGAAGAGCAACCAGAAGCCGTTCAAGAACTGCCCATGCATCCCGAAAAATGCACTGTTTGGTGTGGTTTGTACGCTGGTGGAATCATTGGACCGTATTTTTTCAAAGATGCTGTTGGACGCAACGTTACGGTGAATGGCGATCGCTATCGTTCGATGCTAACAAACTTTTTGTTGCCAAAAATGGAAGAACTGAACTTGGTTGACATGTGGTTTCAACAAGATGGCGCTACATGCCACACAGCTCGCGATTCTATGGCCATTTTGAGGGAAAACTTCGGACAACAATTCATCTCAAGAAATGGACCCGTAAGTTGGCCACCAAGATCATGCGATTTAACGCCTTTAGACTATTTTTTGTGGGGCTACGTCAAGTCTAAAGTCTACAGAAATAAGCCAGCAACTATTCCAGCTTTGGAAGACAACATTTCCGAAGAAATTCGGGCTATTCCGGCCGAAATGCTCGAAAAAGTTGCCCAAAATTGGACTTTCCGAATGGACCACCTAAGACGCAGCCGCGGTCAACATTTAAATGAAATTATCTTCAAAAAGTAAATGTCATGAACCAATCTAACGTTTCAAATAAAGAACCGATGAGATTTTGCAAATTTTATGCGTTTTTTTTAAAAAAAAGTTATCAAGCTCTTAAAAAATCACCCTTTAGTACGCTTAGTAAGCCGATTATGTTGTTCATAGGTCGAGCGAAACGCGCGAAATACATTCTTAACAGAACGTGAACAAAAATAACACGACATGACATGATTCACGCGTGATTGGTCAGAAAAAAGCTATTGAGAAAAGTACCGCTACTTGAATCACCCGTTATATATATATTGTGCGGTCTATCTTCGTTTTCTTCGAGTTTTTAGAAACTTCGAGGCATAATTAAGATACACAAGGTATTCAGTCCTAAATAGGAGGTATACTATATGTATGTTCAAAAATACAACACTTCCAGATTGAACTTCAAGGCGATATTCCAACGTTTCGAAACAAAAACTGCGGGTGGGACTAGTGAGTATATAATTTCCTTTAATGATATTTTCGTTCGAAAAGTTTGCAGTTATTGTTTTAAGCTGTGAGAAGAGTGTTCTATGAGACTATATGTCGAGTAAAGTTAAAAAAAGGATCCTGATATTATTAGCCGTATAAGCTAAGAACGCTTTAAGTCATCTTTATATGAGTCCGAAATATTAGTATTTTACCGGAACCATGCTTCACAAGATTAAAGTGATCCAAAAAGCAGCAGGCCTTCTAAAGAGCTGTCGATAATATTAATTTTTAACGCCCATTCCACTGAGTTGTCAGAGTGATTTGATCTACATAAAAGTTGGGTAGTGTGAGCATTATTAACTCGGTTTCATAAGAGTACAAATATTAGCTTAAAACTCCGGACATATGTACATAAGTCATAAGAGGAAAAATCCGAATGTCCTTCGAAAGTCCTGCGCTTCGGAAGGAGATAATACGAACTAAATATTTAGTGAAAGAAACGTAGGAGAGAAGAAAAGCGTAGAAAAAAAAGTAATAAAGGGTATGATTTTGATTTTGGAAATACCTATGTAAAACCCCTTGCGATACGCCATCGAACTTTACAAGATATGTGTTTTAAGTAAGGTATTCCGGGAAATTTAGAGTTGCTGGCGGAATCTGTGTCAATCGAAAACAACTGGGAGTGAAATGTGAAAGAGAATATTTATAAGAATATACTTAAGATAGCTATCCAGAACCAAGTTTTGATTCTAAATTTGGAATAACTCTAAAAGAAGGAGATCTTTCCGACTGCTGAGTGTAGTTTGACTTTGATGGAATTACTTATAATATATGGTCTAAAACTAATGCAGTCCTTCTGATTTAGGGAAGTTTAGAGATTCCTGCTTTGATTAGTATTTTTAGATGGGTTTCCTCGCGTAAAAAACAGCTTTTTCAAAATTTGTTTTTTTTATATAAAAAGTGAAATAATTTATTTGAGTTTTTGTTTTTATTGTTACAAACATACACTA
The DNA here is from genome assembly GCF_023373825.1 of Bactrocera dorsalis. Taxonomy (NCBI): domain Eukaryota; kingdom Metazoa; phylum Arthropoda; class Insecta; order Diptera; family Tephritidae; genus Bactrocera; species Bactrocera dorsalis. The sequence continues at coordinate 42,266,644 of NC_064307.1, forward strand.
TTAACAAAAAAATTCTGAAATTTTTGGAAAAAATATTATAAAACTGGCTATTTTTTCCCTGGGAAGAAAGATGTGCTCACATTGGCAGGGTAACTCTTTACAGGATCATCGAAAGTGAAAACATTACATATTTTATTTAAAGCCATAACTTAGAATTTGGACGAAGTAAAAAAACTGAAAATTTAATTTAGCAGAAAAAATGAAAATTTCTTTGAAAATTTTGCGACATTTTTTTCAAATAAATGAAAAGCCTTCGTCCGAGTCTTAAAGAATTGTATTTGAAAGACCTGTGAAAATTTTATGAAGATTGGTTGAGTAGTTCTCGAGAAATCTTGCCAACCGACTTCAAAAACACAGTTTTGAGAAAAACGCATTTAAAGACGGCGCACTCAGCCTAGTTAGCCTCGAGCCCTCGAGTGGAATTTATTAAGACAATAAAAAAACTTGATTGCTTGAAACCCCTAAGCCCATGTCACCACTTGAAAAAGTTTTTTTTTTGTTTTGCAAGATAATTGAATGTACGTAAAAATTGGATTCGTTAACATTTTGCCGTTATAACCGAAAGCAGAACACAATAGCGTTCTTAGCTCGAAGTAAATTGTTCGCTGTCTTTCTTGACGAACAAATATTTGTTAAAAATGCTGCGTAATAGTTTTGAGCATGTCCTAAGCAACATGAAATAGGTTTGTCTGGAACAATTTATGGAAGGTCGGAAGCAAGGTTTGATATCTATAAATTCTCCCAAATTTTTCAACTTTCCACTAAATGGCTAGCTTTTGACGCATGTCTTTATTATTCGCCTTTCAGTGGCTTGAACGCTTCCAAAGTGATTTCTGTTTTTTTTTTTTTAATTTCAATGCATCTTTGGCATCATTGCTTTGCGTGCAACCGCCGCTGCCGCTCGAGCTGCTGCTGAGTCAGCTGAAAGGCGTGCGAAAAGGCTTTAAATCTCATCGACCTACTGACCGTTTGGACTTTTGCTTGCGTTGCTCATGCGGTCATTTGATAATCCATTCATTGCTTTTCACTTCTTTTCACTGCTTCCAATATAAATTATGCTGCATAAATGCTGAACAAAGCAATTTCTCTACGAGCGTAGTACATACATATTGTATATGCACAAATTGAAAACATAGATAAGAGCAAGCGTATGCATATACCATAAATATATTTATTTATATAGATACATATATAAATATATATGCATGTGTTGGCTTATGAAATGCGATTGTAGTATTTAAATTTTATGGAGTTATTTTTATGGGTCATAGAGTATGTAGAGTTCAGCTAAAGGCAAATAAATTTGCATAGATATTGAATTTGAAAGGAAGCGAAGTAAGCTACCTGGTTGATAAAGAGTTCTAATTTATAATAATAATTTATTGAATTTTCTAACGTCTAATTGAAATTCCTCACAGTCGTGTGCATGTATAGTGGTGATGCCTCTAGGTATACATATCTTGAATAATGAGAGAACTTAACATGTCAATTGCAAAGTCCCTAGCCTACCATAGGAAAACATATTTTGTGATAAAACTAATTTTTTTTTATTCAACATAGTCCTCTTCAAGACTGATACGCATATTAAAGCGACCCTCCAACTTTTTCATACCATTTTTGTAGAAAGGTTGGTCCTTTGCTTCAAAATATTTATTACTCAGTTTCTGCGATCGTCTCTTCATGCGACGAAAATTTTATATTCTGCTAAGATCTGAGGACAAGAAATAGTTGCTGAGTGCCAGATCTGGAGAATACTGTAGATGTGGATGCAATTCGTAGCCCAATTCATTGATTTTTGCCATCGTTTTTACTGACTTGCAACACGGTGCATTGCCTTGGTTTCTAATAAGGCTAGGTAATAGTCGCTTTGATGGTCCCTCTTTTTTCAAGGTTGTCAATAACAATTGTTCTATGCGCATCTCAAAATACAGATGCCATACCAATCGACTGTTGCGTTTTTCCACGCTTTAGTGCGAGTTCATCGTGCGCAATCCACTCGGATGATAGTCGATTGAACTTAGAAATAAAATGATGGAGCCATGTTTCATCCACTGCCGTAAAAGCTCGGGTTTATTACCCATGAATGTCTCCCAAACATTGCTCCGAATCATTAACTCGTCAGTGTTTTTGTGGTCAAGGAAATGATATGATTTACACGCTCAGTTGATATCCTTACAGTGTCTCCTATCTCGAGCAACTGCATTTTACGGTCATACAAAATTATTTTGGGGACTTTTTTTCACTTTTCGTCCATAGCAACTTTCTTTTTACCAGAGGCGGATTAACGATGGTTCTGATGAGAGCAGTTTTTGATATGCTTTGTGTGGCTCAAATACTTATGTATTTGTGAAATATTAGACTCTACGCAAGGTTTCTGCAATATTTTCAATAAGCCGTAGCCGAATTCCGTTGGAAACACTAAATTGAAAACAAATGCGTTTTTAATTCTTCTTTCATAGTAAAAATCGCCAGTAAAACTTTGTAAACAAACAAATGGCATACACAACCATATAGAGATCACACGAACTTTAAATAAGTTGAACCAATTCAGAAAACCTTTGTTTATATCGATTCAGTTTGCCCGCGCAGTTTAGTTCGGGTCAATTTTGATATGCTGTGTATAGCATTAAGCCAACTAATATGACGTAAATACCATATTTGGTGGATGGGGATTAGAGCAAATACTTAACCGATTTGATTCAGTTTTGACACCATATCACCATTAAGGGGTTAGGGGTAGTCAGAATTGTCAAAAACTTTTTATTTTTTTTTCTTTTTAGTTAAGTGTAATATCTTAAAAATATTCTCTGAAAATTTCACGTTTATCCGATAATTAGTTTTTGAGTTATTCGACAAATAACAAAGAGAGCTCTGGCACTTCAAAGCGCTAGAGTGCAACTTTAAACGTGTTTTTCTCAAAACTATGTTTTTTGAACTGATGAACTTTTTTTTAGTTATTTAAGTTTTTAACTGATTTTATATACGAGAACTAGTCTCTAAATTTCTGAAGTTTCGATCTGAAATTTTGCATACGTTCTGTTTTCTCCAAGAAGCTGATTGCCACCGAGTTATCGGAATCAAGCTGTTGTATGGAAATTTTTTTTTTAGAAAAGCACCGCTTCAACTCTATTTCAAAAATGTCAACAAATTTCTAGATCGGACCACCACATCCTATATTTAAGTTCTTGTCGGGTATGTAGCCTCATACCACACTCGTCACTCGTCAGTATGACGTCGATCTCCATTCATCTCTCCTGCGTATAGCTTGGTGAGGTAGAGTTGGCGTCTATGGTTGCCACCTTCGAGCTGCCTCTGCAAATCTCGCTGAAGTGTTTTGCTGCTACTGCGCTGTGCTCTTGTTTTGCTTTTTTGGTCAGTGTTTGTGTGGCTTCGTTCTGAGAACGATTCCTCTTCTGGGAACCTACCTGCCTCCTGGTTTCGACGCAAGGTTTTGATTGTTTTATTTACAGTAAACTTTCATATTTCTCTACGCTCTGCTTTTGGTGTCTTATGTCCTCTTCGTCAACTGAGATCCTGAGTCTGATCCTTACCAATCTTACCTAGAAGAAACTACCTTGGTAGCGGTTTTTCTTCACTTTATTCAAGGATTTCTTTCTTTTCCGGCAACCGGGAGGGTGGACCCTAGAGTCCTATATTTTATTGTCAGTTGTCTTTTCCTTAATTCTTTTTCTCTTACGACAACAGGAAGGTTGCCTTCGTCGGACTCCGTGAGGGACCCAAGAGTCCTACATTGTGTTGTTAATCTGCAGCGACTATCACCAAACCGCTCACAGCGCTCTTACTCAAAAAACCACTACTGCAGTCTAATACAGTTGAAAATGTACTCCCATTCATACAAAACAAGCAAATTTTAGTTCCTGCTTGCTCACCAATTACACCTATTAACACTCAGGGATTGATTTCAATAAACGAATTTATGCCACCAGTCAACCAATCACATGAGCACACTTAATATTTGCGCTGAAAATTAACTAACCAACCGTTATGTGCGCCTTAGCGTGCCTGATAACGGGTTAATATGTCCACAAAAGGTGCGCCGTATGAATTTCGCGCAACGCGGCAAATATTATTTTTAGCGCAAAGCAAAGATACGCGCTGCGGCCATGGCTTGCATGGATAATTTTCATAATTAAATATCAATTAACGTGAAGTGAATTATGAACTGAGCGGTTGCAGCGATCGGGTGGGCCGAACAATCAAACAAACAACCAAACAAACAACTAATAAAGCAGCCAATGAGCAAGCGAGGCGCTGAAATCATATGTATGTATGTTTATGGGTATGTATGGGAAAGTTGTGTTTTTTTTTTTTTTTTTTTTTTACGAGGAGGAAGCATCGAAAGCCTGGACCTGTGTGAGTTTGTGTGCATGTGTTAGTGTGCCACATGCTCGCTTACAGTTTGTTGTTGTTGGTTTGGCGTCCGCTGGCTGCGATAACAAAATTGATATTCCGCGTAGCAGCAACGGAGTTGGGGGCGTGGGGGAGCGGTGCAGCACACCGGACGGCGCCAATTTTGCAAATTTTATGAAAGTCAAAATCAGCGCGCGGAAATACGCGCCGACACATACACTAATACTCAGCTGCAAGCGCATTCTTATATTTATGCGTGTGCGCGCCTGTAAATATGCAATGCTAAATTTACTGTTTACCTCAAAAACCGCAAATTTGTCGATGTAATAAATTTTTCGTAAATTAAATCAAGCTTTTAAATCATTCCTTTTGCAACTTTTTTCGCCTCGAAACTCAACACACATTACTCTATTTGCAAATTTAAATCCATATAGCTGTGTGTGTGTTTGTGTGCGTATGCAGTTAACGAATAACGGCAAATAACAACCCGACCGCAAAAATAACAGTTTTAATAAATTTATTTGTTGTCTAAAAACCGCACTGACATAACGGTAACCGCAAACGCATGGAATGTCGGCACAAACTGAATGTGCGAGTGCTCGCTGTGTGTTCGTTTCGGCATTTTAATTAAAGCTAACGCATAAACAAATGGCGCGTGGGCGCGTGCCATTGGGTGGTTAGTTGAAGAGGAGAGAGAAAGAGTGGGAGAGATAGTGGGAGCGTGAGATATGCTCATTGATTGTTTTCTTTTTGTGGGTTTCGGTTTGAGTTTTTGTTGTTGGCAAATTGAAATTAATTCTCGGCACTTACTGCGGTGAGGTGTGTTGGCTTGAGCTGAGGTGTGTTGGGTTGCGCTGAGTTGCGTTGAGTTGCGCTAAGGTTAGTTGTGTTGTGGTGGGGCCATTTAGTAGTTGCATGAATTCTATACTTTTTAGCGTGAAATATGCGGCTAATAGCTGTGAATTCCTATTTCAATAACAATGTGGCTTTTGAGTTTATTTTTAGAAATTTTTGCCTTTCGCGGAAAAGAGTCAATAGTTATTGAAAAGCGTTGGGAGTGGGCAGGTTGTAAGATTACTGATAAATGAGGCTTAAAATATTAAAACGAAAACAAAAAATGTTTGAAAACATACGAGCAAGTGCTGGAGCTGATAATACCAAGTATCAAAGTTTTTTTAAAAACTGATTTTAATCAGTTTTTAGTTTTTAAGCGAGAGCGCTACTCATAGCGAAAGCCTAAATTCTAACTAAGACTCTAAAAGGTTTGATTATCAGTACAAGAAGGGTTAGTTTAGAATTAATTTTATTAATCGTATATATTTATAATACTGGCAGATCCAGAAATGCTCTAAAGGATAGAGATCCACCTAAGTGCAAAGGCTATAACAGTATTCAATAGATGGACTATATACAAGTATATGACAGAGAGAACTAGTCTTGAAACATTAAAGGTAGCTTTCGAGAAGTCAAATTAGATGGCGCAGTACATTGTGACAAGAAAGTACCCAGGAATTGTAAATAAAAGCAAAATATTTAATAATCCGGTGGTTGATCGATGGTACTCATTGCGTTTTTGTCTTTAAATTCGTTCACAATCGTGTCTCGAGGTGATGGTGTATTATCATCGTGTAAAATGTGTCCGGCCGTAAAAATTAACAATATTTTAGTACCCCAAGCGAATGAAGTAACTTATCTTGGTATTCACCTAGATAGAAGACTTACGTGGAAAAAACATATATCTAGTAAAATAACTTGCATGAAGATAAGAGCTGCAAATTTAAATTGGCTATTAAATAAAAACTCCAAACTTAGCCTAGACAACAAAGTGCTTTTATATAATGCGGTCATAAAGCCAATTTGGATGTATGGCATTCAACTGTGGGGTACGACCTGTGCAACTAATATAGACATAATACAAAGGTTCCAATCAAAAATGCTTAGATCAATCACGTGTTCACCATGGTACATGCGTAATGAAAATATCCATAAAGACCTTGGTATTTCTATGGTAAGGAAAGAAGTAGAAGACAGCAGAATTAAATATATATCTAAACTCCGTGATCACCCAAACCCTTTGGCTAATGCTTTGGTACATTCCTGTGATCAAACACGCCTTAAAAGAAGAGATATGCCCGCGTACTGAGGAGCAATGTATCACCAAAACAGCTCAATCACTTGCTTGAGCGTGTCTAGTTTTTAAATAGGTTTAAGATTTTATTACTTATTGTTAGGCTTTCAAAACAAAAAGCAGATTCAATAAATAAAAAGATATTGAAACAAATCGTGTAAAATCTATGAATTGTTCTTCCACAATTCTGACCGCTTTCGACAGATGTTCTCACGCCAACACCTCAATATGGCCAAATAGAACTCCTTGTTGACCGCCTGTTTCTCTGGAATAAATTAATGATACAACAAACCACGAATATCAAAAAAAAAAAAAAAAAAAAACAATGAGCATCACCTTGATTTTTGAGCGGATTTGGCGTGTTTTTTGGTTCGTTTTTTTCCCTCCATCCCGATATTTGTGGACTTCTTTGCATGCCAAACTCATAAATTCATATCTCATTGACAGTCATGGACGAGACGAGCAAGAACGCATTTCATACTCAAAATATATACCAGAATCATTTGAACGGGCTCGCTAGAAATCTCGAGCTCACTTGCCATCTCTCTAACACTTGTCTGATGATTTTCAAGCACCATATCTTTTTTAATATTTTTATCAGTTAAAGAGGTCGAAAGTCGCCAAGAACGAAGCATGTTTTAAGTGATCTCTCGACCGTCTTTGAAGGGTTTGTACCACTCATAAACTTGTGTTTTTGATAAAACTCAATAACCGCGTTTTCCAACATTCGCAGCAACTCTACACATGGTTAGTTTCATTTGAGACAAATTCGATATTTTTATCCATTGTAAAAATCCCAAACTAAGATGTATCGACTTAAGCAGCTGCTGCGAACAAATTTGTTGACATATCGCGCTAATATTTGGCCTAGCAATTGAGGATAGTCTTACAAACTTAGCAAAGGACATTTTTTTAAACGTCATTTAGAGGGGTAATTCAATTACAATTTCCGGGTGTTTTTTTGTCACAATATATAACAAAATTTACTTGAGATTTACCGAAAATAAGGTTTTCTTTTTCCCTAAAATTAGGTTAAGTCCTATTGGATTACGAGGGCGATATCAGCAACGAAGATTATAAGATCAAAATTGACAGTAGAAAATATCTGGCCTGATGCCTAAAGTTCGAAATATGGATAAAGAGCTAAAAGCCCTAAATTTGTATAAAGAGAGCCTCATGTGTTCACGTAGTACTTTGAGCCTAACACAAATTTGTTGAAACGGCTAATATCGAGTCCAACTAGGTCGAAATTATGCCATTCGAGATGTTTTTATCTCTTTCTTTAGTCTAGCAAAATTAGATCTGAGTCGAGGAGAATGTGTAGTGAGGTTTCCACGTCAGTCCCCTTCAGACAAATTTGGCAGTTGGCGTCCGTCATGCTTTTAAACGGTGCCTGGTAAAATTGCTTACAATTGCGGCAAAATAAAACATAATAAGAGTAAGTACCAAAGAACCTCTTGCATTCCACTCTTAGCTTAATGAAATCCGCAGCCACGCAGGTGCAAGTCACTGACCTGCACACTCCGAACTGATGCTAGTCTCAGATATCAAGTATTAGATTGCAATTGAACAGCGGAGCTCCGACTTTAAAATGTAACAATTTCTTCCAGTGGAATGCGCTGTCACCGGCTCTTAATTAAACCACTGTCTACAGCCATAGAATATATGCCAACGAAAGCCAAGTTTAGGTATCCGGAGCGGTTCGGGATTTGTATCCGACAGAGGATTCTAAACTCGGCAGCAATCCTCAAAAAAATGTATGCCAAAGAAAGCTATAGCAACAATAACGGGATGCATTCAATGTAGATGTTCACTGACAGGTTACGAACTTGTAGTAACGACTGGATATTCTTAATACAAACTTCAGTGGAAGCATTTTTCTATTCCCTGGTCTCAGTTTGTCAATGAAAGTGAAGAATCTCGCTTGCCTTGAATACTGAATTTTTGTCTAGCACTTTACAATGCAGTCTCTCGCTATAAAGATTGCAATGAACTTGCTCTTCTTGCATGAACTCTGCAGGAGGCTACCTTCTAGTTTGCTCGCACGCTTTATCTTGTTGCATACTTTGGATGGTTCTCTGCTATCGTTAATTTTTTCGAGAATAGCATGGTGGGGGTAGGTGTCTTTTAACAGATTGGATATATCGGGGCTACACTTTTAGCTCGAAGCTCTAGGTACACCTCTTACCACTGGTATTAAAACGGATCGGAGCACACTTAGCCACGATCGAGCTACATATCTTGTTAACGCCGTTTAACCCTGATGTTATAATATTGACGGATTACTTTTTGCAACCATTGGTTTTTTGTTGAGGAAGTCAGTAAGCTGGTCAAAGCCGGCTAATGCAATGTATGTATGGTAGTGCGTTTCAGAAACAGACTACCTACTAGAAGGTCCATAGAATAACATAAGATAAATAGATGAGAATTGGTGCTGCGGAGCCAGTTCATTCGCGACTATACCTTTGTGACCAGGCACCCATATGAGGTGCACTTGGTTACGTTCCGATAGATAGAAAATTCATGCATATCTCTCCCGGTTATGCTCAAAATCGTTCGGAATAAGTATACTCTGTGGAGATGCGGTTCCATGCCCCACTGTAAATCCTTCACCATACAGAGAAAAAAATGCTGATGGAATACTATAAATACGAACTCATCTTGGAGTTTTCAGGCGATCATCAATGCCTCTACATCTTTGTAAGGATTGGAAGTAACACCTGAAGTATAATTAAACCCGAAACTGCGTTTTCTCGTAAGCCTCAGCAGTAGTTTAACCGTTATTATTTGCATGCCACAAGTAACGACTGTCTGCCGGACGATTAATACAAACGTAGCATAACCATAACCTGCAGCAATTCAAACACAGCTATCATAATAATAATAATTGCAACAACAATAGCAACAACAATAATAACAACAACAGCAACAACCACAATTCCAAGTAAACCGCCAAGCAGTTATGGCAAAATCTCATCACCATCAACACAATATCAGCAAAGCAATCATAACAGTAACCGAATTACAACAACCACAGACATCGGACGAACAATAGCGAATGCCGCACGCACACATACATAACTATATACTATGTAAATAGGTTTGTTTGTATGCATTTGGTTGTGGCATAAATACTTGCTGTTGTTGCAACAACGGCAACACACATTAATTGCAGGAATGAAAATGCTGCAACAACACGAACAACAGTACCAACAAATTGTGATGCCAAACGGAGTGTCAGTGGCGGCGGCAACATCATTTGGCAAACAAAATCTAATTTGCAGTTGCAAGCTAGCGCTAATACCCATTTGTTAACCGGACCGTTATGCTACCCCGCCGCGCCGCGGAGTGTGGCGCAACCACCAAGCTACGGTGGAAACTGTGAAATTCCAAAACACGAGTGCTTGGCGGTATGTGTGCTCGCTACTTACCGCTCAGCAGCGCCTTGTTGTTGTTGTTTTTGTTTGCTGTTGGGGGAGCGCTCGTCGCCCGGTCACCGTTGGTAATAGCAATAACAAGTGACGCCACAAATCCTTGCAATTTTTTTGGCTACCGTTTTTGTTGCATGCGGCAACCAACAACAACAATTAGTGTATATGTGTCTGAGTGCTATTAGATGCTGCTACAAGTATTATAAATTGATGTTAACGTTGTTGTTGTAGTTGTTGGCTGTTGTTGTTGTTGTTGTGGTTGCGATTTTCATTGATGTTGTTACATTGGACAACCGTAATTAACTCAAAACGGAACAATGCCAACCATAGCAATGGGATGCAGCGAAAACAAGCGGTGGCAACAACACCAACACCAACAACAAACACACACACCACTTCCATACAGCAGGCAAACCATTGATAGTTGTGGGCGGTGAAGTAAATAGTAATCTGCATGAATTTGTATCATCACGCATGCACACATACACACACACCTATGCGAATTTGCTGGGTTTGTAGATAATGTGGCGCGTTTTTGATGTTTGAGGCACGCAAGTGCAGGTTCATGTAATTAGTGGACACGGCTAATAACATCGTAGTTCCAATCCGCAAATACACCTCACGTACACTCACTTACGCACACTCGCACAAACAAATGCCTGTGTTAGTGCACACGTATATGTAATTACTGTTGTATCTGTGCATGTGTGTGTGTTTGCATGCGTCTAACAGTGAAATTACATTTGTTGTACTCGATTTCAACGTTAAATGTAACATATTCCACTGGAATCCCATTTTGGGCACTGAGCCTTTTAATCTTGTTTTAAACCAATTTCGAAATGACATTTTCCCAAAATGTCTCAAATGTTTGAAATTAAAATGAGACTTAAGTACGTAACGGGATATGTGGGACATGTATTCGTGCCGAACTCGGAATCGAACTGTGGGTGTACTCGTATCTTGCTGAAATTTAAAAAAAATTTTAAAATAATTAGAAAGTTCGTTCAAAATAAAGGCATTTGGTGGTTAGGCTATCACTCAAGGGTCAAGATTTTCTATTCCAAACGTTGGCTTCGGCTACGTCTCAGATGGTCCATCCGTTGAGTTCAATTTTCGATGCCTCGTTCAAGCATTTCGACTGGCCTGATGTTTCATTCCAATTCCAATAAACTTCAGACTTTACATATACTCTTAGAAAAAAGTCTAACAACGTGATATCAGACGATCTTGATGGCCATTTGACCGGCTTAAAACGTGACATTATCTGCTTACCGATGTGTTCTCTCAATAAATCCATTGACTGATGCATGTGCGGGAAGTGGCGCCGTCTTGTTAAAACCAAATGCCGCCGAGATCATGATCTTAAATTTCAGGTATCAAATAGTCGGTTATCATGGGGCGACCACCGTCGCCCTTGATGGCTGGGTTCTCACCGGCATCACTTTTGAACCAATATGAACCAATGATTCCACAAATCACACCAAACCGTTGTTTTTTCTGCATAAAATGGCAGCTCCTGAATCTCTTCAGGTTACTCTTTATCCCAAATGCGACAATTTTGCTTGTTTAGATATCCCTTGAGCCAGAAACAGATCAGAACAGAATTTTGCTCGAAAACGTCGGATCTTCTTGGAACTTTTACAAAGACTCTAGAGCAAAGCTGATTATTGAATTGATAAGATCGAAGACAGCATTTTCGGCATATCTTACTATCAAAAGGATAGGAATGCAGTTTAAGTTAAATGAAATTGTTGTGATGTGTATGGAGAAGATATGTTGATGGAGCACCAATGCTAAAGTTAGTTTAAAAAAAAAAATTCGTTCGGGCAATTTCGAGGTTGAGGTTGCATCTCGTCCTGGAAGTCCTCTTGAAGCCGATGTGGATCGAACAAAGTCTTTGATTGATTTTCCAAACCCGAACGTTCACAAGCACATTACCTGTCTAGAAGTTTTTTCGAAGCTTTATATAAAGGTTCCTCAGGTTCCTACAGAACGAAATTTGTTACGTCGCATTAACGACTGTGATTTGCTTACAAACGTCAAAGAAGTGATCCATTTTTGAAAAGCCATTTGTTAATGTAAAAGAAAGTGGGTGGCTTACAAGAATGTAAAGCGCAAGAGATCGCGGTTAGACCAAGATGAACCAGCTTAAGCCACTTCGAAGACCGATATTCACTAAAAAAGGTTATGTTGTCTGTTTGGTGAGGTTTCAAAGATATCGCTTATTTTGAGCTTTTAATTAAATAAATTAATTTTACGGTGTGTTGTGAACAGATGGACAAATTGAGTGATGCATTCATACCGAAGAGGCCAGAATTGATCACTTGAAAAGGGGTAGATTTGCTAACCCACCCATCATATTATCCAGACTAGGCACGTTCGGCCTCTTACTTCCCCTTACTTCCGGTATATGCAAAATTTTATGAATAGAAAAACCTTAGGCTCAAATCATAATGTCAAAAACCATTTAGACCAGCTTTTGTCTGAAAGCATCAACAATTTTATGACCGTGGAATCAAACTCTTGCCGAAAGATGGCAAAAAGTACTGAGTCAAAATTGAGCATATCGAATTTCGAAAAGATATAGTATTTCGTCAAATTAAATATCAAATATATCAAAAATTGAAAGACTCGTTTCAGACAGAAAAAATTCAAAAACGAGTTTGCTGCAAATTTTTTCCTTCCAGTGGAATCACTGCTACGGATTCGCTGCAGAGCGATAGCCAAAGATCTCAACATCTTTTGTGGATCAACTGAATTATTATTAAGTATGCCGCCGTACTAAAGACCTGAATCGTTTGCAAAAATGACGTCGTCACAAAAGCATATATGTCTACGAATTACAAAACTGCGAAGTAGAAATTAATGATGTTTTTTTGGCCTAAAACGTTTTTGATGACTTATCATAAATGCTCAATCGGAATGAGTTCTGGACTAGATAGTAATAGGGTCAACCAAACAACAAAGAACAGATACTCCCGAATCAATTTGTTCCAAAATTTCCCTCTGGATGTCGACAGCACTCTTATGCGGTTCGCGTTGTGACATGATGATCCGATGATCCTACACGGATTGTATTTTTGGTGCTATCTGTTTACGAGACTCATTTTCCGGATGCCTGATGAGTCATAACAAATACATACCTTTTTCCATTATCAGAGCAGATATAAGACACTTTTCGCAATTCTCAATGTCTTGAATGCCTCACTACTCTAAGCGATAGGAAGAAATTTCGTTCAAGAATTTAGACGAAAGCTCTGCCTATAGTGGTTGCCTCAGGAGCTCACGATTTAACTAACTCAATTGTAATAAAGCCGAAATTTCTGCTTTGAAAATGGACTGCGGGAAAAATATGGCTTCAATATTTAAAGCTGGAGCTCGATCGATAGTCATTAGTTTGGACTGCTTCCGATAGGCCGATTGCCAAGCATGAAAAGATGTCATGAACAACAGTCAGCTTACAAAGTTATGGTGTCTATATTTGAATAAGAGCATATAATAATTTCCATCAATTATCTTGGAAAAAAAAGTTATAAGAATCTTTGAAGGACAGAACCTTTCGACAGCAACATTTTCGTCTGCTCAGATAATATTGTCTGGGTAGAAAGTACGAAGATGAAGATGTAATATCCGAGAGTGGAGCATATTTTAAAGGAATAGACAAATCGAGTTGCCAAAATGTTATGAAAAAGCTGGAAGATCGCAGCTATTGGTAAAGCTTTATTGAGCTCAAGCCTATAGGGAAATTGCTTTTGACTACAAATATAATTTTATAAGACTTTAGCTTAGTACTGTATAAAAGTACTAAAAATTATTACAAGGCGCTTTGTAAGACTGAAATTAATAATTTTGACCCAGCCTTAAGGACTCTCCCACGTGAGAGGAAGACCATAGACTATTATTATATTTCATTCCAATTATTCGAAAACTAAAATAATTTGATCTTGAATAAAAAAGATTCCAATATAATGTTATCTTTTAATTGGTAATTTTGCAAAACCCCCGAAGATGACACTCAATTTTGTTCAACTATGTCACTAAGTCAGCCAAAATGAATCTGATTTGCCACGGGCTCATATGTACGCACACTGCAACGCTTACATCATTAAACTATTAGATTTTAATAGAATCACTTGATTAGAATCAACAAGGAACCAACGAACGAAGTGATAACTAATCAACCTCAACCAGCCATTCAGGCCAATGAGTGCTGTTATTAGCATAAAATCACAAAATGGCAAAGTGAGAGAGCAAAAAACCACAAAAACGTTGCACGTGCTCTTATATATTGGAGCGTAATTGCATTGAGTGATGGCAGAGGCGAGCTGATGACTTGCAACGCGCGTGTGGCATCTTCTAAATAATTATGGAAATTGGCTATTAAACTCGAGCACAAGTTAAGTAGTTAAGCTGCACTTTTGATGAAATTTTAATTGCGATATTAATGAGCATAAGCAAATTATATTTGTTGTTATTATTGTTAAATCTATAAGTGGCAGTACTTGAGAGCAAGATATGCAAGCGCTGCCATGGTGCAACGTGGGTGGTGCAAGCGCACTTGAATGGGGAGGTATGTGAGAAAGGGAGAGTGAGAGAGTGTATGTGTATGTGTTAATGCTGTTTACAGTTATGCATTATTGCTGTGGCGTTGACTGTCAGTCGAGCACCTTTTGAATATTGATGACCGTTGGTTGCTTTGCTGATCGAAAGATAAATTAGAACTGAGATATATAATCTTTGCATTTACACACACTGTTTATTAAGGTTGGAATTTCTTGACATTTTAAGGAGATTTCTTGAAGATTGTTTAAAGATAAACATGTTTAAGTTGAGGTAGCGAAAGGAAGAACTTAAAGAAAGATAAGTCCATCTTAAATTTTATCTGTTTGTACTTATGCATAAAGTCTTCATTTATATCTTCCGTTTTCCTCTATCAGATGAAGCCAACTTTCTAATCTAAGTTACTAGAAAAACATAGAAAAGCCATCTTGATACCGTCGGGAACTATCTATTGGCCAGTTTTAAGCTACCATGTAATCATTTTCTAAGCGGAAATGGCTTCCATTAAGGTATCAGTAGACTAAAACCGCTCGAAATAGGGCTAAATCGCCGCAATAACAGCCAGTTCTAGTAACATAGAGGCGGCCGTTGAGGGAATTGGGTTGCTATTCCACAGTTATGGCTATCCACTCCGATAGCAGGCGACGATATTAGTCTTGAATTCGCTGACTGTACGCTTGAGATTAGTACCTAGATTTCTCGACTTATTTGCTTAGACTGGTTTGGATGCCTGCCCACAGGGGTTTTGAAAGGAAATTCCATGGATGATGAGTTTGCTAGGTCAGTCACTTAAGTTTTAATAGAAATAGAAAGGGAGCGGATTGGAGCTCTTTTATACTCACGTGCTTCACTATTGGCTGGTTGCAAGATCCTTCTAAAGCAAAATCGTAAGAGGTTTACTGAGCTCAGGTTTCAATAGTTGCAGGAGTTCTAATTGGACACTGTCTAGTTGCATAAGCCGTTTTGGAAAAGATCAAGGCTAAAATACCTTTCAACACAAACTTGAAAACAACCAGGTAGAAATAGAATTAAAGCACCAAAGAAGATTTGTAATAGGTTAAAGGCACTTTGCCGAGCGTTGATATCTAACTAAAGGAGCTTTATCAGGATTCACAAGGAACCGCACATAACACATTTTTTTTTGGAAGAACTAATTATCAAAACGGTCAGTAGCTACTACAAATTTGCCAAAGCGTTTGATTTCCATTGTCGCCAGTTCGGTGGGATGTCGGAAGGTATGCGTTCCCAAGTGTTTAAGGCTTGACCTTTCAAACGCGGGATAGTCAAGAAGGAAGTGCTGATTTTTCCGCGTCTGGTAAGATTCCCAGACTTACAGCATGAACGCCAATAAGGCAATGTCCTGTTTAAAGCCCCACAATTAAAGAGAGGCTGGCCTTACTGAGAGCCAAGAGATCACTAGATCTCTTACATTCGATATTGGGCCAATAGGATTTTGTTACAGCGTATTGCCGTTGGCTGACCAAACTCTCGCGAATCCCAGCTATATAGTAGTAGAACACAAGAGGGGAGCACCGACCTGATTCTATTCTATTGATAGCGGTTCTAGGATGCGTTTCCTTGTTAGCTCATCAGCTTTGCAATTTCCAGCGATTCCGCTGTGGCCTGGCACCCATACCAGTCCTATCACAAAGACACTCGATGCTACTGATAGGGAAGTTAGGCACTCCTTGATCAACCCTGACCGCACCGTTAATAAATGCAAGGCTAATATCGCCGCTCTATTATCTGAAGGAATGGTCATTTCTCTGAAAGAGGTTGCACTCCGAAATAGTAAATCTACTTATACCTTAATGCTGCAACCTCGACTTGGAAGACATTGCAATAGTCAGGGAGTCTGAAGCTGGAGTTATTACAGAGCTCTTGACAGTAAACCCCTTCCTCCCAAGCTTTGATCCATCTGTAAAGAAGCTCACTGCCCCTCTCCTCCAACGGCTACCCCCCTCGCCGGTACATGGGCAGAGAAAGAGCCGCCAGTGTTCGGTTTGGTGCCTCCATAATCCAAGTGATCCGGTATGAAATCAAAAAAGGTTTCCAAGTGTTCAGAAACGTATTCTTTTAGGAACCTAGTTGTTGAAATTGCTTCAAACGAATTTATTATAATCTTTATATGCCACATTCTTCTCAAAGTAAAATACGCTGCCGTTCAGGCCAGTGTTTAGGCGAATCTGAATCAAACATAAAATTATCGGCATAAAACGAAAACAGAACATATTTTGACCAAATTGGAGTCTTTATACTTATATTAGGGTGTGCCAAGAAAAAATTTTTTTCTTTACATACCGTAAAAATATCAACCGAAATAAAAAAATCTGGTAAGGCCTTAGGTTTCTTAATGTTAGATAAACTTTTTTTTTGGCCCACCCTAATATGTTTTTATATATAAATATCGCATAAAGCTTCCAAAGCGAAAATGATTGAAAAATTGAACACACATAAACGCCATTATTTTTGTAGCGATTTTCAATTTTATCACCACCTTTAATGTTGCCTGACAATTTCATTGGTGCCGTTATTGCAAATACATAACACAACAATTGCAAAATACATGCGGCGCTGCAAGTGTGTCAAGGATATGCGTGAGCGCTACTACTTTATGCATGTGTGTGCGCTTGCGAAGAAGCAAAAAGAAATCAAGCGCCAATATGAAGGCGATGTCGAATGCAACAACAACAACAATAACAACGGCACAACAATCACAATAACAACAAGGCTGGCTGACGACAACGAATGCGGTGCTGTTGATGGTTATGGCGATTGTAATGATGACGATTAACTGCCGTGACGTTGACGAGGACGGACATTTGAGTGGCGTTCGTGCGCCGTGGTGGCCGTGCGGCAGCGCGCGCTTATCGCTGTGACGAAAGCCTGAAATTATATGCCATTTCGCTATTTATCATTTCACGCTGAAGTGGCGGCGGGGCAGCGCCTACTCACGCCAAGCGCGCGGAATTGATTGCGGACTGTTTGTTTTGTTTTTGTTTTCTGTTCTTTTATGCTTGTTTTGTGTGCCATTTGTGTGGCTAATGAAATTGTTGCCTATGCTTGGCGTCTAATTGTGTTGTTGTTGTTGTTGCGGCTTGTGGTCAACAAAAAGCGGTGACACGCGGAACGCGCTTTGGGAATGACCGCGAGCGGGAGTTACTTAATGACTTATTTTGTGCAAATGAACGGTAGATTTGCATATGTAAGTATGTGTGTGTGTTGATAGTTTTTTATTGGCACTTTTGCTTCGGCTTTATGGGCATTAAAATTCGTATTAGTGTGTCGTTATGTTGCGTGTGCTAAGCGAAAAGCTTATTTTTTCAACTACTTGTCGCTCTCGTACTCACGCCATTCGCAGAGAAACAGTCCACTTACGCCAAGTGCGTGTTTAATGTTCCACGAACTTTATTAATCAGCTTAAAAGTGAAAGTTTTTGTTTTCCTTTTTTGTTCCTTTTTTTGCTTTAATTTCTGACTTAAAACTAGCCAATAAGTGGCAGGGCACTTGGAAGCAAAAAAAAAAAAAAAAAAATGAAAAAAGAACAACATAAAAGAAGAAAAAAGAGAAAGAATGAATGTTAACTTCGGCTACACCGAGGTTATAATACCTTTCACACAGATTAATTTTTTTAAAGCATAAAAGGGTATAAAAGATCTTTATATTGATTTTGTTCAGTGAGTTTGTATGACAGCTATATGCTATAGTAGTCCGATCTGAACAATATGTTCAAGGATTGTGTGGTTATATCAGAAAATAAGCCATGCTTACTTTTGTGAAGATATTTTGGCAAATAAAAAAGTTTTTCATACAAGAATTTTACGTTGATCTTACAGTTTGTATGGCAGCTATATGCTATAGTGATTCGATCTAACAAATATATACGGAGATTATAGCATTTACTCGGAAAATAATCCATGCAAAATTTCGTGAAGATATTTTGGCAAATAAAAAAGTTTTTCATAGAAGCAATTGATGCCGATCGTTCAGTTTGTATGACAGCTATATGCTATAGTCATCGGATATCAACTATTTCAACAAATGCAAAGCTTCTTGGAATGAAAAAGTTTTGTGCAAAATTTCAGATCGATATCTCATAAACTGAGGGACTAGTTCGTATTTTCTTCTTACAAACCGGAGGCAAACTGAATATTCCCTGTCGTGGGTATAAAAACCAACGAAAAAATAGTTACTGTAAAATATTTTTCGAAACAGCAAACTATAAGCGCAACTTTATATGTGAAGAACAAGCTTGTAGCAGGCACTTAAAGTATGAACACATACGCACATGTACGCACACACTCAAACATTTACACATACATACAAAGATTTTATAAGTGAAAAGTTCTTTTTCGAAAAATAAGCGTGAAAGAGCTAACGAAAACGCGCAACTAAAGATAAATAGTAGCATGGAAAATAAATAAAGAAACTGCGCAACTTGCCACTTGCCACTTGCTACTTGCTACTATTTGATCCGCCGCTGCTAGCTCCCTTCTGCACCCTTGCTGCAGTACCTGCATTGAAGCAGCACAAGGAAAAAAGTTTGTTGAGCAAAGGTTGGAAACTTTACGATAAATAGCGATCAGCACGGCGTTGCAGCCAGCGTTTTTCTAAAAGTTGTTAGATTAATTAACAATTATATGTACAACTAACGGTTGCTATGAAGCTGTTAGTTAAATAAGCTATTACTAATCACTTTCTCAAAAATATCCTATTTGAAGCAATTAGAAAATTGTTTCGAATCGACACATTAAGATTTACAAAATGGTGTGCACAGAAGTTCTCATGTTTTAATAGAGCGATAGTAAGGAAGCCTTCAGAAAGAGCTAAGATCAGAGGTAGATATATATAATATATTTTATATATCGATATATACACATATATAATATTTCGCTTACTTATTTAGTGGAAATTATATTTTCCTGTGCACTATTGTGTAACACTTTAGTAGTACAGCTTCGGATGTAAGGGAACTATGGAACGGAATTTCAAGCTCTTTACTTGTAGCTGCAAAAGAAACCATTGTTTCGAAAATTCTACGTAAAGATGCGGCGACTAACAGAAGGTGCCAAGAACGGAGCATATCCTAGTAGGACCCCCTGAGGTTATCTAGTGACTGATGCCCAGAGCATGTTAAAATTATGGAGGGAACACTTCTCCAGCTTTTTGAATGGCAGTGAAAGCATAACACCATGAACCAGATTCCACAATCGATGACAATGTAGCAGACCATCTATGGCTCTACCAAGAAGAAGCTCGAATAGCAATTACCCGTTTGAAGAACAATAAAGCGGCGAGGGCCGATGGATTGCCGGCCGAGCTAAACAAATACTGCGGCGAAGAAGTGGTAAGGAGCATGAATCAGCTTCTTTGTAGAAAGAAGTTAAGTGTGCTTTGTCCAATCCATAAAAAAGGCCACCTCAATATCGCATATAAGATTCTATCGAGATTAAAGCCCACCTTCAACAAACTGATTCGATCTTATGCGCCAAATCTTGGAAAAAACTGGTGATAAGAGAATTGACACACACCACCTCTTCACTACCTTTAAGCCGCTAAGTCTGAATTTGGTATTTCCGCAAAACTAATACGTCAGGATCGGAAAGGACCTCTCAGAGCCGTTCGATACCAAACTATGTTTCAGATCCTATCGTGCGACCTTTTCAATCTACTTCTGGAGATAATAATTTTGGCGTACACCGGTGATATCGATATCATTGGTCATAACAACCGCGTCGTTAGTAAGGCTTTCTACAGATTGTACAAAGAAACGAAGCATATGGTTCTGGACAAGACTAAATATCTTCTATCACAAGTCGTCACAATAGTCGTCCCACTCTCAACATGGCTCCCACGTCACTATTAGTAGTCATAACTTCGAAGTCGTAGATAATTTCGTCTATTTTAGAACCAGTATTAACGCTAACAACATGTCAATGTCTTGAAATATTGTACAACGCAGAATAACTCTTGCCAACAGGTGCTACTTTGGACTCAAAACAAAGTTAAGACCAAACTACACTCAGACCAAACTCTACAAGTCACTCATCATCACCTATATGATGCAGAGGCTTGGACGATGAAAGCATCTGCTGAGCCGGCGTTACGAATCTTCGATAGAAAGGTTCTGCAGAAGGTTTACAGTCGTTTGCAGATTGCCAACTGCGACTACCGCAGTCAAAGGAACGATGAACTGTATGAGATATATGACGACATTGACATAGTTCAGCGAATTAAAAGACAGCGGCTGCGCTGGCTTGGACATGTTGTGCGGATGGATGAAAACACTCCAGCTCTGAAAGTATTCGACGCTGTACCCGTCGGGGGAAACATGGTTTTTTTTGTCTGGCATCCATTTTTTTAAATGTTAGTTAAATAACCACCACTATAATTGGCATATCTGCACCCCTGTTTACGCTAATTTTCGACGACCCGGTGTAGCATGTTGGATAAAGTGTACTAAATGTTCTCTTCGAGCTCCTAGAGTATTGCAGGTTGGTTGGCTTTAGCCTTTGATTTAACACACCCTCAAAGAAAATAATCTAGAGGCGTCAAATCACATGATCTTGATGGCCATTTGACTGAGTAATTTCTCGAAATTAACGTGGCGTCAAACTTTACACGCAATGCGTCCATATCTAGAAGAGGAATATGAGTGCATTGTCTTATTGGAGACATAGTTCGTCTGCATCGATTACATCAAATTTCGGGGAAAAAAAAAAATCGACCATGTTATGACGTTCGCTATTGACAGTAACGGTATTTCTCGATTCATTTCATAAGAAAGAAGGCCTGAAGAAACCGGGCTGTTTCCTAAACACACGACACGACTCACCCCAAAAGTGACAATTATATTCATTGATTTAGCCATTGAGCCAGAAATGGGCATCATCGAGAATGTGGTTTTTCGATAAACCTAAATTTGTGAACCTTTCGGAAAACGTGAATTTGCAGATTAATCTTGGACACTTGCTTTGAAAATAAAAAATATTTCTCTATTAAAACTTGATGCTGATCAATCAATTTCAACAAATCAATAGTTTCTCGAGGAGAAAATGACGGGCGTTAAATTTCAGATCGATATCTCTAAATCTCAAATATATATAGGCGGATATATACTTTAAACGGAACCCCAACATTTCCTGCTGGGTGTCACAGACTTTGTGACGACTTTAATATGATGGAACCCTGTTAAGGGTATAGTAAAGCGCTAACTGTCATAAAGTATTTTTAGCACGAAATGTGAGAGCCCAGAGCTTTCTGAAGTTAAGCGAATGATATATTTATATATGCTATATAAGTATATGTACTCAATTAAGCTAATTGCATACACACACACACACAAACCGTATTTCGATTTTATTAATTAAACTCGTAAGCTTTCAATCAAATTCACTTGAAAAGCAGAACTTTTACAAAACTTTGAACAATTATACCGTTCTTTTAGCCATTTCATGTCAGTTCGCCGCACTTTCCAAAGGAACTGCATGAACATAACGGTAATTACCCCGCAACGATGTGTATTAATAAGCACATGTACGAATGCACCAAAAAAAGCACAACACCAACAACAATAACGGTGAAGAAAATACGAACAACAACAGTGACGAAGAATGCACGAGTGAGTAAACGCCTCGAACGCAGCAAGAAAATGAAAGGCATCCACATAACTATAACAAGAAATTGTATATGGATTCCTGCAGCGAAAATAATAAAATTGCAAATAAAATACGACAAAGGCGCAGCTGAGCGGGTGCACACCCACTTAAGGGAGGAGCTGTGGCGGCTAAGACTGTTGGCAGCTGCCCCAACGCAGAGCGAAATGAGCGAAGCGCACAAAAATGAATTCTTCGCCTCTTCAACATTGTTTGCAATATTTGCCATTGCTCGAATGCCTCTCGTTGTTGCAACGCCAACAGCAACAACAACAACGTTCATACCCAGCTTGCCACTATGCGCCTTTCATTTCATTTTATATCATCTTTTTCGGCTCGCTTGTGGTCGACAAGGCAACGCCACGTTGGTTTGCCCTCTTTTCTTGCTTCTACTTAGCTGGCTTTTTTCTTCTCTCATTTGAGCTGTGCTGGCAGTTGCGGTGAAAGTTCAAGTGTTGGCGGAGGCCGATTGGGCGGCTGAAATCTTGAATGTTGAAAGCGCCAAGACGCGGGAGACGCGACGCACAGCACATCACTTGCGTTTGGACCCAGCGCCGCTCGTTGGCCGCAAAGGTCAGGCGGTGGACGGAAGTGCATATGAAAAGACACTACACAAGGAATACATATAAGTATATATATGTATGTACATATATATGATATATAGACACAGTCAATCGCAGCCGTGTAGGTAGTAGTAGGACTCAGCTCGTTTTGGCTTGACTTAACTTGACTTGACTTGGCTGGGCTCGGCTTGGCTTGGCGCTATCATCAACGTTGGCGCAACTTTGCCAGTCCATGCCACTCGTTCGTCCGGGTATTGCTCGTTTTGTGGACATTTAAATGGCTATTCACATTCTGTATATATATGCCGCTGTAGGCTGCTGGCGATTGACGTCACGATTTAGAATTCGAGTCGAGTCGAAGGCAAAGATGCTGATGCTGTTCCTGCTGCTGAACGTGCCGCTCGTGGAGACCGAGCATAGGCCAACTTCACTTCAATCGCCATTCACATTGCCATCGAATTCCGTTCGCATTGATCACTTGCGCGGCGGCTCGGGGGCGAACTGGTGTCTTCGCTACCACGTAGCGTCGATTTTTTGATGCCATCCTCGCCTGTTGGCTGGCTGTTTGCTTGTTTGTGATTTATGAAAAATGCATTTCCGTTGGCGCGCTAACGAAAAATGTGCGCGGAAATATTGCTTTTGCTGCGGCTCCGTAGCCTCTGCCTCTTCAGTCTTCAGTTGATTTTAGCTTAAACGTTTTTATTGCCAGTCAAAGCACGGTGTGTCAGTGGCATGAGCTTGTGAAATATGCAGGCAGTCCATCTTTGTTGCCGCGCGCAAAGCCATTATTCGATTTGCATTTGAGGCTATAGATGTTTTGCGTTTCGTCTTTGAGGCCATCAATATGTGGTATAATTATGGCGTACTGTGGCGCTGCCTTTTTTAAGTTGACCGAGAAAGCTCAGTGCCTTTGGGCTAATAAATTCATGGTTTTTATACGCCGTCTGCTTTTCGTTGGCATTTCGAGAGTTTTCACTTGCGTTTCGAGTGTGCTTTGGGAGTGGAGTGAATTACGCAAAAATAAACAGATTTATTACAAGAATTCTTGCAAGAGAGTTTAAGAAATATTTAAGTAATTTCTTCAAAATTGCTGAAAGCGCTGTATATCGAGTTGCTTTGGTTGGCTGAAAAGGGAGGTGCAAGTGAGCCAGACCGAAGGCGGCCGTATTTAAGTCATCAACAGACCAATAGAACTATCGGCTGGTAATTAAAGTAAGCCTTATAACTTACTGGAGTAGTATAAAAAAACCTTTTTTGGTCACCCCGGCTGCTCAATGTCTCCTCGGTTGCAGTAATTAGAGCCGTGTAATAACTGTATATCCCGCATTGATAATGTTTCAGCGTCTCAACATCCTCCGCGCATGCGCTGCATTTCGTTGAATCCATTTTTCACATTTTCTGAAGGATCTGATTTTAAGGGCAGGTGCCCTGTGATGACCCTGATAATGTTACTAAGTTCTCATTCAACTAGAAGCAGAAGCTTATTGGTCTCTCATCATCAACACACTACCCCAAAGTAACAGTAGCTTTGTGGTATGTCTTGTGCTTCTTTTATACCAAGACTTGAGATGCTCCTCTAGGGTCCATAGTTTCAAACAGCTGTTGAAAGAGCTGAATGATCGGGCAGCTTAGAGGTGTTGTTTCTCCAGTTGCTCCCAAGTCGATTACCATGTTTGCATTTCATTTCCTTCTATTCCTATACGACCGGGTATCAAGATGATATTAATCGAGTTACCTAACGCAATGAGACTTAGTATTGGCACTACGAATAGCATCAATTTCAGCTATCCACTAAAATGTTTATGGACTTGCTGATTAGAAACCCACTTGACACTTTCTGTTATGCCCATAATTTCGCCATGAAAGATCGCATTGTGGTCATTTAGTTTAAAACTATCTTCTGTATATGGATTAATATACAAGAGGCACACTCCGGTTTCTGTTTCACCCTTTGATTCGTTAGTAAAAATTTATAGACTTCGCCGTTAAAACTATCGATGACAAGAAAATTGGTTCAGTGTTCTCCATTTGGGAATGAAAGTGACCTCCTTTAGGCATTACGTCGCAAGACCTAGCTGGCCAAAAATGCCTCTTCACAAACTATTTGCGGGATTATTCGATGGTAGTTCTCTTTACTACGTATCCCCAGCGGAATAAACATTTTGTGTCATCACCGTAGCCGAATCTGTGCAGGCACTCCCTGACCTGCACGGTTCGTCACCAACAGATAAAAATCTGTCTCCCCGTGTTGTCTATCAATCCAGGCTGGTATGTTCTTAATGAGCCCATGTGCCCATATGCCTTTTTCTTCCGCATCCCATTGTCTTCGCCACTCTTCAAGGCTCGCCTGTCCCTGCTTTTTCCGTCGCCAGCTGTTAAACATCTTTCCACAGCTTAAGATTTTTGCTCAGGGGCCATTAAATCCGGTGGCATAATACCAGATATGATACTGGCCGCTTCATGTGGGACCGTTCTAAACGCACAGGGCACTATAATGACGCATAACCTGGACACTGCCTTTTTCTTATTGGCATTTGTTTTTTGGCGCAATGCTGTCCCCCATATAGGATCCGCGTACATCAGTGTTCACTGGCTAACTTTAGCTATTCTCTCCATACTCTCCTACTTTGGATAGGGTCACTAGTGTTAGCCATTATTCTTGACAGGGCCGCTGTCACTGTATCTGTCCTGCCACAGACTATTTCAACATTATCTTTATTCAGTACCATATCTCAAATGTGCATGCTCTTAGAGGTTTAATATTTCTTTTAGAACCAACATTAACACTGACAACAATGTCGACTTTGATCAATCCTATAGACAAATACTTGAACCGTTTCCACGACAGCCGGGCTTAAGTATTATACATAACTAGAATGGATTGTCAAGTAGCAAGTTTCCAGGCAAGAAACTACATCAGGAATGCTTTATGCTGTTACAGAAATTACAACAACAAATACTTGATAGCACTATCAAAAGTATGTACTGACCTGGACATGTCTAAATATCACTTCACGGATCTTTTACTCTTTGTTTGCGGTTTCATCGCCTTTCGATATATAGGTTAAGTCACATAGACACTTTAGACACAAATAATGTTTCTTCTTGACGTCAAACGCCAAGTAGATTTGGTTAAATTCGGTATTTAACACTTCTCCAAACCTTTTGGAGAAAAAATGATTTGTCCACTCTTAAAATTCTTTAACTTAAAAATATATTATTGACAAACTATTTGTTCTCTTCTCTTTACAGGTAAGCAATATGCTCCAATAATAAAATATGGACATTTACAAATGGAGAGGTAAATTGAAAACTAGCTGAAATCTAATTTGTCTGTAAATCAAGCAAGACTAATTGCTTTTTGGATAATCTCATGCCTATAATAATGCTAACCGAAACTAATAATCATGTTTGGTCAGAGTTTTAGGGGAGCAGAATTTATACAATGAACTAAGCCCCTAAAAAATCTGACAAACCTTGATCAAATTACGAACGCTTTGAGGGAGTAAAGTTTGCACAATTAGCGGTCTGGCAGCCGCTGAGGTCATTTTACCACGATCATTCCTAAATTCTAAATTCTTCCGACATTCTTCAAAGCGGAGCCAAGTTTGTCACAAAAAATGCTCCATATAAGTAGGATAATAAATATTATTGTATGGAATTAATTAACTACTTAAAAGATGAGCTGGGAGAAACTGTTGGGATTTGTGGAAAAAATACTATTGGACCTCCTGGAATAAATATATCAATTCACTGCAGTAATGAGAATACCTTCTTTAGGTCTTTCTCCATACCCATTTTGTAGTGACTTTTTCTTGCACTTACAACATTGAAAGCTGAACATGCCTATTCAGATATTAAATAATTTATCTCAACATTTGAAATTGTAAGCTCATCATGCTCTTATTATATAAATGATCAGCGTGACGAGCTGAGTCATTCTCGCCCAGTCCCTCTGTCTGCCTGTTCGTGTATACACAAACTGGTCCCACAGTTTTGAGATTTTCATCTCAAATTTTGTATACGTTTTTTTCTGACCAAAAACTGATGATTTTTCGCAAATTGCGGACCATTATAGCATTAGTTGTCATACAAACTAACCGATTCCTGTATGTCCTTGTAGGGAAAAGTTCTTTATTTTAGAAGATAGCTTTACGGAAATTGGCAGAGATTGTGTGCTATGGCAAAACTGTAATCCCTGAACTTATTGTTTAGATCGAACCACTATAGCTTATAGCTGCCATACAAACTGAATGATCATAAGTAGCCCTTGTATGGATAACTTTTGTATATGACTAGATATCTGCACGAAATTTGGCTAAAATTATTTTTTAGGGTAACGATAAAATATTTGCAAAAATTACTTAGATCGGAACACTATAACATATAGCTGACATACAAACTGAGCGATAAAAATTCAACTTTTGTATAGAAAAATTGTTCATTTGACAAGATATCTTCATGAAACTTGGCATGTATTACTGTCTAAGACAACGGTACATTTTCCCAATAAATTTTTCGGATCGAACCACTATAGCATATAGCTGTCATGCAATCTGAGCAACCAAAATCAAGATAAGCATCTTAATTGAAGAAAATTTTTCATTATTACGACATACATATCTATATGCACCAAAGAAAGTCTGGCAACTAAATAAGGAAGGAAAAAGCAGTATGTAGAAATGTAAATGTAAAGCAAATGTCTTGAGGTGAATACAAATAATGGCAGGGCGGCCGTGGCGTATGAGTGACGTTGGTTATCAGCTCCTCAGTGAGAGTGAACTCACTACAAAAATAATCAACGTGGAACTACAAGTAACGTGACGTAAAATGCGTGAGATGAGCACACACACACACATATAAATGCGAAGCCGTGCTTATGACGTGAGGATTAAAGGCGAATATCTATAGCTGCAGCTTATTTACCGCTGGCTCTGGCGTACGTCTTGCTGCTGCAACATGTCTTAAGATACGTGAGCGTCATACTAGACAAAATAACAACAGCAATACATAACTGCTTGTGTAAACAATCATAATTACAATAATAAGAAAAACCAACGAACGTTGAGCAGTAAAGTAACTTGTAGCAAAAAAAAAAAATAAAATATCCTGGTTAACAACAAAAACAACGACAATAGCAGAGACAAACACAACTTAATAAAAACGCTTAAATCATTTTTGCCGATTATTGCCGCTATTTACGCATGTGTTGTTGTTGTTGTTGCCATTGAAGGCGCACCACTTTCCTGGTTCCTCCCACCCAGCTAAGTTGAGCTGCGCATATTGTTTTTGTGGCATGCAACACGGGAAGGGGAAGGCATGTGCGCCGATGTCTTGCCACAATTTAAGTTGCTCGTTATTCATGTACGCTCAGCTACTCGTTGGATCCATGTGTGTCTATACATATATGTGTGGGTGTATGTGGCAGAGTGCCTTACTCGTTGCACTGTATTACCCCCAACTTTGTGCCTTATCCACTTGAGGCGCCTATAAGGGCCACTTTAACTGTACATCATTGTAATACGCCGTTCGTGCCGCCATCGCAACGCTGTACAATAGGTGTTGTTGTTGTTATTTTTATTGTAGCTGCGGTTGCTGAATGTCGGTTGGCGGCTTTCACACACCCACACATACACATATCGACACGGGCTGACATTCCTCTAATGGCAATTTGTTGTTGTAATGTTTGTTGTTGTTGCTGTTGTTGGCATTATGCGTAGAGTTCCAGCTGTGGATGCACATAAATGAAGATGATGGCAGGCAATGATGAAGATTTGCATGTTGCGGTTGTAAGCGCATTATGCGTGTGCGTGTTTGATTGAGTGCACACCCCTTGCAACCTTCTCGCTGCGAGCGGTTGGTGTGTGTGTGTGTGCGGCTGCATTGTCTTATTAATGCATTACGAGCACATTCATTCACACCTGAAGTGCATGGCGCGAGTTATGGCTGCTTATACTACATAGATACATGTATGCCTGAGTGTGTGTGTGCATGAGTATGTAATGATGCGTTGCATGTGTTGTGGCAAGCTTTGAAATCTGTATTTAAGTTTCACATTGCTGTAAGTTTTTACACAAAAACGCTTTCAGCTGGAGGTTGGAGTTGATAATGCAGGAACACTGGAACACGAAGGAACATATTTTATATACCTTGGACGGGGCATATGAAGTTTGCCAAGTAGTGTGGAACTCTCAGAAGAAACGTCGGAGACCATATAATGTATATATATATACATATATATAATTTTAGTGCGGATATATACAGACAGAGTATAATGCGTTGAGTCCATTTAGCCTTGTCGAACCCTCTTTCTGTATATATCCGAACTAGTCTGTTCTGTTTTGAGATATCGATCCTTGGATGAAAAACTTTTTTATCTAAGACTATATCCTTACCATATTTTGCTTATATTATTGCTTTATTATTAGCTTTGACAAAGCGACTCGCTTGGGGGATGAGAATATTGATAGAGATTTTGAAAATGTCATTTTTATTGATGAATTTTCATATGGGCAGGTTCTGCCTCACGCGAGCCTGGTCAACTTCCACCAATAGGCTTGTTTAGCGGACCGTAAAACATGGAATAAAGATGCATCTTTGGGGCTGCTTTTCAAAGCAGGGATTCGGCACTTTGTACCTCTTTACTGACAACTTAAATGCCGAGAAAATGATAAAAAACTACAAAACGGCTTTACTGCTATCTGCCAAACGATGGTTTATCGGAAAAAATGAAGATTGGATTCTGCAGGAGGACAACGATCCTAAACACCGCAACAAGCTCTGTACTCAGTGGAAAACTCCTACATTGGATTGGCCGTCGCAGTCGCCTGATGCAAACCCTATTGAAAGTGTGTGGGCATATACAATATTAAACAGAAGCTTCGTAGAAGACGCGCATACACTTGCCATGCCTTGGAAATGCCAGCCAATTATCGACGCTGGTGATGACTGGACATATTATTGACCAAATTGCAACATTGTTTGTAATGTGTACAATATATATATAAATATGAAAGTTTAATAAAATAATTTTTTTTTATAAATTAACACGACCACGCTCTTACTTGACAGACTGTAGTCTTAGTAAAAATATTTATTTTGAAAGTAATTACAGCTGATCTATGAGAGTTCCTCTCAAAAAAGACTATAGCTTTGAACTGGATCTTTTGAAATGAGAAAACCAACAGATTTAGTTAAAGTAATGATAAATCTAATAAAGCAAATCGAAGGATTAAGCAAAATAAAATTTTTTGACAAAATAGTGGATTTAAAAAAAACCCTTAAATTGTTTATTAAAAAAATATTTATCGGTGAAAAAAATCTTCGTTTAATTACTAAAAAATATATTTAAGAACTTTGTGTTAATATTTAAGGCTAATCGGTTTAGCTCTTTTCGAGTCATGATGTTCACCGACTTTGTAAACACCTTTTTGAGAAAAACGCCTCGTTCTTCCTGCACTCTGAAACGCCTTCTCAAATTTGCGTATAGATTTGAAAATATTCACCGGAACGATATGAAATTTTCTGTGTGTATTCCTAATTATATATTAAGAAAATTAATTAAAAAAATCGATATTTCGGAAACTTTAACTGTATAGAATCCCTCGAGGTAGCTCTACGCCATCAAAACAAATCCAATTGAAATGAAAGTCACAAAGAGCCCTTTGTTAAGCGTAAAAGTGGTTTTGAAGGATCAGTTTGGAGTGGCACCTCTAAGGATTTCTACAGCTTTGAAGTAGTAGTATTAGTAGTAGTATATATTAAATTTATTCCCTAATTCATTATATTAATTTTTATATAAGAAGAACCAGTACTGAAGTGAAATGGTGGCAAATTAACTGAACGTATAATAATCATCTAGTCGATGAATTACCACAGCTCTCATTTATGTATTATATTTAGTGATTTTCGTTATTCTAACAAAGTGTATGCCGTATATGTGGCTCAGTGTGTGAGTTATATATCTTTATATATATAAATCTTCTGACCGTGTGTTTGCATTTGAACTGCTCCTAAACGGATGGACCGGTTTTGATGAAATTTTGCGTGTATGTTCAAGGAGATTCGAGAATGGTTCAGATTTACAATTTGGTCCACTGGAAAATATTTTTTTAAATTATTTTTTCATTTTTAATCAATTGTTAATTTTGGAATGTTTGACCGATAGATGGCGCTACCATCGCAGTATCCAATATTCAATTTTTACGATGCCAAAGTAAAAGGCGACATCTGTGGATCAAGTTTTTATATTGTGGACAATTCGTTCTTAAGTAATAAATTGGGTGATTCAATACATCTATGGGTAGCTATAACATTTTTTTTCATACCTGCTAACTATTGGAGGGGGTATCTTGACAGGCAGTTTAAAATTGCAAAAGGTTCTGGCATAAAAAAATAGCGGCATAACTGAAGTGTTGAGAAAAATTTTGAGATATACAGACATTTTTTTCAAAGCATTGCACAGAGCATTGCAATATTTAAGCAGGAACGATGAATACATATGTACATATATGCGTACAATTTCAAACTGATCTTTCCTGAAAAATAATAAAATTGCTAAATATTGAGAATGGTAGAATAGAACTGCAATCAAATACACAATGCAATGAATTAAAACTGGCTCTCATTATCATTCGATGAATAATATATACTACGGGCATCCTAAAAGACTGATGCCATAACCTTGCCAGCCGATTTTTTGTCTCTCCACGCTTGAGAACCGTTTCTTAATATGCAGTCCACCAGGCTGACAATCGATTGGACTCGATTGATTTCACGGATGCACAGCCCAAATTCAATCATATTTTTACCCCAAAAACCAATTCTTTCTTAACGCACGAAATGCTTTTTGATTGATTTTTGTTGCTTCATCAAAAATCCGATTATTCCTTAACTAATAACTTATTATCTAACTAATAGAAATCATATAGATGGTATTAGTAGTACTATCTATGTATCAGCCACAGTAAAACGTAAGCGGGTCCTCTAGAGTATTTATAAAACTGTTCCAAGATACTTTATCGGGTATACCTGAGCAATGTCAAAAGTAAAAACCATCAGCTCGAACTTTTTCTACTCCCAACATATCTAATATAGTATTCACTATTTTCTAGCTTATTTTAAATCGCTTAGGTTGGTCGAAATGTGTGATATGTTAAAGAAATTAAGGAGAAAAGCTGTTGAATGTAAATGGAATAAGTGCAGACTTTTGTCCAAACCTTACACCCTTAATACATTAAATTCAAAATTTGTTCTCTTCGGTTGCGTTATGTCAGATGAGTCTTATTTGACGAGCATTTTAATATAATTTTAGCTGACACTAAGTAAAATGTAGTTATGAAACTAAGTGTGCTTATGATCTACAATATACGTTAAGAAGATATCAGATAAGTTTGAAATCCTTTTACAATTTCTTCGAACAATGAAGTTCAACTTTTTCAGCTTGTTATGCGAAATTACTCCAACAGCTGAAGGTAAAAAAAACGCATTCATTTAGTCAAATTTTGATTTTTTTTGCAACTTAGGTCCTTGTAAGGACAATATCGACTAGAAGCGAGTTTGCTTTAGGTTCCATCCGCGTAGAGGATCGGAATCACTACAGCAGTGGACCATATTTTTTAGCGGGGCGGAAGATCGCTTGTATTTTGAAAATTATTTAATATATTTTTAGTTTTTAATGTGTATTTTTAAAATATGTATAATTATACACTCTAAAAGTAAAAAAAAAAAAATTAAAAAAAAAATTTTATTTTCGCAAAAAAAAAGTTAAATTAAATGAATTATTTAAAATAGCTTAAGTACAATAGAAAGTGACAGTTTGTGGCAAACATGCCTCAATATTGGGTAAAAAAGAAACAAAATAATATTAAATTAAGTTAAGCGGTTAAAAAAGGCATTTTCCTATAGAGAAAAACAAAACGACTTTGCAACCAGCAGATAAATATAAAAATAATCTGTCTCTGAAAAAGAACAGTTATAAATGAATACATTTAATATTTTTTTCCACCATAAACACCACGCACACACATACAAATAAAGCATTTTTTGCATGTTTCTGTTTATGTATGCATTTCTGCTGCTCGTCGGACTTGAGGTTACGTATACGTTCAGGTGGCTGTTATTTAACGCACTCATTTTAATGCCGCACATTCGCATTAATCACGCACACACAGACGTACGCACGCGTGCATAAACAAGTAAACCGCATAAAAACTACGCTTTTTATGCGCAAGCACACACACACACTCATCTTTATAAATGTGGTTATGTAGTATGTGCTATCTCTATGCTCATAGTCTGCTGCTATTCATGCCACACATTGAAGCACATATGTCTGTGCGCGCACTCGTACGACCGCCCGCCGCTTTATTATTACATTCATTGCGACTTAATGAGCGTTAGTTACTTACCATGATTTTATTTATTTAATTTTATTTTCTTTGTATTTTTTGTTTTTATTTCTCTTTGTTTTTGCTCTTATCTGCTGCATTGTGGCTTTCACTACGCGCTGCGCTGCTTTTTGTTCGCGCTACGCATATTTGCTGTTGTTTTTGTTACCTTTGTTTTGCTTTTTTGTTGCTTTTGTACCTTTTTCTATATTTGTGCTGGCATTCTTCTACTGTCGGCGCATTTTGCTGTTAATATGAAGCCATCAAGATGACATTTAATTTTATTGCATTCAATTTTCTGCTAGAAAGTTCCAGCGCGCTGTTGTTGCTGGTGTGTACTATGAAGCTAAATATCCGGTAGCCTTGCAGACAGCTGGCAGTTGGCAACTAAAGCGCAGCGCATTTCCGCTTCCTGCCGCAGAGCGCAGCCAACTACCTCCAACGCCTGCCACAGAGCATTTGAGCATCCACACGCGCACCCACACATACATACAAACGCACGCACTCGCTTCTCATATGTATTTGTTATACCACCCCGCCTGCTTCACTGATTTTATTTTCACTATCTTTATTCTTGTGCGTCGTTATAGCCGCTATTATCTACTTACCTGCTGCGATTTTGACTCTGCCGCATTAGATTAATTTGCGCTTGCGTGTGTGTGCGGGTGTGCGTCTCGCGGCTATTAGCATTTGACAGCCAATTGCTGAGGCATTTTAATGTTGGCCGGATTAAGAGGCAATGCAGCGGCGCGATTGCGCTTTGTTGCAGCAAACTTTCCTTAATCCAACTTTAAGTGGGCTTTATAAGTAGCCAAGTTTTTGCCAAGTTTTCGGTGCGCCCGCGTGCGGTAGTTCGGTTGGAAATTATAGGCAAACATGCGCGCTTAAAATATTTTTGGCTAAGTAGTTGAGCCCGAGTGCTATTTGCAAAATTAACTTAGGCTAAAGAAGTTAATTGCTTAAATCGTTGCATACAATCAGGCGCTAAGGCACTTCAAAGTGCGAAAACTAAATTGTGTAGGTGTGGCGTAGAAATTAATAAGGTGAGAAAGAAGTAGCGATGAGATGAAAGAAGCAAATTCTTTGTTAACCAATATTATTATGCCAATCTACCTTATCTATATGTTTAAAGGATGTAGAGCCAAAATGTTAGACCTCTACTCTCACAAAACTTGAGTATGCTTATATTCTTCATTTGAGATGCCTTCATCTTCACTACTCTATTGACACCGCTTACTGTATTTAGCGATATCCCTGAACATTGGTAACGTTCGTGGCGTCTTCATCAGGATTCTGCCTCATGTGACCTCTGTCTCGCTCGAATATTGAGACTCACCCAAACTCGCAGCTCTACCATTCTAATCGTCGCTTAGCACTTTTTTAGCCAACCTTATAGTGCTTGTGCTGGCGATTTCGCCTGTCACTTCATCTTTACCAACATTACCAGTCGATTAGTTTTTGCCAACTTCCACTGACTTACCATTCCCTTCTGAGAAGAGTCGTGCTTTCATAAAGGTCTTTTCACTACCAAAAGTAGGGGGCGAATCCATCGCAAAGCTCACGTCTGTTTTTTTAATTTATTTTCAGTATTCATTTTTATTCGTAGTCTTCTTTAAGAAACCAAAGCAAAGCTTGATGCACTTTACACTGCTTCACGTTCAAAGCCGACCAGCGCCAAGAAGGACTCAATCTACAACTTAATGATGACAGTAGACGAAAGTACCCTATGGCTGAGAGAGTTTCAACGTGACCGAAACAATCTCGAAGTTAAATCGGCAGCCATTTTAGTCTGATATCATCCCTGGATACTAAGGAGAGTAACTCGACTAGCAGCGCAGTATCTAACCAAATCCAAATCGTCAGTCCCTTATGTAGTCCGAATCAAAGTCGAGAATAAATGTCCCTCAAAAATTCTTCAGTCTTCTTAAGCCGCAGGGAATGTAACGTTACTCAGCTTGAAAAGCGCCGACTTTAAACCCTATGAACTCAATGAAGATTTTCCTTTGCTGAATTCGGAAAGCTGAATAAATCTCTTACGATTCAATCCAGTAGCCTAACAGTAAACTGAAAAAAGGACCTTCAATATTCTATCAGTAGGTCGAGTTCTAGCATTTCTTAACTAGTTTCGAGTGCATTGTCAATAAACTTAGTTCCAGTCTCTTGACCTGCTATCGGAGTGAGTACTGACTTTATTGAAGAAAATGAGTGTTGCTTAATGGCTGCCCCTCTCCAATCTGGATGATATGAATGAGTAGGAGAAACCTCCAGGAATTTTTCGAGTATATGTAAAGTCAAGTTTAATAAGGATTTAATGTGTCTAAACTTATTGCCATTAACTACTTCAACATACCTAAGTCGGTTACCATCTTTCGACTACTTTTAACGAGTTTGACTTGGCCCCCATTATTTCGCAAAACCAAAGAACCACAGAGAGATGCAAACATTTAGATTGACTATCATTTGGCAATGCAACGCAATCAATGCTTTCTTCTGTCTTTTCCGGAACTAATATTTTATATATAGTAACTAGAGCTCTTGATATTCGACATTTCGAAAAAACGACTAAGCGGATTAACCGGATAAAGCGTAATTCGAATAATAATATTCGGTTTGCAGTATCCGGATAGTTGTAAGTCGTTCAATATTCGATTAACCCCTC
Organism: Bactrocera dorsalis; assembly: GCF_023373825.1. Classification (NCBI taxonomy): domain Eukaryota; kingdom Metazoa; phylum Arthropoda; class Insecta; order Diptera; family Tephritidae; genus Bactrocera; species Bactrocera dorsalis. The sequence goes on from NC_064307.1 coordinate 42,302,399, forward strand.
ATTTTTGACTGTATTCGTATACGTTTAAGAACCCTAACAGTTTTATTTCCACCAGTTCATCGGGAAGAATGAAAGTGTGAGCCCCAAGCAGTTTACGTCTTGATTTCGTAAAGCCGGGATAATGAAGAAAAAAGTTTAAGTTGTTTTAGGATAGAGTGCAAGTCTTCTCTGAGTTGGTGCAAACTCGAGTAATTAAATAACTGCGACCTTCGTGAGAGAGTATAACTCCTGTGTTCGACCTTAGCTTGGGACGCTAAATTAAATTAAATTCTCTGCGCCACAACACTTCTAAAGAACTCAATACGATAATACTGAAGAAGTCACTCTTTACGAGAGAGAAAGAGATATGTAGAGAAAAATAGAGATATAGAAATGTATGGAAGGAAATGGGGAGAGCTATTCACAATGACAATGAAAAAACTAGTCAGGGGGATAGAGTGAAAGAAAATATAATATATAAGAAATAATAGAAAGAAATATGGAGATATATTTAGACTGCTAGGTAATGAATTAGCGAGAGAGGTCAACGGAAACAGAAGAGAATATGTAGAAAGGACGAGAAAAAAGAGGTGTTATTTTGAGTGATAATAAGAGAATTACCGAGGAAAATAAATGTAAACAGAGAGAGAGAGAGACGAAAGATCACCAATACAATAGTATTTTTGTAGTAGAAAGGAAAAGAGGGACAAGCAGACGAAGTATATATTTTATATACGAAAAAGACTCTGCGGAGCACACTTTCTTAACGAGAAGTCCATCGAGTATTACTACACCAAATTACTCTCCAAAAATTTATACCACAGCTGCTTTAATAGCCCGTTATCTCATAAAAATTAGAGCAATTACAGTTAAAATTTCGACAACGCCTCTCGACGATTTGACAATTTTAATCGCAATTTGTTTTTTGCCTCGCTGTGGCATAATTTTAGGCGAAGGTAATTGCATGCTTTTTGCAGATGACTGCTGCCACATTAAACATTCGACACTGGAGCACGGCACTTCGTGCAATTAAAATATTGTGGAGCAAAAGAAAGAAAAATCCGAAAAACCCAAAAAGGCCATGAAATAGGCACAACAATAAAATAACGGAAAGAGAGATAAACAGCGGCGGAAAATTTAAAACTATAAAAACTGTGGCGAAAGCAGACGAAATTATGCCGAAGTTATAGCCACATATACTCATGCAAGTGTTTGACTGTATGTATATATGTGTGTGTATTTTTAAGGGCGATCACACATATAAAGCTGCAAATAAGCAGCAGCGAGTCCAAATGTATTGTGCTGAAATTTCGGTTGGTTTGGTTTTTGCTCTTGTTTTTGTTTTTTTCTGACTTTTTTCGTTTCTTTTCTGTTTTTTTTTTATTACGTTTTTGTATTGCTTTTTTGTTGAAGCTCGTGCTCGATTTCAGTGCTGCAGTTGACGTCATCAATATGCATTTCGCCACTTTTTTCCGGCTGCTGCCATATACCGTTGCTTTTTCGTTTAATTTGTATGTGTGTATGTATATGTGTGTGTATATTTATGTAGTATTTGCTGATAACTCGACTCAAGTGAACTCATTTGGTGTGCAAAATCATCAGCTCGCCAGCAGCGCAAAGGTGCCGAGTGGCAGTCCTGGTCGCAGCGGATGCCTTGCTGCCAAGGAAGCGAAATTTTCACTATTTTTTCATTTTGCTGTTTGCGAGTGTTTAGTTTTATATGCATTTGCTTTTAGTTTTCGCTTTGCTTTTTGCAATTTTTTTACTTTTTTACTACAACTTTTGTCCTCTTTGTTGTCTCCGCTCAGCTGTCTTCTAGCTATTGCGCTTTTTGTTTCGCCTTATTGCTACATCGCTGCTTCGTTCGTTTCCGAAGCGTTTGTACCATTTGGAGGCAGCTGCTCGGCATCTCGACCACATCGACCACATGTCAAAGTTATGCAATTCAAATGAACACATCACTTATTTGACTCTTTGAGGATATGCATGCACGAGTGCATTAGTTGGACCGAGTACAGACGTACAAACAAGCACTAACATATATGTATATACAAATATACATACGATATATGCCATGTATATGTATGGTGTCTGGTGCGCTTGGGGACTGGCAGCAGTTGTCCATCATCGTCATGGTCAGTGGTCAAGTGACATTTAGCAAAATGCAAATGGAAACACAATGAAAGAAAAATATTTGAAAACTAAAGCAAACACACATCGTTACATATGTATCCACTTCCCAGCATTTATTGTTAGTGTGCGTGTGTGTGTGTGTCACACTTTTGCTGTAATTGATGTATATTCATACAAATGCATATCAATTTGCATTCAAATGAATTAACAAAATGGAAATAAAGCGAGGAAGTTGAAACACACTATATGTATATGTGAGTGTATAGTGCTCTGCGTTATATGTTTGTAGTTTATTTATTAAAAAGACCTTTTAATAAACACAAGAAATTCCTCAATTACCATAGAAATAAATTTAATGTAAAAATTTCGTGTAAAGCTCAAGAGATACTCCAAAGAAAGATAATTGTTTAGTGATTAATAGAACCGCAATTATGATTTAAACCATACAATTTCTAATATTAGCACAAACAAGAATAAAAGCGTACTTCGCCGGCACCGAAACTGTAATACCCTTCACAAATCGAAATTTTCTATATAAGAACCTGATTCTGATTTCTCAGTTCGTAAGGCAGTTATGTGCTACAAAGGTTAATTCATCTTGAGATCGCCTAATTTTATTAAAGAAAAGACACAGAAACTTCAAATTTAATAGAGAATATTTATTATCATTCAAAGGAACATGCTTTGGCACTTATTTTTTGAAGTTTATCCCTTTCAAATGTTGGCCGCGGCTACGCCTCAGATGGTCCATCCATTGAGTCCAACTTTCGATGAGTCGTTCGATTATTTCGACTTGAAACTAGCGAATGACACCCGTGATGTCTTTTTCAAGCCCTGATTCGAATCGGCATTGTCCGCAGACTTTAGATTTTACATCATCTCGTCAGGAAAAAATCTAAAGATGTAATATCACACGATCTTGGTGGTCAATGGACCGCCCCAAAATATGAAACTATTTGCCCACCGAAGTGTCAATCCATTGATTGATGCGATATGTGGGAGAACCGCCGTCTTATTGAAACCAAATGTCGCCGCGATCACGAGCTTCAATGTCAGGCATCTAATAGTCGATTATCTTTTTTTGAAGAAATGTGGACCGATGATTCCACCAGCCAACAACCATACCGTTTTTTTTTTTTGATGAAATTGCTCTTCAATCTCTTCAGATTTAGCTTGTTTATATACCCATTCAGCCAGAAATGGGCCTAAGGCTGCTATATTTTCTTTACTGCGTGCTGAAGGTGGTCCATTCGGTCTATTCGGACTATTATCCAATCCAATTATGAATGTTGGGTATCAAGATGAGTCAAGGTGTTGCGCTCAGTGGGCCGATTATGTTGAACATAAGTTGAGTGAAATACATTCTTTACAGAATGTGAATCTTTGTTGTTCAGGCGTAAGTCTTTCCAATATGAAAAGCAAAACACATGATCTCTGAAGAAAGGCTATTGAAAAAGTACCTCTTCTTGGATCATCCGTTATTAGGAACTATAACTATAGTTTCAGTTCGTATTGTAGCTATATGCAGCAGGTTTTGGTTAGGCAAAGTTAGGTTACGTTAGTTAAATAGATTGGTATTCGTAAGACCACGAATAATCCTACTTAGACTGATAGACAGGCTTGTCTGTTGAATCCAGAACTATTAAGCACAGATCAAAAAGAACTAAGGATGGCAAAAGCTTGACACTGATTCAGATTTAATAAGGGAGTAGCCTTATGCCATAACTAGTAAAATCAAGCACTTTTTGACAAGGTTTGGGTGTGCTCAGCTAGCTTAAGGTCTGTATAGCAACTCTGCTATCATAGTGAATACATATCTCCTTAAAAGAGGGCGGACTTCGTTGAAGCTCTGCTGCAATTTTTGCTTGAAATGCCCTACATTGACCTCCAGTGGTAGTCCGAAACTAAATTTCGTTAAGAGCACCCGACGTAAGACTCCCTCTCAAACTTTTCCCTTGCGCTCCGATTCTTGCGTGAAAAAGTTCACTGCGTTTTCTCCAGCGACTCCGTACCACCCGAATAACCCTCGAAGGTATGTGCGCGGAAAAGATGCTGTCAGGAGTGGATTTTACGGCGCAGGAATAGTTATCAGTTATCAGGGATGTCTAATTCTGAGACTTATTGTATCTTTATATATGCTCATCCGGTATTTTATACCTTCTGGTAAATAAACCAAGTTCACGGAATAAAACGAGCCGAAACCAAAAAAACCATGCTTAAGCCGCTCAAAAATCAAAGTGATGTTCATTGTTTTTTTGATGTTCGCGGTTTGATGCATCATGAATTTGTTTCGGACGGACAGACGGTCAATAAGAAGTTCTGATTGGCCGTATTGAGGCGTTTGCGTGAAAAGATCCTTCGAAAATGGTCGGAAATGTGGAAGAACAATTCCTAGATTTTACGCGATGACTATACACCATCGCATCGAGCCACCAATGCACCCGTATTTAAAGCCAAAAACGCAATTAATACCATCAATCAACCGCCGCATTCACCAGATTTGGCTTCGTGTGACTTTTTCTTGTTGCCCAAACTGAAAATACCGTTACCGGCCAGATTTTTTTCGTCATTTCGGTTGTTAACTAAGGAAAAAAATAAAATTTTGTATTGTTTTTTTTATTGTTGTTAGCCTCATACTTCTATCAGTTAGCTACTTCGCTTACACTTAACACAATTTTTTTCGCTTGGTCTCTACCCACTCAAGATTATCATAGATTCCTGCTGCAACAACAGCCATAATAAATGTTTATCCCACAACTCAACAGGAATATTTTGAGCTTTCCAATTGAAATAGCACACCAATGGATTTTCGTGCACTAGCTGCACAACTAAATCCATTTATTTGCTTTGAATATCGCTCGTGTTGACTTCGCGATATCGATTTCGATTTCTTCACTGCTACGAAGCCCTCATAAATATTCATAATTATTATATAATTATCGTAATTTGAAAAAATCTGTGATTCCACTTTAAAAATGCAAAATTATGATTTGTCCTTCGTCCCGCAGCTTGCTGCAACAAAGCTGTTGACACAATTTCCCAGCGATTGCCACCAGTTCGCCGCCGCTTGCCACCTACAGTACATACTCTGTGTTTGTATGTATATAAGTATATATGAGATTTTTTCCAGCAACGTCTTCCTGTTTGCTTGCGCATTTCTTTTCTTAAAGGAAGCGCCGCCCCTCATCCGACCTGCCAACGCTGCTCGTCGACTGCTAGCCGGAAAGTGAGCGTTTATCGAGCTTCCTTGGGCGCAGGCATCAGTCAATTGCTTCATCCGCATCGACTGACTTTTTTTGCAGCAAATGCGCTGTTATTGTTGTTGTTTTTGTGATTGTGTGCTCGCCTTGCTGCGCTCTGCCACTTTCCGGGCGTTATAAGTGAGTGTGTGTATATACTTTTTTTTGCTCTCTTTCGGCATTTAACTGCCAGTTTGTTTGGTAAGTGACTCTTTTAATGACGTTAATCAGCAAATCGGCGAATTGTGCCTGCCTTACTTGGCGATTAATTAAAATGTCAAAGCAGATTAAAGTGAGTATGGCAGTGCCAGGCAGGGCGCTTATGCGAAAGGGGCGAGAGAAGCGACGCTGAAAAAAGGGGGAAAATAATAAGAAATTTGTTTGTGCATTTGAAGGCAAAATAAGGGGTCAGTGTTGCTAAGCGTTAGAGATAGTAAAAAAGCCATGAAAAATTTATAATTGCGTTCGTTTGATGTTATTGTTGTTGCTATTGTTCAAAAAGCTTTGGCTGTTCTCGTACGAGCGCAGTTTCAAAAATCAGTGATTATTCAGCATTTTTGGAATACACTTTTTAAAAATCTTTTAAAAATTGGTACTCTAATAGCTTAGAGTGGGGTACCCCTGACCCCTAAGTCACAAAAACCACATCTCTCATCAGTATTCGGTCTCTACAGGTCCATATACTGGTTGTAACGGACGTATTTTTGAACTTGTGTGCTCATACTAATATACTTTCAGCCATTTACTCACACTCAAATGTATACAAGTAGAAGAGTTTTTACTTCAAAATATTCTTATCGATATCTGCATTACTTATAACCTCACTAGTTTGTATCTGCTTCCTCCAGAAGTACGTTAAACAATATTTCGAATTTGAAAAGGCCTGATCAAGGCGGGAAGACAGCATCAGATGCTTTATTCAAGTAATAACCTATCATGATGAATTGCGAAAATCACCTGACTTTTCGGAGAACTTTTCATTATGGTACAATGAGTTACCTGCTTAGCAGCATTGATAAAAGTTAAAAGTGAGGAAGGACGGCGCATTTTACGTCGAAGTCTCAAAATGAAAGCATACAAGATACAGCTTGTGTAAGAAGCTCGACCTTCCGAAGCTAACTCGCTTCGCTCTATGGGCTCTTGAAAAGTTCCATGAAGTTCTGACGTTTTCGAGCCAAATTTTTTTCAGCGGATTATCCCATTTTTGGCTCAATGGGTATGTGAGCAAGCAAAATTAGCGCATTTGGAAGAAAGAGCAACCTGAAGAGGTTTAAGAACTGTCATTTCATCCAGAAAAAAAAACAGTTTGGTGTAGTTTGTGGGCCGCTGGAATCATCGGTCCATATTTCTTCAAAAATGATGCCGGTTAGAATGTGAGAACGTAACCATAAATGACGATCTTTATTGTGCCATAACAACCGAGTTTTTATTGCCTGAAATTGAAGATGAGACGGCGCCACTTCCCACACATCGCGTGAATCGAGAGATTTATTGAGAAAACACTTCGGACAGCAGATAATTTGACATTTTGAGCCGGTCGATTGGCTACCAAGATCGTGTGATATCACGCCGTTTTGTGTTTGTAGATATGTATGTAAGGTCTGAAGTCTATCTGGACAATCCCGCTTCGATTCAGGCCTTGGAGCAAGACATCACGCGTGTCATTCGCCAGTTACCAGTCGAATTGCTCAAACGAGTCAGCGAAAAATGGATTTGAATGAGATAATCTTAAAAAAATAAATGCCAAAGGATGTTCTTTCGAACAGTAATAAAGGAGGGAATCTCGAAATGGATTACTTTTAAGTTTTCAGAAATGCTGCCGCGTAGTTAAAACTCCAGGTCCAATGTTTTCACTTAGATCTGTCTGTAGTGAGATCTGACAAGCCATTAGCCATCCCAGCACGGTTTGAAGGCAAGTACTCGCAACGACCAAAGAATTAACTACATTCGATTTTCAATAAATATTTTCTGCTTCAGAAGCGGTCACTGAGTAATCGAGCTACCCTCTTACATTCATACCAACTATGATTTACCGTTTACATTGACAGGTAGGTAGAATTTTAAAAAGTTTAAGCCGCGGAAAATAAATTAGACTGACTTGTACAGCAAATCAGATGAAAGATACTGGTAAGGAAAGGATAAAAAGGTAAAAAAGAAACAGAGAGGAAGTTGAAAAAGTGTAGAAAAGTAGCGAGAAAGATAGAGCGAGACGAGACGAGAGACGAGAAAGAGAGAAAAAATTTGAAAATTAAAAAAAATGAGCGAGAAAGTGTGAGACAATGCTGAGTAAGCGGGTGAGAAGCAATACTTAGGATTATTCAACTCTTTAAGGGCTCTCTTTGAGTGTTTGTTTGTTGGTGTATGTGTGTGTGTGAGTTTGAGTTCTTGGTGTGCGTTGCACGACTGCAGGTAATTGCATTTTACTACAATTTTTCTTATCTTGACGAACTTTTCCCATTTCTATTTACAAAAGCGCACAATGCGCACCTTTGGCAGTGTTAAATGAAACGTGGCGACTCCCTGCTGCACTCCTCGTAGACACCTCCCTCGCCTCTTCAAACAATTCATTTCTAAAGAGTTCACTTATGTAAATCTACACAGTTTTGCTTTAAATCGACATGCATGCAGCAGATGTGGCATGTGGTAAGCGGCATGTGGCATGTTCTGCCTTTATATGTTTACTCATTTTGTGTTTGTGTGCGTTTTGGCGTTGATTATGCGCCAACACACACACACACACACACACACATGAATGCATGTGGAAGCGTAAAGGCTCAAATTGAATCGGCTGCCACGCCGGCAACATCGGCAACATTACATTTGCCATGCATTGAATGGAAAAGAATCGCTTCGAATCGATTTGAATTGAATTGAATGGAAATGAATTGGATTGAATTGCATGGCATTAAGTTGCATTTCGCATTGAAGTGGCGGCAGTTGGCAAGTAGCTGGCGTCGGTTTGCTTTGCTGTAAGGCGATATGTGCTCGCACATTGAAAAGTTGCTACGCAAATGTCATGTGAATTGATTTGCAAAGAAAGGATAACATTTCTTAGTTTAGTCAATATACTCGAGCGTTTATTGGTGAAAAGCCTGCTTGAGGCGCGGCTGTGCTGTGGTGTGAGGCGAGCACGTAACACTTAATGTGCATGCAGCGCCTTGTCACCTTGCAACATTCGACTACAACGACAAGAAAAACAGGAACTATACTAGCAATAACAACAACAAGAAAATCAGCAACTATACTAGCAACAACAACAAAAAACTATGTTAGCAACAACTCCGACTATAATACTAATCACAACAACTGCATATATTGACAGCATTACAATGTGTGGTAAGCGACGCAACAAAAGCCGCAGCGCTCAGCACACAGCGCCCATGTTGTGCCGTGTCGTGTTGCGTCGTGTCGAAAAAGCGTAAAATGCTAAAAGGGAAATTGGCCCTACTTGTTCTGCACTTTGGATTAGATGATACATTTCCGTTTCCTTTGAGGGCATCACGCCTCCGTGGCATGCAACATAGCGCAATACATTTTTAAACAAGTAAGGATGAGCTACGAATCTATGCGTCTAAGAGAAGAGCTGAACCGGTTTTTATAAAATTTTAGTACCAAATCATAGGAAAAATGCTCTTTTATTTCATTCGAGAAGGCATATTTGTATTCCATTTTATGAGCGTTACAATGGTCCGATCTTTTCAGAGTGCCAAAGCTCAGTGTGAGCTGAATAAGATTGAGATATATTATGGAGCCCTGGTGGCGAGTCAGAGTCCCGGCTAAGGATTTTGGCGCATCAGTCTCTACTTTTTCTTTCTAAAGACTTTTGAGAGACTGATGGACTGGAAAATAAGATAACGCATTAGAAGGACAATTTAGCAGAATCGCTTATCGTGAACGTTGTTCAGTGGATACTGCCCTGCATACTATCGTGTCATGGCTTGAGTTTCCATAAAGAAAAATTTGCTGTTGTCTTTCCTAGATATTGAACAAGGTTTCACATAACATTTAGTCGGAAGCACTTGTAAGAGCTTTGGATGGTTTTGGGAATGAATCGAACACCTCAAACAACTTATTTTCAGTTTTCTGCGCAACAGGGCGAGTATAGTTGATTTCTTTCTGTTTTTCTCTGGATCTTGATCGCCAACGACGTGTAAAAAAAATATGAGGATCGTGGCTATCAGGTGAAGGCTTTGAATGCCTTGTACTGCTGTATAGGAATTATCGGAAAATGGTGGAGATCTCTCAATAAAAGCAGTCTTCTGGTTTTATTTTATCATAGTCAAACCTAGTATGTCTTATGAGCCCTTACGCAGTGGGCAGGCTTAGAAAAGACCACCCTTGCAAAGAAGCGCGTTAGCATCCAACGAGAGACGCTTACCGCTTATCTGTGGCGTAGAAAGGTCCACTCCAACCATGGCATTTAATGTTTAATGTCATTCTGCATTTAGTGGGCTTACGAGTAGATATCGCCGAAAGGTTTATGGCCACAAAAATTGATATTAGACTCAGAAAGTCTGGGTTTAGTAATGCACACCTGTTGGAAAATTTGGAAATCCTCCTAGGTCTTGACTTTACACCAGATCTTTTGGATCATTGAGTCACCAAACTCTGGTAGCTTTTCTCTGTCCACATAGCTAAAAAGGACTATCGGTGGTTAGATGTCGTTGGTGGCGAAGACGGTGATTTTCTTTATATATGGGTCAAAGCTTGGGGGAGAAGGAGTATAGAGGAATATATTGTAAGAAACTTTCTATCAACATCAGATTCAGACTTTCTGACTATTGCAGTGTTGTAGCCATTAAGGTAGCGATAAATTAACTGCTCCGGCATGAAACCTTTTTCAGAAAGTGACTCTGATAGTGCTCGGTGCTATTTAATGAATACCTAACCTCGTTATTATAAGACTAGTGTGGGTGCCAGTCACAGCGAAATCAGAGGTAACTGAAAGCTGACGGGCTGACAACGACAGGTAGCCTAATCAAGCTGTCAGTACAAAGGGAACGTGTCGTTACTCCCTCTCCTCGCGTCTTCTGGTACTAAGCAGCTGGGCTACGATAAGTATGATTAACGATTGAACTCATAATTTTATATAAGCTTTCCGGCTAATATGAAGTCATTATGATAAAGACTTGATACAAAATGAAGATGGAGCCTCTACTCCTCTGCTCAATTACTGTTCAGTATGGCTGCAAAAGTTACTATCAGTATCAGAGAATCTGGGTCCTAAAAGAACACGTGTTTGAATACTTGGAAATCCTCACACATTTTGCCTTCATACCGGGAAAACCGGATATACGGGTGATAGTGGCAAGAAGCTATTGGAGGAGAAGAACGATGAGCGCTGGGCCACCAGCGGTGCATGCGCAGTCGTAAAAGCATTTTGGTCCGAGATCGATCGAAAAAGATCTAGTCATCCCTTTGCCCTCAGTAAGTCTAGCTTCTCCCTAATTGTTGGGCTTTTAACAGGCCATTGGCGTCCATGCTGTAAGGCTGGGAATCTTACCAGACGCCAACTGTATAGAAGAGGATGAGGTGGAAGCAACTCAACACTTCCTTATTGACTGTCGAGCGTTTCTGAAGTCCAGACTTTAACACTTGGGAGCGCATACCTTCAGGCAGCCCACAGAACTGGCGGGAATGGAAATTAAACGCCTCTGCACATTTTTTTTTACTTCTATGGCTTCACAAAGGACTACATCTAGTAATTTTTGTCAGCTGAAAATATTTAATTTTTATATTATTAGGGTATCTCAGACCTTAGAAGCTAGCTGCGGTGCAAATGCGGCAAAAAAATGAAGAATGCTACGTTCGAAAAAAAGAGGATTTCAGTATCACAACAAAATAGCAGTACTTGATTTCAAGTCCTTTAGGTATTGTGACGTGAAGAGCAACGGGATTTCTCAATAAAAGTATTGGACTGCAAGTATATAACAGTTCCTTCAGGACTCTTAGTTTCAGCACATATTCAGCTTAACATAAGGATGGCTGAATAAACCGCTGAATGCCAAATTACCTAAAATCATTGACATGGAGTTCCACTTTTAGTTCCAGATTAGTACACTTTACAGTTGTGTACAGAATTTAAGCGGAACATAACGGTATTTCTATTTTCATGTTTTTTGACAGCATTGCACCTAAGGCAACATTGTCGAATTTTTGTGCATTTTCTGCTATGTTGTTGTTGTTGTTGAATGCTGCAATTGTCGCTTGTATTTGAAAACATTTGATTCGCTTTGCTTTGGGCTTTTGCTGTCAATCGGGCGTCAATTGCAAGCCGGCTGCTTTAAATCGATTTGAATAGCGCCTGTTTATGCGCAAATGCATTTGATAACGGTAAAATGTGTGCTTATGTGTGTGAATTGCATGTGAATTCCAATTTAATTTGCCTCCACATGTATTTTGTTTGTTGTTGTTGTTGTTGCACAACTCATTCACTCCAAGTTGAAACACGTCAAAATATACTCGACTTGCTTTTTCACTGCATATTTACCGCTCTCACTCCCTTTACCGTTACATGCCTTGCTGTGCCAGATAAATTCCCACTGGCAATGCTGTATGCATGTATGTGGGAATACTGTTATTAAGTTTGAGTGGAGTGTGTGTGCAAATGTAAAGCGTGTTATGGACCCTTGAGCATGGCAATTGTTGGCCGATAATTCTATGGAACTAAACGAGCTCTTGCATTGGAAATTCTACATTTCATTTCTTTCTGTTTTCATTTCGATGCAGTAATTCTCTCATACTATCTAAACAAGTGCAGGTTTATTGCAAATAAGCTGTGAAAAAGCTTTTAATCGAAGCTCTTTTGTTCTGACTAACGGTTGTTGGGAAATTATAAAATTAACAGAGTTTGTTGTTGTGTTTGGTATTTGGTTACAGTGGCGCCTTAAGTTAGAAAATTACAAAGATTTCTTGTTTTTGTAACAACTCTTGTAGTTCAGACACAACAGTGTGCAGCTTTAGCAACTTTTATATGTACAGTATGTTGTTGCGTTCAATTTCAAAATTACAACTGAAGTTTTACACAGTGCATTCTTTGTCCAAAATATTAGTACTGCATTGAATTTACTACTTCAGTATATTGCTTCCGGGAAATAATGTTTTTGAAAATGTTAAAAATATAAACACATACTCGAAAAACAAAGGCTGGATACAAAATGAAGTTGTATGTATATGTGGGTGCCACACGTGTTAAAACATCTCATGCACCTAATATCCATCGGCGGATTGCTTCTGATTTTCAACCAAATCGAACGTGGGTCACTTGCGACTTGCGTTGGCGTCGCACGAAATTTACTTTGATCTTTTTCTCTACCGCCTAGTTTGACCATCTGACGGATATCAAAGTAGAGGTATTTTTTTCAATAGCCTTTTAACAGATCACGCGTGAGTCGTGTCAAGTTGTAATATTATTTTTGTGCACTATTGCCTGGCATTTCATCACAGAATGACTTACTCTTGAACAACGTTTACAAATCCTTCAACTTTATTACGAATCTTCGCATTCTGTAAAGAATTTGTTTCGCGCGCTTCGCTCAACTTATAGTTAATATAATCGGGTAGCTGAGCAAACTATTGGCAACACAAATGTGAGTAGTTGAAACCCAATATTCAATTCTTTGCCCATATATCGACGAGAGAGATGAGGGTGGGAAGAAGAGAGGGGCAGTGAGCTTCTTTACGGATGGGTCAAAGGTTGGTGGAAGAGTTTACTGTCAGAAGCTCTCTACCAACTCCAGCTTCAGAATTCCTGACAATTGCAATGTCTTCAAAGCCGACGTTGCAGCCAATAAGGTAGCAGAAAGACTGGTATGGGCGCCAGGCCATACCGGAAACGGAGGAAATTGCAAAGCTGATTTCAATGAAAGGCACCCTAGAACCGCTATCCGTAGATTGGGAGCGGGTCGGAGCTCCCTATCCTCTTGTGTTCTACTACTAGATAGCTAGGCTTCGCGGGAGCTTTGCCAGAGCTTGAACACCATCGGTACATGCGCTGTCGCAAAAGCTTTTTGGTCCAAGATCGATCGCGAGAGAGCTAGTGATCTTTTTACCCACCATAAGACCTTCTGAAGATCATGGAGGGTCGATTTGGTGACATTCACAGCTACTCGGACTGACGTATGGATCAATCTGGCGCATTTTACGTGCATATTTTAAATTAAAAGGCCGACTTTCCCAAGTAACATGGCTTCGCTCTATGGGCTCTTGAACAGTTCTAAAAAGATCTGACGTTTTCTAGTCTATGCGATTCAGGTCTTGGAGTAAAACATCACGCGTATCATTCGCCAGTTACCAGTCGAAATGCTCGAACGAGACATCGAAAACATTGCCCATTAAATTCGAAGTGTCCGCGTTTTTTCATTAAAAAAGTAGGAAACCTCGAAATGGATCACTCTTTACATTGGGGTGGTTTTTGTTATTTAAATTGTCACACTTTGGAACTCCTTCGGTATGCTTTTCTGTTGAACCTTCTCTCAGAGATAATTCTCGCATACGAGGTATGACAATTAAGTAATGAGACTGATTCCATTCACCATATATTTGAAAATTATTCTACAACTCTACCATCCCGTTCAAAGTAGTCCCCTTGGGCAGCTATACAGCGATTCCAGCGCGTTTTCCATGCTTCGTAACATTTCTGGAACGCTTCGACTGGGATGTCCGCGAGTACCTTCGTCACGGCCGTCTGGATGTCCGTAATCGACTCAAAATGTGTTCCTTTGACCACCGATTTTGTTTTAGGAAATAAAAAAATGTCACCGAGTGACATGTCGGGCGAATAAGGCGGCTGTTGCCATACGGCGATCCCTTTAGAGGGCAAATACTGGGACACGCTGAGGGCGGTGTGGCACGGCGCGTTGTCGTGATGAAGGATCCAGTTACGAGTGATGTCTGGACGCACCCTGTTGACTCGTTTTCGCAATCTTTCGAGTACTTGGCAATAGTAGGCTTGATTCACAGTTTTCAGCGGTTGAACGAATTCTTTGTGGACAATTCCCCGGCTATCAAAAAAAGGCAATAATCTTCGTTTTCACTTTCGGCTTGCTCATGCGCGCGGAGACAACCATTGTGAGCCTGGGCACGACTAAGAGCACTATCACCATACACTCTTACAATTTTAGCGTACATTTCCGAAGCTGTTTCGCCCAATCTGGCGTAAAATTTTATCGCGACGTGTTGCTCTTGATTTCGTTTTTCCATTTTCGTGACGAGCACTACAAACACACGTCTAGTCAACTTAACGCAGCAGGCGAACTAAACAAGCTAGGGCGATGGTACATACAAGTATATCAAGGGAGAGAGAAGGGATGCCAGAAAAAAGAAAAGGAAATTCTAAGGTCACAGGTTTACCACAAGCGCGGCAATAAAATCAGTCTCATTACTTAATTGTCAAACCTCTTATACATACGGATATACTATATTGATATTTTTGTAACAGAGTACATATTTTTATTTATCCAGAATAACAACTTAATAACTCCTTTTACTTTTGATTTAATTTCAGGTAAGCGCATTGTGCTAATTAAAAGAAACAATTGTGAATATATCTTATGAAGGTAAGCTATGAAATTCAATAAGATTTAGCCTTGTAGCTAAATAAAATATTAAATATGTCAACTTTACACATATATATTTTTAATTACATAAATATTGGGTAGTTTTATAAATAGATTGAAAGTGTGATAAAAGAACATAAAAAACGGTTAAGGTTGACCCGAAATAATGGTCTAATGCAAAAAAATTTATTCAGATATTGGAGCGTTCTTCTTCTTTATTGGCGTAGACACCGCTTACGCGATTATAGCCGAGTCAACAACAGCGCGCCAGTCGTTTCTTCTCTTCGCTACGTGGCGCCAATTGGATATTCCATGCGAGGCCAGGTCCTTCTCCACTTGATCCTTCCACCGGAGTGGAGGTCTTCCTCTTCCTCTGCTTCCCGCGGCGGGTACTGCGTCGAATACTTTCAGAGCTGGAGTGTTTTCATCCATCCGGACAACATCCGCTGTCTTTTAATTCGCTGAACTATACTACTAGAGTTACTATAACCAAATTAACTAAGGGCAATTCTCATAAAAACTGTTAACAACGTTGTGAAAATGAATGAAATTGGGAGTTATTAGCCTCTCCTCATATAACGGTACTGTTAAAAACCACTAAAATTCCTATATATGTCAGAGACATTACATTTCGCCCCCGAGATAGTATGTGAGGGGTGTAAAGAAGTCAGTGTTAAGATTAGACGATGGGCGTGGCACCATACACTTTAAGGTGGAATCACATATTTCGAAAAGCGTTTGACTGATATGACCCAAATTTGGTATGTCACCTTCCTCTGATAATTTTACGTTACAGTGTGAATATGGACGAAAAAGACTATAGCCACGCCTACTTTACATGTAACACAGTTTTTAACTCATATGATTCATTCACTTTCCAGTATAAAAATCAAGAAGAAACCAATATAGCGATATAAAACTTTGCACAAATAATGAATTTAGAAGTTTAAAATCCAACAAAAACTGTTCAAGCCCCGAATATGTTGTCCCTAGTACTTTTGATTTTTGACAGAAAATATCGGGTAATGTGAGAAATATATAATATAAATGCAGAGAGAATCACTCCTGATAATAGTATGTCTGCTTGTCAAAAATGGGTTGAATCAGGTCTTTACTTCCCCGAGCCTCCATGTGCTTAATATAAAGTTTTTCGAACTTCCAAATGTCTTAATACCGCATACAGCAGTCAATAAGTAATTTACCCCAATGAAAATGAAGGAGAGAGTTATGTTTGTGTCAAAAATAGTTAAAATTGCGCGAAAACTGAAACTAGTCTCATTACTTAATTGTCATACCTCGCAGTATTGGCAAAAATAAATAAAATCAGTCCGATACTACAACCAAAGTAATATATCGTCACTTAAAATGCAAAACAAGGTATGATTAAAAAATTCGAAACTTAGTTTTTTATTGCTTACAATTCACTACATCATAATACGTACGAGTATATACTATATTCTAAATTCTTAAGCTTCCGCTGTCCAATATATTCAATTTAAAACCATTTTATAACCAAAACAAGCATTTTTATACCCTGGACAGGGCATATTAAGTTTGTTTCGAAGTTTGTAACACCCAGAAGTAAGCATCGCAGACCCTATAAAGTATATATAAATGATCAGAATGTCCAGCTGAGTCGATTTAGCCATGTCCGTCTGTCTGCCTGTGCGTCTGTCTGTATAGATACAAACTAGTCTCACAGTTTTTAAGATATCGTTTTGAAATTTTGCCAACGTCATTTTGTCTTCAAGGAGCTGGTCATTTGTCGGAACTGCCGATATCGGACCACTATAACATATAGCTGCCATACGAACTGAACGGTCGGAATCAAGTTCTTGTATGGAAAACTTTTGCATTTGACAATGCATCTTCACACAAGTTGGCACAGGTTATTTTCTAGGTCAACAATGTAATCTCCGAAGAAATTGTTCAGATCGGCTTATAGCTGCCATACAAACTGAACAATCGAAATCAAGGACTTGGTTACACCCGAACTTATCCCTTTCTGGCGTGTTTAATATAAAGTTTTGCAAACACCCTGCCTTTGGCCATTGCAATCGTGAAAGTATAAAATGATCGGTTTCACGCGAACTCATTCTTCCTTACTTTTTAAGTCATTTACTATTTGTGATGGCTGTACATTTTTTATGAGATTCTAAACGCATGGAAAATCACTTATAATATTGATATAGGTATTACAACCGATTATATTGATATAACATGAATTTTTGCATTTACTGACCGCATATTTATTTAGTACACATTATTGTATACAGAAATACAATTGTTAAAAAACAATTTTGTTGGCCAAGAGTTTTGAAGATTAATATGTATATTAGGGTGATTCAAAAAAAAATTTTTATTTTTTTTTCAATTGGTACTCGCAAAAATAGGTTCCTAGACACCTCTAAGAAAGCCTTTCCAAATATGAGATTTTAATTGTAACGGGAAGGTCCTCCGCCTAACGGTTTTCTATTTTTTCTTATTATCAGATAGAAAAATTTATATCTCGCTTCAAACTATTTGAAAAAATATCTTGTTAATTAGGTTTTGTAGGAAATTGAATGCTCTAAAATATGGTCTCTTATGATTTTTTCGTAAACCCAACCGTTTAAAAGATATTAACGGTTGAAATTTGACTATTTTTGGGAAATTTTTTTATTTCTTAATAATTTTATAACTCAATGAAAAAAAATTATTAAAAAAAAATTGCAAATTTGGTTGTTGTAGCTTAAGTAGTTTAAGAGCTATGTACATTATTAGGCGGCGGGGCCACGCCTACTTTTTCAAAAGGTTGTGCCCACAGGTGCCCTTAGCTACTGCCACTCCTTGTGCTTACAGCTTCATATCTTAATTGAGCGCTTAGTTATGGAACTTTATATATTTTCGGTTAGTGGCGATTTGTGTTCGGACAGACAGACAATAAACCGAAATTCAACTTTTCTCTTCGCCCAGATCGTTTATACACATATATGTATATATATCCCTATATCTATCTCGCTTAGTTTTAAGTGATACGTATAACCGTTAGGTGAACAAAACTCAAAAGATTGGGACGTGCCCATACAAATGATTTCAATCCTCCCAACAATCTGCAACTACCACATTAATAACTGTTCGGTATTTTCTTTTTTAATAATAAAAACTTAAATTTTGGGTTATGGTTAGTTCTGGACCTTGACAAGTCTATAAAGAAGACTCTCTACCATCGTATAGGTGGTTTTATTTAATTAATGAGCTCTTTTTCTTACAAAGTACGTTAACCCACATCAGGGTAGACCGTCTTATTAAATCATTTATTTCTAAGGGGACCACTCTATTACCGAATGCATTCCAGATTATGAAGTGTATTGAACGCCTCTTGGAAGTCGATAAAGATAAGATAAAGAGAAAAGCGTCATCATTTCATTAATTTTTTCTTTCCGGAAATAAAACGCTTTCCGGAGTCTTTGTGACAGGGGCCTAAGATCCTGGGTCTCAAACAAAGACACTTATAAATAGCTTTTTGAGCTCAAAGAGCTTACGGTCTTTCACTTTTTTCAGTTAGGTCCCGCAGCAAAATCTCTATTTCCTCCAAGCCTGCCGTAAGGAACTTCGTTTCAATATGTATTTTTTCAATTAATTATACTTTTTAAGGAAAACGAATTAAAAGAATATGGCAACACAATGACACATTCAAAGCTCTAAAGCTCATTCACAAAAGCGCAACGTAAACTTTTTCAATGGTGAACAAATGAGCAGGGGAGCGAACACTTAGAGCCCGCCTAAAACTATGCAATTAATACTTTTTTCTTACGGTCTTTTTCTTACGGTTTTACTATCACTTTTTTCAGTTAGGTCCCGCAGCAAAATCCCTATCTCCTCCAAGCCTGCCGTAAGGAACTTCGTTTCAAAAATATATAATTTAATATAAAAATCCTTTTCCTAAGCACCGAACAGTTGTTGAAATATTTATTCCGGAAAATAAAATATTGAAAATAAATCAAAAATCGTAAAATGTGGACTTAATATTTGCCATTAATATAGAAAAGGATATGAGTGCGTGCGAATGTGCGCTAAGTGTCAGCGCTATATTTATAGAAATGCTCGAATGAATGAGTGAATAGATGAGCGTTTGCATAATGCACGCTGGAAGTATGAATAGATAGGATGAATGGATGAGATGGAAGTGTAACTGTGGGTGTGTGTACGAACGTTTAAATTTGTGTAGATGACTTAGCATTTGCTTATATATATATATATAAATATGTGTGATAGGTAGATACATAGATGAATGTGTGCTTCTATATATTTGCAAATATGTATGTTAGTATAGATGTATGTGTATTTTTAAATATATGTATGTATGTTAAGTGTATATGCATGATGGTGTGTCTTTTGCTCACGAGCGATATTATTTCCCGTTAAATTATTAGCATTTGCCATTGCGCTTATAATTCAACTGAGCGCTGACAAATGCAACGGTACTTCCGCTATGCCAGCCATTACGCTATTATACCGTTAACACTTCGGCATGCCGCTGCCGCCGCGGACATTTTGCCTGCGCTGGCAAATATTTCCAACCGAAATTTATTTTCTTTCAGGCGCATATTTGCCGGACCAATAAAGCTGGACAATTGCCGGTGCAGGAGTAATGTTAAAACTGACCAATAGTGACGAAGCCAAGCGAAAGTATACACATACACACATACATATGTATTTTCACAGATATGAGCAAATAATTGCCTGTTTGTATAGGAAGTGGGTTGAGCGTGTGTCTAAATGTGGCAGCTTCACATATGATATTTTCTTATATATGTGTGTGTGTACTTGTCTTTATCTCTGCACATATTTAATGAATGCTTAGTTCGCTGTTTATATGTGTTTGTGTGAGTGTGTGTTCATTATATATTTAAGTAATTTTTGGCTTGCGATCCACAATCAGCGGACGAATGAGCAGCTAAAATGCTAACAGCAGACAACAGTTAAATATATACTTATATATATATATTAGTATATATATGTATGTGTGCGCACTTCGACTTGTGCTGCTGCTGCGCTCACTAGCGCTTGGCTATTTTTAGTGAATGTAGTTTGCTGCGGCATACTTGGCAAATATTTAAAGAGCCGTTGAAATAAAAACCTGCTAGCATCGCTGCCGTCGCTGACTGTGCTGTGCTGCTGCCGTTGTCGTTGCTATTGCTGTCGCTGACGTCACAGCCACAGCTAATTTGATGTGTGTGCGCAAAAGTAATGCGAAGCCGAGCGCGCGGCGCGTTGCCAACAGACTCGGTCAGCAAAGGCTCGGCAGGGTGCACACTTGGCGACTGTATGCCATGTTTGTGTGTGTGTGTGGCATTTGTGTGCAATTTTGCACTTTTTGCTGCTTAAAATATTTTTTCCTCCTTTTTTTTGATTTTTTCCTTCTATTTTTGATTTTTTATGCCAGTGACCATTTAACTTTAAGCGTTTTTGCAAGAGAAAAACGGAAAACAAAAGTTATTAACTTTTTTGGCACTCATTCTGCTTCTTCTTCTGCTTTGCCTGTTTGTGTGCGGAGCGTGAATATTTTGGAGCGTTAAAAATTTTGGCGTCCAGCGCCAGCAAATATTTGGAAGCTCCTCAAATGGCGCTCAAGCCACTCACACATACATATACTTAAGAGCATATACACATATTTGGTTATATTTGTATGTGTTTATGTGTGTCTTTGAGTGCATAGAAAGGGTGTTCAGCTGGAAAAGCTTTAATGAACGTGCACATATGCTGTAGGCGACGGGGGCTGCTGCCGTTTGGGAAATCGTGCAATTAATGGCCAGTAACTCGGTCTGATTATTTAAATTAAATTTTCGTTAAAGCGCAAATATATGTATGTATGATGTGTGTATGGAATTTCTAATAACCACACTTGCTCATATGCAAATGCATGCAAAGCGTTGGTGTGTATTTAGAATTTGGGTCAATGGTGCGTATGAGTAACATGTACCGCAGGCGTTGCTCTGGTGTGTCTATGCGCCTTGGTTGCGTATACGCCCTGTTGGCCATACAGCGAGTTCGTAATAATTTCAGCAAAACATAAAGTCACAGGCACATACGAGTAGGCTGCAGCATAGCGGCTGGTGGTGCACTAACACATGTGGAATTATTTATGTACAGTGGCGGAAAAGATATTAGCTGTAAGAGGTGTTTAATAACCAAAATAACGGGTGATTTTTTTGAGGTTAGGATTTTCATGCATTAGTATTTGACAGATCACGTGGGATTTCAGACATGGTGTCAAAGAGAAAGATGCTCAGTATGCTTTGACATTTCATCATGAATAGACTTACTAACGAGCAACGCTTGCAAATCATTGAATTTTATTACCAAAATCAGTGTTCGGTTCGAAATGTGTTTCGCGCGCGTGTTTTGTTCAGCGATGAGGCTCATTTCTGGTTGAATGGCTACGTAAATAAGCAAAATTGCCGCATTTGGGGTGAAGAGCAACCAGAAGCCGTTCAAGAACTGCCCATGCATCCCGAAAAATGCACTGTTTGGTGTGGTTTGTACGCTGGTGGAATCATTGGACCGTATTTTTTCAAAGATGCTGTTGGACGCAACGTTACGGTGAATGGCGATCGCTATCGTTCGATGCTAACAAACTTTTTGTTGCCAAAAATGGAAGAACTGAACTTGGTTGACATGTGGTTTCAACAAGATGGCGCTACATGCCACACAGCTCGCGATTCTATGGCCATTTTGAGGGAAAACTTCGGACAACAATTCATCTCAAGAAATGGACCCGTAAGTTGGCCACCAAGATCATGCGATTTAACGCCTTTAGACTATTTTTTGTGGGGCTACGTCAAGTCTAAAGTCTACAGAAATAAGCCAGCAACTATTCCAGCTTTGGAAGACAACATTTCCGAAGAAATTCGGGCTATTCCGGCCGAAATGCTCGAAAAAGTTGCCCAAAATTGGACTTTCCGAATGGACCACCTAAGACGCAGCCGCGGTCAACATTTAAATGAAATTATCTTCAAAAAGTAAATGTCATGAACCAATAGAACGTTTCAAATAAAGAACCGATGAGATTTTGCAAATTTTATGCGTTTTTTTTTTAAAAAAAGTTATCAAGCTCTTAAAAAATCACCCTATATTTGTAAGAACGAAACTTTTAACAATTTGCTATTTGAAGAATTTTTGGTTTTATACAATTTAAAAGTAATCTAATATTTACTTGATTATATGGATTTCTCCGGTTAAAAAATTACTTTTTTCAACAAATTTTTTTCATATAAAAAATTAAATATTTTATTTGAATTTTGTATTGTTAGAATCATACACTATTAACAAAGAAATTCTGAATTTTTGAAGAAATAAATATTTTAAGTGCGGCCATTGCAACCCAATTTCCGGTGGCCCCTCCGAAAACAGATGCGCCCGCGTTGGCAGAATAATTCTTTAAAGAATCATGTAAAGTGAAAAAATACGTAATTTAGTTAAAAGTTTAACTGAGAGCTTCGACGAAGAAAAACAAAGAACTGAAAATTTGATTTTTGACAAACGTGTAGATTCCTACTGATACCAAACTAACTTTGCGACAGTAGGCCATGACGTGCTTGTTGTTGTTGCAGCGGCAGAAATCATTTTTGAAGTTATTTCAAGGATTATGTAATTTTAAGATATACTTTAAACTCTTTCCTAGTGATCAACCATACATTTAGCTTACAAGGTATAGGTAAAAAACTCATATTATCCTCCTTGCAAGGACTTTCCAGGCTCGCTTGCATTTCTACAGATAGGTCGCAGCCAGAGTCAGATTCCCACCCAGATTTTGTGATTAGAACCTTTTAGACAGCTCTTTGCAGGATGAAAGCCCATATGCCTTGCATTATTGACGAGCTGAGAACTTTTAAGAGAGAATAAGAGTAAGTTGCTCATAAACTTCAAAAGGCTGATTGGATGGTCTGCATCAGGTTCATTCCCAATCTTTCCATACTCTGTATTTTATTTGCATTATTATTTGTTGTCTACAACTTTGCTTCCGCCGTTTTCCAATAGATGTCTCTAGGGTCAAGTACTGGTCGATTAAATCGTTTTATATCGATCTTAGACATTTGTGTCAACATTAACTCAACAAAATATTTGTAGAGATCTGTTTGCATCCCAAACTTATACTCAGCTGAAAATGTCACTTTTTAAACCGAATTTTCGACATTTGCGGGAAAGTTTGCTTTTCTTTTTTAATTTCAAGAAAAGTGCGGCTGAGGACCCGTCCACGCTTTGCTGAGGCTGCCACATACATAGATAATACTATTACTCTACAATACAATATTGTTGGCATATGGATTATTAAAGTCCCTTCTGTAGCGACGAATGAAAATTATAAAAGGTTTTAAGAAATATAGTAAATATGTTTCTTAAGGGTAAATTCTAAGAACTGTATTGAACAGAAACAAAATATTTGGCTTTAGAAGGCACATTAAAATCCAGCGGAACTAAGATGCTCTCACTCTATTATGTTATTATGTTATCTCTGAATCTTCTTGTGCTTAAGTTCAGCAATTCAAAAAGTTTCATATATGCAACTTCCGTTACATTGTCAAGAAACCCGATTTCGATCGTTTCGATTTTTTCCTATACAAAGCATTCGTCCACCTTCTTCTTCCTCTTGACATTCTATATATATCTATATCTATATCTATATC
Organism: Bactrocera dorsalis; assembly: GCF_023373825.1. Lineage (NCBI taxonomy): Eukaryota > Metazoa > Arthropoda > Insecta > Diptera > Tephritidae > Bactrocera > Bactrocera dorsalis. Next base: position 42,325,976 of record NC_064307.1, read on the forward strand.
TATATCTATATCTATCTATATCTATATCTATATCTATATCTATATCTATATCTATATCTATATCTATATCTATATCTATATCTATATCTATATCTATATCTATATCTATATCTATATCTATATCTATATCTATATCTATATCTATATCTATATCTATATCTATATCTATATCTATATCTATATCTATATCTATATCTATATCTATATCTATATCTATATCTATATCTATATCTAATAATAGATCGAGACATTGATTCAATATCTGCGATGAACGTCAAGGAGACTTTACTAATTTCAAAGCAGCTTAGCTATCTAGTAATACACATGTATTTCTGTTGTAAACATCTTTTTTCAAAACAAGAAAGCAAGAAGTATCGCAAGAAAACCCTCCCATCTAGATCCGTATGTGCGTGTTAATTCCGGTAAATCCAATTGTTTCGACTCGCAACTTAACAGCAAAACTTAGAGTTAGCAGACGGTCATTCTTCTTCTTAATTGGCGTAGACACCGCTTACGCGATTATAGCTGAAGTTTTCATTGGGGGTGTTTTTTACGTGGCGGGTCCCAAACCCGCAAAACGCAGAACCCCATGCAGGGGATGTTTCGCCTTCTCACTTTAGCTCGCCTTCAAATGGATATTTTTTGGCTGCCCAGAGGATTTTTGGTCTAAGACCGGAATTTGTAAGCTGCTTGAACCATATATAAAATAATCGATTCTGGCCATTTGCAAGCGAATGGCACTCAGAAAACTTCCTCACTTGCGTGAACTTCTACACATGACCTCATCCTCGGTCATTACAACATATAACTCATGATGACTTAACCTGTTTCCTTGCAAAGTTCAAATAACAAGCCGGTTAAATCCTCCAGATTTGCCTATTCGCCTGGAATTTTGCCGAAAAATGATTGAAATGACCGAAGAAGACAACAACGTGATGAACTGCCTGTTTATGGCTGATGAGGCCCATTTTGATCTACATAAATAGAAATGTTAACACGAAAAATTGCTGTGTTTGTTGTGAATCAAATCCAGAAATAATTAAAGAGATGGAACTTTACCCAGAACGGGATACGGTGCACCGCGGTGTTGTGTGAAGTTTCATCAAAGTGTATGGTTGGGCCATACTTCTTTGAAGAAGACGTTGTAACAGTAACTGGCAATTGGCACCGTTATTTACAGATGTTGAATGAGTTTTTTCACGCATTCCCTTTCAATAGCTTTTGGTTCCAGAAAAATGGAGCAACTACACACATAGCCAGACTGGTTTTTGCGGAGCTCCACGAAAAATTTGAATAGAGGGTAATATCAAGAAACTGTACTTTCTGCTGGCTCAAAGTGGTATGATGGATGGTAGAGTGGCTTACAGGACAACCAAGATAGTCTTCTTTCTAAGGTCAGCTGCCAATGTAACTTTTGACCACTGAGCTTCCAGAACATTGTCGACATTTAGTAACACTTAAAAATTACCAACAACACACACATCCAGTGCTAACCAGTGACTTTAACCATGTGGCAACACTGTTAATTGGCAATCTTCGGCAAATCCTTGAAGAAAGCAATCAAAAGTAGTACTTCTTGCTGTGTTGATATATTTTTCAGCGCTAGTGTAAGCAAGTATGTGTATTTGTGTATAATATTTAATATGCGCGTGTGTATGTGTGCGCACTTGAAGTTAATAACTGTGCACCACTATAAAATTCATACTTTTCCCGCCTGCCACGTTCAGCCCGCTGCGCTGTGCTGCTTCTTGCTGGCGTGAACTTTATACACTTGCTGGTCTTGAAAACTTTATGAAGCGCCCAGCCACAATGTCTAACATGCAACACGCAATACAGCGCAACATGGACAACAAACAGCAGTGAAACAATGTGTGGCAACTTGGTGAGCTGCGCTAAACTAAGCTGAGGTGCGGCGTGCCGATGCTAGTGGCAGTAGCGAAAACAACAACAAAAATGGCAGCGTGCTTTTGACCATGAAACATGCCTGCAATGCTGCTGCTACACTTATTCGTGTTTTTGTTGTTGTTGTTTTGGTTGTGTTTGTGTTGTTATTGTTACAATGTGGAATGCATTGTCTTGGTGTGCAATATTTAATGGCAGTGCGAGTGCGAGTGCATGTGGCATGTAGCATGTGTCATATTCCAACACTAGCTAATGCAATGTAAATGGCCAGCTAGCTGGTAGCCTGGTTGACTGACTGACTGACTGAGAGACTGGCAACTGATGGACTGACTGACAGGCTGACGAAGTATCAACATGCCGACATTGACGGATGATGCCTGTCGGTCGCTTGGTCGGAGGTTCTAACGGCCGGTCGGTGGGTCATTCGGTGGTCTTGGTGGGTTGTTTATGCGGCATGGAGGAGGCAGCGGGCAGAAGACGCGCTCGCTCGGCGCACTAATGTCGAAATGAGCATTAAACTTTTTTACTCCGCGCATATTTACTGTAACAAAAAGTAATCGAGCAAAAAGCAAAGTAAAGTGAAAATGTATATAACTTAACAACAACAATTAGTGCACAACATAACACAAGGATAAGTGTGGCGCAGCAAAATCGCGACACTGACACCATTTCGCGTTGAACACGAGCGCGTGCAGTGGAAATGAGAATCGTGCAACGTGCAACGGCGTCGACGGCTGAACGCGTCATGGTCATACACAAACATATATAATATATATGTGTGTTGTTGTTTTTTTTGTTGTTATTGCTGTTGTACATTCGGACAATTAAAGTGTTAAAGTGCTTTAGTCGCGCAAAAGTATGTTTAAGTTGGCTGTTATTGGATTCTGGCTGTCGTTACTTGTTTGTGGCGACTTAAAAATGTTGTATGTAGACAAAAGATCTCTTGAAGATTGTGAAGTTGTGCAGAATACCAAGATTGAAATACAGTTTTCAAAAATAGTGTTGAATTTTGTTTTACAATTGTCATATGAAAATTTCAGATCGATGTCTGAATTACTGATGGTCTCAAATACAGAGCGACTAGTTCGAGAGACGTACACACGGGCATGGCGACATGGCTAAATCAATACAGCTTCATACACAGAGTTAAAAATTCATGATAAACGACGCCCTTGTACTTAATCGAGGAAAACTTTAGCAAAACCTTCACATTCGACCTTACTTGGCCCGGTTTTTGCAGCCTTGAATCATGCGGCAGCTTCTAATGTGCTGATTGAGCTTTGGTTTCTACGTCATAACCATAAACCCATGATTCGTTCCAGTTATAACTGTCTGGAGTAGATCTCTGTCGTCGCCGACTGAGTCCAACACCTTTTGAGCAACGTTTACGCGACGTTATTTTTGATGAAAAGTGAGTAATTTTGGCGCAAAAATTAACTAAAATTCAAAGAGGCCAACCTTGACAGCATAGATAAAGAACATCGTCCAACTACGTCGAGTTTGAGTACGAGCTTTAGTTACTTGAAATATATTGTGTGAGTACCCGGAAATTGTAAATGAAATACAAAATATTTAATTATTCATCAATATTTATATTGTCGTCTTCAAGGTAATCCCCATCAGATGTAATACACTTATGACTACGATTCTTCCTGTCCACGAAAACACTACTCATAAACACTTTTTGGGATTGCCTACAGCTCTTTGAGCGAATTTTGTTTTATCTCTTACCAAATCTGGTAAATACGATAGTTGAACGATAGTATTCATTGCGTTTTTGGCTTCAAATTTGTTTACAATCGTGGCTAGATGTGACGATGTATTATCTTCGGTTAAAATCCATGAATTGTCCCTTACAATTTCGGCCGTTTTTGACAGTTGTTTTCTCTCAAATCCCTCCGGAACAAATTCATGATGCACTAAATCACGAATATCGAAAAAACAATGAGTTCACCTTGATTTTTGAGAGACTTTCTTTCCGATGATTGTTGACCTGTCTGCATATCAAACCCATGTTTCATCAGTAGTTATAATACTCCCTATGAATGTGGTATCGGAATTAGCACGATCAAGTATGAGACGTGTTTACGGTATGCTTTTTTAAAAAAGATTCAGCTTTATCGGGACGAATCGGGCAAGAACCAAAATTATTTGACCAGACTAGCGAGTGATGTCGAGCTCTCTTGCTATCTCTTTATCCATCACTTTTTTAAAATCTTCATCAGTTGAATATGCGAAAGGCCGTCCAGATTGAGGCATGTTTCCAACGATTTCTCGACCATCTTGGTAGGCTTTGTACCGCTGGTAAGCTTGTGTTTTTGATAAAATTGATTGCGTTTAATTGGAAAAATTATTACTTGTTTTCGGCGTATTGTGTATGCGCAACCATAAGTCTTTTGTACCCTCAAATTTTTCTCATATAGTATTTTCAAAGCTTTTAGAAAATCTGAAATGCTTGAGGGATTGATGGCTTTGATATGACTTTGCTTCGGCTACATGCGTCTTAAAAACGCCAGCATTATTCCAGTCACTACATCGCAGTCTAACGAAATACCTGTCATTGTCTTGAGCTTTAGATCATAAAAGCTCGTTTTGTGAGAGCTCATACCTAATCTGACCATGTATTTGCTCAATTGTCAGTCTTCTGTGAGATATCATTTTAGATATTTTGCTGAATAAGATAATATGTTTAAATCGTCTCCTGTTGTAGCTGTCTCTGAGTTGCCCGAATATCTATTTTCGTTACAACTTTACTATTACATATCCTTTATTTTTATCCTCCTGTATTAGTTCCGCTTTGATCATGGGAAGACCTATGGAAAAAAGTTCTTGAGGTTCTGTATTTTTTGTAAGTTTGTCTGCTATTTCAATACACTACTGTGAGCTAATAAATGTAAGATTCTTTAATTTAAATTTCGCGTGAAAACCCGTTCGTCAAACTATTTTTTTCCCAATTTGATATGACGATCAGCGACATCTGTGCCAAATATCACAGCGGGAGAGTTCTATGAAAGCTCTCGAAAAAAGATTTTATCCCCAACTATCGCATAGCTATTGTGCGGAGCTACCTTAGCAAAAGAAAACTTCTGCAATCTCGTCAGAAGCAGCATAACGATCCATTCTATGCTCAGGCTTGTGGAACATCAGCTACGACGTTATATTAAAACTTGAAATGCCAGACGAATCGTACTTATTGTAGCAGGAATTACAGCAAGAAACATAGAAAAATTGCGAAGAAAGCTTAATCAGGTCATGATACGGGCGCAAGCGCGGCTCGATTCAGACAACTTCCAGCTTGCTACCGAAAAAAACAGAGCTACTACTGCTAACAAACAACTACATACCCCTAGAGATAAGCCTGCAAATGACTACGGCTATTCTTAGAAAACAAGAAGCAATAAACTACATTTGTCTAAGGCTGAACCCCAGACTAACCTTTTGGGTACAACTAAACAGCGTATATTAAATAAAGTTAATCATGCTGAGATAAATTACATAAAGTGAAGGATGACGTCATCGCTGTCCAAAAAATGCGATAGACTGGACTGGACTGAGACGAGTAGCTCCTTGTAGCATTAACTACAGTGGCCATATACAAGTAAAAGAGTGCAAATTCGATGTGGGATTCATGTTAGCATCAAGACTCCGTCGCGGACTCCTGGCACTCACCCCGGTGGACGAACGTCCAGCCACAATCCACATCAAAGCGAAGTTCTTCAACATATCGCTCATTTGCCTCCACGTCGGAGGGAAGAGAAGGACGATATGATCAAAGATATCTTCTATGAGTGCTTGGAGCGCAACCATGAGAGTTGTCCCCACCACGCTGTCGAAATCGGGCGACTTTTACGCCAAGGTGGCCAAATAATGTATTTTTGATACAGCGGTCAGTAAATTCAGACGCCATGATGAAATATCTCAAAATGGGTTGAGGCTGATTGACATTGCTGGGGCCCAAAATATGGTTATCTGTATTATCAGATTCCTTTCGACGCAGTACCCGCCGGGGCAAGCAGAGGAATAGGAAGACATCCATTCCGTTGGAAAGACCAGAGAAGGCATGACTTGCGCGTAGTACAACTAAACTCGGCTATAACCGAGTAAGCGTTGTCTACGCCAATAGTGAGAAGATATGGAGACTAGGGAAAGTTTCACCCGATTTTACTCATTTTTGGCACATTTTTGTTATCATAAAAACATTTTTCCAAGTCTCAATTATTTATGTCTTAGATTAACCGATATTTTTAGTAAAGAATAGTTAACCACATTAGTGCGTGATTTCACCTAAAAGAGACAATGCCACGCCCTTTTTCTAAGTTTTATATAAGGTCTTATGATCCCCTTCCCTGTCATGTCGGTATTGAAATTTAATGCTGAAAATTATGTAGATCTTTCCAATTCATTTGTGTTTTAAGTCTGCCTGCATATGTGTTTCTACCTCTTATTTCCTGCTTTATACATCATGGCGTATATGCAACCTGAACATTTGCCAAAATCAACAAGACTTCCAAAGGTTTTACTTGCTTTTACGTTTAATCCACCACATGCGAGGTCACAAAAGCAGCCAAGTGGTCAAACGTGGCATGCTACATTGCACTTTTTCACAAATGACGTCAGCTAGCCAGGCAACAACAACTGCAACACATTGAGGCAACGACGTCACCAACGGAAACAACGCGTTACAACAATCCACGAAAGCAGTTCACGTAACAAACGCTTTTGTTTTGACATTGTTTTTCTTTGTTGCAGTTTTGTTGTTGTTTTTTTCATTATATGCAACATTTTGTAGCATATAACGAGCTTTGAATGTTTTTGATGCTGATTTTTCGCTGTCACTCCAATCTTGTCAGCTGACACGGCGCGCACAGAGTGTTTAACGGTTTTTACTATCAACACTGTACAGTTATTATTATTATTTTGTTTATTTTTGATGTGTTAAGTGGGGTCTAATGCTGCGGTTGCCGCACAAATCTAGCACTCACTTATCGCGAATGTGCACATGCACGCCGCTTTACTTACTTAAATGCTGTTGTCCTTCAGCCAGTGGCTTTGCAAGTGATGACCGGATATGAAATGCGTGAAACCACACATTTGGGGAAGTGTTGAAATGATTGCTGTGCACAAAATGAATACCGTTTTTTAATATTTTTATTTAATAATGTTTGATATAGTTTTGAATTATAGAAAGTTGATTTTGATTTACACTTGTATATATGTTCGTAATACTTGCCACTAAACAGATTACGGAAATTAGATCAGTAATAAAAAAATGTTAATTCGGGTTTAATTTTTCGATAGAAAGGCTATTGGGAGCATGGCCGCCCTTGTTTTCGTTGACCGCCCATGGGTCTCGAGTCGAAGGAGACTTTCGTGTGAATGAAAGTCAAAGCCTAAAGGACTTCCGTTCATACGACATAGCCCAAGCATCGGATTCTTTGGGTTTGTATGCGCTTACTTATATCCAGGTCGCCGTAAAGCTCATAGATCTCGTGATTCGATCTTCCACGGTACTTATCGCTCACGCAGATAGCTCTAAAAAACTTGCTGAGAACAACTCTCTCGAATTCTCCAAGTGTTTTCTCGCAACTCATGTTTTAGTCGATAGGACGGAGTTTAAGAGACTTATAGCGCGTTAATTTTGTTCTTCGAGAGTGGCATGTGCTTCTCAATTGTCTAACGATCTTAAGGTAGAACCTATTGGCAAGAGTATTCAACGCTTGATCTCTAGGCATAGTTCCCAACAGAGGCGTAGTTCCCAAGAATCGAGGAAACAATGTGTATGCCGTCTGAGTACTTCATCCTTTCCTCGCTCACCACAAGACCAATTGCTTTCGATTATTTCCTGACTGCGTACTGCAGTAGCATTGAGTTTTTGCCTTCATAGTGCCACTGTGATTCTAATTGGTGGCATTTTTTCCAGCATTACATTAAAGAAGGCGCACATGAGGGAATCAGTCCCTCAGATATTCTTCTGAAATTTTGAACATGTCCTTCTTTACCCAAGAAGTTGCTCATTTGTTGCAATGGTCTATGTCGGACCACTATAGCGTATATCTGCGATACAAACTAAGCGACCAAACTCAAGTCTTTGTATGAAAAATTTTATTATCTGACAAAATGTCAACAGGAAATTAGGTACAGATTAATATTAAACAAGGCTAGCATGACAACACTCTTATTGGCTATTGCTAAGAATCGCTAACCAGATCACTTGTGACACTCCGCAAAGAAGCATTCGATTCTCCTTGCTTTGAGTCACTTTGATTAATGAAGTATGACTTCTCCTCCACAGGGAGAACTTCCAAGTTAGAACTACTGCAGAAAAGCCATTACCTCAAATTAAGGTTCACGATCCCACATGGCATATTGGCTCTATACAAGTGTCAACTGCTGCGTTTGGAATTATAGAAATTACAGGCGCAATGAAAACTACTTCAACGACGGCTCTGAAGATTTTCTTCGACATACGGCTAACATATAGGATAGGCATTACTTCGGCCATTGTTTCATGTTCGGCCTTATAAAAGAACTCGGATTAAGCTGGCAATGCGACCGAGAAAAGGAGTCCCACGAGGAACTAAATACATCGTTCACATTCCCCAGTAAAAAAGATGAGGCCAAATGCTCTGTGATTGATATTTTCAACGCCGAAGTCCACATATATGCACTGACGGATTAAAGGGTGAAGCAGGAACAGACACGGGCTTCTTCTCTAGTAATCCATACACAGAAGGGAGCTTCAAACTAAATGACTACTATGCGGTCTTTCAGAACGAAATTGTGGGCATAACAGAAGGTTCTAAGTGGGCTTCTTCTCTAATCAGAAGATTCATAAACATTCCTGTGAATAGCCTAGCTTCAATTTAAATTAGCTGTGGAGGCATTTGTAAGGGATGGCAACTCTGCTGTCCAAGAGATGACAAGCGAACTCGAGGAGACAATGACTGCTACGAAAAGCGATAGTAAATAAACGATCGTTTTTTACTCATTACTAGACTTTTGTAGGCCACTCAGTTAATATCATCTAGATATCAGGCCATATCAAAATAAAAGGAAATAATGATCTATTTGGAAGCACAGTTCGCCTAAGCTATTCCAGGCCATTCAGCTGCCTTACGGATTGTTTAAAGCAGTACACTCTAGCAGAACACCTTAGGTCTTGAAGCGCAAGCAGGTAACAAAAAGTTGCTGCTTCTTTTAGACAAAAGGCAGCTTAGCAACATTGTAAGAATCATCGCGGGGATCTACTTTTAAGTTGCCACCTTAAGAAAATGCGAAAAGTAGATTCAGCGGACGCTGGAATTAAATCCATGCGAATGCCCAGCTTTCATGCCGATGAGAAGGGACATACTCCAAGGCATCCAATACCTTAACTTAAAAGGCATTGGGCAGATAGGGTGGAATATGATCGTTTTTTTACCATTTCCACTGAATGCTGGATAAGACATAAATTTATTACCAGCCGGCATTATAAAGGGCCTAATGATGGCCTAAGTGCGACCGTTTGCGGTCCGACGCTTATGCGCCTCCCCTTTTAACCAATCAAGCAACCATTTTTCAAGCCAACGTTACAATCTATTATGAAATTCTACAGATCAGAACACTATAGCACATAGCTGCCATTCAAACAAGCGTTTGGAAATCAAGTCTTTGCATGAAATCTTTTGTACTTGTGAAGGAGGTTATAGCCTGAGATCGACCGAAGTTAATGTTTTTTCTGGTTTTTATTCTCTTTGAATATACTTTTTGAAATCTTAAATGATGAATTTTACTGGAATTATGTTAAAAGTATAATTTTATAACGGTCCATATTTGACTGTGTTGTTCGCCAACAAGTTTTGCTGCTAATTTTCGAAAGCGTCGCTGGATCCAACGCAGTTTTTCGCCTTTGTCAACTCATGCACACATTTACATTTCAGCTACTCTATATTTATATAGATGCATATATACATGTGTTTGTATGTGTTTGCAAATCAGTGTGGATGTCATGTCGCTTGTGTGTATGTGTGTGAGTGATAAGTTCAACTTATGTGAGTGACACTATCATTGTGACGCTTGCCTGGCAGTTGCGATGCCAGCAAATGGGAAAAAATGAGCAGCAACAGCAGCGACAGAAGCAGTAAACAACACAATTGTCGTTGCACCTGCCAACTGCCAACCAGCTGCCACATGCCACACCCGCAACATGCATCAACCGAGCATCCATCACTTATTTGCAAATGGCGCGTACCTTCCCATACACACACACATTCGCATATGTCGTATGTAAATATATGTATTGCGTACAGTCGTACATTGTAGCATTGCTGGTTGCATGCCACAAAGCGCAAAGTTAAGCGGAAAATCGCAACGCTCGACGTGGCAAATCTAAAAACTTGTATGCGAATTTCTTGGCGTGCAACTTGGCACAAACACAAGCAAACATGCAAATGTGCTTATGTGTACGTTTGTGGGCATATATGTGCGCATTTGTGTGTGTGGCACGAAAAGTAGAGCGGAAGTTTAGAGCATTTGTTTGATATGCAAATACTGCGAATGTATGTATATATCTGAATATGTGTGTGTGCGTTTGTGTGGCATGTCAAAAGTCATGTGGCAGCAATATAACAATGACTCTGGTGTTTGATCGTTGGCTGCACTTTGCAATTTTCGCTTTGACTTTCGCTTTTTCACGCTCACACTCACGCGCACTTTGCAGTTTTCGTGCAGTTGTTTTTGTTGTTGTTTTTGCATTTTCATTTTTGCCACTTTTGAAAAAAGCCAACTGCAGCCTGAAAATGGAAGTCGCACGCGTGTGGCATGGGTGGATCCAACGCCAGCAAATGTGATAAATGTTCAACTTGTTTTTGTTGTTGTTATGGTTGTTTTGGTTGTTGTTGGTGCCTTTGCTATTCGCACTGCGCTCGTCAATTTTAATGATTGAGTTGCTTAAGTCGCTTTGCCCAGCCGATTGAGTGCGTCGATTAAGTGCGGCTGTCGCCGTTGCTGTTGCAGCAGCAGCATTTTGTGGCAGCAACCACCGATTGGGTGTGGCCCGCTGAGGTTTCCACGGCTGTGTTTGCCTTGGCTGTGGCCGGAAAATGCAAATGTTGATGGATTTTCGCCGTAATTTCGACGAGTACTTAAGTGCTGGCTTAGTTGCAGCACTTCATGCTGGCAAAGTTATGAAAGCCGCTTGCGAAAGGTGTGAACTGATGCGCGAAGGTGCAGTGATTTATTATGAAATTGGATAAATTGCTTTGCAATGCTTCAAAATATATAGCAAAATGCGTTTGAACATTGACAAATAATAGTTAAGTGTAGTATTTAACAGCCAAAGGCAAAGTGGTACTTTTGTTTTTTAATATTAGACCAAAGAAAAATATCATTTTACTCAAAGTCAGTCAGAAACCAAAAACAAAGGACAATTGTTAACCATTTTAGCGAATAAACAAATTTTCCAAACAAGAACTTCTTTTGATCGTTCAGTTTGTATGCGAGTATGTATGTGCTGGCCCAGCGGTCCGATATCAGTGATTCCAAGAAAAGCTTATTGAGGACAGCTGAAAGTGTGCAAAGTTCATAGTAATATCTCAAAAACTGAGGGACTAATTCGAGTCTGAGGTTCTAACGTTAATGTACCGCTTCTGTCGGGCAAACAGCGTACGTTAACAAACACAAGGAAGGTTAGACTTCGAGAAGCTGCAATCACACAGAGAACCGATTGATTTTGTGCTTAACTTGCACTCCTGTTCTCCGATAAAAAAAGAAGAGCTAGAAATGCATGAGTATGACGAGCTCGACAAGACAGCTGACAAGGGTATTTCTCTGATTACTGATGGTTTCAAGATCGGAGCATACTCTTGTAGAACCTCCAAAGCTAACTGATGTCTACGGCAAACTCAAATCATGGAGATGGTGAACAAATACTATAATTGTGACGATGGAGCGGAGAGGGCCAAAAAAAATAGAGGCCAAAGCATGCCGGACGATTAGAATTTAAGTGTGCTTTGTCCAATTCACAAAAAGGAGGGCCCCTCAATCTGCCAACTACCGTGGGATAAGCCTCCTAAATATCACATATAAGGTTCTATCTCAGCGTATTGTGTAAGAGATGAAAGCTCGACGTCCAAAAGCTGAATGGACCTTAGCAGTGTAGCTTAGGACCGGAAAAATCAACAACAATCAGATTTTACTGTGCGCCAATATTGGAAAAAGACCCATGAAAAGAGAATCGACACCACGCTACCTCTTCGTCGATTTCAAAGCATCTTTTAACAGCGGAAAAAGGATCTGCCTTTATGCCGCTATGTGTAATTTAGTACCTTCGCAAAACTAGTACGGCTTTGTAAACTGACGTTGAGCTATTCGAAATGCTCTGTAAGGATCGGGAAGGACCACTCGCGAGCCGTTCGATACCAAACGAGGTTTCAGACAAGGCGACTCCCTACCGTGCTTCTGCAATCTAATCCTGTCCTTTGTGCATTTGACAACGGCGAATGCCACAGTCTATGGAATAACAGCTGTACGAGATATACATATACGAGGACATTGTGACATAGTTCAGCGCACGAATGTATGAAAATATATTCGCAGCTCAGAGAGTATTCAACGCAAGGGTTGTTTACGCCAATAGAAAAGAAGAAAGTTCGGCTCCACTCGTCATTTAAATCATTTGTATATATATGTATATAATTTTATATGGTCAATGCTTCTACAAACATCTTGGCAAAATTAGTAAACCTTGCTTCAAATTAAAAAAGATTTAGTAGTTTCTATGCCCCGTGCATATTCCCAAATTCTGAACACAAGTAGGATTCAATAATGAAAGAACTTACTAAAGAATAAAACTATTACACTATTACTTTATTAATGAACTGTCAGCAGCGGAAGGGACCACACTAAAACTAAAACAGTTCTTTGAGATGCCAATATTCCTAGCTGGATCTTCAGGACTCTCAAAATTCGTGGAGACGGTTAATATAGCTTCGACTAGTTTAAACTTACAGGAGGTAGGTCATAATGTTTCAATTACAGCAAAAGAGCAAAAGGTAAATAATGTTATTATACTGCGTTCGAAATTGTTCTCCTTCTTCTTTACTGGGCGTAGACTCGCTTACGTGATTATAGCCGAGTTAACTACAGCGCGCCAGTTGTTTCTTTTCTTCGCTATACGTGGCGCCAATTGGATTATTCCAAGCGTAGCCAGGTCCTTCTCCACTTGGTCCTTCCAACGGAGTGGAGGTCTTCCTCTTGCTCTGTGACGCGCTTCCCTCGGCGGGTACTGCGTCGAATACATTCAGAACTGGAGTGTTTTCATCCATTCGGACAACATGATCTAGCCAGCGTAGCCGTGTGTGAGTTTTATACCCTGAACGAGTGTATATTAAGTTTGTTACGAAGTTTGTAACAGCCAGAAGGAAGCGTCGGAGACCCTATAAAGTATATATTTAAATTATCAGTATGTTGAGCTGAGTCGATTTAGCCATGTCCGTCTGTCTTCCGTCCGTCCCGTCTGTCCGTCTGTCCGTCTGTCTGTATATATACGAACTAGTCCCTCAGTTTTTAAGATATCGTTCTTTGTATGGAAAACTTTCTTATTTGACAATGTATCTCTTCACGAAAATTTGGTATAGATTATTTCTAAGACAATAGTGTCATCTCCGAATAAATTGTTCAAATCGGCTCACTATAGCATATAGTGTCCATACAAAACCGAACGATCGGAATCAAATGCTTGTATGGAAAACTTTCGCATTTGACGTGGTATCTTCACGACATTTCACATGTATTACTGCTTATGGTAACAATATATTCTCCGAAAAAATTGTTCATATCGGATTACTATAGCATATAGTTTTCATACAAACTGAACACATAGTTACTAAAAGAAATGCAACTGTGAAGGGTATATTAGGTTTGGTTTGCAATCGAAGTTAACGTTTTTCTTGTTATTTTTCTGGATGACATGACAGCTCATGATCCTCTTCAGGGTGTCTCTTCGTCCAAAATGCGGCAAGTTTTGCTTGTTTACATATCCTTTGAGCCTCACCCACCTTAGAGCCGATTATGTTGATCATAGTTTAGCGAAGCGCACGAAATACATTCTTTTACAGAAACGTGAATTTTCGTAATAAAATTGAACTATTCATAACGCTTTTTCTGGCGTAAGTTTTTCCATGATGAAACGCTAACCAAATACTGTACTAAAAATACCACGACAGCTTGAACATGACTCACGTGTGATCTGTCCAAAAAAGGCTATTGAAAAACTTACTTTCACTTGGATAACCCCATCATTCTATTGCTAACTCGTATTAATTTTCAGCGTTGTATTTTGATATAATTGGAGCGGTATAAGTTTACAAAACTATTGTATACACTTACGCGGCTAAAAATGTTAAAACTTTTCTCTGTAAGCTTCAGTTGTCGCTTGGCCACTCCTAAAATTCTCTACATCCTATCAATAAAGAATGCATCTTTTTCACTGCAGAAAGCATCCCTGCATAACAACGCGTTGAAAGAAAAACTAGTCGTGGTTGACTCTACCACATGAGTTTTCGAAAAAAATACTTGTTAACCCACTTTCTGGCTGCAATTCAAGGCAACAGCATTGCGCGCACCAAATTCGATTTGGCAACTGTTTCAAAACTTTGTTCGACCGTCTATTTCAATGCGCCAAAATTGCATTCAGCAAATCTCCTTGTAGTGCGCTATCATTTTTCCTCATTTGCAGCTCTCACACTGAACGCCATTCATGCACACCTGCGCCTAGTATCGCTTACAAATACACACACGTATATATAAATAAAGATGCACTAATGCACTGGTGTGTGTTGCGGTGAGCGGTCCATCATTCGTCTTCATTATCGGCGGCGTTCAATCATTACTTTCAATTTACTTACAATACGCATTACTGACGTTTCAGCTTACGCCACGCCCTTAACGCTGCGCACCGCCCACCGCTGGCCGCGCGCAATTAAGTTCTATTGCAAATCTCAGCGTTGCATTTGCCACCAAAAGCGCCTCTGAAATGTCCGCTTACGCAGCTGATGCACACATCGGGTTGCACTTTCGCTGCTTCGGCTGTGGCATTGGTGTTTTCGTGTGTTTGTGAATTTGTCGGCATTGATGGCGTTGGGTGCTGACTGCTCGGCTGGGGTGCGGTTGCCCTTCACATGCTTGCTTAGCCAAGTTGAGTTCTCATAGGCGTGTGTTTGTGTGAGTGTTCGTGTTCATGCTTGTTTGTGTATGGCTGTGTGTTGCACGCTTTTGGAATTGTTGAAAGCCTTTGATTGACGCATTGATTGAGCGCATTGGCAAGCCATACCGCCACGCCACGCTTCAATCTCAGTTAGACAAGCGTCGGGTGAGAGGTGGGGTGGTAGCAGGTGAACTATATCGGTGTGGCAATCGGGCGTGTGTGTCATGCTGTTGTCAGCCACATGCGAACATGCCACTATGCCACAAAATGCACACCGAGGCAAACAATCACAAGTTGCCGCACATGCAACGGAATTGAATTGCAATCAATTTAAGTTTGCAGTTGAAAACATCATTAGAAATTTATTGCAGAATTCGTTATCCGTTATTGGTGCGATTGTGTGCGATAGAAGAAAAGAGTGTCATCAACACATGCATGAGCGCCGACGCACACGCATATGCCACACAAGTACACACATGTGGCACTTTCGTGCATGCCGCTTGCACTCGGCCCTTGTGAGCTTGGCAGCGAGTGAAAGCTAAAACAGAAATGGACATTTGCGAGAGTGTAGGTGTGTGTGTGTGTTTTTGAGAGTGTGCGTGTTTGCGAGAGTGTGGGTGTGCGGGTTGAAGGTGACTGTGAATTGAATATATCTTTGATTATTTGACGTTGGCTTTGCTTGTCGACTTGTCGTTGCGCTTGTGAATATTTCATACCGCATTGTGGCATTGTCATTCGCCTCGGTGACTGCCTAATTCAATTTGCACTTGTCTCCTGGTCTTTGTGTGCGTGTGAGTTTATGCTTGAATACTGTTGTAATTCTTAACTCTTTCTTTTAACATTTGCTGTACTCGGTTTGACTTACAGTAATATCGTAAGAAGTGAAGTCCATATTATCAAATGATAAAATTTGGTATAAAGTTAAAAAGATAAGCTCGCTCTATAATCCTAATGGTTTTCCTAATGTAGAACGTAATAGTTCTATTGATTGCGGTGTGTTTCAGGAACCAGACCTTTCGAGCCCTGGTTAGGGAGAGAGCATTGATCGCAAGAGTAGTCTACGTTGCCCCGGGTGAACGCAGTCTCCTCGAGGGTACACCCGTTCCTGTCTTTTTCAGCCTGCCCCCTACACACAATGCTCTGGTAAGATCAAAACATATGGAGAATAACACGAGACATACAAGTAAGGAAGGGGTAAGTTCGGGTGTCACCGAACATTGTATACTCTCGCATGATAAAGTGATAATCGAGATTTCATTATCCGTCATTTACATATTTTTTTTATTTGCTGTAAAAATTAATTAGAATTAAATCTGAGAGATTTACTGATATTTTCGGTGAAAAATTAGGTTAGGTTAGGCACTGAGTTCTCGTGTTCAATATCAGGGACCTTGAAAAGTTTAGTCCGATCACGACAATTTTCCACAAGGGATACCTCAGCTCAAATAAGTTTTATAAAGTTTTATTCCGCTATCATCATTGGTTCCTAATGTATATTTTGGTACACAGAAGGCATCAGATGGAATCAAAATAGCGTTATATTTGGAAGAAGGCGTGGTTGTAAACCGATTTCACCCATATTTCGTACATATCACAGGGTGTTAAGAAAATATTATATACCGAATTTCATTGAAATCGGTCGAGTAGTTCCTGAGATATGGTTTTTGGTCCATAAGGTGGGCGACGCCTAGCCCATTTTAAAATTTTAGAAAAAAGCCTGTGGGTGCAGCTTTCTTTCTGCCATTTCTTCCGTTTGTGTTTCTGACGTTTTTGTTAGTCGGTTAACGCACTTTTAGTGATTTTCAACATAACCTTGTATGGTGAAGGTGGGCGTGGTTATAATCCGATTTCTTCCATTTTTGAACTGTATTGGAAATGCCTGAAGGAAACGACTCTATAGAGTTTGGTTTGGTAGTTTCCGAGATATGTACAAAAAACTTAGTAGGGGGCGGGGCCACGCCACTTTTCCCAAAAAAATTACAACCAAATATGCCCCTCCCTAATGCGATCCTTTGTGCCAAATTTCACTTTAATATCTTAATTTATGGCTTAGTTATGACACTTTATAGGTTTTCGGTTTCTGCCATTTTGTGGGCGTGGCAGTGGACCTATTTTGCCCATTTTCGAACTTAACCTTCTTATGGAGCCCAGAAATACGTTACCAAGTTTCATCATGATATCTCAATTTTTACTCAGTTACAGCTTGCACGGGACGGACGGACGGACGGACAGACAGACATCCGGATTTCAACTCTACTCGCACCCTGATCACTTTGGTATATATAACCCTATATCTGACTCTTTTAGTTTTAGGACTTACAAACAGACCGTTATGTGAACAAAAACTATAGATACTCTCTTTAGGCAACTTTGTTGCGAGAGTATAAAAAATAATAGCAACAGCAGCAGCAGCAGCCAAATTTTTGGGGTCATATTAAGCAGCAGCACTGGAAGCTTGAGTGATGGTGATAATAAAGTGCAAAACTCTTCCTAAAGGACGACGATTGCGAAAACAGACCCTTTAAGAGAGCACCAAAACTGATTAAGTTCCTGATCAAATACCTTTGTGTTGACAAACCAAACAAACAAACTTTGAGAGCGAGATCACCACCAGCGTTGGGTGACATCACTCCTCTGAAAAAGGCTATTAAGAAGTTGATAGTGATATTAAAGTTGCACGCTAGTGCTTAGTAGAAACACATTGCAAATGAGGAAGCAAGACGAAATTTTCTCGTGATGCCAACCACTGCAGAGAATGCACCAAAGAAACCACCCGGCGAAGTACAGCAAAGAACACCGCTGAAGAAGAACAAAATTACCCATAAGGAAGGGGAGAACAAAACTGAAGTTTCTGAAGGAAGCAAAGTGCGATAACCCTATCAAAGGTAAAGAGAAATAAATGCGAAAACAAGATGGTTAGATTGAGGTCAAACATGAGTCACCAAAGAAGACACTACATAAGTCGCCAACTCAACACGATGCTATAATTATAATAAGAACTGGTGACATGTTACATAGTGACATTCTAAGGACTGTCAGAGAAATTGTTACCTTGCAGAAACTAGGGAAAATTGTGTCAAAGATCAAAAAGAGGGCCAAAGGAACAGATGAAGAGAACGAGGTCTACAAGACCGAAATATGTAAAGTGCTGGGAGAAAATGCCCAGATAAAAGCTCTAAATCATGAGGTTATGGAAGATATACGTGACCTCGACGAGATTATATCTTAAGAGGACATTGCCGAGGTTATATACCTAGAAGTAAATGAATTGAGCAATATTGATAAAAACTCGATTAAGGACATCAGAGCGTCATACTTTGGAACCCAATCTGCCGTGGTAAGCCTCCTTACGTTAGAGACAAGGTTACTACTTGATGCACATAAGATCAAAATAGGTTGGGTAGTGTGCAGAATAAGTGAGAAGCAAAATCTCAGAAGAAGTATCTGTCGAAAACAGACAACAATCCAGATTCATTCGAAATAAAAATAAAGGTTTGTGTTTTGATATATTTTATACAGAAAAAGCTTGAGATAACGTGTTGTGACTGTTGTCCGGTAGGTACGTTTGAATAGTTGCAATATTCTTTTTGATGCTTACAAATGTTAGAAGATAGAGCAAATGCCGCAAATCTACTGAGAAAGTATGTTTGAATACTAAATAGTGATTGTAGTTAATATATGGGAACCAAAATACCTTCAATATAGTCTCGATAAAATAGAAACCTCAAGAACTGTACAAAGATTTTTTAGGTCAAAGCGAAAGGGTAGCATGAAGTATTTTCCAGGCTTATGGATTATAATGGCGCTGATGACCAGGAACATATTGAAACTGAAAATAGCATTAGAATTGGCAATCTTTTAAATAATATTAACTTGCTTACAGAACAAAACTGAAATATTGGAAACTCTGATCAAACGGAGCAAATTCCTTTATTTATGACTTCCTCATATTTTTTGAAAACAAGCTTTTCTACCTCAAAAGTAATTGATGTTTCAAAGAACAATTGATTTCAATTGCGTTCTAATAAAAATGGTGGAATTCGGAGCTGGGCTTTAACAATTCAAATAGATTGTGAACAAATTTCTTTATCAAGCTACAAAGCATGCTTGTTAACTACACATACAAGGGGTAGATACATTTTATTATACTGCTTTGTTTCTTAAATAATTTTCTCTAAATATTACAAATTTATTTTCTCGAAGCATAAACGAAATGCAGGTCTTATGCAACCTATTTCTGAGGACAACACACAATAATATAACTCTGTGCCTTTTGTATTTATTGAGTATATGTATATAAGGCGCCATTCTTACTATTTGACAGTAGTGTCTTCACTCACTTTCTTATTGTCTTCAGTTATCTTTATCGCATGACAGAATCACAGCAAGAGAGCGCGAGACGGAGATAGAGACAAGTGTCAGACAAGTTTCTTACAACCTGCCAAGTTTATGGACCGACATTCTTGCGACAGGCGCAGCTACTTATTCAAGCGTGCAAGTCACTCACTCGGCACCTAGAATGGACTACCTCAGCTGCAGCCGTTGGCACCGGCGCTGCCGCTGCAATAGAGCACTGCCTCAAACAAAGCGCCCATTGTGTGCCACAATTGCCACTGACGCTGCACATATTCCCAAAATTACAATAAATTTTAAAGATAAAACCAACTTTATTATGCATTTTGTGCCAAAAAACAGAAGAACTCGGCTGCTGCAACAGCAAATGCGGCATACCTCAGCAACGCACCGGAGAGCTAGTGAATATTTGCAGCTTGCATTCTGCTGCAGGATATGCCTCTAGTGTTTTCCTCACTCATGAATGTGTGCCTGTGTGTATGTGTGTTTGTGTTTGCTGGCATACCTGCACAGGATTATCTTATTTAGCTTCATCTCCCCAGGCTACTGGGATCAGCTACTTGCCGTTCCATAGAATCACATAAATATACTATAACTCTATGTATGCAGTGCAGCTAACTGTATACTTGTGGTGCCGTTGCATGCTCTGCTGCTGCACTCACCTGTCGCTCGGTTGGTTTTTTGACTAGATTGCCTGTGGTTTTGACTATTTGTTCGCTGCTCTAAAGTGAGTGGCACTGACATTATTGTCCAGAGGTGATTGCGGTGTCCGGTTACCAGACTCGTTTCGGCACCACTCGGTCGGCCACGATTATGCCACAGCAGCTACGTATGTGTGAGTGTGTATGTGTATGCGTGTGTGGAGCCGTCGTTTCGTTTTAGTTGGCCGCCTGTCTTCGCTTTCAACTCATTTAATTTCATTCGTCGTTCGCTTTGCTTTTTAAATTTCCAACCAGGGAATTGAACTCGTGCTGAAGTGTTGCACGGATCTTTGCAATTCATTATTTTACAGTTTTTGTGTAACATTAAAAGTGACTTTTGTTGCAACATGCTGCCAAGCCATGCTGCTCCATGTTATACGAGTCTTTTAGTCCTTTAAATTCGAATGTTGGTTTATGTGTGTATGTACATGTGTGTATTTATCTCCATTTGACTTCTCATTGGGAATTACAATAATCAACTAAATCAATTTTTTATCAAACGGATTTTGTTGCGTGTTGCATAAATGCTTGCGCGCTTGAATAATGTAGCATCTGGTGTGTCTGATTTAAAATTCGATTCTTCTTCGTCCATTGGGAATTGGAGTGGACGCAAAGCGGAAGTCCCATTGGCGTTTGTCAGCATAGACGGAAGTGTATGAATAATTGAGCATAATAGATTTGGTAATGTGTGAGAGATTTTCGGGTTATTTGAACTCTGATCTATTGCGATCAAATGCTTATTTATGTATATAAGAGAAGACAGTTCTTTATTGGCGCTTAATAAAATTTAATTTTTCGATTCTTAATTGCATGGTTATACTTGATAGAAAATGAAAAGCAGTAATTTCATAACATTCATGGCATGGTATTACAAGAAGCAAAGTATATCAGTTATAAGTGGAAATATATACAAATTTAATAGTGCCATTTTCGAGATATCGATATGAATTTTTGCAAACGTCCTTTTCTTCCCAAGAAGCGATTCATTTCAAAGCCAGTTATTCAGGACCAATATAAGATATAGCTGACATACATACAAATCAAGCGCTCACACTTAGGTTAACAGTTTTTATTATTATTACACATTTCATGGTTTAAGAAATACACCGTTGGTCCGACTTTCGATTTTGAAAGATATACATTGTAATTAAAAAGTACCCGCAAATTGGGAATGAAACACAAATTATTTAATTATTCATCCATATTTGTTTTGTCGCCTTAGAAGTAATCCCCACAAGATGTAATACACATATGTCAACGATTTTTACAGTCCTCGAAACACTTTTTATAAGAAGACTTTAAGAAGGCAATTCTTCTTCAGCGAATTTTGTTTTGTCTCTTTGATTGACAGAAAATGGGTTCCACTTCGATATTTGTTGACTTGTTTGCATGTTAAACTCATAAACCCATGTCTCATCGGCAATTATATGCTCTCCATGAATGAGGGATCGGAACTGGAGAAATTTGTTACCAAAATATCCATATCTCTCCATATCTCATGCTTATGGTACCTTTTTTGAAAAAAAATCTATTTTATTGGGACGATTCAAGCACGTTTTATGCCCAAAATATTTACCAAAATTATTCGAACGAGCTCGCCAGAGATGTCGAGCTTACTTGTCATCTCTCTAACACTTTCTTGATGATTTTCAAGCATCATATACTTCCCGTTTTTAATATTCTCATCAGTTGAAGGTCGAGGCATGTCTTCAACGATCTCTCTTCTATTTTTGAAGTATTTTTACCACTCGTGGGCTTGCGTTTTTGATAAAACTGTATCACTGTAAGCCTTTTCCAGCATACGCAATGATTCCGTACACGAAATTGGGGTAGAAATACAAAATTTGAGACAAATTCTTTGTTCGATATTTTTGTAAAAATCGAAGCAAACTACTGAGATGTACCCACTTAAGCAGCTGCTTTAAAGAAACTGGTTAACAGATCTCGGTCATATTTGGCATAGTATTTAGGGATAGTTCTACCTGTCCAAATATCTTTTTTTGAAATATCATTTACCTGGGGAATTTATTTGCTCTGAACCCATAAAAGTCTCTGGAGATGCTATTTGGATATGAACAATTTTTCCATCGGTCGCACGAACCGAACGATAATTTTAGTAATAAATTTCCAAGATTTCCAAACGTTGTTCCCGAGTAAGTATATTTATGAGTATAAATCAAGTAACAGGTTTCAAAAATAGCAACTCCGTGAACGGTATTGACTAATTGAAAGCCACAAGTCTAAAAAAACACCCAACAAATAATAAAGATTTATTATATTGTATGAACCTTTTGTCTTCGTTCGTAGAAAGTTCTTCGATATGTCCTCTATCTATTTAATCAAAAAATCATATCTTGAGTCACTAAAATTGCTATCAATTGTCCGCCAGTTTTATGATTTATGCGAATGCTTTCGAAGGCTAGATTTTATTACAATTCAGTGTAATCTAGAGTCAAATAGTAATAACTTTTAGCTTGTCCATTATTGCTAATATAAAAAGGTTAAAATGAAATTAAAAAAAAAATCTCCTCTACTGACTTATTGTATAGTAAAAGCAAACCTTAAAGAAATACGTAAAACGTTACTGATTTATTATTTACTTATTTCCTTCTCTTTATTTTGGCTTTTTGCTCTCATTACTTGATTACCTTTTTATGAAAAGCTGACACAGTATCTTGGTATAAAGAAAACTTATACGGGCTCCATAAAAATACCTATATTCCTCTCTGTTCTCTGTTATAAAATTATTTTTTTATACATAAGTTAAAATAAATTTATAATTATTTCTTAACATTTCTAATAAAGTTTTCTCTTCCATATATTTCCAGGTGAGCAAACTTTTGGTTGGTCAGCAATTATGCTTTTGAGGTAATGATTATATCAATGTTGTATGCCTGAGAGAGGATTGTTAAAACGGAAAGTGTATTTGATATTTTATACCTTTTTTCAAATCAGAACAATTTCTAAACCAATTGCTCGTAGGTTAGTTAATAGATTAGTTTATTGAGGCTTGCCTAATTTTTTTACGGTACGTCGTCGTTCGTTGATTGTCATCGAAGTAATCTAACGATTCGCCTTGGCTGTTTCGACGCGGTGGGATCATAAAGGGAGATGAATTAAATGAATAATATATTGTAAGCTAGCTAAGAAACGGTGTGGAAAAACTTTTGATCACTTTTATATTTTAGGTCAAATATTATCACCTCATTTTCTCAAGATATATTTGGTACTAATCGATACGTAAAGGTTAAAATTAATCACAGCGAAGGGAATCGAATTTAATACTTCTGACAGTTATTTATTTATTTAATTATTAAATAGAAAATAATAATAAAATTATTATCTTACAGAGTAAGAAGCACTAGCTGCCAGAATTTACGGCTTACTGCTCTAATAAAATTGTATTGTCTTAGAATATTAATACATTAGCCAGTAAAAGGTAAACATGAGATCAATATTACTGTCAGTACAATTATTAAAATAATTGATGTTAGTAAAGGATTAGAGAATTAAATTAACTTTCTAAGGCCAGTTTTGGACAAAAATTCGGCTACCTTGTGGATGTTTTCCACAGAAAAAATCTTGAGGGTATTTGAAATAGGTTGGTCATCAAATAGTGCGTTTCTAAAGTGCATTCATTAAGAAGTTTTTAACTGTAAGCGAAAAATTTGCAAAATCTCATCGTTCTTTATTTGAAACGTTAGATTGGTTCATGACATTTACTTTTTGAAGATAATTTCATTTAAATGTTGACCGCGGCTGCGTCTTAGGTGGTCCATTCGGAAAGTCCAATTTTGGGCAACTTTTTCGAGCATTTCGGCCGAAATAGCCCGAATTTCTTCGGAAATGTTGTCTTCCAAAGCTGGAATAGTTGCTGGCTTATTTCTGTAGACTTTAGACTTGACGTAGCCCCACAAAAAATAGTCTAAAGGCGTTAAATCGCGTGATCTTGGTGGCCAACTTACGGGTCCATTTCTTGAGATGAATTGTTGTCCGAAGTTTTCCCTCAAAATGGCCATAGAATCGCGAGCTGTGTGGCATGTAGCGCCATCTTGTTGAAACCACATGTCAACCAAGTTCAGTTCTTCCATTTTTGGCAACAAAAAGTTTGTTAGCATCGAACGATAGCGATCGCCATTCACCGTAACGTTGCGTCCAACAGCATCTTTGAAAAAATACGGTCCAATGATTCCACCAGCGTACAAACCACACCAAACAGTGCATTTTTCGGGATGCATGGGCAGTTCTTGAACGGCTTCTGGTTGCTCTTCACCCCAAATGCGGCAATTTTGCTTATTTACGTAGCCATTCAACCAGAAATGAGCCTCATCGCTGAACAAAATTTGTCCGAAAAAAAAAAAAAAAACCGAACACTGATTTTGGTAATAAAATTCAATGATTTGCAAGCGTTGCTCGTTAGTAAGTCTATTCATGATGAAATGTCAAAGCATACTGAGCATCTTTCTCTTTGACACCATGTCTGAAATCCCACGTGATCTGTCAAATACTAATGCATGAAAATCCTAACCTCAAAAAAATCACCCGTTATTAGTCAAGCACAGTAGTACGCTTAGGAGGTTTCAGTGAACTGATCACCATCTCTACGTTATAACGTCGGAAATATCATTATTTTTAAAAAGCAATTTTTAAATGCCAAAGAATTAAAGAAAATATAAATTTTCACAAAGTTTTGAATTGATTTTGAAGAGTCGAAAAATAATGATAATGAACGAGATAGTTGACATTCTAGAGATATCAAAGGTATCATTTTGAGCGCTTGTGATGTGATTTACCTTGCAATCAATCCACAATTACAGTTCTTCGAATTACTTCCTTATCCATCATCATCCCTGATCTTCTCAGCCAGATTTTTCCGGTTTTCAGACCTTAAGAATATACTTGCTGGAAATAAAATGCCAATACAGAGATCTTTTTAGAACCAAAAGTCCAATCGAACTACAAATATGGTATCAGAAAGGTGGAAACCATTTGTGCAGTTCATCAGAAATATCGCAATATACCGTGTAATAAAACTGATTTAAAAAAAAATTAGGTTTGTATATAACTATATGAGATTTTAAGAGAATATGCTAGTCTATAGGCCCAACTTTCGATCGTTAAAAAAACTGAGTTTTCGACATGTTATATGTCCCTGTAGTTGAGAGTGGAAGAGACCGTATCCTTGTCGTCATGATTTCGACCCTTGTGATTGTTTAAAAAATAAAACAATAATAGATTCTTCATAAATAAAAATGCCGTTATCACAAGAAGCAAAAGCAATGAAAAAAAATTTATTATTAAAAAATAAAATTTGTATATAAAGGCATCTAAACATGATCGATTTTTCACTATTTTTTAACGTTTTTGGTTTTTTAAATATTGGAAATTAAATTTTTTTGTGGGATTAGACAATAGTGTGGGATCATAGTTATAGTATTTAGACTAAATTTAAATATATCGACTGGTATAAGGATTTTACAATTTTAAGTTAAGACTAAAATGGTAAAGTTTTTACGGCATATGAAAGTCTATAACTTCGAAGATGAAGGGAATTAAAAGAAAAAACATTTTTATATCTAATATCTAAATAAACGAAATATAAAAAAAGGAATTTTTCAAATTTTCAGACTAGAACATTCCCCCATCTTTGCTGGCTTACGTTTGCTCGCTCATAATGCAATCTATACCAGCTCGCTTCCAAGCAAAGACACTGCCATAATAACTATACACTTGCAGTTGGTCCGTTATGTTAACAAAAGCTAAATTAAAAATCTTTTTATGTTACAACAAAAGCAGCGCGAAACAACTTCCAATCAATTTGCAACAACAATACGGTACAACGCGCATCGGCCATCTATCAATCATGTCCGCACCCAATCAGTCAGTGAATCTGGCATTGAGTCCGTCCATGCAGCCGACGAGGCACGTAGTCCGTCAAATAAACGCGAATCGTCACGTTAGAAATGTCCCTGCCACAGGGGCCGTGACGCTGTGACATGCAAAGTGTGGCACTGTTTGTTGTCGTCTCAATCGTGCAACATGGACAAACGCACGCGTCCGTCCAGTTGGCCAACAGCTAACTGTTTGTTTCGGTGTCAGAGCAATCAACGCGGATTTTTAGCTTCAATTTTAGTTTTGGAATTTTTTCAATTTGTACTTTCGCTGGCTTTTGTTGTTTATTGCATAAATTTACATGAAGCTGCAAACGTGCAACACGACAAACAGCATACCTGGGCCAACACACACGATTGACACGACATTGCTTTGGCAATAAAATATCACAATAAGCAATAAAAAACAACAACACCCATACACACATATAAATGAAATAATAAAGTCAAAGGACGAAATATTGCAACAAAAACAAGAAGAACAACGCAGGTAAAGTAAATGGTGCACAGTGCCGTGGCAAGTGTGGCAAGTGCGGCTTACACATGCAAATTCAATTTGTGTGCACATGGATCGGCAAACGAATGTGTGTATGTGTGTATTTCGGAGGTGTGCGACAAACACACATACAAATATATGTATATTTATTGAGTGTAGTTGCAGTTATTGAAAAATACTCAAACAAAAAATAAAAAAAAATCCTCTGCAGTTAGCGTGTTTGAGCTTTGAGTTTTTTATTAATTGCACTGAAGCAGAAAAAACGGTCAGGCAACACTGCCAGTTTAGTTGAGTTAATCAAAAACACTTGTAAACACAAAGTGTTACCTAGACCCGTGGGAATAATTTCTTAATTGCGCACAAATGAGTTCAAACAACTGCTGGCCTTGGTGTTTCTTAATCAGAATTAAGTTTGCCAAACCAAAATAGCCGATAGAGTTGGATATATGACGGAAAAATAACAGTTACTTATTTAATCGTCATAAAATGCGAAAGTTAAGTTCTTATTATTCTTAGCGATCGTTATGACAACATAATTTAAGAATAGAAGAACGATGATTTAGAGCCGGTGAAAACGACACCATGGATAAGCCACCCGGCGGAAGTCCTGTGACGACGAATAGCAATCAAATCATGGAAAACATCGTTTAGACCGGCATGTGGCATCTCGTGACATCGCCCAGAAGGTGGAAATTAGTCACCAAACCATTTTAAACCATCTGCAGAAGGCTGGATAAACAACAAAGCTTGATGTTTGGGTGCCGCATGATTTGACGCAAACAAAACTTCTGGACCAAATCAACGCCTGCGATATGCTGCTGAAACGGAACGAACTCGACCCATTTTTGAAGCAGATGGTGACTGGCGACGAAAAATGGATCACATACGACAATATCAAGCGAAAACGGTCGTGGTCGAAGGCCGGTGAATCGTCCCAAACAGTGGCCAAGCCGGGATTGACGGCCAGGAAGGTTTTGCTGTGTGTTTGGTGGGATTGGAAGGGAATCATCCACTATGAGCTGCTCCCATATGACCAGACGCTTAATTCTACCATCTACTACGAACAAATGGACCGCTTGAAGCTGGCGATAGACCAGAAATGTCCAGAATTGGCCAACAGGAAGACAACGCCAGACCACACACTTCGTTGATGACTGGTTAGAAACTACGGGAGCTTGGATGGGAGGTTTTATCGCATATATAGCCCGGACAAAGCGCCAAGTGATTACCACCTGTTCCTGTTCATGGCGAACGCCTTTGTTGGTGTAAAGTTGAACTCAAAAGAGGCTTGTGAAAAGTGGCTGTCTCAGTTTTTCGCAAATAAGGAGGGGGGCTTCTACGAGGCTGGCATTCTGAAGTTTCCGTCTAGATGGAAACAGAACGAACGAAACGGCGCATATTTGAACTAAATCCGATAACTGTAACACTGTTTTTTTTTTAAAGCATTAAATAAAAAGCAAATGCGAAAAGTTAATCGGTTGAATTTAAGAAAAACAAAAATAACATAGAGTGTGCTTAAGTATTTGAAACTCTGCTACGGAATCGTTGAAAACGGTGCGGAAATAATTTGGGGAGTCCACTTTATCGCGATCATAAATTTTGAGTGGCACAAAGCATTCAATGAAGGTCATGAAATCATCGGCAACCTTCCTCATGCAAGTCGTCCAACAACCTCTGTTCCGCTAATGACGATAACATCGGATAAATTGAATAAAGTAGGTAGAGTGGCTGCCTAACGATATATCTAGGCCTTTGGAAAGCCCATAGTGATACCATCGGAACTAAAGTCCCCTCATAGCACCTCTTAGAACCACCCTGGACTTCTGATGAATTACATCAGCACGAAAAATGTTATCTGTGCAACCTACTAAATGTGGTCAAGAAACCTTCGAAAAATAGTTGCATTCCTCTTCTTCCTTCTGACAGTTTCCATAATAGTTGTTATACGAGTATATGCCGTTTCTGGTCTACTAGCATGTCTGCATATTGGACCTTACCTGTTAGTCCTCCTATTAGAGTTCTTGTATCATTCCTTTTAAATTTTTATAGACGGCATGTGCAGCCCACATTCCATTCATGTCAGGTTTGCCTGCTTCTTGAGCAAGTCAGGGATTGATTCCACCAGAACTCAGCTATGTTTATAACACATTTTTTGATTAAATATCTACAAGTAGCAGAATGCATATAAAATCCCTCCTTTCAGGAGTCTAATTGTAGGGCGGTGGCTGTTCTGGCTAGTCAAGTTGAAGAAACAGTATTTTGAAAATCGCCTTATTGATAGCAGATATAAAGCAAAGAATCTCAACATTTCTTACGGATCTCATATAATTAGTTTGGATATGTTTTGAGTATAAAGCGTGTTCATGCCAGGCTAGTTCAAAAATATTAAATTTTTTTGCAAACACGGCGTGTAGTAGAAGTTGCAATATATATGCTTGACAACGTAGCGAACGTAGGTTTATAAACTTGATCTTGAGAACTTGTCTAGCAACGTTGCGAATGGTGCTCTAAAAATGAGCCAAAACGAATAAATCCAAAATTCGCTGACGGCAAAAGACAACGAAAGACAACCCTTTTGAGGTTGATAACAAAATCGGCTTAAATGCCGGAAAATGTTGGTTATTTTAATAGGCTCCGTCAAGTCAGATTCTCAAAAAAGTGTGGACCTACAATGGCCTCAACATATAAACTACACAAGTAAGTAAGTTTTGCCTGATGCTATTGAGCTAGGAGAGAATCGGCAATATTGTTACAAATTTCGTGTTAGTTTGTCAAAGTATACTTGAGGCAACATATGTGTTGATTTTAACAGTTGGTTTGACAGCTATATCTCTATGAAATTCTATATCCATAGACAACACTTAGTATATCAGCAAAAGAGTAAAGGTCTCCTGCTTTGCTGAGAAGAATGTGAAACGAGACAGTAGTCGGAAGAGTAAAAACTGAAGATATGGGAAATGCCACTCAACGATAGTTCTTTTAGATATTTCTCATAATCATATATCCAAGGATCGCGATTCAAGCGATGTGAACGGTCGGTCGACAAAATTGTATGTGTTAACGCTATATAAAGATTTAAATCGACATTCAAATTTTGGCGTAAAGTGGTTTAACTGACTTCAAAGTGATGAGCAACTAAATTGAATTCCGTTTATTCCGCACAACAATTATATAGGCAGGTATATTACAAAAGTTTTTTTACTTACTTACAGTGGCTCCAAGCCAAAGTCGGACACCGTAGAAAAAAATGTTTCTTCCTAAAAATATTTGAACCAAAGCAGTTAGAAAAAAAGGTAAACTATTTTTTCAATTACTTGTTTATTTCAGTTCCAAAATATAAAAACAAAACATATAAATTAATTCAGTATTATAAAATATTCTACTAAAACATCAAATAAGAGAAAATTCAATGCAAAAGCCAAACTCGGCCAATCAACAAGTTTTTTGAAATATAAAACTATATTTTAAAAACTAATATTTTGTATGAAGACCTTTATTTTTAGTAACCATTTTGAGCCGGTTAGGCATTGATTTAACTAATTTTTCGCAAAAACTAGTTTCGATTTTTTCCCATTCTTGTTATAAGATAGATTTCAAATCATTTTTGCTTGATACGGAATGCTGTCGAATTTTTGTGTTAAGATAGTCCCATAAATTCTCGATCGGATTAATATCTGGACTTTGCGGTGGCGTTTCCAGAACATGGGGGCAATTATAAAGTAACCAAGAACGCACTTTGTAGGCCTTGTGCTTTGGATGATTTTCTTGATAGAAATACCAATTATCACTGAGATCCAATTTTTCAAGACTTTTTGGTAAATTTTCTCTTAAAATGTTAAGATAGTCATTCTGATTCATTATTCCTTCAATAAAATGCAAGGACACGGTCCAGAAGCCGAAAATGAACCCCAAACCATTACCGATCCGCCACCATGTTTAACAGTTGGTCTCAGATTGCGCAGTTGCAGCTCCTCATTTAGTTTCCGCCAAACATATGGTTTTTCATCGGAGCCAAAAACATTAAATTTACTTTCGTCAGTAAACACAACATTTTTCCAGAACGAAAAATCCTTATTTTCATGTTCTTTTGCAAATTTTAATCGGATGGTCTGATTTCGTTTGCTGATCAACGGCTTTTGTCGGGCCTTTCTACCATTTAGATCACCTTCATGAAGTACATTTCTAATAGTAGATGCACTAGATTTCTTCCCCAACTCATTTTCAGCTATAACAGCTAACTTTGGTGCGCTAAGGAAAGGATTATCTTTAACCTTTCGCAACAGGTATCGCTTATCTGCATCGGTAAAAATCTTGTTGTGTGCAGCTTTAAGCTTGTTTTCCACTTGTTTGTTGGTTTTGAAGCGCTTAATTATATCGTGGACAGTAGAACGACTTCTGTCAACAATTTCAGAAATTTCACGCACGAATTTTCCATCGTTGGAATGCTTAATAACCAACTTTCTCAATTCATTACTTGTTTGGCCTCTTTGCCTAGACATTTTCAAATCACAAATCGTAATTCCAATTATATATGTATTAAAAAAACTATCAGGGAATTCCCGTTAGTCAGCCAAACACTCTACTTGAAGTTGGTTGCAATTCTTCGACAGAGTTGCATTTATTTAGAGAATAGTTGCCACTGTCCGAGTTTGGCTTGTGCATTGAATTTACACTTATTTGATGCTTTAATAGAATATTTTATAATACTGAATTAATTTATATGTTTTGTTTTTATATTTTGGAACTGAAATAAATAAGTAATTGAAAAAATAGTTTACTTTTTTTTCTAACTGCTTTGGTTCAAATATTTTTAGGAAGGAACATTTTTTTCTACGGTGTCCGACTTTGGCTTGGAGCCACTGTATGTTTTGCAAAACTAAATCAAATCTTTAAGGTTCTCTCCATAGCTTTTAACTGTTAAATGTTGGGGGTGGGAGCAAATAAAATGATGTGAACCATAAAAGTGCTGAACTCCCCTCTATCTGGAGATGTGAGTAATAAAACATTTTGATTTTCCTTTGACCCTTTCATTGCTTTCCTGCTTTCCTCTCAAGATGGGCTAATACTTTAGCTAAAATTATTTTTGGGTGTGAGTATATGTCTTCATGCAATACATATGTACGTTTTATTTACTACTACCGTTAGTGCAATAAAAATCCGTACATTTCACATTCGAAAGCTTATGAAAATAAAACTTCGAATACGCAATTAGGTTTAAGCAAACGCGATCCCTCACTTGCCACAACTTTTCCTGAGCACAACTGCTCTTTCGCTCTCATGCGTTCTTTTCCGTTAAATACTTGAGCGAAACGAAATCTATTCCAACTTGCTCGCAATAAAATGTGTGTTCTTTTGGCTGTTGGTTGTAAAAATCGCTTTAAGTGTGCAACAAAATTTCTTTCTCTCTCTCCCTAACCCTCTCGCTCTATTTCAAAGTGCTGGTACATACATAGTGTTGCAAAAGTTTATTGCAGTTTGGTCAATTTGTTCTTCGAGGAAGTAATATAAACATTCAGCACTTGAGAATTTAGTACTAGAAATTTTTTTTTAAATTTTTTTATTTTTCTTTAATCTCATTCCACTCTTTTTCCTCTCTTTCTAAGCGTCATTGTTTTTGCTACTGTTATTTGCTGATATTTTATGATTGTATTACATACCTTGCTTCCTAGAAGCCTCTACAGTGTCACTCCTCCATGCCAGCTCACTCTCTCTGACTTCCTTAGATACCATGCTCTCACTCACCTACAAAAATATACTCTCATACTTACATAAATAAATACATACGTACATACAAATAATGGTGTATTGCAAGTATTGCAATTGTTATGGCCGCTGGGGGATCTTTGGCCAACGCATTATTCAACTTTTCTCATTGCAGAAACAGTATTTACTGTTATGCAACGAAATTTGTGTATGTATTTGTTGTTCCTTTAGAATTGCAGAAACAATAGTTGCATTGCGAGTGCGATAGAAATATGAAATCTTACAATGCAGTTCGGAAAAATGTTTTCATTTTAATGCTTAAAAATGCTTCTACACTCTCTCTCTGTCTCTCCCTTTCTCTCTCTTACACACTTTTATTGATAAAGTTTGAAGTGGAATTTCATATCTGGCTGCCACAGCGCAAAGCAAACTGGTGAAATTATATTGAAGTAGTACTTTCGGTGTGTATTTGCACATTTATCACGTTGGAAATTGTAAATCAAGTGGATTTCAAACGAATTCTGAGTGAATAAAGTGTTATTAAGACTTCGATGCTTAAGGGTCGAGTACAAAAATGGAAACACTTGTATATTTTAGAAATTTTGTTATTGAAATTATTTTAATTAAGTAATTACACTAGGTTAAAGTCATTTTGCGACTTTCAGGTTAGAGGTTCTCAAACGCGGCTGTTTGGATCCTTTCATTGGCGGTGTTTTTTACGTGACCTTCTAACTTTAGCTCGCCTTCAAACGGATGGTGTCAGAGCGAAAGTCGTGAGCTGCTTGAGTAAGATAATCGTTTCTGGCCACTCTCAAGTGAATGGTGCTCAAAGAACTTTTTTCACTTGCATGAACTTCTACACATGGCTCCATCCTTCTGTCCTGATGTAAGAGGTTGTTTCCTGCTAATTTTGGTTTGCTAGTTCCGAAAATGATACAAATTTCCTAATACTTGGGATTTTTTGTGTTGTGGTCAAGAATTGTAAGGGTCAAACCACTACCATTTACTAAAACTAGCTGTATATGATGGATAATTTTTGAACCTAAATTCATAATAAGGAAGCTTCAAATACCCCACTGACCCTTTAGCACATCAGTCGCACACATTTTTTCTTCAAATTGGTTCAGTAGAGTAATTATTGGTTGTCAGACCAGAAAGCTAGTAATTCTTGGTGAAGGGATAGTAATTAGGGGTTATCATTGGAAACTGTTTACCAAGATTCCACCTTAAGGGTTTCCCCGGGTAAAAAACAGCATATTTTCAAAAATTTTTTCTTTAATAAAAAATTAAATATTTTATTAGATTTTTTTTTGTTAAAAACACTATTAACAAAGAAATTCTGAAATTTTTGGATAAAAATATTTTAAATTCGGGTCAACTTGAAAACTTCTAGAGGTGTTGTAGAATTTAATAAGACAGTAAAAAATCTTTTTTTTTTACATAAATTGGGAAAGGGGTTTTTATGGAATGCACAGTATGCACAGAGGATCTTTAGAAGAGCCAGAAAATTATCTTTGCGGATGCCCACCTTTCAGTAATCTGAACTGAGATATCTTTTACGGGGCTCTCAATGCTCCACTTTAGGCTTGGAAGACGGAGGATGTCATGGGTCTGGAGATGAGATACAGGTAGCATTACTCTAGGAACATTGTTGCCAAACACAACAAGAGTTAGCAGCGTCTCCGAGAGTTACTCAAGCAATAATTAGAAAACGTTAAGAAGCCGCCGGATACATTCACAAGCAAGGAAATCAGATTACATATAAATGGAAGACAAGAGACGTTGAAAGACGATTTTGAATGTCAAAAATGCTGCTGGAAGGCTACAAAATGAAGTCGCTTTTGCGCCAGGTTGGAACTGCTGATGAAAAATGGGTTAATTACGATTACCCTAAAAGCAAAAAACATCATATGAAACCTAGCCAAGCAGCGAAATCAATGACAAACTAGAATATACATGAATGTAATGCTTTTTATTTGGTCGTATCAGAAGAGCGTGCTGTATTATGAGCATTCGATATGGTCTGTAATCATTAATGTGAAACACTAACGACAACAACTCAATAAATTAAAGCGAGTTGTTTTCGAAAACGCCTGGAGTTAGCGACTGTATATAATGGCAATGCAGCATTTTTTCATACAGCGAGACCGGTTAAGAGCTATCTGACTTGGATCTCACCCGTATTGCATCCAAAATCGTACCCCTTTAGACCACTTTATTTCTCGTCAAAGCATAACGCCCTCAATGGAATACAAAATGGAAGGTTGGAGGTACCTTTTAAAATTTTTACAGCAAAAACAACACTTTCATGAATTTTATATAAATCTATATTATCGTCTTCAGAATAAGCCTCTGTTCAATACATGCATACCATATATCTAATTCAATTTTCC
This sequence comes from Bactrocera dorsalis, assembly GCF_023373825.1. Classification (NCBI taxonomy): domain Eukaryota; kingdom Metazoa; phylum Arthropoda; class Insecta; order Diptera; family Tephritidae; genus Bactrocera; species Bactrocera dorsalis. The sequence continues at coordinate 42,360,598 of NC_064307.1, forward strand.
ACATACTTTTGGAAGTTTCGGTTAGGATGGCTTCAGTGTGTTAAGTAAATTTTGTTTTTTGTTTGTATCGGCTAATTTTTGGAGCGTTATTCTCTAAACTGTTGGAGAGTTTCAAGATCATATGCATACAATCACGTCTCGACAACAACAATGACGCGTTTGACGGATGTAGGGTCTTCAGCTACGTTGTCAAGCATCTCTTTTGTGTTCTGTTCTAGACATCGCTCTTGGAAAAGGTTTATGTATTATGATACTAGGGTGGCATTTATACGCTTTACATCCAAGGGTTTAATGCTTCAGTTCGTGACCGACGTAAAACCGTAGACCGAATCAGCTGATAAGACTTATCTTAGAAAAGCGGAATGTAAATGAACACTCACCAGCTTTTCTAAGGTTCTTGTACGTGGATGTCGGCGAAAATTGGATTTTTTGTGAAGAAACAAGTCAGCTGATTGCTTTTAAAATTCAGTGTTGCTAGGTATTTGAAGCATTCTTAAACTAACAAAGACTCACAGCCGAATACAATTATATATATTATTATATATTGTCATTTTGGTCAAATATCGCTTGATACGAGCGGTAAGTACGAAAGGGCGGAACATCGGTAACGAACTGCAGCATTCCTCTTCGTCAGAAGGATCTTCATTATCCCTCACGGACACCTTGGCATCTTCTCCGTCAATTTTAATCTACAGAGTGCAAACAGATTCCATCAGAAAGGCTTGCTTGCTCTAAGCGCAGCGTACCGTGTGGCTTCAGGAAGGGAAAATCAACAACTGGCCAGATATTCAGCACGCTCCTGGTCTTGGAAAAGACCCATGAAAAGTGGATCGACACCCACCACCTCTTCCCCGCAAAACTAATATGGCTGTGTAAACGGACCTTGAGCATCAATATCAAAAGCCCCATCAGGATTGGGAAGGACCTCTGACCTCTCCGATCCGTTCGATACCAAAGGAGGTTTCAAACAAGGCGACTCCCTATCGTGCGTCTTTTTCAATCTAAGAAAGGTTCTGCGGAATATTTGTGGTCTTTTGCGCATTGACAACGCCGATTAGTATTAGTAAATAACTTTTAAATAATTTTTTTAAGTCTTTCGCCTTGATGAATAACTAACAGTAATAAGTAGCGTAATAAATAATAACCAGGCCTTGTAATCACTATCTACATACAAAAAAAAAAAAATAATTTAGACCGTATCAGGTGTCTTTTACGCTCTCCTGGCATTCCAGTGTCTCCATAAAAACACCACATAAATTATGTCGTTGTTTGTTGGACATTTATTGCGATTAATTATCCGCGACAAAGGATTAAAGTGATCCCACAGCTACACACAGCACATGGTGGTTCGAGCGAGCGACAAGAAGCGAGAGAAAATGGCGGCAATAAAACGCTAAGAGCAAGTTCGTCAAAATAGTGTACGGAAAAAAATAGAAAACATGACATAGCGGGTCACAAAGTTTGCGGTAAAAAGTATAAAAAAAAGTAACAACAACAAATAAAGTCATATACTCAATATTGTAGTTGTTTTAGTTGCTGAGCGCTAGTTGACATTCTAACCGATGTGTGCGTGTGTTTGTGTGGCCTTAACTCTTGGTGGCTGCGGCTAACACCTAGTCAATGATGGACACCTGCAATAACGGAGCACTCACAAAAGCCAGCCACCGCGCGCACACATACACACACACTCGTCCCTGCAATGTATGACGTGTAACTTTGGTTCCATTTTTTTTTTTTAATTTCCCAGCGCGCTTGCAGCCTCAGCACCGTTTACCACACGGTGACATTTATGCGCGTGTTATTTTTTGCAGTTGTTACGATTTTTTGTTGCTGTTGTTGTTGCGATTTTTTGTTGTTTCTGTGGGTATTTTTTGCTTGGCTTTGCGCCTTTATTGCACTTTCAGTTTGGCGGTCAACCGCCTGTCTTGTGGCGCGCTTCGCTTTAATATTTGAAGCAGTGCACCTTTGGCGCGCATATTTTTGTTGTCGTTGTCACGCTTTGTTGCTTTATTGTACAAAGCATTTATGTGATTATTGGCAGCAGCGCGCAGCGGCTGCTTATGCTTTATTTTAAAATTCTTGCGCGCGGGGTTTCATTTAGCGTTTGAGCTTTCAAAAATTTCAACAGAGTCGGTATTTTTTCACTTCGTGCTAACGGTTTTTTTTTTTTTTTTGAGTGCTTGTTTTTGTTTTTGTGTATTTGTGTAAATGGCTGCATCGCCCGGTATGTGGCTGCACTGTAGCACATCCCTTTGCTTTGTTATTAACGATGCGTTGTACTGCCGCGCTGCACTCTCCCATCTATAAGCGCGCCTTTTACAATTTTCCGATTATATTAACTTTTGGCGCGCTGCAGCAATGCTACACTGCGCTGTGGGTGTTTATGCGCGCTGTTTGTTGTGGTTGCGCGTCGATGCCTGATTTTGGCCGATTGGTGCAATGCTGCTATGAAGCCTACGATTCAGCGGCACTTGGTACGCTCACGTGTGTAACGCTTAAATGCTTACGCGGTTTGCGGATGCTGCGCCGTGCGGTGATTGGCAGGCGACCTGGTTCGCGTAGCAAAGGTGGCACCAACGCGGTCTGCCGTGCCGCTGCCGTAAGTAATTTCTTCAAGGTCTGATGGCATTTGCGTCAGAACGCGCGTACGCCGAAAAACGCGCAGTAAGCGATTTACTAGTCGTCATTGAAACGCTGTGTGGTCAATGGCGGCGCGGAGTGACCCACTGTGAAAATGCGCGCGCGGTAGCATGATAGTAAGATAGCAAGATAGCACTTTAGCGCATTCACATTTTGTGGTCGCGCGACCTCCAGTCGCTGGAACGTGCGGTCGCGCGTTATATTTCGTACAAGTTAAGAGTTGTAAGTGCGTTTCGCAATTTCTGCTTCACTGACTTCACAGCAAACTGTGTACAGGAAACATTAATAGCAGTGACATAAACAAAAACAAAACGCCCTGCAAGCGCGAGGGGGGGAGCACCGCTGACACACAATTGGAGTAAAGTGAAAACTATTAAGAAGAACGAACAAAGTTGCAACCCCAAACAAATAACAAAACTATTCAAGTTCCATCACGCGAACATACACACACATACACATAGAGTTTAAGCAGTGCTTAAATGCTCGCACACAAACGCAATTAAAACTCACTCTCACACTCAGCAGGACACGATTCGAGCACTTTTGCTGAAACCAAAGCACGAGCGAACGACGAAGGCGTGGATGTGACAGCGCGCGGAAGTTTTGGAAATATATATAAAATATACATGTATGTATCAATATATCATATTGGCATATTTTTCTGTGTTACGGCTGTTCTAAATTGCCAAAATGCTATATTTAATATCAAATAATGATGTGGTAACGATAATTTGTGATTCGTATTATTATCGCTGTAAAGATTACAAAATATTTCCCGAAGCCAGCCAAAAATGCTTATGACTTTAATGATATATCAATTTCTATGATAAATTGATAAATTTTATATGGCCCACCCTATAGCATATCTGTTATCTGTCATTGACTGGGCCATTTCGTGAGATAACACATTCACTAAACTTGGCTTTCAGTCAATCGATTGTGACATTCGCTGTGTGGCTTGTGGCGCCGTCCTGTTGGAAACACATATTGTCCAAGTCTATATCATACAATTCGGACCAAAATATTCGTTTAATATTCAGCATATTGTAGCGATTCCCATTCACAGTAACGTGGCAGTCTTGATCATCACGAAAGAAGTACGGCCCTGATGCCGCCGGTCCATAAACCGCAACAAACCGTAGTTTTTTTCTGTATGCAATGGTTACTCATGGAGTACATGACCAAAAACGCATATATTGTTCATTGACAGAAATGAGCCTTATCGCTGAAGATCATTCTGAAGTTGTTGCTCAGCCCGAACATACAGTTACGACGATTCTGGAAGTCAAGCGGCTTCAGTGCTTTCATCAATTTGTTTTTTTAAGGATGTAGGCCAAGATCTTTTATCGAAATTCGCCACAACTATGTCAGAGAGAAACCCAACGACGTGTGAGAGACTAATTTGGGACTTTCTCAATTGATGTGGTAGTGGCAGCAATATTCTTGAAACTACGGGCACTTATTTGTCTCACTGGCACGGGAACATTTTGTGCTGTGCCTGTGGATTAAAATTTTTCCACTAGACGCTCAATTGACCAGACAGGTGATCCGATTTCAGTAGTAAATTTTAATAATTTCATTTCCTTGATGAACTGGCAAACCTGACTGAAGAGAAATTTCAAAAGAGCCGGAAAAAAGCGTCGTTGCTTTCCCTATCGGTTTACTTTTGTAGCTCCCAATTGAATGCTACGTAGGCTGCTATATATTTTCTGGCCTAGGCAACACTAAGTGTTGCCAGGTGCAATCTGACATTTCCATTGGAAAGTTTGACATTTTTTATCATAACATCACTCAGAACGTTTTGTCATTTAATCATGAATTATTTTATTTACAGGGAATTAAAAAATTCATCTCGGCCTAAAAATGGAATTAACTCGTGAACATTTTCGTGCGATCATTTTTCACAACTTTCGACGTGGATTATCACGACAAGAGTGCATCGATGAACTAAAATCTTTGTATGGCTATGAAGCACCATCCTATGGCACTGCGAAAAACTGTTACAACGAATTCAATCGTGACCGACGCTCGCTCAAAGACGAATTCCGTGAAGGTCGTCCAAAAACAGCCGTTGTGCCAGAAAACATCGATGCCGTACGTGAACTGATAATGCAAAACCGGATAGAGGCATGCCTATGCATTACTCCCACAAGCATACATTCGATATTGCATGAACACCTGGCCGTAAAAAAGGTTTGTTCTCGTTGGATTCCGCACAATTTGACAATCGCTCAAAAAAAGGCTCGTGTGGATTGGTGTAAAGAAATGCTGAAAAAATACGATCGCGGTGCTTCAAAAGACGTTTATAAGATCGTCACAGGTGACGAATCATGGATCTATGCGTATGAGCCCGAAACAAAACAGCAATCGACCGTGTGGGTCTTCCAAGACGAGCCAAATCCAACGAAAAAAAAAAAAAAAAAAAAAAAAAAAAAAAAAAAAAAAAAAAAAAAAAACATTTTCGTTGATAAATATGCCTATTTTCATTATTAGGCCAGAAATATATATAGCAGCCCTCGTATAATGAAATTTGCTCAAAAGACAACATTTCGCTTTAAGAAAATTTACTGGAAATATTTTTCACAAGATAGTTAAATTAAAGTTATATTTAAGGCTCAGCCAAGGTTCGATTGTTTCAAATTTTAGGATTTCTTGAGTTTTGGTATTATGCTCAGATTGTTTAAAAGTAGTCATGTATATGCCGTCATGATTAAATAATATATCGAAGAAATTTTTTTTCACTGAAAATTTAACTCTTTTGTACCATACATTTAATTTAAACTTTAAGGAAGGACACATCATTATATGATATAAAACATATGGACCAAACTACTCTCGATAATTATATACCTGTGTCCAAAAAATAAAAACATTTGAATTCAAACTGCGCGCGTCAAAGTATTTGGAGAATTATTGTTTTTTTTAGGTTGGTAGTACTGTCAGTCACATTTATGTCAAATTTCATGCTGCGGATACTTTGAGGATGGTGCAGAAAGCCTTTGGTGATGAGGCTATGTGTAAAAAAAATGTTTACAAGTGGTATAGTGAGTTCCAAGCCGGCCGTGAACGAACCTCAACCGACGAAGCTCACGTTCAACAAATCAAAGATTTGGTGTTGAAAACCAGTCGATTAACAATTAGAGACCTTGCTGATGAAGTTGGCATATCGAAAGGCTCAGCCAATACCATTTTGAAGGATGTTTTGGGCCCCAACCGCGTCAACTCTCGACTGGTGCCGAAAACATTGAATTTTTTGGAAAAAAGGCGTCGCGTTGAAGTGTGTGAAACGATGCTTTCCGACTACCAGGGTGTCATGAAATGCATTATAACTAGAAATGAATCTTGGATCTATGCTTACGACCTCGAAACAATCGATAAATCGAGTGAATATCGTGCCAAAAGAGAGCCAATACCAAAAAAATCGCGCCAAAGTCGCTCAAAAATCAAAGACATGTTGACTGTTTTCTTCGATTATCGTGGTGTTGTGCATTATGAATTCCTTCCAACCGGTCAAACAGTCAACAAGGAATATTATTTGAAGGTTATGCGTCGTTTGCGTGACGCTATCCGCCTAAAAAGGTCGGAAATTTGGAAAGACAATTCTTGGTTTTTACACCACGATAATGCATTCCATACTGCCCTCGTAATTCATGATAATTTCGCCAAAAGCTCAACTTATATCGTTCCGCAACCGCTGTAATCACCTGATCTGGCGCCGTGTGACTTCTAGCTGTTCACCAAGCTGAAAAGACCGCTCCAGGGACACCGTTTTTATACGATAGAGTAGATTCAAGCCGCAGCGAAGACGGAACTGAAGGCCATCCTGGAAAGTGACTACAACCAGTGTTCCGAAGATTGGAAAATCCGTTAGCATAAGTGCATTATATTGGAAGGGGATTACTTTGAAGGGGATGAAATTAATTTGTAAGAATAAATAAAGAGTTTTCAAAATAAATACAGTGTTTCCTTATTTTTTGGGCACAGAGTATACTACATACTTAGATGGAGTTGAAGTTAAGATAACTACCAAAACATTATAATAATCTTCGAAATATTATTTTATAACAAATATTTATCACTTGGTTGGATTTCAGACTAATGACAAGTTGCCATTATGTCAAAGTCAATGACGTGGAATTCACGGCAGTACAACTTTAATAGCATTTCGATTCACTGACATAACGAAAAATGTCAAAATCCGCTGAACCGACATTTCGCACTATGATAAATTAAATTATTTTCGTAGGTTTTCTATTTGGTTGTAGAAGTCTTAACAAAGTCTGTTATAAAAAGAGACAGTCATTCGTTAATTGTCTGCTCTCGTCATTGATTTTGATGGAAAAAAACTGCTTGTATAATAAAGAAAAATACACCTTTTTATTGAACGTAACTAGTAAAGGTGTCATGGCACTACATCAAACCTATTGAAGTCTACGAATATGTAGATTCAATTATGTGTATTTGTCTTAAGTTTTGAAATAGTCGTACAAGTACAAAAGTGTACAACTGCTGACCTACGCTGATGACATTGATACATGCCACTGGCCTCAGAAACCGCTCCGTTAGTTCTGCTTTTTCCAAACAGAATATAGAAGCGAAGCATATGGGTCTGCTTCCGAATAAGTCATCAGCATTCACACCGATTTTAATTCAACATAAAATCACTCTTGCCAATAGGTGCTACTTCGGAAAGAGTAGGAAATTTAGAAGTAAAGTCCTCTCTCGACGAATAAAAACCAAACGCTATAAGTCACATATCATTCGAGATATACGGCGGCGTTGATATAATTCGGCGAATTAAGAGACAGCGGCAACGCTGGCCAACTCGTAAGAGAGTTATTGTTAATGAGAGAATAAACCTGGCTATGGAGAAAAAAGTAGATTTGTGTATCTGAAAGAAAAATTCCTTAAACTAAGGAAGATAAAAATCAACGCGGGAAAATGATGAAGGATAAGAGTTTTGAAGAAAAACTGAAAGATCAAGAATATCTCGACTCGAAGGGCGTTTGAAATTTGTCTAAAATTTTCTAGGAAACCAGGAATTTGAAAACTAAAAATTTTTATACTCTCGCTCGATGACGAGTAGAGTTGAAATCCGGATGTCTGTCTGTTCGTCCGTGCAAGCTGTAACTTGAGTAAAAATTGAGATATTATGATGAAACTTGGTACATGTATTTCTTGGATCCATAAGAAAAGTTCGAAGATGGGCAAAATCGGCCCACTGCCACGCCCACAAAATGGCGGAAACCGAAAACCTATAAAGTGTCACAACTAAGCCATAAATAAAGATATTAAAGTGAAATTTGGCACAAAGGATCGCATTAGGGAGGGGCATATTTGGACGTAATTTTTTTTGGAAAAGTGGGCGTGGCCCCGTACATATCTCGGAAACTACTATAGCTTTGTCAACAAAACTCTATAGAGTCGTTTCCTTCAGGTATTTCCATATACAGTTCAAAAATGGAAGAAATCGGATAATAACCACGCCCACCTCCCATACAAAGGTTATGTTGAAAATCACTAAAAGTGCGTTAACCGACTAACAAAAAACGTCAGAAACACAAAATTTTACGGAAGAAATGGCAGAAGGAAGCTGCACCCAGGCTTTTTTTTTTTAAATTGAAAATAGGCGTGGCGTCGCCCACTTATGGACCAAAAACCATATCTCAGGAACTACTCGACCGATTTCAATGAAATTTGGTATATAATATTTTCTTAGCACCCTGATGACATATACTAAATATGGGCGAAATCGGTTCTCAACCACGCCTTCTTCCAATATAACGCTATTTTGAATTCCATCTGATGCCTTCTCTGTATAATATATACATTAGGAACCAATGATGATAGCGGAATAAAACTTTACATAAATACGGTATTTGAGCTGAGGTATCCCTTGTGGAAAAATTGTCGTGATCGGACTATAACTTTTCAAGGTCCCTGATATCGAACACGAAGAACTAAGTGCCTAACCTAACTTAACCTAATTTTTCACCGAAAATATCGGTAAATCTCTCAGAATTTAATTCTAATTAATTTTACAGCAAAATAAAAAAATATGTAAATGACGCATAATGAAATCTCGATTATCACTTTATCATGCGAGAGTATAAAATGTTCGGTGACACCCGAACTTAGCCCTTCCTTACTTGTTATAAAAGTAAGACAGTTATTGTTAATGAGAGAATAAACCTAGCTATGGAGAAAAAGTGTATTTGTGTATCTGAAAGAAAAATTCTTTAAACTAAGGAAGATAAAAATCAACGCGGGAAAATGATGAAGGATAAGAGTTTTGAAGAAAAACTGAAAGATCAAGAATATCTCGACTCGAAGGACTTTTGAACGCAGTCTAAAATTTTTTAGGAAACCAGGAATTTGAAAACTAAAATTTTTTAATATTATAAATGAACTTATAACGTCATTTAAAGTCTTGAGATGTGAGATATCCTTAGAAATACAAATGCTGAACTCGCAACTATATTACTTTCTCAAATATTGCTGTGTGTGATGAGCAAAATGATAGAGGGAGATTATAGTCCATCTAGAAATCAAATATTCACGACAATCATAAGTTTTCTTTATAATAACATTCTGTTTAATAATTTCTCTATATGTACGAGTATGTATCTGATGGTTGAACTTTTTAAGAAAATATTTGTTTTCATTTGACGAAAAAGTTAAATTTTTTTAAACAGTGTAGTATATTTATATTAGCTTGTTTAAAAAAAATGTTTGTTATAGTTATGTAAACCCAGTATTGATAAAAGTGGTCAAGTTAGAACATTTTACAAATTTTCAATTTTCTGGAGCGCGCTTGCACCACACTGAATTAAATATTAGACGCAGAGAGAAACTCACACACAAAATTTACCACAATTCGCAATTAATTTTCTCACTTTTCAAGCCAGCTTTAAAATTATACATTTATCGATAATTTTGCGACACCCCTTGCAACGAAATACACGCACATATGCTCGTACATGTGAGTAAAGGTGGCGTGTTGGCTGCTGCTGTCGCACTGGGCGTATACGTAATATTTCTACCTTTGCCAAATAACTTGGAAAACTTTATTATTTATGGAAAACTATGTTGGAAACCACACGGGCGCACACGTCAGCACAACTACAACTGCATGCATGGTATGTGTGTGTACATATATATGTATATATTCACTTTTATGAAAATGTTTGGATGTGCATGTGTGGCTGTGTGACCTCTCTTGGCGCTCAGGTGCGCCATTGACACAGCATTGACAGCAGTGCCACACAGAAATGCACATACACACACATGTATAATTGAGTGTCACCATATCCGTTAGCTGTTGTTGGCTTTGTTATTGTTATTATTATTTATACCCCCCATTTCGAACTGCCGGACTAAATTATAACTTTTCTGCAGCGCCCGTGCATTCGTGGCCCGAAAGCGCCGAGAAATAGTTGAAACATTAAAATTATAAATTAATGGTTGGAAATTTGCAAATCTGCCAAGCATGAAGGAAAATTTTTATGCTATATTATAACGTCATATTTTTGCTGCAGAAATGTTTAATTAAAAATTTTTCTTATTTTTTGACGAAAATAAATTCCAAGGAAGTTTTTGCATTACTTTTAACAGACGCTTCAAGTATTGTAGTATACAAATTTGCTTTAATTTCTGCATTGCATTTGTAATACTCAACACTGTTGTTGCTGTTAACGGTAAATCGTTAATATCTTTGCCACAAAATCGGCTTTGTTTGCCTGTGTGTGCGCGATCGCTTCTGTTTAATTGTGGCTTCCCCTGCAGTGTCATTGTTATTGTAGGTATTGTGCGGTAGCTTTCCTGTTAGTTTGCGCTAACTGTAACTGTAATCATAGTTGGAGAAGTTGTGTGGCAGCATTAATTATGCATAATTAAATTTTCGCAACCCGCCAAGATTGGCAGGTGGCATGTGTCAATGTCGATGTATGTGAATGTGTAAATTTATTTGTAATGCTGTATGGGTGTGTGTGTGTGGATTCTCAAAGCTGTGTGTGTTCTTAAAGCCGTGTGTCTTTGTAAAGCTATATACATATGTGTGTGTGAGTGCTGCATGAAATAATAAAAGTATGATAACGATGAGAGGCATAGAATCCAATCATTAAAGCGAGACAATTACTCAAACATACATATATACATACAAATATTTTAACAACGGCATATGTATGAGTGGAGTATAGTTTATTAATTATCTTTGGTGATTATTTCAGCAATTGTCTTTTCGATATCTTCATATTGGAATCTATTTATATCTAATATTTCTTATTCATACGGCTTACGTTACGTTTATATCGACAACTTTTGTTAAACTCGAAAATAATCAGCAGTAGAGTATATTTAAAGGCAGCATAGGATATAACATTATTGGTAATAATAGGCACTTCATTTGAATTTGTTGAAATATATATGTATGTATGCTAAAACATATAATAAATGCCTTGAGAGGAAGCAAAATATTTATTATAGAGTTCGATTCGAAAACTCTGTACTTAAAATTATTTAAAATTCTCAACCAGATAACAAAGTAGTTGAGTTATAAACTCTCACTCTCCTTTTCCTTCTCTCTCTCACACACTATCTCTTTCTCGCTCTTTAAATTTAGTTATTTTTCTTTGCTTTAATTGAGATTTTTTATTAATTTATAGCTGATTTCACTTAAAGGTAATGAAGTAGGGTTTCAATTAAAAAATGTTGACAAGAAACGCTTTACTGAAATTATAAATCCAAAATTTCATGAAGATATCATTACTGCAGAACGCAGCATTACGTTCAATAAGCCTGTTAAGTCAGCGCATGACATTACTTCGTATCGGCCCATACCTCACCTGTGCGTCTTAACAACATAATTGAGGAGCAGAAGCTGATACCAGTGCATAAGCTTGGCTTTTGAAAAAATCAGTCCACTATAGACTAAGTACGTAGAATTAGTCTAGTCATTGAGAATGCCTTTAAAGAAAAACGTTTTCTTAGCCGTTTTCTTAAACGTTTCTAAAGCTCTCTTTGATAAAATTGCCATTGCGAGTTCTTAAAGAAAATTCAGATACTTTTCCCAAAACAATATTACATTATTTTGAAATCATACCTTTCGAACCGTGTTTTTTCTAATTAAACATGGAGATATGGACACTGATTTAACGGAAATAAAAGCTAGTCTTCCTCAGGGTGGTGTGTTAGGACCCATCCTTTACCTAATCTTTACATGCGATCTTCCACACGATGACAATTGTATTACAGCAACATTTGCAGATGATACGGCTGTTTTGTCTGTCGGCATAACACAAATTGCATCAATTCCAAGAACATTTAAACAAAATATTTGAATGGATAGCTAAAATGGTGAAACTAAATCAGTACATATTGATTTCACATACAACAATACTTGATATTTACTTAAATGGTGGACAAAAATTCCGACACATGTATTGGCTATTGGGTAAAAACTCTGCTCTACTGTTCGGACCAGTTTGGATTTATGGGATACAACTTTGGGGCTGTTCAAGCCCTAGAACTGTTGTACAAATCCAACGATTCTGAAACAAAGTTTTAAGATGCGCCGTCAATGCGCTTTGGTATGTTCGCAGTCACGGTCTTGAACGCGTTCTCGGAATAGACTAAGTTGCCGCATCAATCAACAAATATGCAAAATATGCACAAATACGCTCGAAGTAAATGAAAAAAAAAAAAACGTTTCATGAAGATATTCTGTCAATTAAGAAAATGCTTTATGCAAGGACTTGCTTTTCTTGCTGATCCGATTTCGATTATGACAAATGAGCAGCTTCGAGAAAAGATCATGTGCAAAATTTTAAATCGAAGAAAATTATTTAAGGAATTAAGTCACGGCCTCCAAACTTTTAAATTTTTTTCCTGTAAGAAAATTTGAACAAATGGAATTTCTATTTTTCCTGTTCCATTAAATAAAATTTAAGTGTATAAAACTTCTCCTATGTTAACAAATTTCTGACAAAAAGGTGACAACTGGACCAATATCGAAATCACCCATTTCAAAACGCCTTTATGTGGGACATTGATGATGGAATCTCATGCTATTTGACAGAAAAGATAAACTGGCATATTAATATAATCGACTTTTTTTGCTTTTCGAGACTAGCTCGGCATTTCAAGCCAAACAACCGGTATATGTATAAGATTAGCAAAGGAAGCCCATTATTGGTTGGTTTTAGTTATCTGTATTTCATGTTGTGTAAGTGCGATCTGGTTAATATTAGTTGGCGAAAGAAGGATACAATTTTATAGTAAAAACAGGGAAACTTCTTAGACAGTTCAGTGATTGCTTGATGCAGTATTGTTTCACAAAAGTTCAAGATGATCACCAACAAGAAGAAAATACGCCCTATACTACAATTTTTTTTTAAGGCGAAAACGGCAGCAAAGCGGCTGAAAATGTAAATAAAATTTGGGGTCCTGATACAATAACAGACAGTTATGTCCAATCTTTGTATCGCTGATTCTGTTCTCATAGTTTTGATGGCAAAGTTGGGTCACCGTCTGAAAAGCCAACTATCGAAAATATCAAGATTAATGGTTATAAAGATTTTTATATGTTTTCGGTGCCATTGGCAAGGGATCTTGTACTATAAGCTGCTCTCATTCGGTCAAACTTTTAATTTGGTTTTGTACTGCCAATAATTGGTCCGTCTGAAAAAAATATTGCACAGAAGAGGCCAGCCTTAGTCAATAAGAGAAGAATTATGTGATTTTAGGACAACATCAGACCACAAACATCAATATAGACACTACAGATGTCAAAAATATTAAAAGTCGAAAGCTAGTTTTTGAGGAACTTGTGCGTCAGCCTTATATCCACGATCTGATATTAACCGATTACTACCTGCAACTGTCTTCGGTGAAGGAATTTGCTGTGGAAAAATGTGCCTCAAACGAAACTTTTGGAAATCTAATTTCAAATTTTTGCTAGTAGGGACGACAATTTCTGTTAAGGCTTCTATGAGATTAGCATTATGAATTCATCAAATAATTTATGGAACAAAACTGTGTTGCAATAAATCGGCGAGATGTGCAAAATGAAACCTTCAAAGAAAAAAAATATATATATGGTGTTTGTTTTAATTTGATCTTACCTGGAAGCATATTGAGTTTGAAGTCATGTTGTTTCGAAAAGCACAAAGATCAGATCTAGTCAAGTTTGAGAATTAATTTCCAGAGTTTATAGTGAACACCAAAATCAGAATTGTGAATTTTACTCTCCAACAGATACTTGCATTGCTCCAACCATTTCCAGTGGTCTAAAAAATTAAATTATATATGCACTTCAAAAATAACTGCCGGGGTATCGAGGCAAATAATTTATTTAAACAACGAGCTAACGGTAAATACGGCAGAAAGCCAAACGAAATGAGACCAAATAAATTTGCGTGTAAAGAAAACAATAAAATGCGAGAAAATGCCGGTATTTTGGGGATTTATTTGCCATAAACAAATGTAGTATGCACCAACACACGCGCAAACAAAGCGCTGACAGCAAAGCAAACGCAAAAAATAAAAAATGTAGGTAAATACTTAGGTAAATTCGCATACACCGCAATGCACGCCAAAATAACGGCAAGAAGAAGTGAAAAAACAATAAAAACAACAAGCAGCCAGTAGGGAGGGCAACCAGGACAGCAGGGATGATATTAGGACACTCGAATACAAGGAGCGCGGTTGTCACAGACGACGCATGCATACATACACACATACATATATATGCAAATACATATAAATAAACACACACACATATATATATACATATATTTATATAGTACATACATAGTTATGTATAACCACTCACATATGCGCTCTAGCCTGCATTATTATTTGAGTTACAAAGGATCCTGCCTTATTCATGTGCGCTTGTGCATGTGTGTGCGTGTTGGCTGTTTACTTATGCAAAGGTCTGAGGAGGAAAGTAAAATTCGCAAATAATACATTGCATACTTTGCATTGCACGATTGTCGTGCTGATCCAAGCACAACCCAGCAGTTTAGTGGGCGGCAGGCGCGGCACGTTTCGATGGTTGTTGCCACACAACACGCCACACACGCGCATTAGTGCATACTTTGGCGGAAAATCACATGTTTACTCGAACGGGAAGGATGTGATTTGGTTATGCGACACAATTGCACAAACACGCATACACACACACACACATGCATTTCTGCTTTCACCTGCTGTAAGCCATTGTTGGCGACATTTGACTTTTTTCGGCAATGTTGCATGCGTCGCATTATTCTCAGCCTTATGCTGGTGTACATATAAAATAAGAACAAGAAAAACGTTAACTTTGGTTATATACCCTTCACAGGTGCATTTTTCATAATATAAAAGAGTATCAAAGATTTTTATCTTATTTTTGGTCGGTCAGTTTGTATGGCAGCTATAGGCTAACGTGGTCTGACCTGAACAATATCTTGGAAGATTGTACCGTTGTAATGGACAATAGTTGGTGAAAATTTTCGTGGAGATATCTTGTCAAATAAAAAAGTTTTCCATACAAGGACTCTGTTTGGATCGATCAGTTTGTATGGCAGCTATATGCTATAGTGATCCGATAACAGCAATTCCGACAAATGAGCAGTTTCTTAAAGAGAAAAGGCCGTGTGCAAAAATTCAGATAGAAATCTCAAAAACTGAGGGATTAGCTCGCTTATATGCAAATCGGACATACGTGATAGACATCAACTGAGCTCGTCACACTGAACTTTAGTATACATGGATTTTATAAGATCTTCGACATTTCCTGTTCACAACCTTAACATACTGAGGGTATAAAACACACACAGACTTACATACATATGCCATATGTTATCGTATATGTGCATGTGTGTGTGTTTGCCACACGCGAAACACGAATGTGCATGCTGAAGTGGCGAAAACGGTGGTGACGGTGGCTGCGGCCGGTAATGATGCATTTTTTATGTGCCACACATAAAAATTGTGTGCAACAGCGCAACACTATTAATGCCTACTTGCCTCTTATTGACTTGCCGGCGCTTGAGACATCGCGAAAAATGTCGAAAAACTGCGAAAATGCGCCGGAAGATGGCCATGCAATGGCAGGCGCTGCGCTGCGGGTGAGCAGTGAGTGTAACAGGCGGCCGTGCAGGGGCAAGTTGACAGTCATGCAGTTACTGAAGTGGCTTAATGGAAATTAAGGCGTTGGCGTACGATTTTATGCTCGTGTTTCATTTTCTCATTCGCTTTCTTCGCTTGCGCTTTTACGAGTGTGTGGCATGTAAATGCTTTGTTGCAAGGTGCCCAACTGCGGCGGTCCATAATATTGTAGGGATATACATAAAAGTGGCAGTCATGCAGCACACAACAGAATTATTTGGTTTTTACGAGTTTAACTGGCAAAACGAGCACGCGAATGACATAATTAACTAACGGCACAACAACTCTTGGGCAGAAAAGGCATTTACGAGTGTGCTAAGCACTGTGTGAAATTTGGGACAATTGGGTTTGAGTCAAATGTATATATAAGTAGTAAAATGCATATCGAGAAGATGAAGTGCATTTTGAATTCATTTAAATCCACTATTTTTTAATTCCTAATAAGAGAAAAGCAGACATAGCGATTCCTTAATTTCCAATGGTCTGATTTTGGTTAAAATTCCTGACGGTGAAATTAACCTTCATATATGACATGAGTTCAGTATAGATTAGGTTCATCTAGTAGGCAACTACGATTAGGCCAATTGTAGCCCTTTGCGATACCATATGGAGTTCAGTTGCTAGGTTCAAGAGGAGTATTCATTTTTTCAGATGGCTGCACTTGAGGCGAACTTTAACTCGGCAGACACTATCGATACCTCCTCTAGCGTATCATACCGTGGGACCTCAGATGCTTACAGCATAGTCTTGCGAATGCGGGAGAAGTCCACAAGAGATGCTCCATTGTTTCCTTGGTGCCCTGCTCTTGACATTTCTGAAAATAGTTCATTATAAGTCCACTTATAATATTTTTTATATTTGACAGTTTTCCTGTATGGTTAAATAGGTTAGGTTTGATTAGATTGGCTGGCTGTCGCCATACATAGCATCTGTTGGTCTTTATATTGTCAGATATAGTAGGATTCCAAATACTTACTCCCTCAGAAATTGACCATTCGAGAAAAAGTAATTTAATTATTCTATCTTACTATACCATCTGATCAGGTTTGACCCGGACTGACAAAAAATATCCAGGTATCAGCATCACCATGCTTCATACCCACAACATTAATCAAAATGTGCTGAATCAATTCATTAGAGATGAAGAAATGTTTTGCTATCTATCTATGATGCCAGCTGGACGATTTTCATGCATATTTTCTATAAATTTTTCATTGTTAGCCTCACTAACAGAACGTTGGATAGAGGACTCGCATGAGAGAAGTTTTTCGTGACTTTTTGACCTTCACTGAATGCTTTGTGTCACTCAAATACCAGTATTTGGGCTCATGATAAAAGCTCTTAGTATTAACGCTGAAGAAGAAGAAGAAATTTTGCGCTCTCCTGAACAGGTGACCGAGGGTCAACCAATTTCTAGAGTGTCGGCACTGGTGCTTAGTTAACTTTTTCCGAGCGCATTTGTTATAGAACCTTACAAATTTTTGTTTAATTGCGTTTATGGGCGTAGAAGTTCCGATTGTGCCCTACTACGAACTCGTTGTTAGTTTTTTGTCAAGAAACACGTGCTCCAATTTCAATAAGATAACTTAATCAAGTTATCGCTTTTACAAACGGACAGTTGGATGGAGGAACAGACAGTGATCCGGAAAAACCTGATGGAATGAGCTATCTGGCTGCAAAATTACTAAAGTCATGTGTAAACCGGTAGATCGGAAGTACGCAAAGTTCCTACTGGCACACAATAAAAGAGACTGTAGATTGGAATACTAATTGGTCACTGTCTGTGGTGACACACGCCCGCAGGATGGGGCTGACACATCAAAAAGGCTGAAGGAAATGTTTAGAACAAGATACCAGGGAAACAATGGATCATCTCTTGTGCACTTGTTCCGCGTTACCTAGACTAAGCTCTAAGCAATTGGAGTCCCCACGGTATGATACACTAGAGGTATCGATATTGAAACCGCAGAGTCTGTTGAAATTCGCGTCAAGAGCAGGCATCCAAAAGGATGACTACTCCTCATGGTCGTAAACTCTGAACTCTACCTGGTATCCCAAAGTTCCAGAACTGACCTCTGTGTGGCTCATTGGCCTACCAGACTAACCTAACCTAACTTTAGCTACTACTCCCTTCAGTGCTACCAACACGAGTTGAAAATTCGCATTATTAATTTACTATAATACTTTCTTCTTTTACATAATTAAGACATTTCTGCCAGTTTGTGACACAATTTTTCTCAGCCGTTATTATAAACATCAGTACTAAAGAGATCTTCTGCAAATCAGTGGTAAGGAGGCCAAGCTACTTTGTGATTCGCAAAATGATTTCGCCGTGTGTGCATAAAATTTCAATTTCTACGACACTGATGAAGCAAAGGAACAATGTTGCAACATCTTGTGGCGACACGCGAGAGAAAATAGTTGCCTTTAGTGCTGGTTGTAGATCATGTGTGGCAAGTGGCAGGTAGTGCGCTTAGGATGTCATTGCTTAAACGGCATATGCAGATGTAGTCACATATATACATGAAAGTGTGTGTGTGTGTTTAGTGGCTGTAATGGCATTGTTTGCGCGTGTAGTTACGTAATCTACGAAATGGCACTAAATATGCAGTACATGTGATTTGCAGTAAATCTGCTCACTTACTTAAGCAATTCCATTAAAATTCTATACACACGCCACGTTGCATATTGTTTCAATATTTAATTTGGTAAAAGCTTTTGCCGCGCACTCTAAACCCGCACACACACACAAATATACTTGTGTTTTTTTGCTTTCTCTACGCGCTTCTTGGTCACACAATCACGAGCAGAGATAGTCAAGTAGTTGAGTTAATGCTGCAGCGTGTCCCCGATTCGGTTGCCGCATTCTTTCTGGTGTTTTCAGTGCTTTTTTGTTGGTGTTTTTTTTTGTGTTTTTTCATTATTGAAATTTCTTTTAGATTTTGCACTGGTGATGAAGTCTGGTTATGCTTTCATTTATTCCGATTTGTCGACTTCTCCGTTGCACTCGGTGCGTCTTCTGCGTCGCCTTACCGATCTTTACCCGCTTGCCGCCATTGTTGCATGGTCGCTGCCACCGCTTTTATTATTTATTTCTTTTCGCTTTTCATTTGGCATTGCAGTGCCTCGCTTGCTTCATTCGCTTCATGCTTGTGCAGTCGTCCGTAGTTTAGTTGGATTTTTCTGTGAAAATATTGCATTAAAAGGAGTTGCTGTGAAGCGCATACTAAATGGCGCTGAAGCTGAAGAAAAACTTAAAAAAATATGTCTTTGCTTTAAGAAGAAAGTCGGCGCGCTTTTGCTTAAGAAATCTGCCAAAGCGTGAGGAAATGAAAACTGCATACATGCACACCACTGTACATAGTACACGCAAGCACAGTTCCAGCTCAAAGCCCGGCGACATACCGACACGCTGTGCGGACTCAGCTGCCGGCGGCGTTTCAGCTCGCTGCATATGACCACTAAGTTGTTGTAAGCTGTGTGGCGTTGCCATCGGCTCACTGTAGCGTGCTGCTGCCAGCGCATTGCAATTCTGAAATTATCCAAAGGCTACAATTCTCAGAATTTGTATTCAATTCGCGAATGCTGGCGAAAATTTTTCGCTTTGCTTTGCTCGTAATAATTTTGTGGTGCCTTTTTGTTTCGCTGGTTCTTCATAACTTTCATTTCTATTTGGCCTTTTGGGTTTTTTACATCCTTTGGTGTTTGCATTTTTGATTTGATTGAAACATGCTCTGGGTGTACTTCTTTCTCTCTCTGAGCTACCTAAGGTTTTTTTTTGCATTGCGTCACAATTGAATGCGTACTTTTTTTGGTGCAATAAGAAAGTGTGTAAAATTTTTGAACAGGAAACAGGAATTTTTCAGAGTATGAACACAAATCTTAATCTGAATTGGAGTAACTAAGTACTAAGTAAGTCTAAGTGTTTATCTGAGAACAAGTACTACCTTAAGTTCTTTTTCCAGTTCAGGCCGCGATGTACAGAATTTTATGCAAAATGGTTACCTATTGCTTACAAAAAAGATCTCAAATGATCCGGCCATTAATCGAGGGCAGCACGCACAGTTTTTATTATTTTTGACGACATTGCGCGAACCACAAATGTTTTGACACTTCTAAAATTTCTGTGAAGTCTTAATTAGGCCATGTTCACCAATTGCAACCAAAAACAAGAAAAAACGTTAACTTCGGCTGCACCGAAGCTAATATACCCTTCACAGGTGCATTTCTTTTAGTAACTATGTGTTCAGTTTATATGGCAGCTATATGCTATAGTAAGCCGATCTGAACAATTTTTTCGGAGATTACATTGTTGCCTTAGAAAATAATCTATACCAAATTTTGTGAATATATCTTGTCAAATGCAAAAGTTTTCCATACAAGAACTTGATTCCGATCGTTCAGTTTGTATGGCAGCTATATGTTATAGTGGTCCGATATCGGCAGTTCCGACAAATGAGCAGCTTCTTGAAGAGAAAATGACATTGGCAAAATTTCAAAACGATATCTTAAAAACTGAGGAACTTGTTCGTATATATACAGACAGACGGACATGGCTAAATCGACTCAGCTCAACATAAGTACTGATCATTTATATATATACTTTATAGGGTCTCCGACGCTTCCTTCTGGGTGTTACAAACTTCGTGACAAACTTAATATACCCTGTTCAGGGTATAATTATAGCATAGTAAATTGAAATCTGAACTTTCAGCCGGCTTGTCATCGGCAGCTCTGAAAACCAGGATTATTGCTTTCAATCCATTGCTGGGTTTATTTACTTCTTGTGCTGGTACAGAGTCTTGCTGAAAAATTTCATGCTTTCCATCGAAGAGGGTATTGCTTAACTGCTTTACCACGTTTTTTAAAAGAGCCAGCCACTTTTACCTCAGTTTGTAACCTTTTAAACAGAAGTGAAGAGGTGTAACGCTTTTACAGGAAGCTCCCCACCAAATCATCACAGGAACTAAATGGAGGCCATGTTGAAACCTTGGAATAACGTTTCGCACGTATTTGGAAGTTTTTGTGAAGATTTTGTAGTTTTGCTTATTGAAAGCTTGTTAAACAGCGTAAATTTTCAACTGCAAGCAGAATATTCTCATGGACGGTGACTACGTGCCACTGAAGAAGCCGCTTGCTTCTGTTGAGTCTAATTTGGGTTTGGATCTTCTCGAATGAGTTTTGTTATTGATCTGGTCGATATGCTCGTTATATTTGCGTTTCTTAACAAAGTTTTCTGTTTTCTAAAGTGAATTGAATCGAATTCGAATCACGGGAAGACGACCACTTCTCTCTTTGTAAACTACTCTTCAGTTTTGGAAATATCGATCAATACTACGATATAAAAGCTACGATATGCCCAAAAATGGTTTCAAAATTAATTTTCAGCTTTTCGCAACTTTGAAGCGCTTCGCGCAAGTTAATTGTTTTATACACATTTTAAGCACCTTTATTTTGATTTCAAGTAAGATGACTTAAGGTACGATTACCTTGAATGTGCGTATTAGAATGACCCATGAGAAGAGAATCGACACACACTATCTCTTCGTCGATTTCAAAGATGCTTTTGACAGCACGAAAAGGAGCTGCCTCAGTGCCACTTTGTCTGAATTTGATACGGCTTTGTAAGCGGAAATGAGCTCTCCGCGCAGTTCAATAAAAAGAGAGATTTTAACTTCAGAGACTCCTTATTGTACGACTTCTTCAATCTGCTGCTGGAGAGAATAATTCCGGCTGTAAAACTTAATCGACAATCTTTTATAAGAGTATACAGCTGCTGGCGTATGCTGACGATATTGATATCATTGGCCTCAACATCCGCGCCGTGAGTTCTGCTCTCTCCAGGCTGTATAAGGAAGCAATGTAAATGGGTTTGGTAGTGAACAAGGGAAGTCGAAATATCTCCTGTCTTCAAACAAACAGTCGCCGGCACGTCACTGTTGACAGTCATAACTTTGAAGTCGTAGATATTTTCGTTTATATTAGAACCAGCATCAACACCAATAATAATATCAGCCACAGGATCCAACGCAGAATCACTCTTGCCAACAGGTTCTGCATTGGCCTGAGTAGGTAATTCAGAAGTAAAGTCCTCTCTTGACGAACAAAGACCAAACTCTACTAGTCCCTATCATTCCCGTCCTTCTACATGGTGCAGAGAAATGGACGATGACATCATTTGGTCGGCCTAAGGAGTGTGCGAGAAAAATGTTTTGCGGAAGATTTCTGGTCCTTTGAGCATTGGACACGGCATATAGCAGTCGATGCAACGATGAGATGTACGCGATTTACGGCGACAATGACATAGGTCAACTTATTAAGATACAAAGGCTTCGCTGGCTAGGTCATGTTGTCTTGATGGAAGAGAAAACTTCAGCTTTGAAGTTAATATATTCAAAATCTGCCGGTAGAAGTAGAGGAAGAAGAAGACCTCCACTACGTTGGAGAAATCAGGTGAAGAAGGACCTGACTGCACTTGGCGTCTCGAATAGGTTGTAATTACGTAAGCGGTGTCGACGCGAGTAAAGAAGAGAAAGAAAGTGGCAATGAAGTCGAAATATTTTTAAATTCCGTCTTTATTAAACATTTATTACTTCATTAATTTCGGGCCGTTCGCAAGCACAGTATTAATTTAAAAGCTTGATGTATGGTTTCTCAGGTTTTTACAGAAGGTCGCTTTATCGACTGTGCTTTGCTTATCAAACGTCAAAGAAGTGGTGCTTTTTTAAGCGCTTTGTTACTGGCGACGAAGAGTATGTTGTTTACAAGAATGTAAAGCGCAAGAGATCATGGACTCAGAAGGAAGGAAGCAGCTCAAGCCACTTCGAAAGCCAATGGACACCAAAAAAATTTATGTTGTGTGTATGGTGGGATTTCAAAGGTATCATTTAGTTTGAGGTTTTATCCGACAATACCACGATTGCCACAATTCTTAAGTGTGATCAGCTGGACAAATTGAATGATGCACTGAAGGAGTAGAGGTCAGAATTGATCAATAGAAAAGATATTGGGTTCCACCGGGATAATGCGAGACCTTGTACTAGTTTGATGACTCGCCAAAAGCTTCAGCAAATGGCATATACAAGTATTTGCTATCATATCCATCATGGTAGGTAGGTACATAGGTAGGTAGGAGTGCAGCCCTATCGGGCTCAATTAGCACTTGATGTGCCATTTTGATACACTGTTCGTAGAACCTCCTGTATCTGCTATTACGTTTCACCTTCTCTCTCAAACCATTTTGAGGTTTCGATGAAACTACTTATGTCCGATATGCTTTTAGTGGAAATCCATTCAAGGTTTGGTGCTTGATGGATTCCAAGTGTTTTGTGTCGGATCTGTGCTAGAGCTGGGCATTCGCAGAGAAAGTGGAAGATTGTTTCCTTGTTCCCTGCTACTCCGCAGCCACGGCAGATGTCGTTGTAGGGCATACCCATTTTGGATGCGTGTTCCCCAAATGGCCAGTGCCCTGTTGTGGTAGCTGTTACTCTGTAAATACTTTTTCTTGACCTATTTAATAAGTCGTTGGTTCTTTTCCTGTCATATGTTGGCCATAATTGTTTAGTTATGACGCATTTTGTAATGTTTTTCCACCTGTTATTTGCAACTTGTTGAAATTGTCTATTGATCTCTCCTTTGATCGATCCTAGCGGGCTTGGTATTAGCTCCGCCTCGGATTCGTTGAGGAAAGCTCCTGCCTTTGCCAACTCGTCTGCTTTTTCGTTACCGAAAATGTTCCTGTGGCCGGGAACCCAGATCAAGTTTAGTTGGAGCTTGTCTTTTATTGAGCTTAGTGCTCTCTTGCAGTTGTGAACTATACTGGAGTTTGTCATGGGTGAAGACAAGGCCAGGATCGCCGCCTGGCTAACCGTAAATATAGCTGCTTTATTTATATTCCCGCGGTTTTCTAATAGAGCTTCGCAGGCCTTTTCTACACCTAGTACTTCTGCCTGGAAGATGCTAGCCGAGTTCGGTAGACGTATAGAGAGAGATATGCCAAGATCAGCGGAGAATACCCCCGTGCCTACTCTGCAGTGCATTTTGAACCCGTCGGTATAGACTGAGATGGTATCCTCCTCTGCAATTGAACCTCTTCTCCGTTCTCGTCTAGATGGTATCTTCACCTTGGAAGTGTCTATTGAAGTCCAGCTTTGGGAGAATGCAGTCTGATTTATTAATGGTGAACTTGTTTAGGATTACACTATGTCCGTAGTTCTGCTCATAGTATCAACCTCCCAATTCTTTTATTCTTATCGCCGCAATAGCTGCTGTTTTGTGAATAAAAATGTCTATTGGTAGTTGATGCAGGATCACGTTGAGCGCATCAGTCGGACATGACCTGATTGCACCAGTAATGCCCGCATATGCTGCTCTTTGTATACCATTTATTTTTTAATGTTGTATTGTTTGTTTAGCGCTGGCCACCATACCAGAGCTCCATATGTAAGTATAGGTACATCCACATGACTATACTTGATTTGAGGCCCCAATTCTTGTTGACGATTCTCTTACAAGTATAGTAGGCCATGTATGCTTTGTTTATTCTTTTTTCTATATTTATTTTCCAGAACAGTTTTGGTGTCAAACTCCACCCCCAAGTATTTAGCTGTGGGGGTTAGAGTGAGTGTTGTACCGTTTAGTACCGGAAGTTGAAACTGAGGTATTTTGGTTCTGCTTGTGAATAGCAGCAGTTCTGTTTTGTTCAGGTTAACTCCTAGTCCATTGTTTTTATCCATCATATTCTCCAGGTTTGATGGTAGAACCTTTAGCTCAAATCGTGATATCAAAATCCAAACTGCTTGAAATATATCAAAAAATATTGGCTCAAATTGGAGAATATATAGTATAAATTCATGAAATGTTTTACACAATAAAAAAATCACTTCTAAGGTGTACTAAAAAAAATGAAAATTTTAAATATTGATCGTAAGCCTTTAGAAACCTCAATTCCAACTTTTTGGATACTATTATGATTTTTGAAACCGACTAGGTAGCTCTAGTGTTACTAGCAGCGGCTAGCAAGATTTTTTGGCAATTATCTACCACACTCTCTGAAATTGCTGACTTAAAACAAAACCTTACGGCAAGATTATTGTATCAGCTAATGAAGGGCACTTGGGTGGTCTCGAAACCACCTGCACTCGTGATGATGTGAACGTGTCTTAAAACTTTCACTCCATTGCTCTCAGGCAATCCAGACCTTTCAATGCACTTTCGGCGCAGATTTGTTTGCCTTGCCCCATTGCTTGCTTGCCTGCTCGATAGTTCGACAGAGCAGCCAACAAGCGAGTGAATTTCATTTAACACTCCATCAACTTACCGTTATACGAATGCAGCTTGTCTTCGTTTGGCTTTCTTTGTAGCTGCTCAATATGACTTTTTCATTTGCACTTACTGTGTTTATATGCATACTTCGCCAGTTTTACATTTTCCCATTCGTTTTGATTTGGATTTTGAATTTGAATTTCTGTAGCATTGTTCTCCCAGGACTTTTCACTTTGTCTGTTTGCTGTTGTTGTTGGTTTTGCAATGTTTTTATGTGCTGCTTATGGGAAGCTGCTCTTGGGGAGAATTGAAAATTTGCAGCACGATTTCACGATTTGCTTCATGAACAGTGAATGATTGTGTGCAATGCCAACAATTGCCTAGCTACTGCGCCTAAATGTATGCAACACACAATATAGCGGGGAACATAGGATCAGCGCAGCGGCGGCCGACCTTCGATGTGTTGTGTCGATTTGCTGGAGTGAAAGAAGAAAACTAGCAACACACATATACACTTATATATACCAACACACATATATATATATTGTATATATACACGCACACACACAATGGCACACATTAGCGCAGCAATAAGAAGCGCTCAAGTAGAGCAGCGTCTCTCTATGGCGGCGGCGCTGCACAAGAGGAGCTGCTGAAAGTTGGAAAACGAAGCCGTGGTGCAGGCAGGCGTGGCGCGACGCCGCTGCAGTCAAGTGCCAAGTGGCAGCTGCAAATGCTCGCGTTGACGTCATTTATGAGCCGCAGATGTCTTGGCAATCTATTTTTGCTTTTAACGCTGCGCTGCATTGCTTGTTGTTGTTGTTAGTGCACTGGTTGTTACTATTATTGTTGTTGTGCCACAGACAAGCCAGTGATTTGCAGTGTCGATTTCAAAGTGCTCTGCTTCTTTGCATGTTTTAGCGCGCCGCCCGCCCGCGTTGCCGCCGTTGCATGCAGCTTGCCTTGGTGAAACAATAACAGCATCCGCAACAACAACAATAACAGCAGCTAGCAGCAGCAAGTTTGCAAGAAATATGAGCGGCAGCAAGCTTATTTAGCTTTAAACATTTTGCACAATTTGTTGCTTACACTTTGCCGCATGCACCGTGTGGCATGCAACGCCAGTAAATTTACAGCTTCACAATTTTTCCACTCACTTTTGCCCTTTTGTTTCGTGCACGGCTCATTTTCATTAGCTACCAGCTTCGTGGCTGCGCTTACTGCATAACTGTTGTTGTTGTTCTTCTTCTTCTTTAGTTGCGCATTAACGCTGGCATTGTTGGGTAGCTGGTCTGTGGCTTTTGCTGAAAGCAGGTCACAGGAGTATAATTTCTTCTTCGTTTTTTTGTTTTTTCGTGTCGTATTTTCGCCGAACTTTGATTCTTCTGTGCTGCCTCCGTCTTCTATTTTGTGGTTGGCGTTGTTTTGGTTTTGCAGTTTTGGCTTCGTTGTCTTCTCACTTATCCTTTGGCATCCTTTGAGTGCTTATCTTGTCAGGAGATTGTCGGCGGTGCTCTTTTGCCACTTAATCATTCAAATATCAAGAAGTTATAGATGGAGCGGCCAGCGTGTTTCACACTAAATATTTCGCAGATTGAGTATTTGCTTTTGTGTTCGAAAGTTTTATAAACTTTTAAAGTCTCATTAACACCTACACAATAGTTTAAATGTATCAATACGCACATAAGGGCGCATTTTCTTTCAAATAAAATATTGAGTTCCCATTTAATAAAGAAGGGTGATTTAGAGAGCGTTTGACGTCTTAACTTGTGTTGTGTTTTTTTGAAAGGCGGTAATCCTTTTGCAATACATGTATAAATTACAGATCTCAGAAAACAGAAAATGTTTCGAAAGTCTTTTTTGAATAGTTCATGGTTTCATAGCTCTTTTGAGCTTTCAATAGGTGGCAACTCCAATACAAAAATTATCTAAATTTTCGCAAAGCCTCGTAAACACCTCGTTCTGGAACATATTTTCTATGTTATACAAACAGAACCCTATTTTGGAATTATCTAAAATTCCACAAATCTGAAAAGCGCTAGGTCTGGAAAATATTGCGTAATGGCACGTTACAGTCTGTCAAGTAAGAGCGTGGTCGACTTTACCGACAGTTAATGAAAGATTTCGTTTAATTCTTTCGCGTGCCGATGGAGGGAAGCTTTGTCTTTGATTCATTGTCAACAAAGGTTCAGTTTTGTTGATCTTTTGCGTTAAATTTGTACAGAGGTAGAGACAGCGATATATAGTGGCTAAAAATGTCGATGATTTACCAGAACCTGGTTCGATAAAGTGAACAAAAATATGAAAAAAATTATTGATGTTTTCGCGGAATCCTGCTTTAACACTGCGGCAGTGATAGCAAAATTAATGGCACAAGATATATTCTACGAAATTATTCGACTCCTTCTTTATACTCATGATCTGAAATGACGCAACACAATGAAGAGCCTCTGTTGACTGAAAAAAATACAAAGCTACTCGCTTCATGAGAATATTGATAGAGATTTTTTCATGTCATTTTTACTGATGAAAGTTCTAGATTTTTTACAGGGGGCAGCGCTCTATCCGAAAAATTTGTAATTACATTTATTTCTTTTCCAAAACCTTATACTAGAAATCATTTTGAAACTTTTTATTTATATCCTTATTATTTTTAAGTTTTCCACAGGTGGCAACTCCAATACAAAAATTAACTAAATTTCTGCTAAGCCTTCGTAAGCACCTCAGATCTGGAACATATTTAATGCTAAGTGCAGTTTACAAACTTTTTGCAGCTGGCAACCCTACTTTGAAATTGTCTAAAATTCCATAAAGCCATCTGAAAAGCGCTAGATCTGGAAAATAGTGGATAATGGCACGTTAGTTATACGCAATACATTAAACATTTTTATGAAAAGCTAAATGGAGGACAGAGTTAAAATGGAGATATACTGCTGCGCAAGACAGCATTTCAAGCAGATATTTGTTATTGGGAAAGCCGCGGAACTAGTATCTAATGCATCAGCAAATAACTCCAGAGTCATGCAGCAATGAAGGATTTAACCCTAGTTCGCTATCGGCATGATGTTCCTTCTCACTGGTCACAATTTGGTGGCGGCACATGCCTACCGGATAGAACTGACCAATTCAGAAGACTGTAGGAAACGTTATGAGCAAGGCAAGTCTACGATGTAAGCATTTAGTGGCCCACGGTATAAGCCACTGGAAGAAGTATCGATAGTAAGGCCACAAAATCTATTGAAATTCGTGTCAAGGGCGGCATCCTAAAGACTTGCTACTTCTCATGTACCCAGTAACTTAACTCTCTCTATGGACTAAAACGAGCTCAATTGTACGCATACAATATTGGGTAGATACATGCATTCGATACAACTTTTTTTTGGAATCTGTCTAGAAAAACCTAATCTACAAAATTTCCAAGTTCTTTCTCAAATCCTTTCAGGTTGGTTGCCGGATCTCAGTCAAAGTTGCTCACCTGGAGGCCGCACACATATTTTCCTCACATCTTGAAAGAGTTAAGGAAATTGTATGTCTTCGAAGCAGTATAAATTCAACCTAAAATCTAAATCTGGAGATCAAACGCAGAATAACTCTTACCAACGGGCGCTACTTTGGGATCGGTAGGCAATTGTGAAGCACACGAACAAAAATTACACTTTATAAGTCTCTCATCTTTCCCGACCTA
The DNA here is from genome assembly GCF_023373825.1 of Bactrocera dorsalis. Lineage (NCBI taxonomy): Eukaryota > Metazoa > Arthropoda > Insecta > Diptera > Tephritidae > Bactrocera > Bactrocera dorsalis. Next base: position 42,389,339 of record NC_064307.1, read on the forward strand.
TTATACGTCGCAGAAACATGATAGATGACGAACCGAGATGAGTTAGGCCCTTCGTGCATTCTAGAGATCGGTTTTATGCAAAGTCTTTAGACCTGTCCGCGTAATCGGTTAATGTTGAAGGAGATGGAACCACGAACTGTATGAGCTCTAGCCTCACTTGTTTGCGTGAAAGATGATGTTCTACAGGAAAGTTCCTTCCATTCGCGACACTCATGGGTGGACAACGGAAGCAAGAGCGCCCGAGCACACAAAGGAAGGGGCAAGTGCTTGGGGACTTAACTGCTTGACAACACTTGGGATGTACAACTGGTATGATCTCGCAAATGATAGAAGCAAGACCGACCCACCGCGTATGGGTAGTACCAAAGAAGAATAAGAAGTAATCAGTAATTCTTTATTAATGTTGAAAAGTTTAGATAAACATTTTGCTAATTGCTCAATTAGTCTTTAATAGAGATAAAGTTTTTCCATACAATCCTGTAAAGTTTGTACTATGAGATCGAAAAAGCGTATATTCGAAAGGAAGATGTTTTGACGCGACGTTTCAAGAAGTAGTCCTAAAGTTCTAATCCAAAATATATTTCGGACACCTATCAAATGTTAATTATTCTAGCTTAATTGATTAACATTTATTATGAGCCAATTAACACTTTAATTGCTTTAACCTATTAGGATCCTTAAAAAAAGTATTAAAATCGTATTGGAAAACCAAAATCTTTGAAGCAGTAAATAGCGTGTATTTTATTACAGCACCCATTCTCATAAGAATATTATTTCGTCTTCAATAACGGACTTTTCCAAAAATTTATTGTATATAATTTCTCGTGCTAAACCTTCGAAAGTTCAATCTTCGTCGTAATTTAGTCTCAGTGCACAGAGTGTTTCAAATATTTATGAATATGAATAATGCAACCAAAATTTAGGAACAAAGACTCCACTACCCAGAGCTTCTCAGCACACACCAACACATACTACATAAAGTCCATATAATATTTTTTCTCGAGCATTGTGTCAGCAGATTTGATGGAAGACGTGCCACACAGTCTTGGCTGAGTGCGAAAATTTTGTTGTTTGCGATTTTCTCCCCAGCGTCTATTTCTCGCAGATTTGCAACAATAAAGATGCAACAAAAACATTGAAAGAAAATAATGAAGAAAAAAATATTGAAAGTGGAGCAGAGTACGAGCGGAAGACTGGCCTTCCATGTCAGGCAGTTAGCTGTGGCAGTTGGCAAGTTGTGAGTCAAGTCAAGTCCTCGCTGGCAAAGGATGGCCGGTGTGGGTGACGGTTTATGAACGTGCTAGCTATTTTAAAACGATTTAAAACGTCTTCGGGGTATTTGCAAGCGAAGGCAAAAGAAAAGCCAACAAAAGAGGAAATAAAATAAGAATGTAATCACAACAAAAATGTTGCAAAAATTATAAGGGAGTATGCAGGTTTATATACAGATGTGTATGTCAAGATTCTCATATAAGGGAGAAGGGTTGGAGAGGCGTGAGATGCGCTGTAAAATGATTGATAGGATTTTTCGCACATTTGTCTTGTTCTACTTATATGAAATGTTTGTTCTTGTTCTCATTTACTTGCAGATTGCTGTTGTTGCAGCGTTACATTGCTTTGTCGTTAAGAGAGTGGGTCGTTGGAAATGACAGCATGCGATTGGTGAGTGCCAGATTTATAAATGAATATCCGTACTATATGCTTTTGTGTGTATGTAGTGTTATATATGAGCTTGTGTTGGTACCAAACAGCTGAGCTTCAAGCTAGTCAGTTTACAACTAAGCCTTATAAAAAGCGATCCATTCTGAAAGAAGCCAAAAAAGGTAAGGCTTCTATGTTTTTTTTTTTTTGGATCGATTGCTTATTTCAGTTTCATCAGTTGTTGATAGAAAAATGTATAATCAATCGTTTGACCTCCCTGGAGCAACTCATAGTGGGTGATTCTTTTCCAATCCCACCAAACACTCAACATAACCTTCCGAGGCGTCAATCCTGACTTTGCGATCATTTGTTGAGCTTCACCACGCTTGGACCATTATCTTTTTCATACATTATTGCCGTATTTGATCCATTTCTTGTCTCCTGTTATCATTCGCTTCAAAATTGGTTCAGTTTCATTTCGTTTCAGCAAAGAAACGTAGATATTTTCGGTTAATTAAACATTTCACAGACATTTCATGTGGTTCCCAAACATCCAGCTTCCTTTTGTAGCCAGCATTTTTTTTAATGGTTCGAAACCGTTTGATGATGAATGTCAAGTTCCTTAGCGATGTTATAGCTGCTTATGTGAGGGTCTTGGTCAATTTTTCTATAATTTCATCGACTTTTTCAACGACAGGTCGACCAGAGCCAGGTCTATCTTTCACATCTCCAGAACGGAAGCGAGCGAACCATTGTTGTGCTACAGGAACTGATACTGATGGCTTGCGTGACATTCTTCCCTTTTTTATACAAAAATTTCAAAATATTGCGAATGTATTCATTATTTATTATATTATCCCTCATTTTTAAACAGCTGTAACTTGTTTCAACTTCCCCGAATGGTTAAATGAAGGTTAAAATCTCAACTTTCCAACACTATGTGGAAAGACTTTTCGACTTTTTCGACTACCCATTATATCGGTTACTTAGAATTGTTTTAGAAAGCATTTTGAATTGTACCTCAGTCCTCTGATACTTCTACGTCCTCATCCTATGGAAGTGAAGAATGTTGTCAACATTTTGTTTTACTCTTTCTACCTAATTGCTCTAACTTTTAACCAAACACATGTCTAACCAGGAATGACAGGATGGCAGCAGTGACCTCCAAGTAAAGTTACAGCTCACTTGAAATATTTGAAAAGGTTAAGTCCGCATTCATGCCATTCATAGCAATATTGCTTCTCTATTTACTAAATAGGGTATAACGAATTGTTTGTTTCTTTTGCCTCCACTAACCAACCTGTAATGTATTCGCAAGCCATTTGTAGAATGTCAAAACGGGAAAAGTTTCTTCGTTTTCGAAATCCGCAAACTAAAAGTGTACTAATTAAAAAACATAGCTCTGAATGCAGAAACTATCTTCGCCACTCGTAATTCATCGCTTTCAGGTGCGCTATTTATTAAAAGTGCCAGCATAATGAGCAGTTTTTCAAAAAAACTCCATACTTAAGACTGCAAAAAGACAAAACCGAACTAATGTACATATGTATATATGTATGTGTGGTAACGCTTATGGGCAATGTGTTCTACGTGTGTGCTCTAGTGTGGGTCTATGCGTTGCTTAGCAGTCATTTATAACGGACAAAGTGCTGATGACTTTGGGCTGCTCACATAACTGCTTTTCTATGCTTATTTATACACTTTAGCGCTTGAAACCGAGCATTTGTTTACAAACGAGCACACAAGCATTCGAGATAAAATAAAATCATACAAACAGAATTAAATAGAAAAAACAAAAAAAAAAAAATGAAAATAAAGACTGTAAGTGGCCTCTTGCAGAGCACTTCGTGAGTGAATGACGAGCACCGACCATTCCACTGCTCGGTATAGCTGTCAATGTATCGTGTCGGTGGTTAATGGCATATGTGTTGGTGGTTTTCAGGTCCAACATTGAGGGTTCCAGTGAGAAAGTCAGCAAATGACATTCAAGGGAATTCGCATTGCATTTTACTCTTCTTCTATGTACATGTGATTGTATGTGTGTGTAAGAAGTGATAAATTGTCTACGCCTTTAAATGTCATAACCAAACATACATCTGCATACAAATGTAAGAATTTAGTTATGATGTACCAAACATCGTAAAATTTAAAATATTATTTATTTACTGAAATTTCATTAAAAAACTAATTTTTATTATGACCCAGATCCTTTTTGTGACTTTTAGTTATCACTCTTCTTGGCACTGATTACATTGCAGGCGATCGTAGAGAAGAATGAGAAATGTTGCATATATTAATATTTGCTTAAAAACGAAGGGAATTTCTGTCCGAATTAAGCTTTTTTCATAATAGAGGATCTATTCTTCTGTTCAATACTCGAACTAGGCCCTTTAAAATCGCTTTGAGGCTGTAATACTTAGTCTCTCGTTTAAAAAATTATTCCATTTCCATTCTCTATTACGGGTTTTTATAATATTCCTAGTTATCCGCCTAGCTATTGTATTAAAATCCACCAATCAATCCCGAAAGTCGTTTTTCGGTTTGGCAAGATCACACCTACTTCTTCCTCTTTATTAGCGCAGACACCGGTTGAGCGACTATAGTCGAGTTAACTATTCACAATAAGTAAAACAGGCTCTTTCCAAACCGTCTTTCTAAACCAAGGGTGTTTTTTTTTTTTGCTGATACCGGATTATATATTTTCAGGGTTGAATAATCGGATGTTTATACAATATTTAAATCAACCATTTAGATTTTAATTCGAAATTTGAATATTATTTGCCATATTAATCACTGCCAACACACAAAGATCTCTAAGTGAGGTTCCGTATTTCAAATTGGCAGCAGTTCCTTCTCAAATAAATCTCGAATAATCATTGTACACTAAAATCAATGAAAACGATTAAAAACTTCTTCAAATTGCTATCGCATCCATTATTTTTCTCGGATCTCTCGGATTTCTGTAGTTGTCAAAACTGAAACCTGTTGAATAAATGCACATAAAAGGATTGCTATAATCGGTGTATTGTACTTGTTAAAATTTTGTTGAGTAATACCGTCGGTCTGACCAAAAATCAAACCCTATGTATCGCATTTTAACATAAACCTTTATAGTCGTTTTCGAAATTAGCTACTAAGTTGTCAACGCTTAATCAAGTTTCGAATGCTTCGTACGAATATAAGCCTCAGCTGTGATGGCCGTCAATGCCTTCAGAATTTTTTTCAAAGCCATATTCATAAATCCACTTCTCGTCACCTGTAATGAAGCGTTTGATGAATGTAGAGTCGTCAGCTACGCTGCCAAGCTTCTATTTTGCGACCGCTACACGGCGCCGTTTGTGCAAAAGATTATAAAATAGCATATCTTTTGATACAGCCCAGTTCAGCCTTAACACTCTCCATTCAAAAAATAATATATTATCAAAACCTTCTTCTATCATCCTTCCGTTGCCAACACAACTATTTTGATGCACTCTTTCTTTCACTTTTTCGATGTTATCGTCAATAAAATGTCTATCCACCCAATGTCTATTCACATGATTTGAGTTATCGATAACTTTATAACCTTAACTGAATACTTTTCTTAACTCAAATACTTGTGGTTTTAATAAAGTAGTCACCCCAAAATACTTCTTTCATATTATTTATCATTTACTCGTATCATGGTATTTTCCGATGATTGTTTGACAGATATTGACGCTAGGAAAATCTCCTGTTTTCATGTACCGCATACTATTAACATGTCACATACTAAACAAACAATCATATAGAGTAAAGTCACCCGGAAGTTCGAAAATCTGTATATTAGGCATATGGGGGATAAGGGAAGGATTCGTCAGATTCAACCCATTTTTGACACACCATTGTCAGAGAATCACTACCCCCTAATTTCAGTTATATATATCACACATTGACCGGCATTTTCGTCAGCTATAGGTACAGGGGTCCACATATTCCGTACCTAGGGGCTTGAACACTTTCTGTTGGATTTGAACAATTTTTGGTCATAGTGGCGCACACTAAAACATTATTCGTGCAAAGTTTTATCCCGTTATATTATTTGCTTCTTGACTTGTGTACTTGAAACTGAACGAATCAAGTGGAGTTTAAAGTTGTGCTATATGGGAAGTAGGAGTGGTTATTGCACGATTCCGCTCATTCTTGTCATCGGTCTTGTCGAAATCGGTCATTCGGGTCGCGAAATATGGGATTTTACCAAAAGGTGGGTGGTGCCATGTTCTTCGCAAATTTTTACCCGGATCCCTATCTATCATACTATTCCAGCGGCAAATTTTTACGTCTCTGGTCCATTTAGTTACTGATTTAATGCGCTTTTAGTAGTTTTGATCAGTACCGTTATATGGGGAGGGAACGGGGCTTTCTTCGGACATATGGCAAATAGACTTCGTACAAATTTATGTTTCCAGTCCGGGTCAAATTTGATCAGATGGTAAAACTGAACTTTGCCAAAAATTTTTTTTGCTAATTAAAAATATATATGAATTAATATAAATAGATAGTCTTACTATATAGTATATCTAGTTGATTTTTTTATTTCCGATCTATATAGAAAACTTTCTTTCTTTTATTCCTTAAAGACAGACTAAATCATATTAAGACACCACACAATCTTCACAGTTCTCAGTGCCAGTTCAGCGCTCACTAAATCTGTCTGACAACTACACAGCGGATACGGAAATTGTACGACAAGCAGCACAAGCGACAAAAGCCACCATAGGCCGTCCATCTAATGGCGTCATATAACGGTGATTTAATACCTTTGTTGTGCGCTCACTTACCGCACTCACTTGTCCAGATTGCTCGGCCTGTGATCGTTTATGTTTACAACCCGCTGCTGGTATGTCAAAATCGCTTTCGGCCGAGGCCAGGCTGTCTTGCATTATCCGTTTCGCATTTGTCGCAATATTGCTCGCTTTCTTTTTTGAACTTTTTTGCGATTTAAAGCTATCAATATATAAGTATGTGTAGTTACGCCACTCACACATGTGAGTTTGAGTGGTTTCCTAGTTTTTGCTGCTCGCTTTTGTACGTCACTTGTGCTGCTGCTTTCACAGCGTGTTATCTTAATGTGGTCCTAATATTTTGTCATGCTTTACCAACTCATCACTGGCACCTTCCAGTAGTAGATAATACCCAACAGGCGAGCCTGTGTGAGGCCACACAGCGCCATTTGCGCCAATTTCAGCGCCCTTCCGCTACGCTGCGTGTTGTTGCTGGTTGAACTGTATATGCTATGTGCGCTCCGTGCTGTGTCTCGTTTCGCCATTTTGTCTCTTCTGTTTGTGCTATTCAATTCAATGAGGCTAATGTCCGCTGCCTCAGTGTGTGTTGAGTGCCATTAAGTTTAGTTGTCACTTAGCCTTTTTGTCATTGTTGCCTGTCATTGTGTAGTCACTGCTGCTGTCATTGCTGGTGTTGTTGTTTCTGCTGCAAATGCTTTTGGTGTTTTTGTTGTTGCCGTTAGCCTGGCGCATATGTACGCGCTACTTCTGCACCCTTTTGCTCACAGTCGCACTTTAATGCTGCCATTATCCCTGGCAGTCAGCACGCCTTAAGCGCCTAAAACTATGCTATGACTATCAGCGACGGCTACAAGAGCAGCACAGGCGCAGCGAGAGAGGATGTTAGAAAAAAAGTATATATTTTCAGCAACTAAAGTAAACAAAAGTGGCCGAGAAGTGTATGATGGTAGGAAGAAGCCAAAGATTAGTAGAATACTAATACAAAAACACACACGTACATATACACATACGCATCCTAGACAGCTAGTTAGGCTAGCAAATGATACTTACACACACATATAGACCTCAATTTGTGCATACATAGTTATATTTATATTCAGTTATACATATTTATGTATGTGTATGTGAATATATGTATGTATTGCAAGTGTGTGTGTATGTGCGTGACAACTATCGCCTACAGCGCAAGCAGCGTCTAAAGTCGAAGTGGACAACTTGAATGAAGCGACACTGCAAATACATATAAATATTGTATATATATATATGTATATAGACGCAAGTGTACATGTATGTGTGTGTGTGTAAGTACACTTAGCAAAGTGATGGCCATATCAGCAATAAATGTAGACGACAAAACAATAATTGCAACACAGTTGGTAATGGCTTTGGCGTTGGTGTTTGTCACGGTGTTGTTGTTGTTGTTTTTGTAGTCGTTACTGTCCGTGCAGGCGCAAAAGCAACAGGAAGCCACTCTGCAGGCAATGGCGACAGCAATAAGAACGTGGGCAAGAACAACAACAAAAACGTGCGCAACAACAACAGAAAACAACAACAAAAATAGGAAAACAACAACATGATTCACAACAATATCAACAGCAACAAGAGCACCAACAACAGTGACACACAACGGAAACTCTTATCTTCGTTTTATCGATCGTGTCAAGTCTAACAGTACATTTCCGTCACTTTTTACGGCTGACAGCGGTGTGCGCGCGTCTCTGTGTGTGTGTGTGTGTGTGTGAGTGGTTTGTCTTGCCGCCAATTTGGTTGAATGTTGCGTTTTGGATTGATTGAAGAAATTAACAGGGCTTAAGCGCTTAAAGTGTTGTTGGCTGCGTCACTTGTGGTGGTGTGCAACATTTGTATGTTTGTGTAAAAATAAAATCCAAAGACAAATCGCAAGAAATGCGATGAAGCGAAATGAAATGAAACGGGAGCGAAATGAAATGTGCTGAAATGAAGCGTTATTTAAAGTTAGGTTAGGCAAGCCAGAAACTTACAGCAAAAAGTTTGAAATATGTCAATAGGCAGGCGGATCTGTCATTAAAATATATATTAAAACAATATGTTATGAGAGCGCAAAAAATGCTCAATCATGGGTGGGGAAGAGTCTGTTCTCAAATGTGCTTGAGGTATAATACAGATAGTACCTCCCCAGTAAGTAGTTTTCATTCCTAACTCCAAAGGCTTAGAATTTGCATATAACAACTATTAACGAAAGGACAGTGGAACAACATAGGTCATTAGCAAATACATTCTCAGAGAGCAGCAATGATTGCAAAGACCAGTGATCGTTTAAAATTCCTCCTGTCAGATAACTTCCCAGGCCTGAAAGTTCGAGTAGAATACAAATATATCTTTTTTGGTGAGGTTTAGTTGGGCCTCACTGAAATTAACATATAATTAATTTTGAGAACTAAATTACATCCGACATTTCGGTTAACCTTCGATATGAATTCTACGTTACGTTTAGAGCCCTTGTGAACAAATTTTAATGAAATATCGCGGGAACTGGACTGGTTCAGAAAAAAAAACAACATAGAACATTTTTTGACGAGGACATTGGTAATATGTATTTGTCGCTAGAAAAGGTTTATGATTGGTACAAATTAATCAAAGAGGGTTGAGAACGCGTTGACGACGATCTATTTTCAGGTCCGGCATCAACATCAACTAATGATCAACACGTCAATAAAATAAAGGAATCTTACTGGCATCGTTGGAATATCGAAAGATTGAGTGAAAACCATTTTGAAAGATCATTTTAATCTAAAAATTGTGAAAGTTGGTTCCAAATTCACTAAGTTTTTTCGAAAAACAGCGTCACGTTAACGTCTGTGAAACAATGCTTCCCGACTACCATAGTGTTGTGAAACTTCACTTTCGATCAAAAATAGCGTCGCGTGGATGCAGTATCAGAAGAAGTTAAATCAGTCTGCGATAAACCAGATCTGCTCCAGAGTATCATAGCTGGGGACGAATCATGGGTTTATTTTTACGACATGGAAACCAAAGTTCAATCATCTCAGTGAAAGCTGCCGCTTAAGTCAAGATCGAAAAAGGCGCGCCAAGTTAGGCTTGCAGCTTTTCCCTTAAACTTGAAAACCGACCGCAACGATACAGTACGTCTTCAGAGTCTTCTACACTCTCTGAACAGGTCGGATAATACGTATTAGCTTCTAAAGCACCCATGGGCACTGAGTATTTGAGTCAAATAGTAATCTATGTCCCCATGTTGTTCATCTATCCACCAATGTATGTGGGGAATCAGTCTGTGCATGAAATTCGTCCCCATTTCTGCCACATCGCGTTGCTTTAGATTCTCTCCTCTCATTTATAGTTGTATTGTCTCCCTGGATGTCAATCGGCGCCATATTGGCTAGTAACTCAGCAGAGTCGTTTGATATCACTCTTATTGCGAGGTACTTTAACTGTGGCTGCAGAGTATACCCAGATTCTCATGTGGTGAGCGATATTTTTTTTTCCGTTTCCCTGGAGTTATGATATGTTCTGCAAGCTCAAGCTCAAGCAGTCATTGCATTTTATCCGGTGGTCATGCAGAGGTTTACACTGCTACCCCTGTGAGGTCATCCGCATATACGATTTTTTTGTTTACATTTTTTGCTTGATGTGTTCTTAGCATTCCGTCTTACATTAGGTTCGATAGTAGTGGGCCTAAAACCGAGGTTTGCGGTACTCCAGTGGAATAGTGTAGCTCTGAATAACAGTAATCTATTTTGAAAGTAGCTCATTATAATATTTAGCTAATAATGAGGAGCCCGTCCTTTGTATAGAGCTTTATTATTATATTTGCCCACTTTGCGGAGTTGAACACATTCCTCTTCACACTTCATCAGGGTTACTTTACGATGTTTTTTTGTATTGATGAACTTCATCAGAATTGCGGTTTTAATTATTTAGCTGTGGCAATTGCAGCAAGTTTTGTCGTAGAACCTTTAAACTTTAGCAACTTTAGCAACATTAACACAAGAGTTTCTCCATTAAGTATAATAATAAAACCTAACATTGTAACTGCAAATTTTATATGTATACAACTTAAACGCAGTAAAGTGCCGCTGTCGTAGACCAGTTGAAGGCAAGTATAAATTTTGAGACAAAAACAACAAATAAGTAAAGTAATTGATGTACTAGCGTAATTTCCAAGCACAATTTAATAGGAGTAAATAAATAATATGTAATTGCTGATGTTCCGCACAAATAAAGTCAGTGTTGAACAAGCAGCCGAAGAGCAGCGCAAAAAAGAAAGAAAAGGGGCGGTCCATTATTTCGTTGACTCCAGCTAACGAGCAGCACGTGGGGTTGACGCAAAGTGCCACAATGCAGCAATAAAGCTGCCAAAATATTAGTACACAATACGCCGACAACAAAAAGGCAACAACAAAAACAAAAATTTACATACCTACACTAACACGTCGGCTAACAAAGACTTTGCCGGGCTTCGCTTGAAGTTGGTGGCGTCTCGAGTTGCGCGCTTGTTGTTGGCGGCGCGCGGAGGCCGCCGAGTCAACTGGTGTCTGGCGGTGGTCGCCGCTGATTACGGCCGTGTTGCGCGAATTTGCATAACGTCAAACGGAACGGAAGTAGGTGTTAAATACGCTGAACGCTACGCTTTGAACGCCAAGCACAAAAAACGAGAAATTCATGCAGCGCAACAACAATAAAAACAATAGAAAGCAAATATGAATGGGCAAATAAATAAAGGCAAGTGCTTTGCCGCGACGAAACGGCATGAGTAAGCGAAATGCAAAGGACAATGGCGTAAGGCGACTGAATTTGAATGCCGCAGAGAAGCTACACACGCACACATACACAAATAAGCGTTGCATACGCGATACCTAACTGTGTTGCACGTAGTTATTATTATTGTTATTTACGTTTATAAGCATTGCCACACACATATATACTAATACATACATTTTCATATATATATACATGTGAATGTATGTGTGTGTGTGTGTGCAGCTGATTGCCGCTTGTATCATATTCGCAAATTGGCAGACAAAGAGGCTGGCGGTTGCGCCACCATCGGCTGCACGGACGGTTAACCGAAAGCAGTGTCAAAAATCGCAAAATGGGAGCAACATTCAAATTACTGTGATTGTGTTGCAAACACATACACACACACACAGAAGCATAACTCAGCGTGTCGCAAAGCAGTCGCTGCTATTTGCATGCCATCCGTTCCGAGGCACTCGAGTGGCAACACGAAAAGCGGGTAACAAGCTGACAACCGAAAATTGCCGAAAATTTTAATAATTTTCCCTTTCTTATGTTAATCTCCACCCTTCAGTGTTTATATTTTTAGTTAGTATTTAATTGACGGCGCTGGAAAAGGGCGGCCACTGGGTATAGTGAGTATAGTGTGCCACTTGCTGCCACTTTTTGGGCAACTATTGCTGTGGCAACAACAAAAGCCGGCCGAAAGCATTGCACGTCGCTCACGTCAGTCAACCATCAAATCATTGCAGCTCCGCTTGCATTCACACATGCAAACAGCCGCCAATGCTTATCTTATGTAGGCGTTAAGTCTCTCACAGCGCACTCCAATTGGTGCACCGCGAAGGCAGTCGTTCATTTATGTGCCCGTTGCCAGCATTTCCAATTCATATTTAAACGTTTCCTTAGCACAATAAATATTGAGTAACCAGCGGCTGCAATATGCCAAAAATTACAACGTTACGTAGTTACAGTGGCGTTCATATTAATAGTAACTGTTATTCTATGTACCATACCTTTTGCTGGGCATCATATTGTCGTTTTCTTGATTTTATGCCGGCAAATGATAGGACTTACATATCGTCACCAAAAAAAAAACCGAAAATCGCTCTCAGATATAATACCAAAAATATAACCTCTCTATAAAATAAAATTCTGTTTCAATATGCGTGTTATTATTTGTGCATATTTTAAGAATACGAAATCAAGTTTTTTAAAAGAAACAATTTAAAAATTTTTCAGTTACACGTGATATACGTAGGCGCTAAAAAAAGCTCACCACTACCGCGTTGATTGTGGCCTTCTCAATGACCCACGGTCGAAAAAAATATCAACGAGTAAGAAAGAGCAAAGATCGGTTATAACCGAACTTTAATACTCGTGCAACTTGCACGAGACCTTCTCGTGCTAATTTTTGTAGTTATATAAAGTCTAGGATAAGTTTTTACCTAATTTTTGCGAATATATGTGTCATAAAGTCAACTACAAGTTCGAAAATCTTTCTATTAGGTGTATGAGGGCTAAATAAATTAATAATTTAACTCATTTTTGACATACTTTCTCCGATATTTTATTAAATATCTCACAGTTTGACCGATATTTTCTAGCACAAGTTCGCAATTGGAGCTTGGATCTCCGCACTGGAACATAGAAATGTCAAGTTAATATAAGATACCAAATATGGTCGATATTAATTGAGTAATTCCTGAGATTTGGCTTTTTACCACAATGTGGTTGGTGTCACGGCCTACTTAATCCGAACTAGCACCTGTTTGGCACGAGTTATTCTGCGTTGAATTTTGAGGCTGACATTGTTATTACTGGTTTCAAAATAGACGAAGTTTACGGCTTCAAAGTTATGGCTCTTAACAGTGACGTGGAAGCTAAGTCGCGATTGTGACGATTTTTTGTTTGATAACAGGAGATATTTCGTCTTGTCCTCGTTCACTACCAAACTCTTTTGCTTTGCTTCTTTGTCCGTTCGGAGAAAACAGAACTAACGACGCGATTGTTGAGGACAATGATATAAATATCATCTCCAGAAATAGATCTATTGATGATTTTTCATATGCGCTTTTTTATAATCTGCTACCGATAAAATAATCACGCAATAAGCTTTTGGAATAATACCATTTCTTAAAGAAGTTATTTAAAAGCGTCTAGAAACAGTGGTAGTACAAGCCATCCAAACTTTCTGCTAATGGAAGCAACAGATGGCGCCTGAAAACAATCGAAGATTCTATGGCAAATAATGTCAATAAAAACTTCCGTTTGAGAAAAAACCTTCTATATAATATAAAGAAAACTAAAAACTATTGACTTAAAAAAAATACAAAAGAGAAAACAAAACCTATCGACCTTTCCAATATCACTTTTTCTCATAAAGTTTCAAGAACTTTGTAAAACACTGGAATATATGTATTTTACAACGGTTTGTAGTAATATGATATATTTGTAGTACATACCGGGTTTTCCAATAAAGATGATATGATTTCTAATTGTCGTTTCAGCCATTTTTAATATCCCATGTTCTGTAATTTTTTTTCATTGTTATCAGTAATGATTACATTTTCATCATGGAAAGATATACGTAAGAACAACGTTGACAAATTATTCAATATTATTATCAAATAAATCGTTCTACAATTGTCACATTTCCTCCGCTTTTATCATTTTATGGTAGTACGAGTAAGAATCGTCCAGCTGTGCTGCTTATTCATCAAATTGTTGAAAATTTCGAGTGTACATATTCTTATCAAGATATTCAAGCGTCAATAAGATAAAGAGTCGCTCCAACTAATGAAAATATTAGTACTTTAGGTAAATGTTTCTGAAGACCACTATATGTACATTCAAACACTTTCTCAAGAAGTATGACTTTCTCACGACCTGAGGGATTTCGAGAAAGGATTTGTGCTTACATCCGTATTACAAGGTTCTCACTCAAGAACGGGAGCTATTGAACCACCGTAAACGTCGTGAATTTCTTGATTTTGCTTTGGAACAACTTGAAAACGATAACGATTTTTTTAAGAAAATCATCTTCTCCGATGAGCATCACTTTTATCTGAGTTGTGGGCTAAAAAAAAACTGTCGATTCTGGTACACAAAAAAAACCACAAATTAGTTATGAGCAACCATTATGTTCACCTAAAATGATAGTTTAGTGTGGTTTTAGAGCTGGTGGAATCATCGTTCCGTAATTGTTTCTAAATGAAGCTCTATGGTGTCACCAGCTCGATGATAACCAACTCTTCATGACCGCAATTGGAAGAAATTAATCTTGACAACAGTTGATCCCAACAAGACGAGGCAACGTGCCATTCACCCACATGCAACAACCAAAATATTGCGAGAAAAGTTCGGAGATTCGATTATTTGAAGAAATTGTGACATTGAATGACCTCCAAGAAATTGTGATTTAACACCATTTGACTACCTCTTGTGGGGTTATTTGAAGTCATTGGTCTTTAGCAATAAACTAGGCTCTCTTCAAGCTTTAAAAGTCAATATTGAAAGTGCTCTTCATGACATACAACTTAATTAGCTAGAAACAGTGCCCGAAAATTGGATTTATTCCTCCAGAAAGGTCTTGGAGGACTTTTGAATGGTGTTATAATTCAAAATTAATTAATACTGATTGTACTTTACACTCAATAAAAAGTTTTGAATTTCTATAACAATTAGTGGGTTGGTTTTGAAAAAATTATATCACTCATATTGGAAAGCCCTGTATATGTAATATGATTTATAGTTAACTACAAGTATATTAAATAATAATTTTAAGTATCTATAACTAAAAGTCTTAAGTAATTATAACTAAAGTCTTAAGTTGTATAATATGCTGACTGCAACAAAATATTATATTATTTTTTATCACTTGTAACTATCTATATGAACAACACTTTGTATATGTATGAACTTCGGAGTTCATGCAGCGCAGTGAGTTGGCACGGGCCATAAGATCGTGTTGTAATGAAAAGTCACTGTCAATTGTAAAGTTTTCACATTAATGAAATGCATTTGCCAAGTTTTTCTCGCCGACTTTCAGTCAAACAAAATAGCGGAACACAGAAACAAATGTAATAGCTAGAAGAAAAAAGGCAAAGCAAAACTTACATACTCGGATATATGTACATGTATACTATATACTTGCGAGCCAACTTTGTAGGCGAAATTGTATTGCGCGCGAATCGGCGGGCATGTGAGTGTCAGTTCGTCAGTTTGCCAGTTCGCCAGTTCATCAGCTCGTGCGCTTGTTTCGCTGTTTCCGCTACGGAATATGCAAAACACTGTAACTAACTATGCGAAAATTTGGTGATTTGTGAGTGACTTTTACTTTGCTGTTTCGTCATTTTCCAATTTTCCATCCTTCTCGTGGCAGCGCCTGTCATGTTGTGGCAAATGGCAAAGTTTTCGGCATTCGAAGTGTGTCAGGTTTTGCTTTTCGCTGTTTTTTTTTCGTTTCATGCTCATAGACTGCAGATTTAGAAAGAGTTTGGTATTTATTTACTTCACTTGCTGTTTATTTACTAATGGTCATACAGAAATGTGTGTGTGTAGATTGTGGATGTTGATAGAGTGCAAATGAGATATTAAGATGCTGTATAGAGCAATTGCCAAAATGCTTTGAAAGCGCTGAAACGAATTCAATTTTCGAAATAAATTTCAAATTACTAGAAAATTCTTCGAATAAAAAAGGGTATTTGATAAGAGATGCGAGACTTTTGAATCAAATAATTCACAGTTAGGCTAGCGGAATAAACTACTGACCAACGACTAGTCAAACAAAGTCGAATGTCTTAACCAAAGTATCAAAAAAACAGTCCATTTCTTAAATAATTCGGTTAGCATACGTTTATCCATACAAAGGGAAGCCTTCGCCATCCTCCAAAAACTATTTAACACTCAGACGGATTATTTAACCCCAAACTTCTTAGTCCACATAATCTGACAGACACCGACTAAGTCATTCCATCCTTCAACTGGGAAAGAAAATTTAGAATTAACTTAGTGAAAGCTGAGTTGGTGTCGGAATATACCACTCGGGATAGTGAGTTCCGAAACACTGCAGTATGACAGATGTTTTTGTAACCGGGAAAGTCGCTGAGCAAGTCTGTGATGCATCAACAGGTAACCCTTAAGTTAACGACTACGCAGACAGTAAAGAAGCAATGAAGGCACATTGGCCAAAAGTATTGATAGGAATAAGTGAACCCACTTATACTGGGTTCAAGGTCACAGCAAGGTAACGAGTTAGTAACGAGATTGCCAGGGAGAGTGTAAAGCTGTAATCCCCGAAGGTGACCGACATTGGTAAACCCAAGTAGCGATTAGACCCCGAGAAACTGGACATGTTAAGGGTCCCATAGA